>NC_088915.1:44592750-45243500 GCF_963576675.1 Euphorbia lathyris | reverse complement strand
TAGGAAGTTCTTAAACAAACGTACATTTCTTTTTCGTTGGTGGTTGAATATCTGTTTCGCCTGTCTTACTTACGTCTGTAAACTGAATCATTTTGCGAGCAGGTTTGGCAATAACATGTGAAGCCTTCACGATCAAACTGAAATGCATCCATAGAGAGGTCCTTTTTACTCGGGAGATCAATATTCCTTGTACCGTATATAATGATCTAAGTTTCCAAAAATGATCATTATTAGAAAAAATCGCAAGCAAAAAAAGGAAAGAAAGCCATCGTTCAATTAGCCAGGACGAAAACAAAAGCATCAAACAACAACAAAAATATTTAGCTATTAAGAATGCATGGAAATGAGTTTCAAACGGTAGAGCGAGCGATATGAGCAACACATGACATTTAATAAGAGAATCTATTTTAAACTTGGTTTGAGTGAATTGAACAACAAAAAGTTTCTAAAAGTGCTCATTATTAGAAAAAAATGCGGCATGTTTTTTTGTTTTGTAGTAATTACTAAAAAAGGCCTAGGATAGATAAACACAAATAAACACAGTAAAAGAATTAAACCTACTTATCCAAAGTTGATATGCATCAATTGGGGATTTCTACTAAGGAAGTTCGTGTTATGGTATCTAACAATAGGGGTGAGAAAAATCAAACCGGAAATTGAAAAAAAAAAACTGTTGTTCGGTTTGGTTCGGTTTCTATTTCAACATAAATTCAATGTTTGGTTCGGTACCGAACAAAACCGAAAAATGAAAGCTATTATAGACTTGAGTCGGATGATACTAAATTCCATAGACTTGAGTAATTAAGAATCTGATTAAGCCATTATAGCTTTATTATCCTCAGTTTTTTTTGTTTGGGAACCTTTATTGGTTAATTGAGCAAGCACATAATTAATAATGAATCTGAACATTTAAGAAAAGCAGTGAATTTAACAACCATCTTCACTTGGAACAAAAACTCTTCCTTTTTTAGCATTGCTAAATTAATTATTTAGTGGGATCCTATTAAATTACATTAGAATTCCGATTAAGCCATTATAGCTTTATTATCCTTAATTTCTTTGTTTTTTTTAGAATTTCCTTAATTTATTTGTTTGGGAACCTTTATTGGTTAATTGAGTAAGCATATAATTAATAATGAATCTGAACATTTAAGAAAAATAGTGAATCAAACAACCAACTACTCTCGGAACAAAAACTCTTCCTTTTTTAGGCATTGCTAAATCAATTATTTAGTGGGATCCTATTAAATTACTGCAATGTATTAAAGAATGACAGAGATAACTTCAATATTTCTAAATTGCAAATTGAAGTTCCCATTCAGGCACATCAAATGTTTATTGCCAGAGCAGGGGGATGAAATGTATAATGGTAACAGTTTTAAAGTTCTTTAACTGGTTGTAAACACTTCCTTTACAGTCATTTCGATTATGATCAACAATTAAACTCTCCAAATAATCCATAGTGATTTAGAGAAAAATACAGAAATTAATATTATAGGTAACCAAGAGAAAAGGTATAACAGAACCAAAGACCATTGAACTAAGGATTACCTTGTGAAGAGCTTCGAGAGTTCATATCTGATAACATGAAATTGACGTCAAAAATCCACTTCAAATCTGAAGAAAAAACCTGTTCCAACTAAAAGAAACATCGATCTACAGCAAAACAAATGGGAAAAGGGTCACGAAAAGAACACAGATGTGTAGCAAAAGGAACAGAAAGTAATCAGGATCTCAGATAACTCCAATGATCCAAATCAAGAAGAAAAGCAAACAATTTAAAAGAAATTAAAGGCAAGGTAAATTGGAAAAAATGAATAGTAAGATTACCTTATGAAAGAGCTTCGAGAGTCCATTTGTCATATACCATGAACCAACATCTAAACTTTAACTTGAAGTCTGAAGAAAACGATTGGTTCAACCGAAAGAAACGCAGATCTAAAGCAAAACAAAAGGGAAAAAGTCACCTAAAGAACACATATGTATAGTAAAACAAACAGATAGCGAAAAGTGTGGCTGGTAATCAGGACCAGATCGACCACAAAATTAAAAAATTTAAAAGCAACTAAAGGCATCATAGATACAAAAGAATAGTAAGATCACCTTACCAAGAGTTTCGAGAGCATCAGCCGAAACCACCAAATATGTGATCTTTAAACCTCATGCACCAAAGGAAAAAAATTCAAACCAGCCCGGATTTTGAAGTCTATAAAATATCATAAGCCCAAACTTTGATTGAAGTCTAGCCAACACATCGTGATTGAAAAAATCACAACTAAATCACCAACATACTAGAAGAATCAAGCAAAAAAATAAAAGAAAAACATCCATGTCTATTTAAGAATAAATATACGCCAGATTTACCTTTCCAAGATATAAGGTTACAAAAATGGCTCTAAATCTGAAAAAAAAAACATGAATGCTACATGAACACAAACAGATCAGTGAGCGCCAAAAAAGCAGGAGATGAAATGGAATGGGGAAAAAAATATGAACAGAGGAAGAACTACTCACCAGGAGAAGAAGCAACGGCCACAGGAAGAAGCATCAAGGAATCACATTTTTCTCCACGCCTTAAGATCCATGAACAAAAATAGATCAGTAAGACCCAAAAAGCAGGAGAAGAAACTGGATCGGGGAAAAACTAAGAATAAAGAACGAAATACTCACCAGAAGAACCATAAGAATCTCCAGATCTCACAATCCTTCAACACAAACATATCAATAAGACTAAAAGAAAACAGAGAAATAAAAAATGAAGAAAAAGAGAAAAGGGAAATGAACTAACGGGAGACTCGGATTAAGGCATCATCAGCGTCAATATCCACAAGCCGCAGGTAGCGAAATTGTTGTTTGTCTTTATTTTCGATTTCTCATCACTTAAATGGAAAGGTATTGGGCAAGAAAGGATCGCGATGGGTAGAGGAAGGAGTTCCAGAAATCTCAAACTGAAGAAGAAAGAAGATGAAATCTAGAGAGAGAAGGACATATCTATCAAGAAGGGGCAAAATGCGATAATAATGAGATAAGGAAAAACGAGGAGTCAGTAATCAAACCCTAAAGTTGGAGGCTGAAATTACTGAGTTGCCCATCTTGAACGATGTCGTTTCGCAATGCAATGGGAGGAAGACTGAAATTGAATTTAAAGGATAACCGAAATTGCTTAAAATGACATCATTTAAGGCAGAAATAGAAGGAATGAGGGGCTAAATTGGAAAAATTGAAAAAAAAACACTATGTTGAATCAATTGGAATTCACTGTTCCTTATCGGATTCATCTTTATATAATCGTATTGATACTTATGTTTTTCGTCACAACAACCCCCATATTTCCATATTTCCCTTTTTCATTTTTTTTTCGCATCTCCCTCCTAAATTCCCCATTCTCCATTAATCTTTAAACATAAAAAACCTCTTATATCCATATATTGTAACATGTACGAAAATAATTTTGAAGCAATGACATTTCCAGGAACACCCTAAAAGTGCATGGCTTCCGATTCCAAGCATATGTTGAAGAATATCTCCTCAATTCTTTTGAAGCTGACATCAGTCAATTGAAGAATTCAAATTCCTCCAATAAATCAAATGGAGGCAAGATAGGATATGAGCAAATACTAAAGCACATATCCAAAAATTTGTTAAAGCTTTTGCATTGTCTTAATCTCCGAAATTTGTAACGCATAACTATAATACGAATTGATATGATTCCATCTTATTGCTCAATTAAGAGAAACTTATCAAATGATATGAATTCAAATTATTAAAAAAACACATACTTTTAGAGGAGTTCTTCGAATTAAGAGGTTGAATCTGTTTTGCTTATAATTATATTCTATCCGAATTCTAGAATTTTTAGAATTTCTAAATTTTGAATTCTCGAAATTCCAAAATTTATGGAATTTACAAATTTTGAACTAGACAGATAAAAGAAGGAGAAAAAAAAAGAGGAAGGAGGAAAAGGAAAATGATGTCGGAGAGGATAGGAAGGATGGAAGAAGCGGATGAGAGAGAAAAGTGAGAGAAAAATATATTATATAATAATTATTTTATATCATTTGAAAAGTTGAAGTAGATAAATTTTGTTTGGACAAAATTGTTTTTTGTCACGTAAGAAAAAATAACGGTTAGGTGAAAATCTTTTACTTGCTAACATCGATAACTACATTTTTTTCTACAAAAATTACTATAAGATCTAATATAAAAAACTGTAAAATCATAGGTTTTTTTAAATTAACCCTACAAAAAAATATTTTTTTGAATTGTTATAAATGTAAATTTTGAATGTCGGTAAAATAAATACTCCTTCCGTTTTTTTTATTATAATCCGTTTCAGATTTTTTTATTTATTCATTTTTATAAATGTCGTTTTGTATTACCAATAAACTTTTGATTATATTTTCTCTAACTTGCCCCTATTTATGGTAAGAGAGGTATATAATTATTAATGCAAATAATCTTAATTAAGCCATAAAAATTAAGAAGAGAGGGAAGTTCTACATAGAAAATAGGGAGTTAGGAGGAAAATATTAAGGGTAAATTATTAATTTTAATATTCTCATTAATATTGCTAGGGGTGTTAATGAGCTAGGGTGGCTTGCGAGCTATTCGAGCTCGGCTCGGTCAAAACTCGCTCAAAGCTCGACTCGAGCTCGCGACCGGCTCGAGACATTAACGAGCCAATACCAAGCTTAGAGAGGTTCGGCTTGAAAGCTCGCGAGTCGGCTCGAATATTTTAATTAATATATTTTATTAATATTTAATTTATAATATGTTATATATTTTATTATTGATAAATGTGAAAAATTGTAATAAATAGCATTTTTTAAGTAGTACCTAATAATAGTTTTTGGGCCCAAATACATAATACCCACCCAACCCAAAAACCCATTCGTAACCTGCTAAGCTAACCCTAAGTTTTTGGGCTCAAATTAATTCAGAAAATGTGAAAAAAAAACACTTTTGAATACAGATGAATCGAGCTCGCAAGTTTTTTTCGAGCCGGGCATGTGTAAAGCTCGATTTGAGCCTAAAAATTTCAAGCTCACGAGCTTTTCGAGCTCAAGCCGAATCTGACTCGAGATCGAGCCGAGCCTGAAATTTCAAGACTCGTCAAGTTTCGAGCCGAGCCGAGCTCGAGTAAAAATTTAATCGAGCCGAGCCGAGCCTGGCAGGGTTCGGTCTCGGCTCGTTAACACCCTTAAATATTGCATTGATTTTGATGAATAACGTTAAACGATATATAAAAAAGACGGAGGGAATAACATTCTTTTAAAAAAAGTTTCATGGCCAAAACTAACTTTTATAGTCTTTGAGGCTTAACATGACTACAAATAAAGGCTTAATACATATGTTGCCCATATAATTGGTCGAAAACTTCAAATGCTACATTGAATTTTCAAAAGTTTCAAACTCTTTATTCTTATAAAATTGCATTCAATAATCTCATATTATTGTCCAATAATCTCATATTCTTATGTAATTGTATTCAATAATCTCATATATTTGTCAAATTGCATTCCACAACCAAAAACTTCAACTGCACTCTTAACTTTCAAAAGTTTCTTATTATTTGTCTATTTGACATGCGACAGGATATGTCTCCCATTTAATGCATTTAGCAAATTCAAATATGAGGTTATTGAATATAATTAGATAAAAATATAAGATATTTTGAAATGTTTAAAAGTTCGGAGAGTAGTTGAAGTTTTACACAAGGAAACGTTAGGCAAAAAAAAAAAAAAGGGCTAAGGTACCAAAATAGGCTTAAGGTTTTTGGGGAAGTACTAATTTAGGCTCAACATTCACAATAGCACCAATATAGGCTTAACATTTACAACATAATATCAATTTAGGCTTAACGTTTACAATATAGCATCAATTTAGGCCTCACGTACAAAATAGCACCAATATAGGCTCAACGTTTACAAAATAATACGAATTTAAGTTTAGCGTTTACAAAATATATCCAAATTAAGCTACACGTCATAATTAAATTAATCATATTATATTCTTGCCCATTAAGATCTTATATTTGTTTTTCATCAATGATTCCATGACTCCTAAATTTCATTGCTTATGTAATATATGCAAGCTAAAAGTAATTGAATATCCACAATATTTCGAACACTAGTGTTCGAAATATTGTGGATAGTCAATGACATATATCAATATTATTTTAACTAGTGTTCGAAATATTCAATTACTTTTAGTTTGCATATATTACATGAGCTATGAAATTTAGGATCATGGAATGATTGATGAAAAACAAATATAAGATTTTAATGGGCAAGAATACTAATTAATTATATTATAATAAATAAAAAAAATAGAACTAAATAAAAAGATAACATACAAAGTTAATAGGAAAATAATATAATATGGTTAATTTAATTGTGACGTTTATCTTAAATTGGATATATTTTGTAAACCTTAAACTTAAATGCATATTATTTTGTAAACGTCATGCCTATATTAATGCTATTTTGTACGTGAGGCTTAAATTGATGCTATATTGTAAACGTTAAGCCTAAATTGATATTATGTTGTAAACGTTAAGCCTATATTAACGCTATTTTGAACGTTGAGCCTAAATTGGTACTTCCCCAAAAACTTTACGCCTATTTTGATACCTTATCCAAAAATAAAAGATGTTAAAAGCACCTCTAGTAGTTTTAAAGAAGGACTAAAAAAAAAAAAGGGCGGCCCGGTCGCACTACGCGTCCCCGCTGAGCGAGGGTCCGGGGAGGGGTCCCACCACAAGGGTGTACTGGGGGCAAGCCTTCCCCTACCAATTTATTTTGGCAAGAGGCCGCTCCTAAGACTCGAACCCGTGACCTCTTGGTCACACGACAACAACGTTTACCGTTGCGCCAAGGACTATTTTGCAATTTTTAAAAAATTAAAAATAGTGTACAACCACTAAAATGACGAGTTTTGAAGGTCTCTAACCGGACAATTTCTAGGTATGGAGAATGTTTTTGTGACATGTGAAACTACTACTAAACCAAAAAAACAACAACAAAAAAAAGTAACAATTAAAAATGAAAATCACATTGGAGAAAATAAAATCAATATATAGCAGCTTTCAAAATATATTGTATTATAGATATAAAAAACTTGATATTGAAGATATATATTTTGAATTGATTTTTAAAAAAAAAAAACAATATTGTATTATTATTTTTTGAAAAAAAAGTTACAAATATAAAAAATGGGCTACTGTGTGGTTTGATCGATTTGCAAACCAGTATTTGTAGTATTTTTTTTCAAACACAACCATGTGGTTGCAAAATTTTACATGTTTTTTTACTTTACCAAATTTGGTCGATAATGACCTCAAAATAAAAATTTTCAAGAATTAAACTTGTTTAGTAATCATATTTACTATAAACCATATTCTTAATTTTTCAAAGTAATCATCCTTGGAGTTTTCTCTCTCTAAACATTATTTTTCTCTCTCATAAAAAAACAACACCTAAATGATCTGAAACCTACAAAGTTGAAAAATTAAAGTTGCTTAAAATATTATTTTAACTCTTGATTTTTTTTTTATTTCGAAATCGTTATCGACCAAATTATGACAAAGTGACCTAAAATGCAAAATTTTACAAACCACAGGATTGCGTTTGAACAAACAATATCATAAATAAAGGTCTACAAATCGGCCAAACCATAAAATAGTTATTTACAATTAACTCTAAAAAAGCTATGTCGTTGCATTATAAAAAATTTCGCTCTTTTAATTATATATTTCATCGTTTTAGTTTAATATGTTAAGTTTGTTTGGATTTTTTTCAAATGTGAGACATCCACTAAAATAATATAAACTTATCCAATCATTAAAAGTTTTTTTTTTTTTTTTTTCCTACCAAAAAAAAGTGTTTTTTTTTTTTTTTTTTTGTTGGAAGTGTGTTTTTAATGTAGAATATTTTTTTAGGGTGATATGATATGGTTAAAAACCATCCACCATAAAGATTCAATTCCAAAAGATGTCCAAAGAAATTCGTATATTGACATGAGAAATTAAGCATTCAATTCACCAAAATCTAAAAAAGAGAGGAAAAAGTTAGAGTTTCCCGCGTGGTAGATACGACATTGTTTGAGCTCGCGCCAAACTGAATTCCTTAAAATCATTTCAAAACCCACTGCCAGCCTCTCTCCTCTCATCTCTCTCTTCTCTCTTCCGCCATGAATTCCTTCTTTCAGGCCATCAGGTCCAGAGAACTCAACGGATTCTCAGGTTCTGTCTCTCTTTTCTCCACCTCACCGCTCTTGATTGTTATTGTGATTATTATTATTTTACTTAATTTATGATTTTTTTTTTCCAATTAGTAGGGAAACGCCCATATATAGGTGATATGCCATCTGATTTTGTTGAATTCGGGGCCTTAGCAGTCGAACACAATGCTGAAGAGACTCCTCCTTTAGCTATTTGTTTCGGCAAGGTACTACTTTTGTAGATTTGAGTTACAGTTCTTACTGATGCTGCCGCTATAATTATAATCTTTTTTCTTTTAAAATTTTCTAGACAAGCAAATGTTCCGATATTTTAGCTGTATCTGATGAGGATGGGTACGTGAGTTTGTTTGACACTCGTAAGAAGTTCCCTTCTCAAGCCTCTCATAAAGAATGTTCAGGTATTTTGCTGATTAATTTTTTTCTTTATACCCCCAATTTTAGATCTATGAATGCTTTTTTCTTTTTATATTTTTTTCTGGGGATTTTTTGTCCGACATTTCTTTCGATTAATTTGTGCAGACAAAGCAAGAATCAGCGACTGGGTGGCTCATCAGAACGCTATATTCGATATATGTTGGATAAAGGTGCTTTAACATTTCTAGACCTTATAGATAAACATGCTCTATTGTTAAATGGATCAACATTTAGTTTTCTAGTTTATAAATCTAAACTGATCCATGCCAAGAAATAAATTTGATATTTGTAGAATTTAAGCTAGTTTATGTCTTTCCATTTTCCTTTTCATTGATTATCTGCCAGAATCTATGTCTCGTTTAGTAATTGATTTTGTGCTTAAAGCCGCTGCCGATTTGCCCGGTGACCACTGATTCTATAAATTGAATAAGTGGATGGTGTCTGTTCCCATCAGTATGAACTATAGTACAACTAAATTTTATTTTATCATGGCGGTGATTACTCTGCCAAACTGATCAATTTTCCACAAGTTGATTAATGTGGAAAGCTAAAACAGAAAAGTTCCACAAGATGAATAGTAAAACTATGCTTTTTAGTTTGCAGCTCTGCACTTTTGTTCCTTTCCATGTGACTTATTCAAATAAATACCATGCCTACAGCTAGAAAATTAACTTAATTTTGACACTTGAATTATGCTCGGTGAGTTTTATTTAAGTAACTCAGTGCTTAAATTGTGAGGGTTAAGATTTAGTTTTTGATGGTCATCATGTTAGATATATGGATTCAAATTATTGATTTTGATCTTCAGATGATGCTAATAAAAGTTTTTTCTCTACTTTCTTTCAGGAAGATACTAATATGCTCACAGCTTCTGGTGATCAAACTGTAAGTGATCACATATTAAAATGGATTCGTCCCATCTTCTGGTTATTTGACTCTGCTCTCGCACATCAAATTCTTGGGCCTTCTTGTTTTCCTTGCCTTAGTCTTATAAAGAACTATGTACATTATAACCAAAAGACAGCTACAATCAATTTGGTATACTTTGCAGTATTTATAATGTTTTAGATTACAATTACCCATTACTAAACACAAATACTGTGGTTTCACACTAGAGGGTTAACTTCTGAAGAACAGCTGTCTAAGGAAGGTTCAGTCTTTTCATGTATTTTCCATATTTACTCCTTTAATTCAAATAGCATACTTCGTGGCTCGTATACAGATAAAGCTATGGGACGTACAGGAGAAGAAATGCACTGGAGTTTTGATGGGGCATACAGGAAGTATTAAATCTATATGTTCCCATCCAACAAATTCAGGTGGGTTTGTTACAAATCATTTTATCAGTAGGGATGGATTAATCCCTTCTTATTGCGTCATATAACTTCCAATTTTCTTTCAGATGTTCTTGTTTCTGGTTCACGGGATGGGTCCTTTGCCATATGGGACCTGAGATGTAAGAATTCTTCAGCAAGTAGATGCAATGAGGGTACCGTAACGTGAGTCACATTTTATTTTTCATTTAATTGGGCATGTTTCATTGCTATGAGGTTTTTCATTTTCCCAAGCCAATTTGTCTATTCATTACTTTGGTTTTTGTTTTAATGTACTTAACTATTTTTTTAATATACTTCATGTCTTCATCCAGTTCAATTGCCATGGTCAAAAGAGCTCATCCTTCACTTCAAGCAAAGCGGGTTAGGCGGGGCAAGGTTTGTCTATTTGTATATTAATTTCTTTGAACTGAAGTGTCCTTCATTCTACTAATGTCAATTTTTTTTCTCAGGCTGCTTCCATGAGCATTACATCTGTTCTTTATCTTAGAGATGAGATTTCCATCGCTACTGCTGGAGCAGTGGACAGGTCTGGCTAAAACACCTACACTCTGAGCTGAATCTAGATACAAGATATACTAAACAATCATATATTGGTTTATGTTTCAGCATTCTAAAGTTTTGGGATACCAGAAATTTAAAGGCCCAGTTCACTCAGGCGTGCCCTCATCCTAAATCATCAACTGAGAAGGTCTGTACGCCGTTAAAAGGATGCTAACTTACTAGTTACACTTGGAATTTATGACATAAATAATATGATGCATCCTTCTATTTCAGGAGAGAAGATTGCATGGTATATCTAGCCTTTCCCAGGATTTAAGTGGAGCAAACATTACAGCTTCATGCATGGATAATAGGTATTTTCCAAGTTTGATGAGTATCTCTTGCAATATTATCCAAATATCATGTAATGCATTTAAAGTCATATTTCCCTCCCTACAGAATCTACTTGTATAATGTACTTCAGCTTGAAAAGGGTCCAAAGCAGTCATTCTCTGGCTGCCGGATTGAATCCTTTTTTGTAAAGGTATGCAGTGATTCTCATCGCTCCAAAATGATGCTGCTCTTTACAAGTTAAAGCATTAAATGAAGATGTTTTGGCAAATTTTTTAATTTGACTCGTGTAACTTGCAGTCAGCTATCAGTCCTGATGCAACACACATTCTGAGTGGTTCTAGCGATGGAAATGCTTACATATGGCAGGTCTTGTATCTTTTATGCGATGGTTTTATTATACTTTTAGTCTTGATCTGTGTATTAACAAGTAGCATCCTGTATCAGGTGAACAAGCCTGACAGAGATCCCATCCCATTGAAAAGCCATGTTGGAGAAGTTACAGCAGTAAATTGGTATACCTTCTCTCTGTCAAATGGCAGTTCTTATCAAAGATCATTCTCCAACAAGTGCTAACTAGTTTCCTCAAACATCTGTTTCAGGTGTCAATATGATGGAAAGATAGCTACTTCTTCAGACGATTTCACTGTAAGATATCTCTAGAAAAGTTTTGAGTTTAATGACTTCTGTATAAGATTAAGGGTTAATTACAAGTAGATGCACTGTGGTTACACGGATTTGCAGATGAGTATTTGTGCTATTTTTCTTTACAATGCAACCTTGTGGTCGCAAAATTTTGCATTTTTTTTTACTTTGCCAAATTTGGCCCATAATGACTCCAAAATGAAAATTTTCAAGAATTAAAGTTGTTTAGTATCATATTTACTATGAAACCATATTTTTAATTTTTCAAAATTATCATTTTTTGAGTTTTCTCTCACTAAACAGCCCCTAAATGATCTCAAACCTAAAAAGTGAATCCAAACGTAAAAATTTGCAAATAATGGGGTTGCATTTGCAAAAAAAAAAACATAAGTATGCAACTGCAAATCAGCGAAACCATAAGGCATCAATATGTAATTAACCCTAAGATTAATATGCTTAACATGCTTTGCAAGGTAATCTATAAATTCTATTTTAAATCCTTATTGAAATTTGTGGTTTACCCTTGACCTTGGGAATGGGTACGTCTAGCCTTATCTCAACTTTCCTTCACAGAGATTTTTTTTTTCACCTGCTATTCCACATTATTTTCATGCTTAATGCATCAAATGACAGACTTATTGTATTTCATGCTTAATGCATCAAATGACAGATTTATTGTATGTCATTTACTTTAACCAATCATTTATGGATAGGTTCGCATTTGGAACATCCAAAACAATAATTCTTCAAACTCAAGATCTCCATCTTCTATCCGAAGGAGAATAATGGCAATTCCGACGGAGGAGTGTAGAAGGCTTAAAATGGATGAAGAAATGACAAGTCCTAAAAAACGTGCAAGTGGTTTGCATTCTTTAGATGAAGCATCCCCTCAAATTGACTTGCGAAACTCTATTGCAATGCCAACAGCAAGTACTCCTGAATCTCAGAAACGAAAATTCTCATTAACTTCTGATTCAATGGAGACATTTGAGAGAACACCAGAAGCAGCAATGAGGAGCCCATCTTCGGTTTTGAACCCACCTTCTTCCCTGAGAAGAAAAACCATCCGGGATTACTTTGTAGCAACATAACATTGATACTCTCCAGAATGTGACAGCCCATGCAAAGGTGTTTTTTTGATCGAGCAGAGTGTTTCCCAATTCTTTTTTTTCTTCAGATTATATAGGTTAGATTTCTTTATCCCTCTAATTTATCTCTGAAGAATTTGCACTGACTGTAATGCAGGGTTGATATTTTTGCGTTTTCATTTTGCAGGGTTGGATGTAAAATGTATACGGACGAACAAGAGGATTTTTTGGGCAGTGAATTTTTTTGTGCCTTTTCTTCTTGTGATATAAGTATAAAAATGAAATTATGTAGATTTGTAGCTTGTAGTGATTGCAAATTTATAAGTAAATTGCTCTTGTTTGATTTCTTCCGGCAACACTTTAAAGATCATAAGTTCAGGTGCTCCTCCATTCACAGCATTAGAACGATTGTAAATTCTAAGGTAAAATTACAAAATTGGTACAAATGGGAGACCCATTTACATATTTAGACTAATTATTTAAACAATTACTTATCTAGACTATATATTTGTGACTTTTCTAAAATATTATTCATATATATATAGCCGCTTAGAAATTTTTTATTCTTTTTCTTTCTCTCTTTGATTCTTCTTGGTTTGTGAATTTGGCATTTCATTTTTAGTTATCGACTTATATATACGTAAAATCTTTCTTCTTGCAAACTTGGCATTTCGTTTTTTTTATTTTGTATGTTTTTCTTAGAATAATACTTTCAGTACATGATTTTACTTCGCAGTTTCCAAATTGTGAATCCTACGAAGATAATATTACTTAAGTACATGATTTTTTCTTTGCATTTTTTGCAAACTGCGAAGCCTGTGAAGATAATAATATTTCGCAGAATGTCATGTACTTAAGTAATATTATTTTCGCAGGCTTCGCAGTTTACTTAGAAATGCGAAGTCGTATATAACATTAAAATCATAACAAGATTGCAACAATAACTATAACATTAAAATCATAATATTATCAAAATTTACAACAATATTGCAATAATAATTCAAATCCTAAACCCTAGGAATATGCCCAGAATAGAATGATTAGCACAATGTGATCGAGAACATTTTGCTAAGAAGTTTAGAAGCAAAAGGAAGTTCAGAAACAGAAAGAACTAGAACATTGGAGTGCTTCCAAGCTTTACAGAAGCAAGAAAAATCGGTAGTGTCATACAGAATTAATGGCTTTTGGTATGATAATTGTGATTTGTCTTTTAGAAGCAAGAAAAATCGGCAGGTTCACCATCTTCATCACATCCCAATCACTTTTCACTCTGATTGATGCATTTGTATTCAAGATAAACAGATCACTATGATTCATGTTTTTGTATTCAGCCTTCACAAAAATTAAATCATTTTAGGGAAATAATGAAAGAAATGCTTCGAAGAGAGAGAATATGTGAAGTTTGTGAAGAAAAAAACACTTGAAAATGATATTTTTATTGGTCCCTTGTGAGGTAGAATCTCTTTCCAAAGGAGGGGGGATGAATGGAACTAAAAATAAATTTATAAATTTTCTTACAATTCATTTTATAGCACGAGGCATTCAGAATTAGAGGCAAACTTAATTTACTATTTTGAACAGAAGCTAAGCTTGATTCTGCTTCTGGACTTGAACACTTAGGCTGCGCAACTGTTTGGAGCCTCTGTGTGACTTAATTAAGTATGCTATTGAGTATATCAGTCATAATCACAAGTTATATAATTTCGCAAAGAAGCAAGCAATATAGTTATATCAAAAGTAAAGGGTTAGAGAAATTATCACGCAACGATTTATCCTGGTTTGGCCTCCTGCCTACATTAAGTTCCCAGAGTACCTTCCTCTGAGCTTTAATCCACTAGCAAACTCTTTCACAAGTAGAGCACAAACCCTTACAATAGATACAAAGGTTTTGTAAAGTACATTCATTTACACTCCACACTCAGCTATCTATTCTCCTATCTTTCTGTCTACTTATAACCGAAGCAAACAAAAGAGCTTCTGAACTTTTTAAGCTATTGATAATTTTTGGTCTAACACAAAACAGAATGTGTGAACTTAGGACTTTTTACACAAATAAGGGTTAATACACATATTTGCCCATGTGTTTTCGCGGAAAAACAGATTTACCCTTAAATCAAATAAACCCACAAAAATATCCCTGAATTTTCCATAAACCTGCAATTATACCCTAATATGACGGAGCTGCTAAACGGCGATGACATCAAACCTTATTGTCTCCAAAAAAATTGGATGACGACAATCAAAATTCATTTGGTTTCTTATTGTTTTCTATTGCTATTGCTTTTGGATTAATTAGGAGGTTTAGACGCCATTTTATTAGGTTGATTGAGTTTTTATGAAAATGAATTTTGACCAATCTGTTCTTCTAACTTGCTTTTAATCGAAATTGAATGTGCATATTTTTTTTCTGTTTGTGATTGGTTGTTCTTTTCTGAAGTTTTTCTGGAAATAAGAAGGTTTGATGTCATCGCCGTTTAGCAGCTCCGTCAGATTAAGGTATAATTGCATGTTTATGGAAAATTCAGGGATAGTTTTGTGGGTTTATTTGATTTAAGGGCAAATCTGTTTTTCCGAGAAAACACAAGGGCAAATATGTGTATTAACCCCACAAATAAATACAATGAGTGTGTATATGATTTTTGCTTTGCTTTTGGGACTTCAATAGAGATTCTCTTTGAATTTTAGCGTTGATTGTCCACTTGAAATGTAGCAAATGATGGGGCTTTTATAGTGACACCTTGAGGGCTGGCTAATTCGAATTTCGAAATAACTGTTGGAGGGAAACAACTCTTCTGTCCCTTTCATCCTCAGAGCTTAGTGTCCTAAGCCAATGATCTTCTTTCTCTTTTCCGTTATTTTATCCGAGGTGCCACACTTCTGATCTTCGACAGAGGCAATCTGTTTGTCCAACCAAACCAGGCAAAGTTTTCAAGTTGACCAGGGGACACACCGTTTGGAGCTTCTAATACTTTTCTTATTTAGTTATACAATGTCAGTCGTACAGAGTCAACGTATGATCTTGTCTTTTGCGCCTTGATCTTCTGTCCTCTGAATAAGTCTTCTCTTGAAGCATGGTATTTGAGCTTCTGGATCCTTCTTGCTATAAGGCTAGAATTGATCCATGGACCTTTGATCCATCTTCTAAGGCCTTTGACTATTTCTTTTAATCTTACACTTTAATTTAATAAAACATTTAACAAACACATTAGTCCAAATAAATCAACATTTAAATTTAATGTGTTACTTATTATGGGAATATTAATTTCCTTTAATATTTTTGTCATAATCAAAATTAGTGTGGAAATGTGTTTCAACAAACTCCCCTATTTTGATGTAGGCAAAAATTTAGAGGTTAAGAATTAAAGTGTTAAACTCCCCCATAATAGTTGAACTTACATTGCTTCTAGATTCTCCCTCGTAATGGTTGAACTACTGAAAATAATTTTACTTAAGAGAGAAAGAATGTTAGACATTTTAAGTTCAATAGTAAAAAATTAAATTCAGAGTCAGAAGCATGCTAATCAGAGTGAAATATATATCAAGAATGTAGCATAATGATACCCAGAGTTTAGTTGTAGCGTCCTTAGATTTATTTTTAGGTTAAGTGTTGATTAGTTAAAGTCAAATATGTAAGATTAGAGTGAGAGATACTAATTAGAAGCATTAAACACATAGAGGCAGTATTGGAAAAGATAGAAGTAAGATATACATAACTCAGTAAACAGAGATAATAAAATAAGACTAAACAGTCTATAAGCATATCAAACACAAAACATACAAGTCAATATCTACTAAGGTTTAACGTCTGGGTGGATGTTGCTGGGTTAATACTGCAGCTTTTCTAGAGATGGCAGCCTTATCTTGTTTTGCTTTAAGTTCTTCCTCAGTTTTCTCCCCCTTTTTGCCAACATCAGAGATGGGGAAAGAACGAAAAAGAGAGGCATGACTACCAGCACTTCGGGAGTTAAGCTGCTCAGTATAGGCCTGAAGCTTTTGAGAGCTTTGGGTCAGACCATTGAAGATAGAAGGATCAGTGCGAAGTTGCTCCGGAGGAACATCACTAGAGTTACACGTGATGCTGATGATGAATTAAAAGGCTCTGGTGCGCCCTGTCGTTACCAAGAGACTCACTAAGGGATAAGTGTATCCCGTCGTTACCAAGTAATAATCTGGACAAGTCCAGGTATCAAATCCATCAGATTTATACCGCAAGTACCAAACTACTAGGCTTTTAGTGTTATCTAGGCTATGGGGGGTTTGAGATTGATGGTTTGTAAGTTAAACTACTCCTAATTAGATTAAAGTTACTCCTAATTAAGTTAAACCTACTCCTAAGTGATACTTAACAATGTAAATTAACCTGGAATGATATAGGGTGATACGATAGTACCAATTTCAATCCTATTTTATCATACAATTGTAAAACTAATCCGAGTCACTTGTGCCTAAGGCGATTAAACCTACTTATCCTTCTATGGTTCTTAGCGCGTGATTCCCCTGTAAGGCCGAAACTAGCTCCAAGGCTAAAAAATTTGGGCTTACTCTTCCATAAGGTTGTCAATCTTATAGGGTCTGACTAGGTCAGATTCAGCTCGCAATATGTGCCAAGCTAATGTTTGGATTTATGAATGAGTTAATCCAGCAAAGCAAAGCGTAAGACTCAGAATAATAATAACAATCAATTGAACAAAATAAAACTTGAATTAATATTAAAGATGAAGAATATTGTCATGATGATACATTTCGCCTAGGATTCATAGAATGGATCAAAGGCAAACAGAATGTAAAAGAGAAAGAAATCCCTTTCAGGGAACCTGTCGACTAATGCAGACATCTTCCTAGGACTTGAAGGATGGAAGCCTTGAATAATCCTCTAGAGCACGGAGGTTGGTGTTCTTCAATGGCAGACAGAGGAAGAAAGAGGATTCTTCAAGGATGGAGGCTAGGGTTTCTTTACAAAGTCAAGAAATATCTAAAAATAAAGATACAATGTCCTATTTATAGTTATAATTTCGTGTCTAAACCTAATCTAACTTGTTTCCCAATGCAGGTGGAAGAAGTGGGGCACAAACATGGAGTCATGGGGTCGGGAATTAATATTTTTACTGATTCTCGCAGGCCAGCTCGCCAAGCTGGCCTGCAGAGGCCAGTTCAGCGGCTGATAATGCCCTGTTCGCTGAGCGACTGTCGGGGGTCCCCGAGACGCGATTTTCCCCCGAAATTGATCCAGTTTTAACCTGCACATGCACACAAACTCCAAAAAATGTTAATCTAAAGGCTAAATTGACCCACCAGTAGTTAGATTTGAGTGAAAACTCCATTTAGTGTGACCTTTGATGGATCAATTAGCCGAAATAAATGAAGTGAAGTTCACGTGTGTGCTATTTTGGCAATATTTCGCCTGAAAACAATAAAAAACGGCTAGAAAGTACAAAAGTAAATAAAACATATACTAAAACTAATAATCACGCACACATGCATAAAAATGCGAGAATTGCTCGCTTATTGAATAAAAACTAATAAAAACTAACCTAAAAACCGTACCTAAAGATAGGGGGTTTTGACCCCTATCAGTGCTCCAAACAACACAATCAACAAGAGCAGTATTATACTGTTGGTGGATGTTCGGGAGGGCACTATCCTGATTCCTCTATTGATTGGCCAGAGTCTGCACGTGTCGGAAAGTATCGACGTTTTGCTTGTAAATGGCAGAGGTCTTCTGGTCCAAAGTTTTCATGGCAGTTTTGTTGATTGTTAAAAGCCGTATGGATTCAGTAAGTTGATCAACAACAGTAGTTGGGGCTGAACCAATTTGCTATTGGGCCTTGATCAGCTCAGAGTTCATATGCTGGAATTGAGAAGATAGTCTTTTAGAGATGTCTTCAACAGATGGCACATTGGTTAGAAGAGCTTGAATTTTAGCTTCAAGAAGATCCATGTGCCGGATCATCATGAGTTGGATTGCTGCCATTTGATTAGAAAAGTTGTGAGAGCCTTGCTGAGAGGTCAAAGCATCAATTGTGTTGAAAAGAGATTTGATGCTGGCCATCTCATTCAACAGCTGCATTGTCTCGCTGACTGGATTTGACTCAGCAGGAGGATCAGAGTTTGAGGAGGCAGAAGCGTGAGACTTAGCCATATCTACTACCAAAGCAAAGGCAACTTCCAATATCTTGTTCCCTTCGGAGGTTGCATTCAAAAATGAGGGAGAAAAGGCTAGGTGTTGGATGTTGGCAGTAGTTGGTGGGGGTCTGGATTGGGTTAGAGCCCGTCTTAGAGTCCGGTGCCTTAACTTGTTCTGGCTATTTGGATGAGGATGGTAGAGAAATTTTAGGAGAGGTATCCAAACTAGAGGCATGAGCCTCATTTTTGTCAGAATCTTGCTTAGAAGGATGGGAAATCTTTTAAGAAGAGGCAGAATTTTGAGGATTTGTGCCCAAGTTGTGTTCAGAGCAGGCTTGTTCCTCAGAGTTAGGAATAGAGGCTTGATTTTCCTTTTGTTGCTCATCAGTTTGGAAAGAATGGAAAGGAATTTCTATAGAATCAGGATCAAGCTCAGAGTCTTGATCGGAGGAGATTTCTTCAACAAAGCTGATTTTGAGAGTAGGTGATGTCGGAGGTGGAGGAGTTGCTTGCCTTGTGCCATAAAATGAAGGTACCTTATGCAACTGTGAAGGCCACATGCTATCGACCTGATTGAGCTGGTTGTTTGGCCCAAAGGAGTTACTGACAAAGGCATCGGGAAGATCAGCCTTGCTCAAATTGAGCATCTTTTTCAGAGCTGCAGTCTCTTCTGCAGGTAATTTTTCTTCAGCAAGAGTTGTTGGGGTTTAGTGTCCTATAGTCAATTGTTCTAGGAAATAAACCAGCTGTAAATGAATTGTTCTTTTATATCATTTCTTTTAATAAGATATGGTTTTCAACTATATAAAGACAATTAGTTTTAAGAACTAAATAAGTCTAATAAAAGGAAATCCCTAAGTTTATTTAAAGTGATTATAAAGTGTCCATACAAGCATGAATAATAAACTAATAAACTTAAAACCACCCCAAGTCAAGTAATATGTTTTGAATAAGGATTGACATAATACTGTAGAGACTTGCATGTAACAATGTTTTCTATCGAGACAGAGAGCTGATCTCATAAGCTTCAGATATATGGATATCTGGACAGTTACATGGATCTAGTGAAGGAGTTCATTAGGATTGGGGACCCGACTTGAGATAACAGGATGGATGGATTTATCCTATGTCACCTGTTCATCACATTGGTATTAATAGGTATAAGTAATCCCCAGACTCAAAGGAATTTTAATTAGTGATTCTGGATTATGGAATGTGATACTTTGACTCTGTTCAAACACGATCCATAACAGAGATGACTCTAGGGTGTGTGCAGGCAGGCGTTGGGTATCACAGGAAGTAATTGCAGAATAGTTAACATTGGATCGAGCATTTGTCACTCCTGATAAATGGGAGATATGTCCAAGGATCGCTTGTGGAAGACTTGACTCTAAATCCTTGCAAGGTGATAGCTGAAGAATTGAAATAGAGATTTCACTTAACCTATCTATTCGGAGTTAACTCGGCCTGTACAAGTAAAACGAACGTCTCACTATATATGACTTGACATAATCTATAGTCATAAGATTCAGTTCAAGGATGTAGTTGATAAAGGATCGAATTATACTGTAACTAATACGGAAAGGTCAACAACGGAATCAACCTATCTTCTTATAACTTTGGGGAAATGTTTATGGTTCTGCTATTCACAGTCCTTGCACTCATTCCGTCATACAAAGATTAAATGTAATTTTGGGAAATTAATTTAATGGTTATATATGGCTAGTAGTAATAAGAACCTAGTGGGTCATACATAATACTTAGAACCAAAAGAGGAATGAATAGTAATTAATAGATGGAAGCCCAATATAGTCCATTAAGACCCAATAATGAGGGGGGACGAAAATTACATGTATTAAATACATGTGGGAATTAATTTATTTAGACAATTATGATTAGATTATAATTGTGGTTAAATTAATTATAAGATAATTAAATTAGAAGGTTTAATGTGATTATATTTCTTCTAATTATTATTCTATCAAACAACTAAATATTATCTTTATATTTAGATATAATTATAGATAATATTTATAGAGTATTATTTAGAATAAAACTCTAAATAAGTAACCTAATTCTATCTAACTAGGGTTTAGATACAAGAGGCTATTTATATCCCCTTTATAGGAGAATTTCGGCCAACCCTAATCCACCGGAGAGAGAGAATTTCGACCCCCCTACCGTAGAGGAAGAAATCGTTCCGTTTGCTCCCATCCGATTAATTCTATCTCTTCATTTTTATCTTTGATCTTGTGTTGATTTGTTAGAGACAATCTTTAGTGATTGTTTTCTTTTGGTTGAGATTCTGACTGATTTGTTCTTGTGTTTTTCTTTGTGCTCGTGAACTCGGAACTAGAGTTGAGGGCACTTCGTTAGCAACGGTAGATAGTACGTCAAATAAAGTATTTCATTCTATCATTCTTTGTATGAAATAACGATTAACGGATCTTGGTTTAAGGAAATAGGTAAAAAATTTTGTATTTCAACTGCCCTATGATTGCCTATTTTCCTTCAAGAGTTTCATCATACTTCTTCCCCTTCCCTTTGTTCTTAGAGGTTGCTGGAGTTGCTTCAGCAATTCTCAGAGGGGCATCTGTAGGAAAATAGACAAGCTTAGACGCAGCGGAATAATAAATTTTTATCTATTTTATCTATTTCCCTTTTCCAAGATCTGTTAATTGTTATTTCATATAAAGAGGAATAGAACGAAATACCTTTATGACGATCTATCTACCGTTGCAAACGAAGTGCCCACAACTTCAAAAGAATAGAATCTGTCAAAGAATCTGCCCCCTACCCGAACAGACCTTCCAGACCTCTGAATGAAAATCTCAACGGTGAAAACAAGGAAGAATATGTCTAGAAGCTCCTGTCCAAAAATCGTGACGATCCGACGGTTCAATCTCCGGAAATCCGCGAAAATGTGAACTGACCTGATGTAGGAGGAGCAAAACGAATTTCTCCTTTTGTTTGTCTTTTCTTCTTTCATGAGAACAACAAAACAAATAACACAGAAAAGAATAACTAATCAGTAATCAACCTTAATAATAGCAATCGCAATGATTGCCTCTAACAGAAATCGATAGGAGATCAAAGAGAGAGTAAGAAATAATGTAGATTAGCCGAGACGAAGACGAAACGGTTCCCCCTCATTTCTTATTGTGTTAGGCGAAATATGTAGGCTAGGGAGTCTATTTATAGACTTCTCAAAACCCTAATCCTAGTTGTGTTAGGTAATTAATTAATTAGAATCTTATTCGAAATAGGATTACTAATTAGATAATTAAATAAACACTTTATTATTATCTAAATAATAACTAATTATATCTAGATAATATTATTAATCAAATTAATAATTTAATTATTGTTAGGGATAATTAATTAGAGTTTCAATCACATAAAAACTTCTAATTAATATTATCAGATAATACTTTAATTTAATTTATAATCATAATTTAATTATAATTATTAAATCAAATTAATATCCCTATTTAATTAATGAATTTCGGCCCATATATTGTGTCTCATTAATTTACACTTTCGTCCTCCGATTCCAAGTCCCATATGCGACCCATTAGGTCCTTTATTACCACTAGTCGTATATATCCTTTGAAATTAATTCATTATGATTAATTCCAACATATATATAACGGAATACCGTCGCGAGCTGTTACTAGCATAACCTATGATATTAACCCAGAGCAATTAAGAAGTCAGGTTGATAACTGACGTTAACCTTTCTGCATTAGGTACAGTATAATACGATCCTTCATCAACTATATCCTGTCGGTCAATTCCTTATAACCATGGAACGTGTCAAGGTTACATATAACAAAGAGTCCAGTTTTACTTGTACAGGTTGAATTCACTCTGAAAGATAAGTTAAGTGAAATGTTCATTTCTACTCTTAACTTTATCACCTTGCAAGGATTTCAGTCAATTCACCACAAGCGGCCATTTGGATATATCTCCCACTTATCGGGAGTGACGAATGCTCAATCTGACATTAACTATTCTGCAATTACTTCGTGTGATACCCAACCCTGCTCTCACACACCCTAGGCTCTCACCTGTTGGATCATGCTCTCACAGAATCAAAGTATCAGACTCCATAATCCAGAATCATTAATTAACGAATGTTTGAGTCTGAGGACTATGAGATGAACAGTTGACAGATTGATAAATCAATCCATTTTGTTATCTCAAGTCGGGTCCCAATCCTAATGAACTCCTTCACCGAATCCATGTAACTGTCTAGATATCTGAATATCTAAAGCTTGTGAGATCAGCTTTCTGTCTCGACAGAAGACACTGTTACATGCAAGTCTCAACAGTAATATGCCAACCCTTATAACATATTACTTGACTTGGGTTTACTTTAAGTCTATTGGTCTATTATAAAGTACAGTCTCTCTTCATGCTTGTATGAACACTTTATAACTACTTAAATAAACTTAGGGTTACTTTCTTTATGAAAGATTTGTGCCTTTATATATAGTTACATTTTAATGCTATATATATGATTAAACAAATGATTAAATAAACAATTTATTCATTAATATTTATATCCTAAAATAATTGTCTATAGGACATAAACCCCAACAACATCACTAAGCGGCTTGAGCCTTACTGTTGTGTATTTCTTGGTGAGGGGCTGTTCGTTAGATGAAATCTCAGAACCAATTCTCTTAGAGGGATTTAGAGATTCAGAGGTTCTGGTCAACTTTTGCTCAGCAACCTTGCGTTTCCTCCCTTTTCCTTTCTGCTGGTGTACATCATAATCTTCTTCTTCTGTAGCTCCTTCAGCAGGTTCTTGTACCTTGCTATGTACCAAGCCATTCAGCACATCTACAGTTATTTCACTTCCAGCGACTGACTCCTTTTCACCAAATCTGATCTTGTAGTGTTTAAGGATTTGTGTGATGAGGGCGCCATGGACGTACTGCACAGAGCACCTTTAAAGAGCTCCAATCAAGAAGATTGGGAGATTCAGAGGCTTGTTTTTAGTTATATGCCAGATGATGCACTACTCGAACTTAGATACTGAGTTGATAGAGCTCTTCTTAGGGAATAGGTAATTTGTTATAAGATAGTGATATTGTCGATGGGACTGAGTCATGAAGGTGGCACGAAGTTCACCAACATATCCTTTAGGCTTGCAGAAGTCTCCTAGAAAGGCTTTGATGTTTCTCTCGTTGCTAATGTTTCGAAGTTCTGAGCCTTTATTCTTTAAATCCAGAAGCTTGACCAATAGCTTTAGACATATGATTATCTCCAGTTTGTTAACAGAGCTGATGAGATAATCACAATCGTCTTCAGCAACCTTGAGATTCACGCAAAATTCTTGCACAAGGTTTGGGTAAATTATGCTTGGAAGAGCAAAGAATTTGTCCCATTGTTGCTGAGATATCCATCTATAGAAGGGCTCAACACTTTTTAGGAAGGAAGCAGAGAAATACCGTGATTTATGAATCACATGATTCTTCACTTTATATAGTCCAGGATAAACTGTGGAACAAGTGACTGAGGTGCTTGGCCTTTGATTTTTTTGGGCATGTTCTTCATTAACCTTAGTGGATTGTTTGATGATTTGAATTTGAGGAGTAACCTCATGATTATCCTCACTAGATGAAGAGCTTTGTTTAGAGGAAAGTTCCTTAGAATTGCTTGAGGAAAGTTCTTCGATTGACATTGTCGTTAAAAAAAACTTTTGAAGAACTTAGAATGATGAAGAATTTGAGCTTCAGATATTTAGAAAGAGAGAGAGAGAGAGAATAAGAGCAGAATTCTTTAGGCGTAAAAAGAAGAAGAGGAGATTTGGCCTCTTTTTATAGGTAAGGTTAGGGCAGATGAAAGGTCATAATTTGAAAAGTCTGTACTAGACCCATTAATAGCCTATTATCTGACTGCGCATGTGTTTTAGCCAATGTTAATGATTAAGGTGATGTCATACTAGTCACTAAGTTAACTATGCATGCTAACCCTAGATGACGTGGCATGTTATATAGAGGCGACACATAGCATGTAAACAAGTTATCATTCAGAGGCATGCACATAACTCAGATTTATTAAAGAGGATTGAACATACCTATTAATTCTCTCAGAGCACAAAATTGTTCTCATGCCAGAGGCTTAGTGAAGATATCAACAAATTGTTCTTTTGAGGGTACATAGATCAATTTAATTTCTCCCTTAAGTACATGATCTCTGGTGACGTGATGTTTTATGCTGACATGTTTCATCCTGCTATGCTGGATTGGATTCTTGTTGTCACACTCTTGCTGTCACACATGGCATCAATAGCACTCTTATTGTCACACATGGCATCAATAGTCTTCATCTTCAATCCAAAATCTTCTAGCTGCTACTTGATCCAGAGGACTTGGGCAACACAACTTCCAACAACAATGTACTCAGCTTCTGTGGTTGACAAGGCTACAGAGGATTGCTTCTTGCTGAACCAGGATACCAAGCTGCTTCTGCGAAATTGACATCCTCCGAAAGTAATTTTTTGCTCAAGCTTATCCCGTCCATAGTGAGCATCCCTATATCTCATAAGAGTGAACTCAGAGGTAATAGGATACCATAGACTTACATTCACAGAACCTTGCAAATATCTAAAGCTTATTTTTAGTGCTATGTAGTGAGATTCCTTAGGATTAGATTGATATCTAGCAAAATAGCATACAAAGAATTGAATATCTAGCCTGCTAGCAGTGAGATAGAGTAAGGAGCCAATCATACCTCTGTACAATTTGCTGTCAAGCGACTTACCAGACTCATCTACTGAAAGCACTTTGTCAGTACTCATAGGTGTGGAAATTGACTTGCAATTTACCATGTCATACTTCTTCAATATCTCCTTGGCACACTTGGTTTAGATAATAAAGATTCCATTCTTGCATTGCTTAATTTGAAGTCCCAGAAAGAAGCTATGTTCTTCCATCATGGACATTTCAAATTCTATTTGCATTTGTTTGCTAAATTCTCTACAGAGTGTCTCGTCAGTAGAACCAAAGCTTCATCAACCTTTGAATCAAACTTTACAAGATTATCTTTAGTATTTAAAATAAAACATTTGCAACCAAAAGCTCGGAAGTACCCTATCTTAGATTTTTGCCCTTTTCATAGTTCATAGGGAGTTTTCTTCAGTATAGGTCTAACTAGAGCCCTATTGAGAATGTAACATGCAATGTTAACAACTTCTCCCTAAAAATACTTCAGAAGCTTATTTTCACTCAGCATTGTTCTGGCTATTTCAACTAACGTTCTATTCTTCCTTTTAACTACCCATTTTTGTTGAGGAGTTCTAGGAGTAGAAAAGTCCTGGTTAGTGCCTCTGGTATCACAGAATTCATTAAACATTTAGTTTTTGAATTCTCCACCATTATCACTTCTGATATGAGCGATTTTTAAGTCATTTTCATTTTCAATCCTTTTATAGAGGTTTGAAAAATTCTCAAATGTATCATCCTTACTACTGAGCAAGATAACCTATGTATACCAAGAAAAATCATCTACTACTACAAGTGTAAATCTTCTTGCGCCCAAGCTCGGAGGAGGCCCAAAAAGATTTAAGTGTAGTAGTTCTAGATGACGTTTGGTTGACACGAGGTTTTTGTTTTTAAAATATTTCCTAGTCTGTTTTCCAGCTTGACAAGTATTGCACAATTGATTCTTTTCAAATTTTTGAGTTGGCAATCCTTCAACTAATTGCTTTCTTGCTAATTTGGCCAGAAGGTCCATCCTCATATGACAAAGTCTTCTATGCCATAGCCATGAATTTTCTTCCTCTGAGACAAGACATATTTCTTTTGAAATTTTTTTTTCTAAATTCAACATGAAAACATTGTCTATCCTAGGAGAAGTAAGGATAAGAGAGTTTGTCTTACTGTTTACAATTTGACATCCAAAGGCATCGAGGATAACCCTTCTGTCTTCATCACAGAGTTGAGCCACGCTCAGTAGGTTGAACTTCAGGCCTTTAACTAGGGAGACTTCATCAATAGTAGTATTAGTTCCGATGGATCCAGAGCCTACTATCCTCCCTTTATTTTCATCTCCAAAACTTACAGTACCTCCTCTTTTATGTTCGAATGTGATGAATTGAGTTTCATCACCAATCATATGCTTGGAGTATGCGCTATCAATATACGAAAATTTTGACCGTTGTGCACATCTCAGGCCAACCTGCATAAATATCAAGGTTTTTTAGGTACCCAAGTCTTTTTGGGTCCTTTGGAGTTAGTTTTCACTAGTTTGATATCTTCATGTTTGGTATAGTCATTTTTGTGCCAACAAGCCTTGGCGGTGTGACCATACTTCCCACAGAAGTCACATTGGACAGTCTTCTATGGCTTCCATCCTTTCCTATTGGAAGAGTTACTTCAATAGTGATATCGGAATATCCTCAGAATGCCGGAATACAGCTCCTTAAGACCTGTAAAACAGAATACAATTAGACAGGGGATTGGAGACCGACGAACCCTCTCTGATGCCTAAGTTAGTATGGGAATACCAAGCTTAGAGAATATCAATTAAGTTTGAGTGTATAGAATTGAGTACCTTCCTCTTTCAATTAAGCTCCTATTTATAGACACTTGAGCTTAGGCTTAGATACACGTGTCACCACCATATTGGTCCGGAATCTACATTCCCGTTCCAAATGGCTTTAGCGTGTAATTAAGATCCGAAGTCATTACTCCTTCTATTTCTTCCACATACCTTTGGGGACCCTAGATGGGCCTGCCCAAAAGTATGGTTAATGGGCCTTTGAGAACTACTTGAGGTCCAACTTCATTATACACTATATCACATAGTACTTGCAATGGTGACTATACAGATTCGAAGTCAGATGACTCTGAATCAATGTGATATCACTCTGAAGGCTTTTAAAGTCCTTCTGAACTTCAGAGACAAACTTATGTATGATTTTTAAATTCTCATCTTGCCTAGTGTTGTCTTGAAGGAGATATCGGATGTCAGAGAGTTTGACTTTCTCAATCTCATCACATCTTCTGTTAAGTGCCTTGGTTTCATTATTACACTTTTTGACAAGTGTATAGACATTACAGAGGGCATTAATCATTTCCTTTCTAAAGACAGGAAGAGTAGTTACCTCAAGATTCTGAGTTTCATTCTCAGAGGTAATTCATGGTTCTCCTTCGTCTGCACTTTTCTCCTCTGTCTCATTTGCCATAAGGCATACATGTGCTGTCTCAGTAGCCTCTGTTTTTGAGGAAGAGGACTCATCGGTGTCGCTCCAGGTGGCTACTATAGCCTTCTTTTGAAACTTCTTATCCTTCTTCACCTCTGGAAAATTTGTTTTGATGTGTCCAGGTTGATGGCACTCATAACAGGTGAGAGGTTTTGAAGAGTCCTACCGAGTTTTGCCTTCAGCTTGTTCTCTTGGTCTCTCAGACCTTCTGTATGGCTTTTTGTATTGATCACTCTTTCGAAACATTCTTTTCATCTTCCGAGTGAACATTGCCTTCTATTATCATCGTGATTTATAGCATTTTCCGTACTTAGTTAATACATTTTTAGTTATATTTTCATAAGTTTTAATAATGGTTTTTTGTATATTTTCTTCATTTTATGTATCTAAGTCATTTTCGTGTGTTTTTCAGGCACGTTCGCAAGGTTTCGGCACAAATAACCATAGTCGGGGCTTAAGGCAAGAACTCAGAAGTAAAATCGAGTAAAAAAATGAGTTTCAGTGACATTTAGCATGCATCTCGTCGAGATGGAGCTGACAGATTACAGGTCCAATTGTTCACACTAGGATAGATTTGACACATTTTTGTATTTTCAATGTATCTCCCTCATACGGACTCGGATTGAGGCGATTCAAAATGCATTGGAAAGCTAAGAGAAAGATGTACAAATGACTAATAATAATCATCTCCAAATTCGAACTGTAACAGGCTCAGAAAAATTATCCTAAGTTGATGAACATGTTGAAGCCTATGATTCCTTTCCCACCTTTGCTCATTTCAACTCCTAAATTGTGAAAGTCTTCCACCACCCTCTTTAAAGCTAAGTATGGAAGATTAAGGAGTTATGGGACATGAGGAGACTTGGTCTTTGAAAGCATTTGTGCCATTTTACTATAAAAGGAGACATTGGGAGCCATTTGAAGACACACCAAGCTTAGGCTTAATTCTTCCCTCTATAATGTTATTTTGCGGATTCTTCTCTTCAAGAATCAGTTGTTCTTGTTGTTGCAATTGTTGTTATTGTTCTCAAAGTGTTGTTTGTGCAAAAGTTCATCCAATAAAAAGTGAGTTTCAAGTTACCGAAGAAGTTCGTTCGGCAATCATCATTACGATTTATTCTAAACTTTAATCTCTTTTATTAATATGAACTCTATTATCTATCTTTCTAAGGTGTGTTTTAATCTAATCATGGGCTAAAGCCCCCTTAACTAAGGCTAAAAGCGGATCTTAACCTTAATTATGTGGTAATTACGTTTAACCTATTTAACTTATGTTTATCATTTTTTAGAACTAACTTATGATTCTTAATGCTTGTAGGAGATGGATCAAATTCCTACTTGAATATAATTAATCATTTATATTGATCGTGATTAAATTGATTAATCAAAATTCATAAGTTGGACCTAATGACCATTTAGTGTGGCTTATTGTTTTTCAAGGTTTTTCATGAATCTTATTACAAATCTTAGATTTATTACTTGAGATGGGTCAAGGGAAAGTAATAAATTGAAGATTTGGAACTAAGAAAATTTAATGCTTCTTTGGATTAATTACTTGAGCCGGACCAAAGAAAAGTAATTAATCGAAAGTTTAGAACTAATTACTCGAACGGTTTTTCTTGAATTTTAAGTAATCACTTTAGCCGGACCAAGGTAAAGTAGCTTAAAAAGGTTTAGATTAATAAAACTTAATGCTTCTCTAGATTAATTACTTGAGCCGGACCAAGAGAAAGTAATTAATCAAGAGTTTAGAGCCAATCTCGAGAATCTATTAGTTAATAAGGAAAATGGTCATCTTAAAAATGATAAAACAACTTAAAAGGGGTTAAATGTTATTACCAAGGAAAGAGGTTAAGTGAAACTAGAAGTCTTAGTTTCTTTCAATATAAGCAATCTCTCACCTAATTTGTATAATTTCATTTCTTGCTTAAGTCTTAACTTGGTTGTCCAACAAACTTTACCTTTCGATTGTTTAAACAATAGATAGTGAGCAAAGAGATTAGTATTTATAATCATTATCCTCGTGGGAACGATACTCTGCTTTCACTTTATTACTTGATACACGATTAAGGTACACTTGCCTTCACATGCACGTATACATAAAACGCGTATCGCCTTCCCTGTCGAACGAACTACGCATACAGTGTCATAAATTAACGAGGCAAAGTGTAATGGTTATGAAAAAAATAATCTCTCATCTTCTAACTCATGAACAATCAATGATGCAATTGAAGAAGCATTTGATACCAATAAAAGTTTAGAAGTTACAAATGAGTGGGATCGACCGGTTCTTCCGAATTGTATTATGAGATGCGATAGAGTGCACTTGCTCTCTAGGAATAACGTTATGTTTGTTCCAGCATCAATATGCTAACCCAAAAACGACACGAAATGATATGAATATTTAAAATTATTGTCGTATTCTCTCGTGTTTTTACATGTAACATTATTAATAAATATAATAAAATTATGATTATTACTTGCAAATATAATTCGAGCCTTATAAACACATTACATGATCCTCTAACATGATATTAGCGGACTTTTTTTTTATGGTTAGTATTATCATACTATTCTAAAAATGACATAAAGTATTTAAAAGTAGAACAATGTTTTTTTTATATTTTTTAAAATTATCATTAATATATATGCATAACAAAATTATATGGAAACCGAAAACATGACGCGAAATCTACACTAACCTAAAATAGATTAACACGATAATTTTCAAATCTAGAAGCAAGAGAGCTTCAACCAAGTGCTGAAAAATTTACGCCCAACACAAGCGTGGGTCGTTGACCCAAGGTGCGAACTGCGCAGTCTCTACCCAAATTTTAAGGGGCTGCAAATGTTTTTTTGGGAGTGTGTCCTTTTGAAATCATCCTGCTCTAACCAATGACCCCGATTTTGCTTGGGACATCCGAAACCCCCTAATGGTCGTGTCATAAAAGTTGTGCATGTTAAAAAATAAGAGATGAGTTTGGGATAAACACAATAGGCGATGTAATAGAGGGGTAAGAGTAATATTAAAAAAGATTTATTTATAAAATTAAAATATTAGCCGTGGAATTAAATGAAGGGTGGAGATGAAGTTAAGATGATACATTAGTGAATTAAAAGAGTATTTATGTTATTATGGATACGAAATGTGATTTGATTAAAATTGTTTTGTTTTGAGTAAATTTAGTTAAAAATGGTTGAGATTAAGGTGATAAAATAGAAGAATATGTGGCAAGAGAGAGAGAGAGAGTTGAAACTTGTTTGTCATGCAAAGCCCTTACTCACCATCTAAAAAACTTAGGTGTCATCATATTAGAGCTCCCACTTCCCCTTTAAAACACCAAATACTCTAACCATACTCTCATCTCTTGTCTTGAAAAATTAAAAGATGGCTGATAAGTCACAACCGCAGCAGGTTCAAGTCCACACACAACGCTATGAGGGCGAACAGAAGGGACCCTCAACAGGAAAAGTGGTAGCTGTGATCACCCTACTTCCGGTGGGGGTTACACTTGTTGCTCTTGCAGCCATAACCTTGGTTGCTACTCTTATTGGCTTGGCTATTTCAACCCCTGTTTTTTTCATCTTTAGCCCCATTCTTGTCCCTGCTGCCTTTCTTCTTGGCCTTGCACTTATGGCCTTTTTGGTTTCTGGGGCTTTTGCCTTGACTGGCTTGGCATCCCTCTCCTGGGGTAATAAGACAGTTTTCTGGTTAGCAAACTCAACATTTACCCAGCCTAGTTCTAGTTTGAGGATGGGGGGTAATAAGAGACATTTCTGGTTCCCAGATAAGCAATGAACTAAGCCACTTAAACCTACACCTCTCCTTCTTTTGCATGCAGGATATGGCTGCCTAAGTGGGACAGGAAATCCAGAGGAAGTCGCATCAATAAAGCCTTACTTTTTCATTTCATGTACCAACTTTTTTTTAACTTTAATTAAGGAACAAGTTATATTCTACTCTTTCTAACCACGATCAAACTCTCACATATACTTATGTTTTTAAAGCAACCAACAAAATAAAATGGAAATGTCTCATCACCAAACCCTGTTGTTTTTCTATTCAACAGTTCAGGCTGATGCTACACCCACAATTAACGAAACTAAATAGCAATGATTCAGGCCACACACACTAAACCTTCAATGTGACACCATGATCCACGATCAAGCGCACCCAGAAAGATAGGGGAGAGGATCTCATTTTAGCCTTAGGCCTCTGGATTAATCCCTTATTTTTGGTAATTTTGAAAAAACAAGGGTTATTTCCCAACCAGAGTTAAGAAAACCATTTTTTTATTAATTTATTACCCTTTACGGTGCTATTGGCGATGTAATGGATATGGGCATGTTGTTGACAGGAATCCGCCACTGCCCACAATTTTTTTTAATAATTTTTTAAAATTTAATATTATAAAAATAAAAATAAAATTATATTATAAAATTATTGTTTTACAGAATTTTATTTAAATTTTAAATTTGATTTTATTTGGAGATGTTAGGATTGAATTTGTATAATTTTATACGTTAGAATTGAATTTCATGATTATTAAAGTCCATACGATCAAAACTGTTGTTTGAAACATTGAGATTAATATTTACTGCATAACTAACGTTAGAAATTTGTGTAAATTTAACCCTAATGTTTTAAGCTAACATATGAAATTGTACAAATTTAATTTTATCGTTTTAAGTGAAGTGCAGATTTAGCTCTATAGATTTAACTCTAATGTATAGAATTATCTAAATTTAACCTTAATGTTTTTAAACAAAATCAATTTTAACCACGTGCTATTGAAAATTTGAAAATACTTGTTTGACTGTTATTAAATCCTACATTGGACATTCTAAACCAGTTTATTGATAAATTGAAGCAGTTTCATACCTTTTTTTTTAATAACTATATTAATAACACAGTAAAATATTTTAGATAGTTAAAAAAAAAACTATAATTTTTAAAAAATTATTAAAAATATTTTATTGTATTATTAATGCACTATTTTTTTTATTAGTAATGCATTAAATATTTAACCTTAAAGTTTCAAAGCAAGATCAATTTTAATCATAAGTTACCGAAAATTTGAAAAGACTTGTTTACTGTTATTTATAAAAAAAACTGGTTTAGAAATTCTGATGTGGCTAAATAACAGTTAAACAAGGGACTAATCCCATAAATTTACATAATTTTATACGTTAGGGTTAAATCTGCACTTCATTTGAAACGTTAAGGTTAAATATTTAATATTTAGTGTATTACTAACAATTTTGGGACTGTCAAAAATAATTTACTGTGTTATTAATATAGTTACAAAAAAAAAGTATGAAACTGCTTCAATTTATCGACAAACTGGTTTAGAAGATTCGATATAGTTAAATAACAGCCAAACAAGTATTTTCAAATTTTCGGTAGCACGTGGTTAAAATTGATTTTGTTTGGAAATATTAGGGTTAAATTTACACAATTTCATACATTAGGCCTAAATCTGTACTTCGTTTAAAACGTTAGGATAAATTTGTGCAATTTCATACATTAGGGATAAATTTGTACTTCGCTTGAAACGCTTAATGCACTAAAAATTTAACCTCAACGTTTTAAACGAAGTGTAGATTTAATATTAACATATAAAATTATGCAAATTTAGCTCTAACATTTTCAAATAAAATCACATTTAAATTTTATATTTCAATAATATAATCTTGTTTTTATTTCTATAATATTGAATTTAAAAAAATTATTAAAAAAATTGTGGGCAGTGTTGTGGACAGGAATGAGGTAATTATTTTAAAAAATTACCCCCATTAAAGGATTAATCCTAGGCCTCTAGGGGGTTAGTTTTTTCATATGGCCCAATTTTCAAGACTTCAAAAATCCACCCTAATAATCACATCACATGCATAGAACTAGGCATTAGGAAAAAAAACCTTGATTGGTTTCCTGTCTATCATTAAATGTTCACTTTCTGAACTTAAAATGCAATCAATTTGATCACTTTAGATTGAAGAAAATAAAATTTGCTTTCTAAAATAATTCCAAGAATAGATTGATAATATTTGAAGTGATAAAGAATATTAAAGTCTTTTTTAATATTTGAACTGATTGAAGAATAGATTAAAAAGAATATAAAATTTGTCTTTTTTAATAAGAATAAAGAATATAAAACTTGTCGTTTTTTAATATTGAAACTGATTTTTATCGTTTTATTTGTTTTATTTTTTTAAGATGCATAATACGTTTTTTATATTTAACTTATTTTGTTTTACACCGACTTTAAAGACTATTATATTTTAAGACTATCTAGATATTTTTATGGGACTATTTAATCAAACTTTTGGATAGACTAATCATTCAGAGAGGTTAATCAAGCTTTTGGATAGGCTAATCAAGTTTTTGAGGCTAAAAAAATAAAACATGTTCAGCCTAACAATATAGATATTTTTAATGTTTTATAATTTTGTATAATTTAGAATTTAATTAAGATTTAAGTTTGTTTTTTTACTTTCAAAAGTAAATTGATTTTGAGTTCATTAAAAAATAATTCATAATATTTAGAAAATTAAAATTTAAAAGATATATTTTCAATAACTATTTTAAAAGATACATTTTCAAACTCAAACTATTTTGAAATATTAAAATAATATTATAAATACATCATTAAAGTATATCAATGTAAACTAAAACTAAGAAGCCAATAATACTATAAATGCATCAATATAAATCAAAATATAGATGGAGAATTAAAATATAGGTGGAGCTGGTGACCGGCTCTTAAGGGGCTACCAAGGCAAAAATTACCGTTACTTGGAGGTGGCTCTGGGGTACCACTGACCACGATAACAGATGGTTTTGAGAGGTAATGGAAGGACATGGTTTTGCATCATTGTGCGAGATGATGCTCAACCTCGGGTTGAGCTACGCCTTCAGTATCCACAGCTCGAGGCTCCGCAGCAGATCTTGTGCCATTGGGTATCCAAAACGTAAGAACAGTGGATGCAGCAACGAACATAACCCGACGAGGAGCCCATTTCAAGCATGATGGGATGCCTATGTGGCTGTTCCAGCACATCACCTTTAAACAAAAACCCCAAATTCGATAACATTTCAGTACTACGTAAACAAAACAAACAAATAAAGGAGAACGCCATTTTTTTCTATAAACAAATAAGTTATATAAGAAACAAATACAAGGATAGGAAAGGAAAGGTTGCACCCATGTCCCTAATCACATCCAAATGGCAGAAACCACTGACCATGCCACATTAAACCTCTGATTTCTTTTATCACATTAACTATCTAATAAAAAAAAATCTTTCGACTTTGAACATAAGTTCCAAAAAATTAGCTTTGAACATACTCAACCGTAAAAAAAAAAAAAAAAAAAAAGCGGTCCGGTCGCACTACGCGTCCCCGCTGAGCGAGGGTCCGGGAAGGGGTCCCCCCACAAGGGTGTACTGGGGGCAAGCCTTCCTCTGCCAATTTATTTGGCAAGAGGCCGCTCCTAAGACTCGAACCCGTGACCTCTTGGTCACACGACAACAACGTTTATACTCAACCATAAAAATAAAAAATAAAAAAAAATGAAACATAAATTCCAAAAAAAGTTAGCTTTCAACATAACTCCAGATTAACTTGCAGTTGATCTAACTAAAAAGAAAGATCAACTTTCAACAAATCCTTTTTCTTAACTATAAAGAAAAGTTAGAAAAAGAGCCTTGTTCATCTGATATACATTTCATATATATTCGAAATTTGCATTTTTAATATTTCAAAAGCAGTTTTTTTAGATGTGATGTGACTATAAAGAAACTTTAAAATTTTATTTCGAATTTTAAAATATAATTTCAAACACATGAAATGAATAATGCTCTTTTAATTAAAATTAGATATTTACAGTTAACTAATTTCGCAAATAAAAGAGTAATATACCCAAATAAACAATATCAGGTAATAGCTTGAAATAAGAGATTAGAGCTTAATCTACTAAAATCGAAATGATGGGATCAGAATCAGAGGCCTCACAATGCTTTGCCACCTAGAACAATCAGTACCATAGTTGTTAGAATCGTACGAGTCGTTCGATTCGATTCAGGAAGAATTCGAGTCGTATCTATAGTACGACTCTGAAGCTTCATGAATCGGCCGAGTCACCACCAATTCAGCCGATTCACTGAGTCACTCGATTCGGTCGATTCAGGCCACCATTTTAAAAAAAAAAAAATCAAATTTTAACAATTCAAAAAAGTACATTAGAAGAAGAAGATGACTATTCACTTTACAAAAACAAAAACACGTACACAAGTTATGAAACACAAATAGTTTTAATTAGATGACTCTTCACTTTACAAATTCCAAAACCTTCCCTCTTCTTTTCTATTTATTTGTTATTATCTTCTTCTACTCTCTATTCTTTCTATTTTCTATGTTTTGTCTGTCTCTACGATATAATTTCTATTTAGATATTAAAATTGCATTTTTGGACTAATATTTAAAATTAAACATGGTTAATATTTTATTTTTTATAGCATTTTGAATTGGTCCGAATCTTACGATTCGATTCGATTCACGAGTCCAGATTCGCAAAATGAGATTTCGAGTCATGAGTCGAATCACTATTTAACAACTATGATCAGTACATGCATATCTCTACTCTAACATGACATAAGAAGCTACAAAAAATAAATGTGGCTTTAATCTTTGGACATATCTCTATTTGCCAAGAGATGGGCAAGTTGCTTTTTGCGTATCCAGAAACAAAAATTCTTAGGAGGCGATTGCATTGCCCCGCAGAAAAGGATTAAAGATGTCCATAAGAGAGAGGGACCAATAAATTGATACCTCATGTCGCGTGTTGATATCCCAGGCATGAAGAGTTCCATCTCCTGAGCCTATTATAAAGAAGAAGCGTAATCATGTAGAAAATTGATATACTGTTATACGTGCTATACGCTTCTTTAAAAAGAAATGAGAGCAATTCATTGCAAAACCAGCATGATGTGAAGTTAAATATTTAAATCCATGGTTACATTAGCTGTTTGGCATTTAATGAGATGGATAGGAGTCTCGAAACCCAAAATAAAGATGCCTAAAGTCAGTCTTAGAGAGAATGAGAAGCACAAAACCAGCATCCTGGTCATGGATAAAACTTCAGTAAAAAAGGCCCTTCGCTAGTTATGTATGATATACCTCTAAGGGTTCAAATGAGGTAATAAACTAGATTTCGTGGATTGTTTTTAACAATAATTTTATACATACATGTATCTGCATTAATAAATGGCAAAAAGCATCCTGAGGCCCCTGATCTTTCATTGTTTGGTGCATTAAGCCCTCGATCTTTTATTTAGACACATTAAATCCCTGATCTTTCATCATTTGGTGCATTAAGCCCTCGATCTTTCATTTAGACACATTGAGCCCTTGATCTTTCATATATGGGTGTATTAGGCCCTTCCGTAAATCAATTAATATATAGGTTTATTAAGGGCATGTTTGGTTAGGTTTATATAACTGCAGCGTTTCGCATTTTCTTTGGACACTGCAACATTTTGGAGCTTTTCACGAAAAGCTCTTTTCATGCACAGTTGTTTGTAGTTACTTGTTATTGATAAAATTACCCTTCTTATTTCCACAAAATGTGCTTCAATTTTAACATTATTTTTATTTTTAGAACATAATTATCGAAAAACAAGGTTTTATTTTTTATTTAAATTATTTTTATTAATTTGTATAATATATTTTTTATTTTAGAATTTGTTATTTTTAGAACATCATTTGTTGTCACACCAAACATGCCCTTAATAAACCTATATATTAATTGATTTATGGAAGGACCTAATACACCCATATATGAAAGATCAAGGGCTGAATGTGTCTAAATGAAAGATTGAGGGCTTAATGCACCAAATTGTGAAAGATCAGGGGCTCAATGTGTCTAAATAAAAGATCGAGGGCTTAATGCACCAAATAATGAAAGATCAGGGGCCTCAAGATGCTTTTTGCCTTAATAAATTAATCACATGTAAATACAACAACAACAACAAAGCCTTAGTCCCGAAATGATTCGGGATCGGCTAACATGAACCATCATATAAAACCGTGAAATCAAGTCGTGTCAGCAACACAAATTCGCTCCCTCCACTCCGTCCTATCCACTACCATATTTTCCTCAATTCCCAGTAAACTCATATCACTCTCGATCACCCTCCTCCAAGTTTGCTTAGGTCTTCCCCTACCCCTCACCACTATATCCCTTTGCCACTCTTCGGTTCTCCTAACCGGCGCATCAAGCGCTCTACGTCTCACATGGCCAAACCACCTTAGTCGGTTTTCTCTCATTTTATTCTCAATAGATGTGACCCCTACTTTTGTCCCAATTATTTCATTACTCACCCGATCCTTTCTCGTATGACCACACATCCATCTCAACATACGCATCTCCGCCACCGGCATCTTATGGATGTGGCAGTGTTTCACTGCCCAACACTCCGTACCATATAACAATGCTGGTCTAATTGCCGTCCGGTAGAATTTCCCCTTCAATCTATTAGGCATGCCGGGGTCACAAAGGAAACCCGTAGCACTCTTCCACTTCGACCAACCAGCTTTAATCCTATGAGCAACATCTCCATCTACTTCTCCATCCGTTTGGATAATAGATCCTAAATACCGGAAGCAATCCGAGGCCTGAACAACTATCCCATCTAGGGTGATTGTCCCTGCCTCCCTACTCCTATGGCCGCTAAACTTACACTCCAAATATTCTGTCTTACTTTGGCTCAACTTAAAGCCTCTAGATTCTAGAGTTTGTCTCCATAGTTCCAACTTCCTCTCCACTCCTTTCGTCTCATCAACTAGGAGTGGGCAAAAAAACCAAGCAAACCGGTAACCGAACCGGAAACCGATAATCCGAACCGAAAAAAGAGGTTAACCGAACCGGTGGTTTTCTTAATGGTTAAAAAAATTGACTGGTATCGGTTTCGGTTTCGGTTTCGGGTTAGAGTATTCAAAAACCACGGTTAACGGTTAACCGAACCGTTTAATAAATATATTTAAAAAAATTAATATATTATATACATATATTATAACTATTAAAATCAAACCCTATTCTATCTATTGTTCAAAAACCAAGATAGAAAATCAAAGAGGAAGCCGCCGTCCATCTCTCCTCCTCACACCATCGTTCCTGCTTATCCGGATCTCCACTCACGCCGGCTGTCTCTCCTCCTCACACCATTGTTCGTCATCCCTTTCGATCTCCTCACACGGTCATTCCTCATCCCTTCCTATCTCCTCACACCGTCGTTCCTCATTCTGTCTCGCACCGGCGTCGTTCTGATCTCGCACCATCTTCGTTCGATCTCGCACCACCGTCCTTCCGTCTCGCACCTCTTTCATTCCGATCTCTCACCGATGTTGTTGATTAAGGTAATTAGTAATATCTGGGTTTGCTAATGTCTGGGTTTGCTGTCATTCTTTATCCTTTTGTTCAATGTCTGGTTTGAAGAGTTTGCAGACAGAGAAGAAAGTAGCAATATTGTTGGTTTTGTAAGAATATTTTCAGTAATGATGAAATTGTATAGCTAGTTGGTAATTGAAATTGTTTATCTTTGAAAGAGTTTGAGGAATCTCTTTAATTCAAGAGTTTGATAGCAGAGTTTATCTTTGAAATTATTTATCTTTGAATTTGTATAGCAATGATGTAGTTAGTTGGCTAGTTTTGGACTTTCTTTTGATTTTACTTCTTAACGATGAAATGCACATCATATATGATATATAGCTAGATTCGTGTAAATTATGTCTCAAAACTGACTTATATATTTCTTGATTAATTATGTTATGTATGATCCTAAAGGTTTTCAATTTAATTTAGGTTTGGGTAAAAATTGTGGTTAACCGTTGATTTTTAGTTAACCGTTGAGAACTGGTTAAAAACCGTTAACCGAAAAACCAAACCGAAATTAATGGTTAACCGTTCATACGGTTAACCGATATGTATGGACCGGTTTCGATTTCACTGGTTAAAAAACCGATAGTTTTGGTTCGGTTAATTTTAACACCCCATGGACCGGTTAACCGAACCGTGCCCACCCCTATCATCAACCAACACAATATCATCTGCAAACAGCATGCACCATGGTATACCATCTTGAAGTGAACTTGTTAGTTCATTCATAACGATGGCAAAAAGAAATGGGCTTAGTGCGGAACCTTGATGCACGCCAATCGTAATAGGAAACTCTTCAGTCTTCCCAACACTAGTACGTACACTCGTGCATGCTCCCTCATACATATCCTTTATGATGTCAATATATTTCCGCGAAATGCCTTTCCTTATCAAGGCCCACCAAAGTACTTCCCTTGGTATCATATGCTTTCTCCAAGTCAATGAAAACCATATGCAAGTCTTTCTTCTTATTTCGATAGTGCTCCATCAATTGTCTCATTAGATGGATGGCTTCCATAGTTGAACTTCCCGGCATAAAGCCAAATTGGTTTTCCGAGATCTTCACCGTCCTCCTTAGCCTTTGTTCGATCACTCGCTCCCAAAGTTTCATAGTGTGACTCATTAATTTGATTCCCCGATAGTTGGCACAATCTTGGACATCGCCTTTGTTCTTATACAAATGGATTAAGATACTTTTCCTCCATTCTGATGGCATCTTATTGTTTCTCCAAATTTTGTTGAAGAACGTCGTCAACCATTCGATTCCTCTTTCTCCCAAACATCTCCAAATCTCAATAGGGATGCCATCAGGTCCTACTGCTTTCTTCAACTTCATCTTACTTAATGCCATTTTGACTTCACCTTTTTTAATTCTCCGCAGGCATTCATGATTTATCATATCGTGATGGATACTTATATCTCCCACATCTTGTCTGCGATCTCTGTTAAATAAGTCATCAAAATAGGACCTCCATCGTTCCTTGATATCCTTATCTCCAACTAGGACTTGCTGGTCCACATCCTTCACACATTTAACTTTTCCGAGATCCCGCGTCTTCCTATCTCTCATCCGAGCAATTCTATATATGTCTCTTTCCCCTTCTTTCGTATCCAATCTGGTATACAGATCTCGATTCACCTTTGCTCTAGCATCTCGAATGACCTTCTTTACTTCCCTTTTAGCCTCTTTGTATTTTTCGTAGTTCTCGTCACTCCTACATTTCCCCAATATTTTATAGGATTCTCGCTTACTCTTTACTGCTTGTCGTACTTCTTCTGTCCACCAAGATGTGTCCTCATGCTACCTTTAGATTCCCCTAGAACTTCCTTCGCTACTTCCCTTATACTATGCTCCATCTTAGTCCATATCGAATCTATATCTAAATCCATATTACAAGTCCAAACATCTTTTTTAGTCATCTCATCCACAAATTTTTGTTGATTCTCTCCTTGCAATTTCCACCACTTAATCTTAGTCTCTACTTGTGGTGTTTGTTTTCTTATACATTTCCTACTTCGAAAATCAAGCACCACTACTCTATGTTGGGTTGTCGTACTCTCACCAGGGATCACCTTACAATCAATATAACTCTTTCTTCAAGCACTCCTTACTAAGAAGTCAATTTGGCTCGCATTACCGTCACTCCGATAAGTCACTAAGTGGGATGTTCTTAGAATTAAAATATAAGAATTAAAATCAATTACTTCCACTAAAATCAAAAGATTATGAAATAGAGAAAACTGAAATAAAATTAATCAAAGAAAATGCATAAACATTATATTTTAAGAATAAAATAATCATTTTAAAATAATTAAAAATAAATATACAAAAAATTTGGTCAAAATTATTTTTTAGGGCAAAAAAGTAAAAATAAATAAGTATAAGAATCAAAAGTGAAATTAGTCTAGGAATAAAAAAAACATGAGTATAAGAATCAAAAAATAAAATTTGATCAAAAATATTTTTTAGGAAAAAAAAGTAAGAATATATAAGTATAAGGATAAAAAATGAAATTAATACGAGGATAAAAAAGTATAAATAAATAAATATATGGATCAAAACAAAAAGTAAAAAGTAAAATAGAGACTAAAGTAGAATTTTATAAAGAGCCTACACGTTCAAGGTAGCAAATGAGGGGAAAATGAATAGAAAAACTAAGGGGATTGGGTAATGAGATTAGAGGAGTTAGGGGTAAACCCAAAACTTAAAACGTAAAAGGAAATGATTGAATTAATAAAACAAATACCAATAAAAGGAATGAAACTTCCTCTTTCCATTACCCTTTCCTGAAACCCAAAACAAACGCCCCCTAAGAGGAACTATACCTGCTGTGGAGGTATTTTGACCCTAATGGATTTTCATTCTTTTTTTTTTTTAATTTTTTTCAAATCTGGACTAAAACGCCTCAGGTGCTAGAGGCGGCCTCGCTCACTTTTTGGCACCTTCTTCATTTGGAAAACCGAATAAAAGGTTACTTGATTAAAATGAGGGAATTAGAGAGGAACCATAGAGCAGTCTACTAGGATCCCTTTAAAAATTAAAAACCTGCAATTAATATCTCAGCTGTTACCTTTTTGTTAGATGGCCATAGCCACATGACTTATCATTAGGCATGCATACCCTTTGAACTTCATGGCCATAGCCTCATGACTTCGATTTCCACACCAACCGTCTCAGACAATGGTAATATAATTAGTTTGGATTCTTATGGTGTGGCTGTTAGTTTTCTTGTAAAACCAAAATTTTGGATATTAATTCATGATTGAGTTAGCAGCTAACTATTGTGGAATTTTGTTATGTAACTTTTCTTTATCGTGCTTAAGTTCTATTCTCCGCACCAATTGAACAATAAAATATCCCATCCACCACAGTAAATTTTCTAATTATTGGTTAACGTAGAAAGAGAAACTGTTTCATACATGGAAGGAAGGGTCCAGGACATAGAACTGAAGCATACATGAAACTGAATTGCAATTCATCATACTAATAAAACGAGCTCATCACAGATGTTAATATGCTCTTAGATGTAAATTCATTCTGTTGATGTTAACGGTACTGGGTAACAAGATATTTATTTAAGTAAAAGAAATGGCAGAAAAAGTTTGAGCATAAGCTAGAGCAATATTTATTTCAAATTTTCAAGTAAACTGAAGAATGGATACCTGATACTACATATTGGCCATCTGGGGTAAGAGTTGCCTCTATAGTGGCATTTGGTGATGGTTCCAAACTGAACCCGCAGCGCTGCACAAGGGAAAGTTTTAAACTAGTAAACACATAAAATAGTGCAATTATCCATAAAAAATGCAGGGTTACTTAGAATTGATCTGCAATAAATTCAGGGGGCTGTAATAACACAAGTGAGCACACATCTTCAGAAACCCCAAAGTAGAAAAATCCAACTCAGGGAACTAACCTTTTCTCCTCCATATGCATCAAGAACATAAATATTGTTACTTGTGGTCGTCAAGAGCATTGATTTGCCGTCATTACTGAATTTAATGTCACAAACCTCAGCTGTATCTCCACCAACTAAAAAAGTGTCAAAGGGACCCTGGAAGTGGAGTGACAAATCAAATTCAGAGCCAAAACATTCAAAATACAAAACGCGAGTAGGTGTTATAGGTAAGAACCTTGTCATAGGAACGTGAATCAAACAATTTAATAGCTCCCCCTTCCATTGCCACAGCAAAAACGAGACCTTGTTGGTCATATGCAACTGTAGGTCTACCACGTAGGCGCAAAATTCCCTGAAAACTACAACAGTAAGCATAAATCACAATCATGTACAAGTACAAGCCACTGCTGTTGAGTGGTTTTGTGAATACAGGTCAACTCAAGACCTATTGATTATGCACCCTAGTACAAAAATTGTCTGTACTTTAGATAGATTCCACTAAAACATAAATATCACAATTAAATTGAATAATACCTGGCAAGAATTTACACGAAGATCCCATATCCTGACACTATGGTCCAGAGAACCAGACATGAAACTATCATTGATAGGAGACATGCAAAGCGAAACAACCCTACAATAGCATATGAAATGAAAACCATCAAAAGTGCAACCAGGCAAAACTTAAAAACAGAAAGCAGCAATCCACATCATCTGAGAGGCATAATGGAAAGACGGAGAGAACCTATCCTAATAAGGACCAGGTGACACCTGGAAATAAAAATGATAAGGTTAACTGAAATGATCAGCTCAACTTTTTGTTATAATATGCACATAAGTATCGAACTATATAGAGCAATAATTCAAAACCTTGCTTCTCAAATTCAGCTGTGAATATAAACCATTCATAAACTATGACTTCTCCCAAGAGGCATCTATATCTACTGCATGAATATTATACAAACACTTTTAGAAGATGACCCCACCAATATTCTGTACTCATTACCAAAGTATTGATATGTACTGGAAGGCATACCTCTCTTTATGTCCTTTGAAGTAGCGAAGACACCTATTATCATACATCGATAAATACCGTAACGATTCTGGCAAGAGTAGGAAAATAATGAACCCTTGTAACCATACACAATAATGAAATCAGATCTGTACTAGAAGAGAAATCACTTTTTATTAGAATAGAAAAGTAATTAACAAACCTCCAGTAGAATCCAAATTGTATTTTGAGGAACAAATAACAGAGCTAGGGTGGTGAGTAAAGCATATTCTGTCAGCACCATTTTTCTTGTGATAAGTTGTCTTGAGCAACCTGAAGTTCATTGAAAAAATGAGGCTTAGTCTTCTTTATTTAAGCTTCATTCTAATTCTAAGTCTAGAATTCGCTAGTGAGCTGAGTCCTCGATATCATTCTGATGAATTAAGGCCTTAAGGGCAATCACATCCTCAGGAAAAATATATAAATTAATAAAAATCTTAAGAATTTGAAATCTCATAAATATCATCATAAAAACCAGAAGCACAATTAGAAGTGGAATAAAACTCACTTACTTCGCACTTGCGATATCATAAAGTCGAACAGAATCATCCTCACTGGCTGTGACTAACAAATCGTCTTTTCGATGGAAATCAACTGAATTTATCCTCCCACCCTAAAAATTATGTAAAACTAATAATTACACGGTATACATATAACTTCCGCTTTGTATTTCTTAACTGTAGCTTCCGATTCTAAAATATAAACTATCATATTAAAGTTCTTAATCGGGAATTTCTTGGTCTAATAGTGAAAATAAAGTTGAATTTGCGATTACTGAAACCAAATTGAAGCTCCAAAGTCCACGAGACAAACTCTTATTGAGTGCAGATTGATGGAGGAGGAGGAAAGAGAAAAAGCTTACAAAATCGGAGAAAACGGCTCCGACGGACATGCTGCGCACAATATCGTCATCGAGCTCGTTGAGCGACATGGTTGCCATTACGATCGAGTGAGGAAAAGTGTTTGATGACGGAAGACAATACAAGTCCAAACTACTCCAGCAAGGGGAAACGAATTGTGCATGCTATGTGGTTTACAGGAAACGTCGCTGTTTTGGTTTGTCATTTGGGAGTAGAGGATGGAGCCCTTCTTTTACTTTACGGCTGTTAATTTTTGACAGCACAATTAGGCTTAAAATCCAAATTAGCCCTGCATGCTAATTTAGGTATAATTTATAATTTAGGCTTACCAGCACACTCGACTTCTCTTACAGGGGTGAGCATCGGTTCGGTTCGGTTACTAACCGAACCGAATTGTCGGTTAACCGAACCGAAATTTGTTCTATTTTCATGACCGAACTGAACCGAATAAGTTTGGTAACCGAATTTGATTTAACCGAAAATTTTCGGTTCGGTTACCGACCGAATAACCGAAAACTCAAAATATTTAATTTTTTATACATTTTTATTTAATTAGTTTTCAAATAATATCCTTGTATAAAAGTTACAATTGAATAAATTAAAGGCTACTAAACCAAAATATATGTATACAAAGATAAAAGTGTATTTTTTAGGGTTAAACTTTTTATTTATATATATATAAAGATAAAGTTATATTTTAAATATGTATATATGAAGTTCGGTTCGGTTATCGGTTACACCGATATATTTTTTTCAATAACCGAACCGATAACCGATTACCAAATAAAGATAAAATTAAAACCGAACCGAACCAGAATGTTAAAATAACCGAACCAAACTAAAATTTCAGTTCGATTGTCGGTTTGGTAATCGGTTACCGGTTATTTTGCTCACCCCTACTTACAAGGTGTAGAGTTAATGAATCATGATGTTAAAAAAGAAGGGTGGGAAAAACTTTTCTAGCAAACAAATGGTATTAACAAACTCACTTTGGATTTTATGAAGGACTGAAATATCGATTACTTTAGTGCGAACAGATTTAAAGAATAAGTGGAATCGAATGATGACAATTCTAACAGGTTTTTACAACACTGAACACAATGCAATGGGCATGAGCAATTGCATTATAACATGGCAATCATGAGATTTTAAATTGCCTATTCTAGAATCTTTTAACGAAACTAGGTTACGTGCATTAGATGAAAAGCGAAATAGAGTCTTCATATTGAAAATTGAATTACAGAAAATCGTTCGTTCTTCTGCATACAAGTTGATCTAACTCATAGACAGCTTGTCTCTCTTTTCACCAGATGCGGGTCTCAAGTCAGTACGGATTTCCATATCAATCATATCATTTCTAGTTGTAACTTCATCCTTTGTTTTACCCGGTATGTTCAATAGTGTCCCAAGAATAGACTCACAACAATTCTTTTCAATATGCATTACATCTAAATTATGTCTGACTGGAAAGAATTTCCAATATTCCAGTTCGTAGAATACATACTTCTTCTTTCAGCATGGTTTACACTCAGGGTCACCCTTATACGGAACATGTTTCTCTCCCTTCCCACTAGTTTTGGGCAAGAATTGAACTCTTTCATATAACTACTCTCTAGTTAATGGTTTAGGATGATCATCCTTTTCTACAGTGTTATCAAAAGAAAAAGCTTGCTTTCTGTAAGGATGGTTTCTTGCAGTCCACCTACGAGTCCTTATATAAGCCATCTTTTTAGAATACTTCAACCTTATCGGTTTGATCTGGTCAATGCATATAGGACTGCATTGTACCTTTAACAATGCTCCCTGATAAATTCCCATAAGTGGAAAAATCGTTAATAGTCCATAACAAGACCACTCTCAACCTAAAGTATTCTCCTCTCACTGAATCATACACCCGATCAATTCCATCATTCCACAAGACTTTTAGGTCATCTATTAAAGGCTGCAAGTACACATCAATATCATTTCCAGGCTGCTTGGGTCCGGAATTTAACAAAGTTAACATCATGTACTTTCATTTCATGCATAGCCATGGCGGAAGGTTATAAACAACCATTATCACTGGCCAACACAAGTAAGTGCTGCTAAGATTGCCAAATGGGTTAAACCCATCTGAAGATAGTCTTATCCTAAGGTTCCTAGGTTCGCTACCAAAATCTGGCCACTTAGTGTCAATCACTTGCCAAGTTGGGGAATCATCTGGATGTCTTATCAATCCATCCTTTTTCCTACCAGTCGAGTGCCAAGTAAGTTCCTTAGCGGTAACTGTAGACTGAAACATTCTTCTAAACCTTGGGATTGGTGGAAAATGCCATAAAGTCTTAGTTGCTACCCCTACATTCTCTGTATTATCCCTAGCTAGTTTCCACCTAGAAACATTACAAGATGGACATCGTGTAGCACCCTCATTAACATCTCTATACAAAATGCAGTCATTAGGACGTGCATCAATCTTCTCATATTTCATCCTTAAAACATGCAGAGTTTTTTTTGCCTCATTGGCAGACATTGGCATTTCATTCCCATCAGGCAAAAGGGTGTGAAACAACAATAAAATGTCGGTATAACAAGACTCGGTCAGACCATGTTTGGCTTTCAGATTAAAGGTTTGTATTAAACCATTCATCTTGGTGGATTTAGTACAATCGGGATACAAAGGCTTGCCTCGATCATGAACGAAGTGCATAAATTCATCTGACTCTGCTGAGCAATCATCTTCTTCTAAATCTCTCCTTAAGTCATGGTTCATTTCAATTGTTTCAGAACCCTCACTTATATGATTTGAGTCTGTAATAGACACTCACCGTACCATACCCAAGTTGTATATGTTTTCATAATTCCATTACAGATTAAATGATCCTTAATGAAGTCAATACTACCACCTTTGATGTTACAACATTTGACACAAGGACAGAAAATATAGTTTGAGTTTTTGGAGCATTATCAAATGCAAACTTCAGAAACTCTTGTAAGCCTATCCTAAACCGTAGTGATCTCCTATCAGCCACCATCCATGATTTATCCATCTTGAACAAACATAATCTATAATCAGTTTTATTCTAACTAATAACAATAAACACATAAATTGACAAACAACAAACAACAAAGAAACCCAATATGTAAATATATCTGCAAGACTATAAACTCAGCATCAAAAGTACATGAAAGAATCATCCAATGCGAAAACCATTATCAAAAAACCAGCTAAACATTACACATTAACAGATATACTAAAACAAGATAGAACCCTTATTTCAGAATGTAGACACCTAATGTTAAGCAAACAAACTTCAAATTATAGAATGAATATGCAATGGATTAGATCACAACTAACATGCAGATAGTATAATAATTTCAAGAACTAATCGTTTGACCACAACGTAATGACTTAAATAAACCCTAATAAAAACCTTATCGAGATGACGAATTCACGAGGTCGAAGATGATTCACACGATTGACAGAGGTAAAGCTTGAAGGAGAAGATGAGTTGTGTTTAGGGTTTGCAGAGGTAAATCTCAGAGGAGAATATGAGTTCGAAAGAATGGGTTTATGCAAAAATGGCCTTATATACCCCTTTCTTTTTTAAACGTGCAAAAAGAAAGTCACACTTTTTGCTCCCCCGCGAATCTAATATTTGGTTGCTGTTTTTTATTTTCATATAACAATGACAGTCATTTATACACAGTGTCGTCTGATGGTTAAGTGACTTTTCAATCAAAATCAGTTTTTTGAGATTATAGAAGACTGTCATCGTAACGTCACATGTGAATCGAGCGCGTTTTTAATTAAGCATTCAGATGACAGAATTTTAAAATATTGTCACGAAAAAATATCAGACGACGCGAAAACAAATGTTTGTCATGTATTTTATGTCATGTGAAAGGAAAATGGCATAGTGCATATACTTATGTATACATAAGTTACATAAGAAATGTAAATGCTGAATATATCAGTTGCCTTTTTACTTGTTCTAAAGTTTTAATTGTTTTCCTAAACTTTTAAAAGTTACAAATGACCATGTATTCTTATCGAATTGCTACTGACCCCATATTCGGAAAAAAAAAATACGAGGTTATTAAATGTAATTCGATAAAAAAAAATATGAGTTCATTTGTAACATTTCAAAATTAAAAACACAATTGATCTAAATACATATATATTAAATCAAATATAAATTTAAAACATTAAGAAAAAAAGTTACAACATGTTAATATAAATTTTAAATTTCTACCAAAAAAAAAAGTTACAATAATAACATTTATTACATTCACAACTTAAATTAAATCAATTAAAAAAAACTTTAATACTAGTAATCCTAATAATCTTTTGGAAAGTTAAAGTTATGCTGAGACTTGTCTCTCCTCTTGGAGTGAACTTTGTCTGTTTCTTTTGAACAGGTAAACCTAATCGCCGATCATCCTCTTGATTTCTTTTCACCAGACGGCCTCCATCTCGTCCTTTTCTACGATTCTTTCTATCTTTCAACCTTTCGAATGAATAATAAGGGGAATGGACTAGCACTTTGGTAAACCTATTCGCCAATCATCTTCTTGATTTCTTTCCACCGGAAGGCCTCTCTCTCGTCCTTTTCTACGATTCTTTCTATTTCAACCTTTCGAATGAATAATAAGGGGAAGGGACTTGCGGCGGTTTACGCAAAGCTTTATCTTTCCGGAGATGACTCTGACGGGCTGGTCTTGGAGGATTCTTCGTTACGGCCGGTGGAGCAACAACATCTTTTCATTATTAGGCAATTCCTCACTGCTAAACCAACGCCATTTTGGATCAATGAAGAACACACTTGCGCCCATTTGGAGACCAGTAAAGGGGGTTACGATAACTGATACCGAAGCTGAAGGAAGGTATCTTTTCCAGTTTTATCACGCGATGAACATGGCTAGGGTTCTGAACGATGGACCGTGGACTTTCAACCAAAACCTCATGATTGTGCGCCAATTACATGCCTCAGAACAGGTTGTTGGTCCCTAGTAATTAGTTCCAAGGGGGGGGTTAGGAACTAATATAACTTTTTCGCGTTTAATTAGGCTGACTGAAGGTTGTTTTGTGAGTTTATTAACTTAGCCTTTGGTCAGCTTGGTGAGATATGTTTCAGGACAGCTTTAGTCAGATGTTGACCAAAGTTGTTTTCTTGTGAGTTAAGAATTGACACTCTTGGAGGTCAGCTTCTAACTCAGCACCACTTACTTACTCAAGATCAGCTTAGGCAATTTATATGCTGAGTAAATAAAGCAAACAACACATGTAATTATAAGAGAGAGTTTAGAGATTACTCAGTATCACTTATCCTGGTTCGGCCTCTCTGCCTACGTCCAGTCCCCAGAGTCCTCCAGGCTTTTTGAATCCAATACTGAGCTCTTTAAAGGTAGAGCACAAACCGATTACAAGGCAGTTGAATATGCAAGAGTACCTTCCTCTATTCGTCTACTCAACTCCTACTAAGTGCTATAACCCAACACCTAGATTTCTCTACCACTGAAATGCTAACAACCAAGCACTCAGCTTAACACTCTCAATATTCCTATTGATCACAGACTTGTTCTTTTTGAACTAAAGAACACTTTAGATGATTACAAATCAATCTAGCATTTACACATAGAATAGAAAAGTTGGTGTAAGATCTTTTTGTATTTGAGTGCTTTCAAGACTTTCTCTCTTGTATTTTTCTTTCGATGCTTCAGTAATTATCCAAGTTCATCGATTGTCCTTTTATAGAAAGAAATCTGTAGATTTGATCGTTTTGAAATGTCTTAGCCGTTAACACCAAAACGGCTCTTTTAGGGGACATATTCTGGACAGCTTCAGACTATTCCGCCATTCCCTTCCTCTGTTTTCTTCAGGCGCCAGGTTTGTCTTCTTGTGTCTGGCTTGTCTTTTTATGCCATTCATCTTTTACCAATAATCCAATGACCCATGTCTCTTGGAATTGGTCTTTTGTGTATCTTCGAGGTTCCAATTATTGGTGCAGGAGATTGGCAGACTTTGTCCTTAAGTGAACGGATCCTTCATGCTGTCCTGACTGTCACTCTGCTTCGTTTGTTCTCTTAGAATGTTCAACGTTCATGTTGAGTTCCTTCTAGGTCAGCTCCGTTCTGTTTAACCACTTCTAAAGAAATCTTCAATTTTAGTCAGCTTCGTTTTGCTTCTGAGTCCTACTCCACTCAGTTTACATTCTGTCATGCTGAGTTCCGTTCTACTCAACTTCGCTTGTGCTGACTTTTGTCCTGTCTTTACTTTATATATATTTTTGCACTCAATATTGAACAAACATATTAGTACAATTAAATCAAAGCATCTAAATTTAATTGCCTCTTAATCATGGATGATTTTGTCAAATCAAAATCTTGTGGAAAAGGTGTTTCAACAAACTCCCCCATTTTGATGTTGGCAAAATACATAATTATGGAACTCAGTTATAAGTTACCCCATGATTGATAATTTTTTGAGATGACTCCCCCGTAAGAGTTGCACATATTGTCTTAACTCAATTCTAAACCTTCCAAGATCTAATTGAATTCGACTTAAGACATTTGTGTATACTGACTTAGTTTTAGTTTTGAGCTTGTTTGGATTTAAGTCAGATTTAAAATTATTGGAAGTATGTTGTCTCTCAGTTTATTGCATAAGTTGTTTTGGTGTTAATGCATACTGAGTGTGTTTAACTTTGTCATTTGTTTGTTCAAATTTTATTAGTCAGGTCAGGAAGAAAACTAATACTTGTTATATATTGACCGTTTAAAAACACATACATTCAAAGACAGACAGGATATAAAGCTAAGTCTTAGATATTGACTAAGCTAGTTCTACTTCTTCTTTTTCTGAGCCGAGTGATTAGTATGAGCAATTCCCTTTCCTTTCTCTTTCTTTTTACTTCCAGAAGCATTACCTGCAGGCTGAGGCTGAGTTCCTCCTTGACTTGTCTCCCCCGTTTTTCCAACATCGGGTTTGTAGAGGAGGGTTTCATTTCGTGCTGCAGAGGAGAGATAATGGGAGTAGCGCTGAAGCCTTTTGGTGCTTTCACCCAAGCCATCAATGACGGGTACACTATCGTCCTAGATATGCCTAGGAACCCGAAGGGAGCTGCTGATCATGCTGAGGAGGCATTCATGGGATTTGCTCAGGCAGGTGAGTGAGCTTGTGATCTGACCAAAAGATTGATGGTACAGTTTTAGCAGAGCAGAATCGTAAAACATGCGCTGGGCATTGTTGATGCGCATTGCCTTCATGATAGCTTGTGAAAAGCTCATGAGTTCACTGTTGGAGATTGGATCAACATCCATCTGGGATCTGTCGATGTTGAGTAGTCGGACTGCTTCACTTAATTGGTCAATAGTACACTGAGAAGAGGAGGATACTAAGTCACGTGTACTGGTCAGCTCAGTATGAAGCTTGGTGAAGCATTGTTGAAGTTCGGCAGAGGTGGAAAACTCAGCATTGCCGGGTGGACTTGATTTGGTCAGCTCAGCATTCAGCTTGGTAAAGCAATCATGCAACTCAGCAGAGGTAGCATACTCAGTATGGGTAGAGGCACTGGATTTGGTCAGTTCCGCATTTAACTTAACAAAATATTCGTGCAGTTCAGTTGAAGTTCCATACCCTGGATTGACTGCCGACAATTTTTGAATTTGCCCTTCAAGTGAATTCATATGGGTTGCCATTGTAAGCATCAGTTCAGTCAGTTTTGCTATTTGCTCTTGATTCGGTTGCTGAGTTTGAACCGTAGTGATAACGCTAACCAGATCCTTTAGTCCTCGAAGTTCATTCAGAAGTTGAGTAATACCTGACAGGTGGGAGGACTCAGCTTGAGTAGATTGGTGACCATCAGCTTGAGTAGTATTGAAATCTTGAAGCAAGGACTGAGCTGAAGCAATGACACGTCGGCCAGACTCAGTAGCATTCAAGTATGCAAATCTAGCAGTGTTAGATTCAGAGGCTGGTACTGAGTTTGATGGTGGTGGAGGAGTTGGCTCTCTGCCAGATTATGTACCTTGATTGGTACCTGGACTTTGATTGATTGGATGAGCTGAGTCATTAACATATTGAGTTGAAGGTGGAGTTCAGGCAGGAGTTGGCTCAACTTGAGCAGTTTGGATTGGATCTGCAGGGTTTTTGGCTTGTTCCTCATCCTGAGTAACAGATGCTTGTTTTTCTACAGGATTTTCTGGTGGTGACTCAGTCTCATTAGAGAAGTACTAGAACTGGATTGTAGAGAGGTCAGTTTCAAGCTCATCAATAGGAAAGTCGTCCATGAGATCAATTTGCTTTTGCGCTTTCTTGTTGAGTCTTCGCCGTGTCTCAGCTCTTGGCAGTGAATGGTCCGTTCGAATACCTTCACAGGACTCAGTAGCAACTGTCTCTTCTACAAGTTGCTCAACATAACCCTCAACAGCATTACTTTCTCTTTCTCCTTGCTCAGCATCATCCTGAGATTTCTCAACATTGGGATGTTCTTCCTGCTCAGTATTAGCTTCTTGGTGCTCAACATGTAGCTATGTTTCTTCTACAGCTTCCTTTTCTTGGTCAGTTCCATGACCTTCAGGTTGAGTACAGTCTAGTGGGACAGCTTCCACTATCTTTAAGGAGTTACCCTTTTTCTTTTTCTTTAAAGGGGATTCTGGAGTTTCTTCTTCCTCATCCTCAGGCTCTTCTTGCCTTTTTCTTTTCTCAGCTAACTCAGCTTGCTCCTTAGCCTTGTCAGCTTTAGCTTTTTCTTTTTATAATAGCCTTACTTTCTTTGGGACTGCATGAATGTCTTTTGAGCAGGTTTCTATAGCCTTCCTCTTCTTCTTCCTCTCAGGCTGAGCTGTCTTAGGTGACTCAGCATGAGCCTCAACATCTCTTGCAGGCTCAGTTTCGAGCTCAATTTCCGGTTGCTCAGCTTCTTCATCTTCTTCAGCATCTCCAGCTCCTTCATATCCCTTTAAGGGTTGATTGTACAACAGTCCATCCAGTAGAACTGCAGTGATTTCACTCTCCAATGTACTTGTTTCATTCACCGTCTCTATTTGCTTGTCCTCAATAATTTTTGTAATGAGAGAGCCCAAGCGGAGTTTCTTACCACTTCGTTGAAAAGCTCCAACTAGGAAAACAGGAAGATTGAGCGGAGTGTAGGTCAACATGTGCCAGATGAAGCACTGTTCGAAGTTTGATGCGGATGAAGCTGAGTTGAGTTTGGGGAAGATGAAGTTGGTCAGCATGTAATGGACCATCTTTTGTTCTTTTCCCATACAGGTGCTGGGTATCTCGCCCTTATGATCCTTAGGTTTACAGAACCCCTTGATCTTCTCAGTTGTGTCTTTTGGCACTTTCTCCTTTGTCGTTCTGAACTGAATTCCTTTGTCTGGTAAATCTAGTAAGGTGGCTAGATAGGCAGGGGTTACGATGATTTTCTGACCTTTAACTGAGGTCTCCAAATAGTCAGAGTCATCTGCATCAACATGTAGATTCGAGTAGAATTCTCGTACTAACCTAGGATAGGTCGTTCCTGAAAGGGAGAAGAGACCTTTCCACTTGTTCTTTTCGATCCATTCACATAATGGTTTCTCAGACGAGACAAAGCTTGGAGAAAACCATCGGCATTTCAGAACCTCCAGATTGTTGACCTTTTTGTGAACTTTGATCATGGTTCTTTTCACTGGTTGTGAGGATCCGGCGAGGTCAGCTTGATTGGGTGTGCCAGAGGTTTGTGTGGGGTTAGGGATTTGTTTCTTTCCGGAAGCCATTGTTACAGATGAAGGTTTGAGGTTTTTAGGGAGAGAGAAGGATTTGATTTCAGAGAATCGTAGGCGTAAGGATTCGTGAGTGGGGATTCTTCCACTTTTTATACCTATTTTCGGCGGCCCTATTCAATTAACTAGCCGTTTTGCCTAGGGACATTCAACCGACAAGTATTCTGTTATTTATGACATCTTCGGCGCATGGGATTTGTCATAAATGTGCGTCTTTCCAAGGTGCCAGAATTTACACGTGTAGGCATTTATTTTATGCGAGTGGGTTTTTACTTGGTTTTGCTAGAATTCGAAGCATTCACGATATTGAGTGCCTAACTTTTGTGAAGATAATTTTTCTATCTCTAATTAACTCAACATACGTTACTCACTCAGCATGTATATTTACTCATCATAGAGTGATTACTCAATACGTTTATCTACTCAGCATAGGATGTTTACTCAGCTTTTATGCCTACTCAGTATCATCACACAATATATATGTCAATTCAGCATAGGGTGGCTTTTCCATTTTCAAACTTAGTAAGGAGTAGATATTTTACTCAACATGGCATTTGCACAATCATTCAAATTTCCACTCACATGGCAATTATTCAATACAGATTTAGTTAGAGTGGATTTAACATACCAATTGCTTCCCTTAGTGTGTTGAATTGTTCTCGTGCCAAGGGCTTTGTGAAGATATCTGCAAGCTGATCATTTGTTGGCACATAGGTCAGCTTGATCTCATCTTTTAGTACATGATCTCTGATGAAGTGATGCCTTATGCTAACATGCTTCATCCTGCTGTGTTGGACTGGGTTCTTTGATAGATCAATGGCACTTTTGTTGTCACATTTGACCTCTATTGTCTTTGTTTTGACTCCATAATCCTCAAGCTGTTGCTTTATCCATAGGACTTGAGCAACACAGCTTCCAGCAGCCACGTACTCAGCTTCAGTTGTAGATAGGGCTATGGATGATTGCTTCTTGCTGAACCAAGATACTAGACAACTTCCGAGAAAATGACATCCTCCCGAAGTACTCTTCCGTTCTAGCTTATCTCGTCCATAGTCAGCATCAGTGTATCCATTGAGTGTGAAGTCATTTGAAGTTGGATACTATAGATCTGCATCAACTGAGCTTTGCAAGTATCTTAAAATTCTTTTTACAACAGTCAGATGAGATTCCCTGGGGCCAGCTTGATATCTAGCACAATAGCATACTGAGTACTGAATATCAGGTCTACTAGCAGTGAGATAGAGTAAAGAACCTATCATACCTCGATAGAGTTTACTATCAACTGACTTACTCTTCTCATCCTTGCATAGGACAGTATCAGTACCCATGGGGGTTGATATTGGCTTACAATCTACCATGTTGAATTTCTTTAACATTTCCCTGGTATACTTAGACTGACTTATGAAGATGCCATTCTTACCTTGTCTGATTTGAAGTCCAAGGAAAAAGTTGAGTTCACCCATCATGGACATTTCGAACTCAGTTTGCATCTGTTGGCTAAATTCTTTGCACAAAGATTCGTCAGTAGCACCAAATATTATATCATCTACATATATCTGTGCAAGTAGGGTATGTTTACCCTTTTTCTTAATAAACAAGGTTGTGTCAGCTTTTCCCCTGACATAGTTCCTGGTCAGCAGGAAGTTGGTCAACCTCTCATACCAAGCTCTTGGAGCTTGCTTTAGGCCGTACAGGGCCTTTTTGAGTTTATAAACGTGGTTTGGAAACTTTGAATCTTCAAACCTAGGAGGTTGATTAACATATACCTCTTCGTTTATAAAGCCATTAAGAAACGCACTTTTTTACATCCATTTGGTATAGTTTAAAATTCATGTAACTGGCATAGGCACACAATATACGTATAGCTTCTAATCTAGCAACAGGAGCAAATGTTTCTCCATAGTCTATACCCTATTGCTGACTATAGCCTTGGGCTACGAGTCGAGCTTTGTTTCTAATCACATTTCCATGCTCATCTAGCTTATTTCTAAAGACCCACTTGGTTCCTATGGGCTTTTGATTCCTAGGTTTAGGTACTAAATCCCATACCTCATTTCTAGTGAATTGGTCAAGTTCCTCTTGCATAGCATTGATCCAATACTCGTCTTGCTCAGCATCGGTAAATTCTTTGGCTCATATATTGAGACGAATGCAACATTGCTGAGGTATTTTCTAAGCTGATCTCTGGTCATTAATTTGTTGTTGGCGGCATCAAGAATGACTTGTTCTGTATGTCCTCTTGGGATCTTTATTTCCTTGGGCAGTGTTGAGTCGTTTGGAAGAGGTGTTTCTACAATCTCTACAGGAATAGATTGGTCAGCAAATGATATTTCAATTTCTTGCTTACCTTGGGCCAGCTCCTGTATAGATGACACAGAGGCTTCAGGTTGATCAGCGGAAACTGAGCTTGGTTCATCTTCTTCATGCTGAGCTGACTTACCTGTAGGGTCAGTTTCATCGAACTCTACATGTACAGATTCTTCTACAACCTGAGTTCTTTTATTAAATACTCTATATGCTTTACTGTTTGTTGAGTACCCTAAAAAGATCGCCTCATCAGCTTTAGCATCAAATTTAGCAAGGTTGTCTTTTGTGTTGAGTATGAAGCATTTACACCCAAAGGCACGAAAGTATCCAATGTTGGGCTTTCGTCCTTTCCAAAGTTCATATGGGGTTTTCTTAAGTATAGGTCTAACTAGAGCCCTATTCAATATGTAGCATGCTGTGTGAACAGCTTCACCCCAGAAGTACTTTGGAAGCCTATTTTCACTCAACATAGTCCTAGCTATTTCGACAATAGTTCCATTTTTCCTTTCAACAACCCCATTTTGTTGAGGTGTTCTAGGAGCGGAGAAATTGTGGTCAATACCACTGATTTCACAAAATTCATCAAACTGTTGATTTTTGAATTCTCCACCATTGTCGCTTCTAATGTGAGCCACTCTTAGGTCTTTATTATTTTCAAGCTTTTTGATCAATGTGGTAAACATCTCAAAGGTTTCATCCTTGCTACTCAGCAAGATGATCCAAGTGTACCGAGAGAAATCATCTACAATAACCAAGGAAAATTTCTTACCTCCCAAGCTGAGTGGCTGGATAGGTCCGAAAAGATCCAAGTGTAGTAATTCCAATGGCCTTTTGGTGGAGACGCAATTTTTGCTATGAAATGACTTTTTAGTTTGTTTGCCTTGCTGACAGGCTTTACATAGTTGATCTTTTTCAAACTTTAATTTGGGTAATCCCTCAACTAATTGCTTTCTAGCTAATTTGGCAAGAAGGTCCATGCTGACATGCCCAAGTCTTCTATGCCATAGCCAGGAGTTGTCCTCTTTAGACACTAAGCATATGTTTTTAGAAAACTGTTTTTCTAGGTTTAACATATATACATTTTCTACACGAGGGGCAGTTAAAATCAATTCATTTGTATTTCCCTCGAGTATTTGACACTTAGTATCATCAAATACAACCTTTCTGCCGCTTTTGCAAAGCTGAGCTACGCTCAACAGATTGTATTTGAGACCTTTGACTAAGGAGACAGATTCAATAGTTGGGTTACCTCCGATAGTACCTGAGCCGACTATCTTACCCTTCTTGTTGTCTCCAAAGCTTACACTTCCACCTCGTTTAAGCTCTAGTGTGATGAACTGAGTTTCATCACCTGTCATATGCCTTGAGCATGCGCTGTCTATATACCATAGTTTTGACTTCTCCACGCATGTCAAGCTGACCTGCAGTTTAAACTATTCATTTTTAGGTACCCAATTCCTTTTGGGTCCTTTCTTGTTAGTATAAACAGGTGCAAAATCATATTTTAGCTTGTGACGGCATACTTTTATAGTGTGGCCTGGCTTACCACAGAAATCACAAAAAGGTACCCTTTGTGGGTTGAACTGAGTATGGTCAGCATTATTGTGTTGGGCATGCCAACATACTTTTGTGGTATGCCCTTTTCTTCCGTAGAAGTCACATTGGACAATCCGCTTGTTATGCCAACACACATCCTTTGTGTGGCCCCTTTTTTCACAACACTCACATTGAGTGAATTGCTTATGCTGACTAGTATTTGCGTACTCAGCATGGGGTTTATTTCTGTTTGAGCCCTTACCTTGACTCTGTAACATTGTGATATCCTTTCTAAGTTTCTTTGACTCAGATTGGGCCTCCGTGACAAACTTATGTAAAATTTGCATGTTGGTATGCAAGTCAGAGTTGTCCTGGAGAAGATATCGGAGGTCACTCAGCTTGACCTCTTCAATCTCATCACAGCGCCTGCTGAGTGCCTTAATCTTTTTGTTACACTTTTTGGTTAGTGTATATAAGTCACTCAGGGCATTTACCATTTCATTTCTAAGTAAGAGTAAGGATGTTACCTCATTGCTGTGATCCTCCTGGTCAGTTTCATCAGAAAGGTCAGCTTGCTCAGATTGGGATCGATCAACTCCATCATCTGCCATAAAGCATATGTTGGCTGTTTCATTTTGCTCAGCTTCAGATGATGTTGATTCATCACTGTCACTCCATGTGGCTACCATAGCCTTTTTGTTTCCCTTCTTCTCTCTCTTGAGGTTGGGACAACTTGACTTGATGTGCCCAGTTTGATGACACTCAAAACACGTGACAGACTTCGAGCTGTCCTTCTTGTACTTCTCACTTGACTCAGCTTTATACTTATCATTTCTTCTAAATGACCTTTTGTCGTTTCTATCATTTCTCCTGAACAGCTTTTTCATCTTTCTGGTGAACATGGCCAATTCCTCATCATCAGTTGACTCCGCTTCAGTTGAGTCAGCTTTCATGACAAGTGACTTTTGTTTCTTATCTTCTGATTTTTCTTTCTCTTTGGCTTCAAAGTTTTTCATAGAGATTTCATGGGTCAGCAGGGATCCGATCAACTCATCATATTTGTAGGTAGTCAAGTCTTGGGCTTCTTCTACAGCTGTTTTCTTTGCTTGCCAGCTCTTGGGCAGACTTCTCAGAATTTTCTTCACCTGTTCTTCTTCAGTGAAGTTCTTTCCAAGCCTTTTTAGCTCATTTATAATGTTTGTGAACCTTGCGTTCATTTCTGAGATGTCTTCATTCTCCTTCATTTCAAACAGCTCGTAGAGTCTCATATGTTGATTGACTTTAGACTCCTTAACTTTGCTTGTGCCTTCATAGGTTACTTCAAGCTTCTTCCAAATCTCCTGTGCTGACTCACAACCTGAAATCTTATTGTATTCTGCAGCATCTAACGCACAGTGAAGCATATTTATAGCCGAAGCATTATTTTGTAATTTTTTAAGGTCATCCTCTGTCCACTCAGCCTCACTTTTAACAATTTTCTCATTGTTAACAGTTTTGTATGGCACATGTGGACCTTAAACAATTGCAAGCCATGCACTCATGTTTGTGGCTTTATAAAGTTCTTCATCCTATTCTTCCAGAAAGTATAGTTTGACCCAAAGAATAGGGGAGGTCTAGTGATTGATAATCCCTCAGGGAGTATCTGTGTTGTTTGGTTTCCTGGAAGGAAACGAGTGTTATTCTCACCCATTTTTAGGGATCAGCTCAAGATTGTTAGATCTTTGAGTAGTGAACTTAGGCTCTGATACCACTTGTTGGTCCCTAGTAATTAGTTCCAAGGGGGGGTTAGGAACTAATATAACTTTTTCGCGTTTAATTAAGCTGACTGAAGGTTGTTTTGTGAGTTTATTAACTTAGCCTTTGGTCAGCTTGGTGAGATATGTTTCAGGACAGCTTTAGTCAGATGTTGACCAAAGTTGTTTTCTTGTGAGTTAAGAATTGACACTTTTGGAGGTCAGCTTCTAACTCAGCACCACTTACTTACTCAAGATCAGCTTAGGCAATTTATATGCTGAGTAAATAAAGCAAACAACACATGCAATTATAAGAGAGAGTTTAGAGATTACTCAGTATCACTTATCCTGGTTCGGCCTCTCTGCCTACGTCCAGTCCCCAGAGTCCTCCGGGCTTTTTGAATCCAATACTGAGCTCTTTAAAGGTAGAGCACAAACCGATTACAAGGCAGTTGAATATGCAAAAGTACCTTCCTCTATTCGTCTACTCAACTCCTACTAAGTGCTACAACCCAGCACCTAGATTTCTCTACCACTAAAATGCTAACAACCAAGCACTCAGCTTAACACTCTCAATATTCCTATTGATCACAGACTTGTTCTTTTTGAACTAAAGAACACTTTAGATGATTACAAATCAATCTAGCATTTACACATAGAATAGAAAAGTTGGTGTAAGATCTTTTTGTATTTGAGTGCTTTCAAGACTTTCTCTCTTGTATTTTTCTTTCGATGCTTCAGTAATTATCCAAGTTCATCGATTGTCCTTTTATAGAAAGAAATCTGTCGATTTGATCGTTTTGAAATGTCTTAGCCGTTAACAGCAAAACGGCTCTTTTAGGGGACAGATTCTGGACAGCGTCAGACTATTCCGCCATTCCCTTCCTCTACTTTCTTCAGGCGCCAGGTTTGTCTTCTTGTGTCTGGCTTGTCTTTTTGTGCCAGTCATCTTTTACCAATAATCCAATGACCCATGTCTCTTGGAATTGGTCTTTTGTGTATCTTCGAGGTTCCAATTATTGGTGCAGGAGATTGGCAGACTTTGTCCTTAAGTGAATGGATCCTTCATGCTGTCCTGACTGTCACTCTGCTTCGTTTGTTCTCTTAGAATGTTCAACGTTCATGCTGAGTTCCTTCTAGGTCAGCTCCGTTCTGTTTAACCGCTTCTGAGGAAATCTTTAATTTTAGTCAGCTTCGTTTTGCTTCTGAGTCCTACTCCACTCAGTTTACATTCTGTCATGCTGAGTTCCGTTCTACTCAGCTTCGCTTGTGCTGACTTTTGTCCTGTCTTTACTTTATATATATTTTTGCACTCAATATTGAACAAACATATTAGTACAATTAAATCAAAGCATCTAAATTTAATTGCCTCTTAATCATGGATGATTTTGTCAAATCAAAATCTTGTGGAAAAGGTGTTTCAACACAGGTAACTCTGATCGATATCTATGACCTTAAAATTTGGGTGCAAGTGTCAGATCTTCTAATTGGTTTTCAAACTGAAGTCGTCTGTCATGCTATTGGGGATCGTATTGATCGTTACATCAAGTCAGATATCAGGAATTTCACAGGAGAAAGACGTAGTTTCTTGCGTATTAAGGTAACAGCAGATGTCAGGAAGCCACTTCGCAAGGGTCAGAAACTCAAACGTAGCGGATGGGATTGGTTTTGGGTAGCATTCCGGTATGAACGGTTACCACAGTTCTGTTTCTTTTGCGGTATAATTGGACATACTGATAAATTTTGCATTCATCTTTTTGATAATCCTGAGGCAATTGATGCAAGACAATATGATAGTAGTCTAAGGGCTGTTAATAGATGGGCATGTATACAGATTGGGAATGAGTGGCTTCGAGTCCCGACTGTTGAATGTAATCAGTTTGAGAATATGGTGGCAACACAAGGTGGATGCGAAGGGCAGGAGCCAGTTGCTATGCAATAGAAAGTTGAAGGTACATTAGTTATGGAACCTAAGAGACAACATACTGGAGCAGGATTTAAAATGGTTGAACCAAGTTGTACCGTTCAGTTGAAAAATAGAGGAGCAGCGGGACCTGGGAACCAGGCCCGCGAGGGGTCATAAGCATCTTAAGTTGGAACTGCCGGGGGCTGGCCAACCCTCGGACTGGTAGGGTCCTCCGGGACTTGGTTCGGGCCCATAGGCCTGTGTTTCTATTCCTCATAGAAACTATGGCAGTAGAGAATAAAGTGGTGGAAATTGGTAAGAGTTTGGGCTTTGATGGACATATTTGTGGTGGATAGATAGGGTCATGGAGGCAGACTAGCATTGTTGTGGAGGAATTTAGCTTCAGTTTCGGTAATTGGCGTCTCCTCAAATTACATTAACGTCAAGGTTTCTATTAATCACCTAGAACCATAGCGGTTGATAGGTTTTTACGGGTTTCTTGAGAGGAGTCGAAGATGGGAGTCATGGGATATGCTTCGGTCTCTAAGTGGGATTTCAAACTTGGCTTGGTGTTGTATAGGTGATTTCAACAATCTATTGAGCCAAGCAGAGAAGAGGGGAGGTAATAGACACCCTAATTAGCTTCTACAGGGATTCCAAGCGACCTTAAATGACTCTAATTTGACTAGCTTGCACATGCATGGTCATAGATTACTTAGGAGGTTAGTCGGGGATCCGTGCATTGGATCAAAGAGTGTCTGGATCGGGTGTTGGTTAATACAAAATGGAAAAAACTTTTTCACAATTCGGTTCTAAGCAATTTGGCTACAGTGCACTCGGATCATTCTGCGTTGTTACTCGAGTTTAAAGGTTAGATAAAATGTGCTGAAAACAAACGCTTTTGGTTTGAAATTTTTTGGATAATGGAGGAAGGATGTAGCGAAGTAGTTCGGGATGCTTGGTCTTCTAATGAGGCAGACAGTTTGTCAGCAAAGATTATCAGGTGCACGGGAGCACTGAAACAATGGAGCGAGACTTTGGAATCAAACTTTACTCGAATTTTAGCAAGGTTGCACGGAGAGCTGAATCACCTTAGGAGCCTCACTGATTTGTACAGTGTCGAATTGTTCAAAACAGTTACAACTAAATACAACAGTACTCTTCAAAAGCAGTCTGAGTTTTGGAGTCAACGAGGTAAACTATTCTGGTTGAGGGATGGAGATTCAAACAATAAGTCTTTCCATGTCTATGCATCCGCGAGGAAACTTAATAATTCGATTATGGCTTTAAAAAATCATGATGGGCAATGGAATGGATGGGGAGATGGATTGGAGGAGCTGCTGGATGGGTACTTTCAGGATATATTTACCAGTTTTGGTAGTTTGACGGACACAGTTTTAGCACGTGTCAGAAATAGGATTTCTAATGAAGATCGGGAGGTTCTGTCTGTTCCTTTCGATAAGGATGATGTAAAAGTGGCATGTTTTTCTATGCATCTCGATAAGAGTCTGGGGCCTGATGGCTTAAACCCAACCTTTTATCAGCACTTTTGAAGTATTGTGGGTTCGGACGTTACTACATGAAGGAAAATAGACAAGCCTGGGCACATCAGAATATTATAATAAAATTTTATCTATTATATCTATTTCCTTTTTTCAAGATCTGTTAATTATTATTTCATATAAAGAGGAATAGAATGAAATACCTTATTTGACGAACTATCTACAGTTGCAAATAAAGTGCCCACAACTCTTAGATTTAATCCGTGAGCCACGAATAAATGATTAACATAGAAAAGAAGAACTATTAGTAATCATCTTTAATAATAGCAATCACAATGACTGCCTCTAAAGGAATCGACACGAGGTCAAAGAGAGAGTAAGAAAGATAGTAATTAAGCCGGGATGATTTCGGAACGGTTCCTCTAGCCTCCTTTTTGTGTTGGGCAAAATCTGCAGGGAGTGGGGTCTATTTATAGACTTCTCAAACCCTAACCCTATTTGTATTAGTTAATTAATTAATCAGAATCCTATTCGGAATAGAATTTCTAATTAGATAATTAAATAAATACTTATTATTATCTAAATAATAACTAATTATATTTAGACAATAATACTAATCTAATTAGTTATTTAATTTATGTTAGGGATAATTAATTAGAGTTATAATCGCATTAAAACCTCTAATTAATATTATCAGATAATCATTTAATTTAATTCACAACTATAATCTAATTATATAATTATTAATCAAATTAATTACCCTAATTAAATACAAAATTTTGGCCCATACATATAGTCCCACTAAATTATACTTCCGTCCTCTAGTTCCAAGTCCCATGTGCGATTCGTTAGGTCCTTATTGCTACTAGCCGTATATAGCCTTTGAAATTTAATTCATCGTGATTAATTTCAACATGTATATAACGGAATGTCGTCGCGAGCTGTTATTAGCAGAACCTAAGACATTCCCCCAGTGCAAATAAGAAGTCAGGTTGAAAACTGACGTTAACCTTTCTGCATTAGGTGCAGTATAATACGATCCTTCATCAACTATATCCTGTGGTCAATTCCTTATAACTATGGAACGTGTCAAGGTTACATATAACGAAGAGTCTGTTTTACTTGAAATTTATATTTCTACTCTTAACTGTATCACCTTGCAAGGATTTCAGTAAATTCACCACAAGCGGCCATTTGGATATATCTCCCATTTATCAGGAGTGACGAATGCTCAATCTAACATTTAACTATTCTACAATTACTTTATGTGATACACAACCCTGCTCTCACACACCCCAGGGCCCCCCTGTAGTGGATCGTGCTCACACAGAATCAAAGCATCACACTCCATAACCCAAAATCACTAATTAATGAATGTTTGAGTCTGAGGATTAGTTATACCTACTAATACCAATGAGATGAACAGTTGACACTTAGTTAAATCAATCCATGTTGTTATCTCAAGCCGGGTCCCAATCCTAATGAACTCCTTCAACGGATCATGTAACTGTCTAGATATCTCTATATCTAAAGCTTGTGAGATCAGCTCTCTGTCTCGACAGAAAACACTGTTACATGCAAGTCTCAACAGTAATATGCTAACCCCTATAACACATTACTTGATTTGGGTTGATTTTAAGTTTATTGGTCTATTTATAAAGTATAATCTCACTTCATGCTTGTATGAACACTTTATAACCACTTAAATAAACTTAGGATTACTTTCTTTATGAAAGATTAAAGCCTTTTATATATAGTTACAGTTATGTTATATATCTGATTAAACAAATGATTAAATAAACAATTTATTCATTAATATTCATATCCCAAAACAATTGTCTTTAGGACACTAAACTCCAACACTATAACCTGCCTTACTATTTTGAATTCGTCGGTTATCTTGAAGGAAAATAGGCAAACACATGGTAGCGGAAATATAAATTTTTACCTATTTCCCTTAACCCAAGATCCGTTAAACGTTATTTCATATAAAGAGGGATAGAACGAAATACCTTTATTGACGATCTATCTACAGTTGCAAATGAAGTGCCCACAACTCTTAATCCCGGGTTCCACAAACACAAACAAAATAAACAATCAAACGATTAGAATCTCAGCCAAAGAATAGCAATCAGTAAAGATTGCCTCTAACAAATCAACACAAGATCAAAGAGAATGAGGAAGAGATAGAAATTAATCGTATGGAAGCAAACGGAGTGAAATTCTCCTTCAACTGGTGATGGCCAAATTTTCTCTCTCCTTTTTCTTAGGGTAAGCCGAAATCCTCAAGTAAGGGAGTATAAATAGCCTCTTATATCTAAACCCTAGTTAGATAGAATTAAGTTACTTATTTAGAGTTTTATTATAAATAATACTCTATAAATATTATCTATAATTATATCTGAATATAAAGATAACATTTAGTTGTTTGATAGAATAATAATTAGAAGATATAATCATATTAAACCTTCTAATTTATTTATCCTACAATTAATTTAACCATAATTACAACTTAATTATGATTGTCTCAATAAATTAACATCCATGTATATCTAATACATGTAAATTTCGGGCCCCCTTTGTTATTGGGCCTTAAAAACTATTGTGGGCTTCCATCTATTAATTACTATCCAGTCCTCTTTTTGGTTCTAAGTCTTATGTGTGACCCATTAGGTTCTTATTGCTACTAGCCGTATAGAACCATTAAATTAATTTCCCAAAATTATATTTAATCTTTGTATAACGGAATGAGTACGTGGACTGTGAATAGTAGAACCGTAAACATTCCCCCAGAGCTATAAAAAAGACAGGTTGACTCCGTCACTGACTTTTCCGTAATAGGTACAGGTTAATTTGATCATTTATCAACTACATCCTTGAACTGAATCTTATGACTATGGATTATGTCAAGTCACATATAGCGAGACGTTCATTTTACTTGTACAAGCTGAGTTAACTCTTAATAGATAGATTAAGTGAAATCTTCTCCAACCTTCTCATATGCCTTCGAATTTCCTTTACACTAACTTTCCACGACTTCATAGATTTTTAAGTTGTTTCCCTTACGTTTTCTTCCCTCGCGTGGCTCTGATATTTCGTCGTGTGGTAACTCACCTTCAGGACGCTTTTCCTTGTTTTGAAATTCCTTATCACGCCTCTCTTCTTGAACAAAGAGCATTAACTCTTGGAGTTAGTTATTGTTTTCTTCAAATTTTTTCTTCAATGCTTCATATTCCGCTAAGGGTACAGTGGGTGGATTAGTTCTTGATGGCCCGTGTTGGTCCTCAACGTGTTCATCGTGCTCTTCCTCATTGGTTGGGTGTGCATTGTGCTCATCCGGAATGTGGGATGCTTGAGAAGGTGGAACTTGAGACTTTTTGGGAGGCATCCCTTTGGGGTTATGAAAAGAAATAACGCAGAACAAATGTCTTTTTGATCGTGTTTCCCATAGCTGGCGCCAACTGTTGTAGCCTAAGCCGAACAGTAAATTTGTTGAAGGGGAAAACGATCGTCAAAAAGTCTGTTGATCTTCTGAGGGAAGGTGGTCCTTCTAATTAAGCGATGACGGTAGATATTCCGGAGCACCGTACCTGTTACAGTGTGGAAAGCAATTTTCCCACAAACACTCTGATGCCTAAGTTAGATATAATAAATATAGTATTGTTTCTATTGCTCAAAATCCAACCCCTCCCTCATCAACCGAAAGATTATTTATAGGAATTGAGGAGGAAGTTACTAATAGAAGTAGAACCCTTGAGGATTTCTATTGATCAGTGAAAGTATAAATACCCAAGAGTTTACGAAAAATAATCCCTATAATTATACCTATGATTATGGTATTATCACATTACTGCCTATAATTATGGTAATGTGATAATTCTATTTATAAGATTATTACATATCTAACACACCTACGTAGTCGAAACAAGAGGAGGATGAACGTTGAGACTAGATCGGAAGTCATCAAATAGAAGTTGCAGAAGACCTTTGGTGAAGATATCAGCGATTTGATGTTGAGACGGAACATGAAGAACCCTAACCTCGCCTTTGGCAACCTTTTCTCGCACAAAATGAATGTCCATCTGTATGTGTTTTGTGCGTTGATGCTGAACAAGATTACCAGACAAATAAACTGCACTGACATTATCACAATATACTAGGGTAGATTTCTGGATCGGGCAGTGGAGTTCAAAAAGAAGATTTCGAATCGAGTATGTCTCAGAAACGACATTAACAACTCCTCGGTATTCGGCTTCAGCGCTAGAGCGAGATAAAGTAGGTTGGCATTTGGCAGACCAAGATATGAGATTGTCTCTAAGGAAGACGCAACAACCGGACGTCGAGCAACGTGTGTCAAGACAACCACCCCAATCAGCATCAGTATAGGACACTAAAGTGCTTAGAGAGGAAGGTGTGAGTGTGAGACCGAGATCAAGAGTGCCTTTGATGTACCAAAGTATCCTTTTGATTGCCGCCATATGTTGTGTTTTCAGATTATGCATGAACAAACAAACTTGCTGAACTGCGTAGTGTTGAAACACCTTTCCACAAGTTTTTGATTTGACAAAATCATTTAAGTTTAATCCATGATTAAGAGACAATTAAATTTAAGTGCTTTGATTTAATTGTACTAATCCGTTTGTTCAATATTGAGTATAAATATAAATGCAAAAGGAAATAAAAATTAAGACAGGTCAAAGTCAGCATGAGAACACAACATAAGCTGAGTGAAGAGCAACTCAGCATAAGAGAATATAAGTCATCTTCAAAACATCAGCTTTAGAATGAAGCTGATCAAAGAAGCTGAGTGGAACGAAGCTCAGCATAAAAGAAGTCTGCTTCAGAACTAGATCTTGCAGAACGAAGCTGACCATGGAAGCTAAGTGAAAAAGAACTCAGTATGAGGTTTGGTGACAATCAAAGACAATGACTATCGAAGTGAAGTTGAGTGATCTTCAGGACAACATGAATGATCCGTTAGCTAAAAGACAAATCCGACAACTATCTGCACCAATAATTGAAGCCTTGGAATTACGCAAAAGCCAAATTCCGAGATGCATGGGTCAACTGTTCGTTGCTATAAGACAAACTGCCGCAAGAAGACAAAGCCTGTAGAAAGAAGACAAGCCTGACATCTGAAGAAATTAGAAAACAAGATTGGCCTGCACATCTGAAGCTGACCAGAAGCTTGTCCCCCAAAAGAGCCGTTTTGGATTCAACGGACAAATCAAATTCAAATCATTTGATCCTCAAAGTTCAACTATAAAAGGACAAGCAATCCTCTTGGATCATTGCCGAATTACAGAAAATACAAGAGAGAAAAATAGAAGCTCAAAGCACTCAAAAACAAGAAAGAAATCTTACACCAACTTTATATTCTTGTGTAAATGCTAGATTGATTGTTTTGTAATCATCTAAAGTGTTCTTTAGCTGAAAAAGAGCAAATTGTATCAATTGTGAATTGAGAGTGTTGTGCTGAGCATTTGGTTGTAAATACTCAGTGGTAGAGAAATCTAGGTGCTGGGTTGTAGCACTTAGTAGGAGTTGAGTAGACGAATAGAGGAAGGTACTCTTGCATATTCAACTGCCTTGTAACCGGTTTGTGCTCTACCCTTAAAGAGCTCAGTATTGGATTCTAAAAGCCCGGAGAAGTCTGGGGACGGGACGTAGGCGGAGAGGCCGAACCAGGATAAGTGATACTGAGTAATTTCTAACTCTCTTAAAATATATATATATGTGCATGTGTTGCTTGTTATATTTACTCAGCATATAAACTGTTTAAAGCTGACACTGAGTAAATTAGAGTGCTGAGTTGGAAGTTGACTACTAAAGTGTCAATTCCCAACTCACAAGTGAAACAGTCTTAGTCAACATCTGACTAAAGCTGTCTTACACTAAGATCGGCCAAGTTGACCAAAGCTGAGTTAATAAACTCACCAAAATTATCAAGTCAGCAAGATTAATTAGCGAAAAAGTTATATTAGTTCCTAACCCCCCCTTGGAACTAATCACACGGGACCAACACGTAGGAGATGTCTGGCCGAATGAGAGTCAAATACTGCAGAGCACCAACGAGACTCATGTACTCGGTTGGATCATGATATAGAGAACCAGAGGAGATACTTAGCTTTTGTTTGGTGTCGACTAGAGTGGCACATGAGTTACAAGAAGTGAGGCCGGCCTTTTTGATGAGGTCAGAAGCATATTTCTTTTGAGATAGGAAAAGAGCTCCAGGAGTTTGAGAAATCGAGATGCCCAAAAAGTAGTGTAGTGGACCTAAGTCATTCATAGCGAACTCAAAGCTTAATTTGCTGATGATAGAGGTCCGAAGATTATCAGAGGAAGCAGTGAGAACAATGTCATCAACATACAATAGTAAGTAAGCTATGTCGTTTCCTCGGCGAAACACAAAAAGAGAGTGGTCAGAAACATTATGAGAGAAACCCAATATAGAGAGAAAGGAGGAAAACTGTTGGTACCAAGCCCGAGGGGCCTGTTTGAGCCCATAGAGTGATTTTTTTGAGTAAACAAATATGATCCGAATGTTCAGGGTCGCGAAATCCCAAAGGTTAATGCATATAGATAGTTTCTTTAAGATCACCGTGAAGAAAGGCATTCTTCACTTCAAGTTGATGGAGACTCCAGTTCTTTGAAATGGCAATGCTCAGAACTGCTCGAATTGTTACCAGTTTGATTACTGGGCTAAAAGTATCTCCACAATCCACACCAACCAACTGACTCGCCCTATTGCCAACTAAGCGAGCCTTATACCTCTCGAATGACCCATCTGCATTAGTTTTGTGCCTGAAAATCCACCAACTACGAATAATATTAGTAGCTTTAGGACGTGGTACAAGTACCCACGTTTTATTTTTAATTAGAGCCTCGTATTCGTTCATCATTGTAAGTTTCCAATTCGGGTCACGTAATGCAAGGGAGGGATTTGTGGGTATGGGGGTTTAGGAGTGGTTGTGTGAAGGTTTAGGAAACGACGAGGTTTAAAGATACCATGTTGGGCTCAAGTAGTCATGGGATGAGAGGGGGCGATAAGGGGAATAGTTGGGGCGGTAGGGGGAGTATGTGGTATTGGATCAGTGGCGTGGGCAGGAGTATATGGTGAGTTATTTAATATAGAAGAGGGTGAGTTGTGTGAGGGGTGAGGCAAGTGAACTGACGAGTTGGAAGGAGCCGTGCTAGGACATCGTCCTTTTGAGATCATGTGCGATGCAAGTAATTACGCGGTAGGAGCCGTGCTAGGACAGCGAATCGACAAGAGTCCACACGTGATTTACTATGCTTCGAGAACCTTGGATCATGCTCAATGCAATTACTCAACAACAGAGAAAGAACTTTTAGCCGTGGTTTTTGCTCTAGAAAAATTTCGTTCATATTTATTGGGTACTAAAGTCATAATTTATTCTGATCATGCAGCACTTAGGTACCTAATGCAGAAAAAAGAGTCCAAACCTCGGCTAATACGGTGGATTTTACTCCTCCAGGAGTTCGACGTCGAGATTAGAGACAAAAAGGGGTCCGAGAATCTTGTGGCGGATCACCTAAGTCGTTTACCCAACAGCGAAGAAGCACCACCAATGAGTGAAGAATTTCCGGATGAGAATTTATTCAGCGTAAGTGAAATAACCCCATGGTATGCTGACTTAGTGAATTATTTGGCTACAGGTGCTGTACCGGACGATCTCAGCAGGCACGCAAAAGATAAACTCAGAGCTGAAGCCAAATATTACATTTGGGATGACCCATACCTGTGGAAACACTGCTCGGACTAGTTGTTAAGACGGTGCATTCCCGAAAGCGAGGTGGAATCAGTGTTGAAATTCTGTCATATAGAGGCTTGTGGAGGCCATTTTGGCCCAAAGAGAACGGCTCGCAAAGTACTAGATAGTGGGTTGTTTTGGCCTAATTTATTCCGTGATGCTTACGTATTTTGCAAATCTTGTTTTCGTTGTCAAAAGACAGGAAATATAGGACGACGGGATCAAATGCCACTTACACCGGTTTACTCTTGTGAAATTTTTGATGTTTGGGGAATAGACTTCATGGGTCCATTCCCCATTTCGTTTGGTAATCTTTATATATTGCTTGTTGTGGATTACGTGTCTAAGTGGGTCGAGGCCAAGGCCACCAGGACCGATGATGCTCAAACGGTGATTCAATTTGTTCAAACTAACATTTTTTGCAGGTTTGGTACGCCTCGAGTACTCATAAGCGATAGAGGAACTCATTTCTGTAACCGGATTATGACAGCCCTCTTGAAGAAATATGGCGTACAACACAGGATGTCAACAGCCTACCACCCCCAAGCTAATGGCCAAGCGGAAGTGTCAAACAGAGAATTGAAGTCCATCCTGGAAAAGACAGTGACTTTCACTAGGAAGGATTGGAGTACTAGACTAGAAGCAGCTTTATGGGCTTACAGGACGGCGTACAAAACGCCCATCGGAACCACCCCATTTCGACTAGTATACGGGAAGGCCTGTCATCTCCTAGTTGAGCTCGAACACAAAGCGTTTTGGGCAATAAAGCGCTGTAATATGAACCTTGATGAAGCAGACAGCAAAAGAAACCTAATGCCCTTATCATTTTAACAGTTCGAATTCATCAATCGGGTCTTGAAACGTATGTCATGGCAAGTTCTAGAACTAACATACTATGCGGACGCACTCAGAAAAGAAAATAGAGCAAATGCGTGATGTGTTTGCTCCTTTCATTAGGCTCAAACGCTTATCAAAAATAGGGTGCAAGGTGGTGTTGCTGCTTCTAAGTCGGCTTATTAAAAACGATTTTCATGCAATGTTGGAAACAGTTCAGTTCGTCAGCGTGTAAGCAAAACATTTACTTGACTCCGACTATTCAGAAAGGTGTTCGCAAGACTCGATAATACTTAGGGGACTCAGTACTAAAACAACAAACGACTTCATCAAGCATTTGAAAGATAATGAGCTAGCAATGGTAAAATCTCGAAGGGACAAGGCAAAGGGCAGCCACCTCACACTGTTCGGTTGCACAATTTTCAGCTTAAAGAATGTGTTAAACATGCAAAACTACTAACAAAATAGACATGGACAGCAAAACATCTACAGAAAACAACAAAAAACAACAACCATGTTCACACGAAGGCACTTCTAGCATATCATCCCTCCCCCTCTTTTCTCCTCGCACCGTCCTCGATGCGGAATTCAATCAAATAGGGGCAAGGGCAGCAATCTCAACAACCAACTAAATGAAAAGCTAAAATATTAACGAGTGATTGAGAAGCTTACTGCCCTTTTTTAGGGGAGGGGGCCCCGATCCTCAATCTTTTCGAGGGAAAGGTGGGTCAAAATTGACTGTCTTGAAATAGGCCTCTTGGTTAGCACGCATTTCCTGGATTTCTTGTAGTATACGCTCTTGGGTGCGTTGAGATGCTTCTACGGCAGTTGTAGAATCTTGAACGAGTCCTCCTAAGGTTTGTAATTGCCTTTGCAGAAACTGAAGTTCCGGAGGGGGCAACTCAGTTGTGGCTTTCCTTGCTTCCGTTGCCTTGGTGAAACGAGGACGTTGGCTTGCTGTCCCATCAGTACCATCATCTGGCAGTAGCTCCTTATCTGTTGCCAATTTCCCTGCATCCACAAACATAAAATTTTGCCCTTCTCGGCGTAACAATTGCATGTTCTGTAGGACTTTCAAGTTAAGAGGTGGTGTAGAGCATGCAATGTGTTTGTCAGTGTGTGCAACATCAAATCCACATAGGTGTACAGCCAGCGATGTTATCAAGTGTCCTAAATAGGTGGAGGTTCGATTGATTGGCAAGCCTATGGTAACTACATTCTATGATTGCGACTTGAGTGAATCCTCTAAAATGAATTATAAGCCTAAACACAAGAGTGCATAGAGTGATCAAGTGAGGGTGTTGTTGCTTCTAGTTTCTTGTTTTACACATTACGTGCGGTGTTGTTGAAACGTTTTTTGGGAGTTAGAAGTATTCTAAAATTCGAAAGATTCTTGACTTGGATGATTGGTAGTCAATGTCTTTATAACGCTTAGGGGAATTAGGAACGAATGACAAGACAACCTAAGAGTATGCGAAGTTAATGCCATGATCTGGTATGCTTGAGGGCAAGCATTGGGCAAGTGTGAGGTGTTTGATAAGTGCATAATTCAACAATAAATTACCCCGCTTTTGTGCTTTATAATTGTCGTGTTTTGTTATTTTTGCGGGTTTTATTGTTTGTTTTTGGTATTTCCATCTCTACAGGCCAATGATGACTAAATGGAGACAAATTGGGCTTAATTTGGGCCGAGTTGATGTCGGGTCGTGATCCGGAGCTGATTGAGCAGATATTGGTCTGAGCCAGAGTTAGTCTTGCACAAGACTAAGGCAGTTACGGGCTGACAGTTTCCTGGTTCGAATAGGATTGCTTTCCTGATCCGGATTGGACAATTTGAGAACAAGACTTTCAGCTAAAGCACGAATTTGTAGGAGACTAATGAGGAGGCAATCAATTTCAAATTTGAAGGAGGATTCTAGAGCTAATTTGAAGGGATTTTAATTCCTTATTTTGAGGAGCCGTAATAGACTTAAGAACGATAGATTTTCCAAGTCTAGAACATCAGTTTTTACATTTTTCATTATCATTCCAGCAGAATTACACATACTTTTTCATGGCTATTGATAGCTAACTTTTTAATTTCGGTTAAGGGATAGTTCAAGGGATTCTTCTCCGTTATCGTGAGATCGTTGTATTTCACTCTTCTCATTTATTAAGTCGTTTATTTGTTCATTGCGTTCAGAGTATTATTCTTAATTGATTATTTGTTCCATGAATGGTTACTGCAGGATCGTTTATTAGATTGAATAATCATAAGGCTGATTCGGTTTATTAGAGTTTCACCTAGGACAACCGAACTAAGTAGCTACTAACTATTTGAACCAAGCTAGGTTCGTGTTTGGAAGAACGGATCCAAGTCTGACAAACCAGAATTCATATTCCACGTGACATTAACACGAATCAAGTTAGGCTTATCTAAGTCGAATGAACAGATAAGTTAGTTTATAATCGCCGATGCTGAGAGGCGATTAACTAAGATCAGGTTCTTCTGTTTCTTAAAGCTGTCAGTAAATTAAATCATAGGCGTTGAGATAGGATTGTTTATTGATTAGGAACAAGTTATTTGCAGTGCTTAATTAGTTCATTATTAAGGAAGAACATTCAGACTGACCCGGCAAAAACATGAGAATATAACCTTGTCTGTCAATGATCGTTAACGAATGAATTATCCCGCGATTCCCCTTAACCGAACTCGCCCAAATATTATTCACAAACCATTATAAATTCCTGCTTTGCTTTATTTGATCTTTTACTTGCTATCTTTAATTTAATAAACTCAACAATTTTAAACCCCCCATTTAATTATTTTGTTAGGTCGTTAGAAGTTTTAAATCAATATTATTCCCTTGGGTTCGACCTCTACTTGCTCTATTACAAATTATTCGTTTAGGGAAAGTTGGGATTATTTTTGGTGGATTCGGCACCCATCATAGGGTCATGTTGGTATAGAATTTTGGTGGGTGATTGGAAACCTAGAATTTTATGAGGGTAGATATTGAGAAGATACGTAGCATGTTTGAGTGCATGAGTCCAAAAAGAGAATGGAATGGACACATGATTTAGAATAGTGCGAATAACATTATTGATAGTATGAATGGTTCATTCCGATTTTCCGTTTTGAGAAGAGGTATGAGGACAAGAGAAGCGAAATTGCATGGCATTAATTTGACAAAATTGATGAAATTGTATGTTATTATATTCGCCACCATTATCACATTGAAAGGTTTTGATGTCTTGTTTAAATTGTGTGCGAACAAAAGTACGAAAGGAAAGAAAAGTGGAATATACTTGAGATTTATTTGCTAAGGGGAATGTCCACAAGAAATTTGTATAATTATCAAGAAAAAAGACATAATAGCGATGACCACTAGAGCTTAAAATGGGTGACGTCCAAACATCACTATGAACAATATCAAAGGGCATGCATGTATAACTGTTAGACTTGGCGAATGGCAATTTTATTTGTTTCCCATAAACACAAGAAGAACAAACTGAAGCATCCAATTTCTTATTACAAGAAATAAATTTATTATTTTGAAGGGTGCTTAAAACATTAGCCCTTGGATGTCCCAAACGATTATGCCAAATGGTAGGAGATAAAGCAGAAAAAGCAGAAGGATAAGATAAATCAGAAGCATAATTGGGTGTGACAGGATAAAGATCACCCTCACTGTTACATCTTATAATAAGCCCCCCCCATTCGTAGATCTTTCACAGAGAAACCAAAGGGATCAAATTCCACAGACACATGATTATCAGTGGTAAATTTACGCACATATATAAGGTTTTTAATCAATTGGGGTGCATGTAAAACATTATTTAATTGCAAATGGGTGGTGGAACTGGGTAAACTTGCATTGCCATAACCACGAATTGGAACACTTTGACCATTACCAACAATTATGTTACGATTTTGACTCATATTTAAATAAGATGTGAGCGTACCTCCATCAGCGGTCATATGAGATGTAGCCCCGATGTCCATATGCCATTGTTCGGGTATTGGTGCAATGGTCATAGTATGCATAACCTCTGTAATATCAGTGGGAATGAAAGATTAATGAGTATGAGCAACATGAGTTTGTGGAGGTGAAGGACGGGGCCCCAAAATTCCAGGTTGAGAAGCCCATGATGAAAGGGGATGAATGGGTGAAGGATGAGGAGGAGGAGAATAAGATGAGACAGGCTTTTCGGTCATGGTTGATTTTGGATTAAAAAAGTAGCGGAAGAGGGAGGGAAGGCGAGTGCAGCAGTGACGGTTTAAGCTCTGATACCATAATAGAAGTAGAACCCTTGAGGATTTCTATTGATCAATGAGAGTATAAATACCCAAGAGTTTACGAAAAAACAATCCCTATAATTATGCCTATGATTATGGTATTATCACATTACTATAATTATGCCTATAATTATGGTAATGTCATAATTGAAAATCAATCAAATAATAATTCCTAAATAAGATAATTACATATCTAACTGTTACTTGCGGTATTAAACACGGGTGCAGTTACTCAGATAGATAGTGGATTACTTATACTAGAGTTATATCAGTATTAATAAAGGTGTGTAGATATAAAACCGAACAGAAAAAATCGAATATCAAAAGTGAATTACTATACCTAGCCACAAATTCCTACCTCTAGCCTCGGGAATTGACCGAACTACCCTTTGCCCAAAAATTGAAAAAAACCAAAACCTCTCAAATACCCTATACACTCTTTGATCAAATCCGGACTCGTTTGTGAACCAAATCATGGATCCTGAAAGAGCCCGTAAAGGGAAAGACAAAATGGTAAGATTTACGGTTTTATTTCGTTGATTTTCGCTCTGTTTTGTGATCTGTGGGGTGTTTAAAAAATTCACCGGAATCGCAGTCGGGCGTATGAACATCACGCCCGACCTGTGGTTCCGGCGTGAGGGAATCACACCCGACCAGTGGTGCGGGCGTGATAGCCACATGCCCGAACCACAGGTCGGGCGTGATGCGCTTACGCCCGCACCAGTGGTCGGGCGTAATGTTCATACGCCCGACTAGTGGTCTGGACGTGATTCCCTTACGCCCAAGGTTTTTTTTAATAAAAATTTACATTATTTACAATTTTATTAATTTAGTGTAATTTTATAATTTTAGTTTAATTTCAGTATAAAATTTAGTATAATTTTAGCATAATTTTTACAATTTTATTAATTTAGTGTAATTTTATAATTTTAGTATAATTTTAGTATAAATTTAGTATAATTTTAGTATAATTTTAGCATAATTTTATAACTTTAGTATAATTTATTATAATTTTATAATTTTAGTATAATTACAATTATTTACAATTTTATTAATTTAGTAGTATTTTAGCATAATTTTATAACTTTAGTATAATTTACATTATTTACAATTTTATTAATTTAGTGTAATTTATAATTTATATGTTACCATTTTTTATTAACTATATGTAATTTTTTTTGTAGACGGAGCGGCCTACTAGGGGTGGAAAATCCATCCCGTCATCTGCTCGTCGTCTAGATATGGACGGCGAGGATGATACACCACCCCATACGAGATTGCGTGGTATTGATATATCCGGTCGTAGGTGTAGAGGGGCTGTGACGGACCAGTTGAGGAGGGGACCGATTGTGGAGCAGCCCGCTATTGATGGATCAGAGGGGGTGACAGATTTTGATGACAGAGAGCCTGATAGCGATACTGTGGAGGACTACCTGGATGTGGCAGCCCAGGCAGTGCGACAGTCTGCAGTTGCTCGTGATCGCAAGGTTGAGGATAGCGATGAGCAGCCGACCACGGGGAGACAGCCGACCCAGCGCGTAGGAGGCCGCTTTGCGAGTACATGTATTTTTTAGTATTTTAGTATAATTTTAGTATATTTTAGTATAATTTTAGTATTTTATTATAATTTTAGTATAATTTTAGTATAATTTTATAATTTTAGTATTTTAATATAATTTTAGTATTTTAGTATAATTTTAGTATAATTTAGTATAATTTTAGTATTTTAGTATAATTTTAGTATAATTTAGTATCATTTTAGTATTTTAGTATAATTTTAGTATAATTTTATAATTTTAGTATTTTAGTATAATTTTAGTATAATTTTAGTATTTTATTATAATTTTAGTATAATTTTATAATTTTAGTATTTTAGTATTTTAGTATAATTTTAGTATTTTAGTATAATTTCAGTGTAATTTTATAACTTTCAGGGACAAGCAAACGTCCCAAAGCTAGTGAGGATGAGAGCTGGCTAGTTACTGGACCGGTGGATGGTGGCCCCGTTGATGGTTCTGTGATTCCTAGTTTTCTAGGACATGTTGCCTCACGGATGCTGGGAGGAGAGATTCGGTCGTTTCTGACATGCTACAACAGATCATCAGCATGCCGAGATTTGTGTCAGTGGTTTTCTGGTGCGTCAGCCGAGGTAAGAATAATATAGTGTGTCAACATTTATTGTAATTTGTATTTTTAACTATAAACATAAAAAACATTCAGTAATTGTATAAATTGTATATGTGTCATTTTACAGCTGAAGGAGATGATCGAGAAGACTGGTTTGTCTCACCTTCCACATGCCATGTTTAAGAACCTCGACACTCTGCTGTTGACTGCGTTCGTGGAGCGGTGGCAGCCCGATACGAACTCCTTCCACATGCCGTTCGGGGAGATGACTATCCAGCTGCATGATGTGTGGCATATTCTTCGGATCCCGATTGACGGTCCGATGGTGTCCGAGTCTCCCACTACTGACGGGCTTCATGCCATGTGCATGATGATGTTTGGGGTGGATCAAGATCAGCTTCTGTTGCCGGGCCGACATTTATGGGGTGGTGGAGGTGTATTTGTTCAGGCTGTACACGGGCTTGTCATCCAGGGTAGGGATGACGCTACTCGGGCCACATCGTGGATGTGGCTTATGCTTGGATCCACTCTGTTTGTTGACAAAAGTGGAGATAGGATTAGACCGGCCCATCTTGCTGAGGTTTACGGCGGTGTCAGCGGGGCAGCTGGACTTTCATGGGGTCTGCTACACTTGCCATGTTGTACCGGCAGCTGGGGATAGCGAGCAGAGGAGACTGTTCAGGTATATGCGGATGTTTGACCCTACTGCAGGCATGGATATACGAGTATTTTTCGGTGTTCCGGCCGCATAGAGGAGCTCACTTGATCCCAGCTGACCATGCCCGTGCACTGAGATGGGAGGTCGAGGTACCAGGGAAGACAACCACCCGACTAGATACCATACGCGGGCAGCTGGACCGTATGACGGCAACAGAGGTATTTTATAAAATTTTAGAATTAATTTAAGTATTATTTATAGTATATTATTATTTTTTATTGAGTATTTTTTTTCAGGTGACGTGGTTGCCTTATGGTCTTGTCCCCGATGATGATCGGCTTCGAGTGTCCTACGCCGGTTGGATATGGTGTAGAGACATCGTCGAGCCGTATATGCCCGATCGAGCGCTGCGATAGGTCAGATATACTCAGCCTATGCCAGCTGAGCGTATTAGACCTGATAAAGCAGTACGACCATGGAGATCTTTAGCGTATAAGCTCACGCATTCCTTAGTCACAGTTGAGGATACCTGGCGGAGATTTCCATCGGCTCGGGGCATTGATCGGAGGAGATGCCGACCAGTTGGATACGATCCCACTGCCTGTGATCCTGCTTATATGGACTGGTATATGCGATATTCGCATCCTCATCTCCTTCATGCACCACAGGCTGGACCGGTACAGCATGCTCGCGCCAACAGTGAATTTGTAAGTTTATTATTATTTAACATTATTATTTAGTATTAGTTTATATGTGTTTATTTTTTAATATTTATTTATTAATTTTTTTTTGCAGTGGGTTAGCTGGTTGTGGCGTGTCACCCAACTATCGGCTACCCACCGATCTGACGAGGATGCTCCACGCATTAAGAGGGAGATGGATGAGTGGTGTCGGACGAGCTAAATTATTTTTGTAGAACTTCATACATTTCAACACTTTTGATATTATATTTACTCTTTTATGTTTCTTAATTTTTATTTTAATGTTTATGTTTTTAAATTTTATTTGTTAAAGGATAATACAAGTTAAAATGCCGTAATTTTATTTCTAAACGGATAATTCGAGTTACCACAATTATGAACTTTTTTTTTTGTGATTTATTCATGCGGGCGTGAGGTAATCACGCCTCACCATGTGGTGAGGTGTGAGGCTATCACGCCTCACCGTAGGTGTGGACGTGATAGTCCCACGCCTCACCGTGTGGTGAGGCGTGATTACCTCATGCCTCACCACAGGGTGAGACGTGATTACCTCATGTCCGCGTACCGGGAGAGGTTTTTTCCACAAATTTCCCACCTCAAAACCTTAAAGGGTACTTTCGTCCTTTCACGGGACTAGAGGTGGGAAATTGGGACTGGGTTTAACAACACCCATATCAAAATCATCAAAATAATTTACACCGATACCAAACCCAACGCCTTAAATGGACCCTTTTTTTTTGTTTAGTCAAGGAACATTATTAAACCTATTTAAATGCATCAGCACCATTCTGATCTGGACGAAAGTTCACATTATTCCGCCAAATATAATATCTCTGCTCGGTGTCTCAAAGCAGCAATGGACTCCTACACTCATTTACTCGAGAAAATTCGGGTCCCTCAACCCTCTCTTCAAAAGTTCGCCGTCATTTCAATATTCTCAAAGCTTCGATCGTCCCCCACATACCTTGACCCGGACTCTCATCCTGGAAGAGAAGCTATCACTCAGTGCCTCCACTCTTCATCTCCCGCCGTTGTCGACCAAACTGTCCGCGAGCTCTGCCGCCTTGTCTTCGACTCTAAATTGAATCTCCCTCGTGGGCTGCTGGAGCTTCAGTCCGCACTCCAAGGCGCAGATTCTAAATTCGTTGGATTATTTGTTAAAGGATTAGGATTTCTTATACGGTTGGGCTTTGAAAGAAATAACGGATCATGGCACTTTGCTTCGCCTGAGAGTCACCCATTTGTTAAGGTTACTGAAGTGGATTGAAGTTTAAATGGCACTATATCTTTCTTCTTAGTTTTGAGTTTTATCTGATAACATGCTGACACAATGTGGGTTAATATCCAAGTTCATTAAGTGCATTGTTGAAGAATTTGAGCACTGATGCTACAAGTCTTTTGGATTGCAGATTTTATCGTACAGAAGTGATGTCCAGTCTGAATTGGTACAGCAAGTTTTACAATTTATGGCACAGAACAAGCGATTGGGAATGGTGGAAGTTTGTGAATTCTTGAGACCATTTTTGAATTTTTCAGTGCTTCGCATCCCGTTTTCCGATCCTTTACCATCTCTATTTTCAAGGCAGTTAATATCATCAATGGCGTCATTTTGTTGCTCCTTCCCCATAGAGGCAATTCCGGTCCTTAAATTGCTGATGGAATCCCTCAAGCTTTTACCACACAAGAATTCAGATGTTCGTATAATTCTCCTGAGATATTTCCTTTGCTCTTTATTTTATACTTTTAAATTTGCGATTTCTTCACTTCTACAAAAGTTGCAGTTATTAGATTTTCCTTTCTCGATAACAATGCAGGAACTTAGAGACTCATATTATTCGTTGGAATCTGTAGTTGATGCCTATACTGTGGTTTTGAGGCACTTGGCTCAAAGAGGATTGGTATGTTTTTATAGCTGTATTCACTGCAATTAAGCATTACATTGATGTCTTATCTTACTTGGAATGAGTTTGAAAAATGAACTGTTGCTATTAGTTTAAAACTAACTGGACTCATCTACTATTATTTGTTTTCTTTTCTCATAGCAGCTGCTGATCGAGGCTCAGCTGCTTGGCGTGGAATTGTCAGATATCATTCTTTCACTATTAACATCTCTTTATGGGCATTCTGCTGATAGTGAACCAATCATTGAATTAGTGAAGCGGTTGTTTCTCATTCAGAAAGATCTGAATATGTGCTATATACCTGAATTATCATCATCGGTTCTGTCCTTGTTCACTATCCTTGTTCATTCTGAGCTTGAACACGAACAACTTTCTGTCTTGAAACTCCTCGTCTTCCTCTTTAAGTGGAAAAGCCAGAATGGTGTGTGCACTGAATCTCATCTCTCTCTTATATGAAGTTGAGCATGTCATTTTCATAATGATTCTCAGTTTGATCTATACTTGTCCGGTTGCCCAGTCCTTTAGCATGTAAGCATATAAGTACCCTTTTGTTTACCTGTCTTTATGGAGTCTTGGTCAAGTGATGCATTTCTCTTCATGATGGCTTTGCTGATATCTTCAGTACTTGTTGTGTTAATGTAACCTTCCATTGAATATATGTTTTTTTTGTACAAGAATGACTCTGATTTTAGAAATAATTACTCATTGTTTAAAAGGAAAATGAGTTCTTTGTTTATAAAGCGAATGAAATCTTACTTAATTCTGTTTGATCTCATGCCTTTTGTGTGTGTCAATGTGTTTGTTCACCTACTTCTGGGCTTCTGTTGTTTATATGGGTTTTCAAATTTTTTTTTTTCCACAGAATATTCGTTTAACAGAATCAAGTGTTCTTTTAGTGAAGAGCTCTTATTCACATTTCCTGTAATCAGCCTCATGTCATCAACTTCTAGATCTGTTAAAGATGCAGCTGCTGATTTGCTTCTCATGCTCGAAAAGCTTGTAATAGAACTGTTTAGAACACCGAGGACTGGAGAAGGTGCAGAAGTGAAATTTCCATCTATTTCCTCACCTGGGTCCATTTTTTATAGACTTCTACGACATCTTTGGTCTCAGGTTTATTTGTTTTCAATTTCTTATTATTGTTGGTCGGTCTCAATGTAATACTAAGTTCTTTGACTATGTCTTTGTCTTTTGTACTTTCCATCCCTTTTAAAAAATGAAAATGCATACCAAGTTGGAATCTCTCTTTCTTGGTTGAGTTTAAGTTAATTACTCTGCTTATCAACTCTTATATCAAATCAGTTCCCTCAATTTATACATGTTTGACATTGAGAAAAGATAGTGTCTTTTTTGGTGATACTAAAAATTGAATTTTGCATGAATGAATAATTTTTTTATAGTATAAATATTAAGATTTATGTAGTCAATTTCATTTAGTTGGGATTAGGCTTATTGAGTTCAACTAGAGCAATTAAAGTAAAACTGCAAATTTTTATCGTCTTGTTAAAAAAGGGCAGAAAAGGAAGGTAAAAGGAAAAGGAAAAGAAATTGCATTTTTTTGGGTTGTATATGGTGATTGAGTTTTTGTTAAATTTTGCTGTGTTCTGCATTTTCAGGACCAATTTTCAGAGTCAACTTCCTTCTTTGTAAATTTTTCTTTTAATGATAAAACTGATGGCAAAAGTATGCATCATCAAGCTATATCTTGGGCTTCTCAGTTAAGAGAAAGCTCTTTGCGGATAATAGACAGACGGAAATCGTCCTTGCCCATCTCTCAGTCTCAGGAAAATTTTCTGAAGGGTAAACTTCTGGATTATCTCCTTGCCCATCTTTCTTTGCGGATTATTAAATTTTCGATTATAATATTGATAACTGAAATTCATGTCATCCCAACTGTACCCTTTAGAAATGCCCTCATTGCTCTGTGCAATTACTGCTCTTTTGGTGGCACATGAGTCATTAGGAAAGATTGCATTGGATATGTTGGCTACCATTGGCATTTTGGATCCTAAGCAGGGAGTACCCTTGTTGCTTGCTGTTCTATTTTACAGTAACATTGTGACAAAAAATGACATTGACAGCCACGATTTATTGGTGAGCCCTACTTTTCTTTTTCTTTTCTGGTGTTATGTCTATTGCAATTGAAACAAGAGTTTGCGAAACTTTGCTTTTGCATCCTGTATCTGCCTGTTGTTATAATTTATTTAATTCTTTTTTTTCTTCCAGCCAAAACTTTTGGCCATGCTTCCGTCTCTGGCTTCCCATTTTGTGATGATGCCACTTATAATTCAATCAATCCTGCCTATGCTTCAGAAAAATGGAAAACCGTGTGTACTCTCTATAACTCCTCATCTCTGTCTTTATTCTCAGTTTTCAATCCAAAATCATATTCATGTTTTATTATTTTATGGGCTATGTTGTATGCTACATATTCTGGTGACGATAGCTATGTCATGATGGTTGGGCATATTTGACGGTTGCTATATGTTATTTTTGGGTGACATAAGGAGTTCCGTTATTTATGAATTTTTACCCTTGCAAAATAAAGAAAAGGGGCTCCCTAATTGACACAAAGTCCAGAACAGTTTTGTCTGTTCCAAGTATAATTTTGTGTTCAAGAGGTATTGGATTAAGTTGCTTTTCTCCCATCCGCCTCTCAATATTCACACCACCACCAACAACAAAGCCTTAGTCCTGAAATGGTTCGGGGTCGGCTAACATGAACCGTCATACGAAACCGTTAAATCAAGTCGTGTTAGCGACATAAATTCTCTCCCTCCACTCCATCCTATCCACTACCATATTTTCCTCAATCCCCAATAAACTCATATCACGCTCAATCACCCTCTTCCATGTTTGCTTAGCCCTTCCCCTACCCCTTACTATTTCATCCCTTTGCCACTCTTCAATCCGTCTAACCGGCAAATCAAGCGCTCTTCGTCTTACATGGCCAAACCACCTTAGTCGGTTTTTCCTCATTTTATTCTCAATAGATGTAACCCATACTTTCGTCCTAATTATTTCATTCCTCACCCGATTCATTCTCGTATGACCACACATCCATTGCAACATACGCATATCCGCCACCGACATCTTATGAATATGACAATGTTTCACTGCCCAACATTCCGTACCATATAACAATGCATGTCTAATTGCCGTGCGGTAGAATTTTCCCTTGAATTTATTAGGCATGCCGGGGTCGCAAAGGAAACCCGTAACCAACTAGATTTAATCCTATGAGCAACATCTCCATCCATTTCTCCATCCGTTTCAAACCCTAAATAACGAAAGCAATCCGAGCCCTGGACAACCTTCTCATCCAGGGTGATTGTCCCTCCCTCCCTATTTCTGTCGCCGCTAAACTTACACTCCAAATATTCCGTCTTACTTCAGCTCAACTTAAAGCCTCTAGATTCCAAAGTTTGTCTCCATAATTCCAACTTACTCTCCACACCTTTCGTCTCATCAACCAACAAAATATCATATGCATACACCATGGTATACCGTATTGAAGTGAACTTGTTAATTCATCCATAACGACGACAAAAAGAAATGGGCTAAGTGCGGAACCTTGATATACTCCAATCGTAATAGGGAACTCTTAAGTCTTTCCAACACTAGTACGTACACTCGTGCACGCTCCCTTATACATGTCCTTTATGATGTTAATATATTTCCGCAAGATGCCTTTTCTTATTAAGGCCCACCAAAGTACTTCCCTTGGTACCTTATCATATGCCTTCTCCAAGCCAATGAAAATCATATGCAAATCTTTCTTCTTATTCCGATACTGCTCCATTAATTGTCTCATTAGATGAATGACCTCCATAATTGATCTTCCTGGTATAAAGCCAAATTGGTTTTTCGAGATCTTCACCCTCCTCCTTAGCCTTTGTTCGATTACTCGCTCCCAAAGTTTCATAGTGTGACTCATTAGTTTGATTCCTCGATAGTTGGCACAATCTTGGGCATCGCCTTTGTTCTTATACAAAGGGATTAGGGTACTTTTCCTCCATTCCGATGACATCTTATTGCTTCTCCAAATCTTGTTGAAGAAAGTCGTCAACCATTCGATTCCTCTCTCTCCCAAGCATCTCCAAATCTCAATAGGGATGCCATCAGTTCTTACTGCTTTCTTCAATTTCATCTTTTTTAATGCCATTTTGACTTCACCCTTTTGAATTCTCCGCATGTAGTCACGATTTTACCATATCGTGATGGATACTTATATCTCCAACATCTTGTCCACAATCTCCATTAAATAATGTAATTCCATTGTACTTAGTTGAAGTTTGACTTGTTAAGTTGAATTTTAGCTTGTTTAGTTGATTTTTTTAAAATATGTGGTGAATTAAAGTATTGAGTGACTTAAATGTTAGCATATTTTTGAATTTGGTTCTTATGTTCGATTTTTTTTTTTGTTGGGATTTTGATTTTGATTTTTAGATTTAGAAATTAGGTTTATTAACAAATATTATAAAAAGGAAAACGGGTTCGTGAATTTTACAACCCTTTTAGTTGATTTTATTATATAATAGGTGAAATAGGTTAAACGAGCCAACCCGTTTAATAAATGGTTCGTGTCGTGTCAACCCATTCATTAAATGAGTCCAGGGTTGACCCTTAACGGGTCACCAGAGTACGTCGACACAACCCGTTTATGATCCACCAACCCATTTTGACACCCCTCAGAATTCCTGTTGATGTTGGCTACATATGTCGTCAATTTTGGGTTGCCCCAACTTCAACTTAGATTGAATTTTTCATGTGCTGTTAGTTTTCTTTTGGGTTTCTAAGTGCGTCCCTATGTTGCACGGAAACGGACAGGAAAAGCGGAAATGCTACCGTAGAAGAGTTTCCGTGCAACATAGGTGCGTTCTCATGAGATCTCATATTTTTTTGTTGTTTCTGATTTTCTAAGTGGTTTCTTTTGATGCTTGTAAACATTCCACTGAAAACTTCAATTACCCTCACGTATCTGAACTATTCTTGTTAAGCATATAGTCCTTGCTGGGGGGCCTTGGCGCAACGGTAAACGTTGTTGTCGTGTGACCAAGAGGTCACGGGTTCGAGTCTTAGGAGCAGCCTCTTGCCAAATAAATTGGCAGGGGAAGGTTTGCCCCTAGTACACCCTTGTGGTGGGACCCCTCAGCGGGGACGCGTAGTGCGACCGGGCCGCCCTTTTAGATGGCGAGCCTTGGCGCAACGGTAAACGTTGTTGTCGTGTGACCAAGAGGTCATGGGTTCGAGTCTTAGGAGCGGCCTCTTGCCAAATAAATTGGCAGGGGAAGGCTTGCCCCCAGTACACCCTTGTGGTGGGACCCCTCCCCGGACCCTCGCTCAGCGGGGACGCGTAATGCGACCGGGCCGCCTTTTTTTTTTTTTTTTTATAGTCCTTGCTGGGAAATGGAGGAAAATGAGGTAAGGATCTACATGGCTAGAAACAAATTTGTTGGTCACACACCCCAATTTCCTCCTTTTCCCTAACAGAGGATTAGTGTTTAATGAAGAGTCTTAGAGCTACAGTCTCTAACTCTACTTGTTTATCTCTTTATCCGAGTATATTCATTTTATGATGTATATAACTTTAGCTGCCTATATGTGAAAACTGTATCATACGTATGATATGAGTGAGTAGAATAATTTTCTAACATTACCTACTAATGATGTACCAATGTTTTTGTGATAGTAACAAATGTAAATTCAAATGGAATTTACCCTTTTTTGCAGCAAGAACTAATATGTATTATTGCTTTTTGCTAATATCCTGGTAAGTCAATTCTTCTTGCAGAGTGTTGTACGCAACAGGGGTTCGTTTGCTTTGTCAGACATGGTCAACTAATGATCGTGCCTTTGGTAGTCTGCAAGTAATATTCTTATTCGCTTGTTGGATTATGATTATGGCATGTCTGGTTTTATGTTTGATATATTGGAAGCAAATCCTGAATTTTTCTTTTGCAATAAATTTAACATAAAAGAAGGAAATTGAACGGTTAATTTTGGCATAATGCTGTGAATTATTTACTGAGCATATACAGTTCTGAATAAAGAGTTTATCATTATATGATCTTTGAACTACTGGCGATTTTAGACCTGGTTTGCAAGTCGCAAACTTTTGAGTTCGCTACACTTCACATTCTATAAAGCTTACTTGACTGTGAATTATGTGGTGCATGAATTTATTTTGATACCTCTATAACAATAATGTTAAAATCATTACATAATATGTATTGCATTCTCTAAACTTTTTTAGTTCAGGGAAAGATGAGGAGGAAAAGGATTCAAGAGTCTTAGCTAAACTTCCTCTTATCAATTATGGCCGTAGTCAAATAATCTTCAGTTAAAGTTCAAACTTCTCCTATAAAAAAGTTACCGAAACATAATATCAAGATTTATTTCAGAAAAAATGCTTACTTCACAATGGAATTTTCTTAAAATTCATGTTACCTGAGAAAATGATATGTATTTCATTTCTTTCTTATCAAGATACAGATTTTGTTTAAGCTACATTTCCTCTACCTTGAGCTTCTGCCTCTCTTCTGAGTTGCTATGGCTGTGTTGCTTGTTTCACTGCTAATACTCTCATTGCTATTTAGGCAGTTCTTCTTCCAAAGGGGTTCACCCAATTCAAGACTGACAAGACTATCTGTATAAGTTTGGCTACATCCATTCGTGATGTTTGCAGAAAAAATCCTGATAGGGGTGTGGACATTATCTTGTCTGTTTCGGTATGGATAAAATCATAGCTTTTCTGTTTTGTCATGTCCAAACATGCAAGTTTAAGATATATATCTTAATTTTAATCTGTGTCTTTTTGATTCAAATTTATCTAACAGGCTTGTATTGAGAGTCAAGATCCTATTATAAAAGCTCTTGGTTTACAGAGCCTTGCTCATCTGTGTGAAGCTGACTTAATTGGTATTGTTGATTGCTTTGGACTGGAACTTTTCTTTTCCTGTTTATATTTCACAATAGCATAGTTAGATAAGTTACTGGAGCCTAATGAGAAGGATTCCAGTGCTTCTTATCATTCCAGTCGTCTTATCCAGATTTTTATACTGCCTGGAGCGTCGTTGAAAAGCATGTGGTAGATTACTCTTCAGATGCAGTTGTTGCACAAAGGTAAGCATATGATATGATCACTGATACTTAAAATCAGCTACAGTTGGACACAAATAATTGTGTAAACATGCTTAACTATAACTGAATCGGAGGCTATCTTAGGTTTATGGATTTGACTTGCCTTTTTTAGTCTAGTCAACCAATTTCCCTTGGAAAACAAAATGGAAGAATGACAAGGTGTTAGATCTGCAATAATAATTTGTTATTTTTTACTCCTAGTAGGATGATGTGTTTCCTAGTGGTTGCTGAGTCCATTTGTGTGTTGAGAATAATTCTTTACACATATTTTGCACTTACTTTTGAAACCCAAAGATTAACAATATGACCTGCATGGATCTAACTCATGGCAGCGTGTGCACTCTTCTGAAATGGGGTGCAATGGATGCTGAAGCATATCCAAGAGCTTCAGAGAATGTCTTGCAGATTTTGTGGGATGTTGGTGCTTCTGTGCATGTTCGTCATGTGGCACAATGGGCGAAGGCAAGGGCCTGTGCATTTGAGGCCTTATCCCAATATGAGGTGAAGATTTTGAACTATCAGAGTATTCTATTATGTCCTTAGAACTTCTTCTGGTTTAGCCAGAAAGTTCGGATGTTCAGAGGCCATGAGGCAACGTAAAAGCCAGAAGTGCTTTATCTGGGCTGGTGTTTTATCGTTTTTTCACATACAAATGTCCCAGAAAGATTCAATATATCTGTATTTTTGTTTCATTCTGACATGAATACAAAATTCTTCTGAATATGCTTTTTTACTAGGTCCAACATATAGAAAAGGGAATTCCAGAATTCAAGAGAAAGAACATGGATTTGCTTTTTTGTGAGACCTATGGTGATGTACTGAAGGCTATGGAAGGATTTCAAGTCAAGATCATCACCCATGAGCACATGTAGAGAATATTTGTATATTTCTGCTTCACTTGCTAAATAATATCAATCGGGCACTGATGGTGAGATTCTATTTGCTTCAGGAATAGGCGGAGATTGGTGAAGGAGAGAAAAGTCACAGGAAACAAGATTGAGAAATTGCTAGATGTTTTTCCTCAGGTTCTCTTTCCTTCAGGTATGATGAGATTTATTATACTTAAAAGCATATTGTTCTCCATGCTGAGTCCTTTTGAATACACAGAAAAACTTGTTTAGCTAAAAGCAATCACAGATAATAAATGCTCAGATCTTTATTTTTATTTATTTTATGAATGTAGGCAATAGAGGATGAAGGTGATAGTAGTGCTTTCTAGGGACTTCATAAAATTGATTGTTGTGTCTATTGATGCGTTATTGTTTAGCTAATCAAATGGGCAGCAAATGTACAGGGAAGAAAAGTAATGCTGGGCAGCTACCTGGTGCAGCCCTGTTATGCCTTTCCTTCTCCCCTAAAGATGCGAACAGCCTAGGAATATCAAGGGTAAGATAAACCATATGTTGCAGTTCGTTTCTTCAGAATGTAACATACTTACATCAGCATCACTTGCTATCCAGGTGACTGTAGACCTTCATGCTGCATATGAAAATGCACTGGTGGAAATAGCTTCTTCTCTTCAGCTGTCAAGAAACATTTTTGTTGCACTCCTTTCACTGCAATCATGGAAGACCTTCATGCGTCGTTGGATGAGGGCCAATAACTTATCATTGGATTCTAAAGTAGCATCTGCGTTAGATAAAACATCTGAATCTGCAAACAATATCCTGAAGGTTCAGTGATGTCTTACTCCCTTGTTATTGCGAGTTTTGGTGGGTTATCTACGCCGAAATTGATTTTATAGATTCTTTCCTGCAGAGTATGATGCGACTTGCTGAAGAATCTATACCAAGGTCTGCTGAAAATATTGCATTAGCTGTTGGTGCTCTATGCTTGGTAAGCAATGTAAAATAGTTGCTCATATTATCAATAATCTGACTGAAATTCAATGCCTTTGTGAAAGCATTATAAATGACATTAATAATCAAACATATATCAAAAGAAAATAAAAAAATAAATGAAAGAGGCACTCAAGTAATCTTAATATAACTGCGAACATATCTGTCGAAATTGTTGATTCTATGATATCTAAGTTGCCAGTGGCTGCCCAAGAACTGAACTTCTATTTGCCTCAAATTTGCAAATTGAACATTTTTTTCATCAAATGTAGTTTTGATCGACACATTTTTATGTCTCAAAAGTGTTTTTTCCTGTATTGTTTTTGGTGAAAATGAAGTTAGAACATCACCTTCTGCAAAATCTGAAATTGTGGTCTGCCTCAAATTTGCAATTGGACTTTTTGTTCATTAAACTTAGTTTTCACTGACACATTTTTATAACTTAAAAAATGTTATTTTTCTGTATTCTCGTTGTAAAAAAGCTTAAGGTGATAGTTAAAGGCCCAATTCATATTAACATTTGACACACCCCCGCACGCCAATGTGCACTGGGCTTGAAGCAGGCCCATATTACGATGTCTTGCAATTTAATCAACAAATGAGGTTTTCAGGATTCGAACCTTTGATCACTTGGTCAAAGAGGCTCTGATACCTTTTGTCACGGGTCTGAGTTTCCCACAGAGGCATCTCCCGTGTGGCATCCTGACATTCCGTCTCTACCGAGGTTCACCCTATTTCACCTTCGATGCTGACTTATTTTCGCCCTCCCATGGGCTCATCATGAAAGCGGGAACAACTCACAACACAGGCTCATATTACCACGTCCTGCAATTTAATCAACAAATGAGGTTGCCAGGTTTTGAACCTTTGATTATTTGGTCAAAGAGACTCTAATACCATGTCATGGAACCATGTCATAGAACCATTTGAACTAAAAGGTTAAGCTAATAGTAAATGGCCTAATTCATATTAATATCTGCCAGTATGAAAGCCTCTTAGATCAGATGGTCGAGGGTTCGAATTATGGCAACCCAATTAATTGGTGAAATTTCAACACATGGTAAGGCCGTCATACACACTTCAACCCAAATGGGCATTCGCGTCCCGGGGTGTGTCATTGATTAATATAAAAGCTATTATTGGACCTTAACTATGATCTAAAGCTTTTGGTTCAATTGGTTCCATGACAGTGTGGGTGTGGTCATTAAATGCAAGTATTTGTCTGCAACATTTTATTTTTATTTTTATATCCTTGTTGATCTAGAGACTTGAGTGCATGTGTTCCTCATTTGAGCTTAATAGGGTGATATGATGTTAAATAATTAATTTAGGGGCATAAATTCGATTAGGCATCTAGTAATTAGCTTACTTTTTTTTTTCTTTTCTTAAAACTACTAAGTTGAAGTGACTCGGAGGTTTGTACCAAAAAGGATTGAGAGTAAATTAGTTAACTTGAGGATGGTCTGTGTGGTACAAAGTCGCAAGGTTGTTTCTTTCTACCTTGGTCTTTTTAAGCAAACAAAGTATCTACTTGCAATCAAAGGGAACAATTTAGATGCTTGACCCTTTCCATAACAAGGGAAGAAAGCAGATGATCAAATATCTCTCAACACAGCAGTGGAACACAGATGTTTTTACCAAGAAAAACATCAACTTGTTCTCTCGAAAGATGAACAACTTCTTAACATACCATCACCATGCTATATGATGTATCATCCTATCAACAATAATTGATGTCTGGCCAATCCAATTCAACAACCTTGAAAATTCCATTTGAGAAATTTTTTTAATTGTAAAACTAATATCTAGGAACATAAATAGATCGCATATCCCTTATATATTATTGAATGAATGTTTACTTAAGTTTCATGAAAAAGAAAAGAGGGAGGATGAAATCAAAGCAAGACATGCAGCCACATGGAAACAATTAGAAGACCTTGCTGTTCAAAGAGGTTCAACCAAAAAAACTGCCCCATTTTTTGTTTGCAGTAATATCTCAAATAAATGACAGTCCTTACAATGCACATGCTTAAGAGAAAAACAACACACACACACATATATATATATATATAATATATATGTATATATATATATAAGGATAAGGTACAAAAATACCCCTAACGTTGTCGGCCAATAGCAATTTGACCTCTAAGTCATAGATGGTACAATTGAGGGTCTAAAGTTCACAAGTTGGGACAATTTCAAACATCATTAAAAAACACAATTATTATGTTCTCATGTACTAGTTGCATACAATTTGATTCAGAAAAAGAGGATTTTGCGTTTTGTGATTCAGAGATTTAGAGATGGAATGCTTTAGGCTCGATGAAATATTTAGATTTTTTTTCCCAACACGTGCATAACACGGGATGATTGTTTGAATTTTTATTTCTTTTTCACGTGTATACGTGTGTCTTTGATCTGTTACTGATGAGTGATAATGGATAACATGACGACGCACATAGAGATAATAGAAATCATGACTGACGTCTGATGAGAGGACTCTATTAATGATGTCTGATATTGTTAACCCAACTTGCCAATGTTAGGCCCTCACTTGTCCATTTATAAATTGCTCTTGGCCGACAACGTTGGGGTTATTTTTCTCGGAGGCACCAAACCCACAATACATGTATTTTTTATCATATTAAAATAATTTTAGTTACAATACAACCCCCCTCCTTTAACTTTTGTTCTGATTCTGCCGCTAGCCATGCTGTTCTGCAGTTGGTAGTCCAGGCTATGGCTGGAGCACAGCCTGCTAAGGTCATTTTATCATTCAACATTTTTACATCATTTGAGTAAACTTTTATGTCAATAGCTTGTCTGAGAAACCAGATTTCATGTTGGACAGTTTACTTAAGCCATTGTTAGTGTTGCTGGCCATTTTCAGGTTTTGCCTTCTTCTGCTCATAATATTAAATCAGCTGCTTCAAAGTTTCTTTTAAATTGGCTGTCTCAATATGAACATGAACATCGCCAATGGTCAGCTGCTATATCTCTTGGATTGATCTCAAGTTGCTTGCATGTAACTGATCACAAGCAGAAATTCCAAAATGTCACTGGACTTATTGAGGTATGGGGTTCTATGTTTGGCAACTTTTGAGTGTTTTCTTCCATCAATTATGAGAATCCTTGGTCATAAGAGAATTTATATAATTGTGGAAGTAGATGCTATCAACTCAGTATGTTATGCTGCCTTAAATATTATAAAGAGCTTGTGCTTTTAGGTTTTACGTGGAAGCAAAAGCACCCTTGTCAAAGGAGCATGTGGGGTTGGTTTGGGCTTCTCATGCCAAGATCTTCTTACCAGGGTTGAAGCTGCTGATAGCATTGACTTGGTGAGAGAAAACTACAAAATGCTGGAGGTCAACTTACTAGGGAAGATAGTTAGGACATTACTATTGATGACAAGTCAGCTTAGTCAAGCCTCATATGATATTCTAGAAGACCTTTCTCCATATTTTCCCTCAGCCACTGATGATTTTGTAACCAATGTGGTTTCTGAACTGTTGCTTGAGAAGTGTGATGACTTGGAGGAAGATATTTGGGGTGTTGCAGGTCTCATCCTTGGTTTAGGGAGCTCTGTCGGCGCCATATACAGAGCTGGGGCACATGATGCCGTACTAAAGATTAAAGACTTGATTATATCATGGATCCCTCATGTAGATTCTGTAGCAATTAGATCTGGTTTTTCTGGTGTAGTGGACAAAGTTTTATCTGTAGGATCCTGTCTTGCACTTCCAATCATTGTAGCTTTCTGCCAGAGAATGGAAATGATGAATGATAATGAGTTGGATCATCTAGTGAATGGTTACACTGAGCTGATAACTGAGTTAGTGTCTGTGAAAAAGTCAGGCAATTTCCATCAGAGCTTATTGATGGCATCATGCATCGGAGCAGGAAACCTTATTGCCTGCATTTCGAATGAATCTGTGCACCCAATTGAAGCTGAACATATAAAAGGCTTACTGGAATTATTTAGAAAATGCTACTCGAATCCTTACCCTGCTCTTATCCACTTGGGTGGTATGCTCGGAGTTGTTAATGCTATGGGAGCCAGTGCTGGGATTTTGTTTCATGCCCATCATTTCTCATCTCCAGTGAAGACTGTGTATGAACAAAAGGTCTGATCCTCTTTCTTATTTTTAAACAGTGAGGGACTATTGCCCTTACAATTTTATAACAGTTCTTCTATTTGGTTGACAGAAATCTTCTTATGTCTTGGGTCCTTTACTTTCCAACGCTACTTGTGAACCACAATTGACAGCATTGGTTCAAGATATATTTCTTGTTGCTCAAAATTCTGATGATCTCCAAATGAGACAAAATGCAGCTTGGGCAGTTTCATTCCTCCGCAATCATTTGTGGGCCAAGGAACTTCAAGATGCCGATAATAGTGTTCAAAATAATGCTTCTGATTCCAGAACTGTTTCCCACAGTTTTCCTGAAGACAGTATAGTTTTAAAGCTATCTTTGTGGTTAATGCATCTGAATTTTTCTGTGGTAGGTCCCATGCCTCTCAATCTCTGGTGATACTTTGATCTTATGCATAACTGTATGTTTTTTTTTTACTCTTTTTAGCTTTCTTCACCTAAAGGGATTTTAGTAGTTAGTTCCTGTTCTGCATCTGTTTTACTCTTGCCATGAATTGATGTGCACTATTATTGTGCATGTGTTTATATATATATATACACACACGCACAAAATTATGTCATTCGTGTTAGTACTTATCCAGCCTATGTTATATTGGTAAAATTGTATGTTGTAAAGGGTGGTTCTAGGGTGACTTTTTTTTTTTTTAACAAATTCTATTTTGCTAACTGTCCATCTTAAGGACAAGAGTACAAAGTAAATAAAGTTGAAAAAAGTCAAAAACATAAAGGGAAACAGAAAAACAAAAAACAAAAAATTGCAATAGAAGGCACTTGCTGTAGAATCAGTAGAGACTGTAGAATCAGTAGAGAGACTGCTGTAAATTTGCCTTCTTCGGCAACTTGCTGTTCATCCTTGAGTTATTCAATTGTGTCTGACCATTGTTGACGGATGTGTTTTGTGAAAACTCATTACTCATGACAGTGCAGCTTCGGTTGACTGGTGTTTTTTACTTCTTCCTTGACTTTCCAGGTTGAGGGAGGTACAGTTGCACATGTTGCCACTATAGCAACTGTTTTAAGATGCCTTTCAAGATCTCCCAGATTGCCGACTATGGATTGGGGATCAATCATTAGACGCTGCATGAGATATGAGTCTATTTTCAAGCTGTTGACACCAGAATCAGGCGACAGGGGAATCCTTAGAGAGGAATGTCTTCGGTTCTCAATCACTCATGCAAACCAATTTGATCCACTCCTTGCGCTCCTTGATGAACTATCTGACTTGTCTAGGTTCAGGATGCTGGAGCTAAATCTACAAACATGTCTGCTAGAATATCTGACCGACTTGACAAAAATCTTCTCGGGCTCTAGGCTGGAGAAATTATTTCATGATATAAGTGAGTTTTTTTCTTCAGATTCTTTGAACCAAATGTACAACTCTGATCAGAAAACCGCATTGAGGATATCGTGCTGGAAGGGTCTCTGCCAATGCCTAGATGAAGCTTCACTTAGCTCACTAGGACACCTACCAAACACTGAGAGGTGCATGGAGGTTCTTTTTTCCTTTTTGCCTGCGTTAGAATCAACTGCTGTCCTAGGAGCACATACACAGGAGTGGTATGAAATGGTACGATGCTTAGAAAAGGCTCCAGGGGAATGGTTGTCACATTTCCTGCAGGTAAGAATAATGCGTATATATATATATTCCTGAGAGCTAAATTCTTTTCAAAATAGGCTTCCACTTTGCTTCATCGTCAACATTAAGTTCATGATTGCAAAATTTTGATTTGAGGCTTCTGCTGTAGAAGTTTTGACTGGAAGCAGTTGCATTCATCTTAGTTCCATGGGAATAATCTTCAAGTCTTGAAATTTTTTCCCTGAAGGAAAAAAATCTTTTGTTCTTCTATTAAAAGCATGTAGTGTTATATTTTTACCTGAAAATGATAAATGACCAGTTAATGGACATCTACATGATGAGCTCAACCTAGTTAAGGATTGGTTACTTGTTTTAATTGAACATTTCAATTCTGTCTAGCTTTTTTCACTCAACATGTATTTTTTCCATGTGCCTCTTAGGTTCCACTGGTAGATCTAGTACAAGGACGTGGACAGTTTGATGAAGTACAGAAGAAGGTTGTAACAAAAGCCAAGTTAGTAAAGATTGGCTCCATCCCTTTAAATGAGCTTGGAGGACTAAAAGTTCACATATTGAATTCTAAATCACATGGTTAGTTTACCTACATGGTACAATGTTTTAGTGGTCTGATGACTGTGAACATGTTTCGATTCAAATAAATTTGTAATTAGCCTAATTTTGGACCACCATATTGAATTTTGGTTGCAAACTTGGCTGTTGCCCTTCTCTAACCCCATCTTTTCAAGTCCCCAAGGTAGCTTTCGTTTCAATTTAACCTCCTCTACTTACAGGTATATGGAATTTGCTTACTGAAGTTGTAGCAGCTTTGCAACATGCAGAGGGAAGTGTGAAAAGACAGTGGCTCCTTGATGCTGTGGAGATCAGCTGCGAGTCCAGCTTTCCTTCCACGGTAGGCATCTGTTCTCTTAAAATACGCATTAGAAAGTAGACGAGAAAATGTTTTCCAAAATATTTACCACAAATTCTTGTATGTATTGCGGCTGTCTGTGAGGTAGCTTAGGTAATTCCGCTTAGGTAATTCCTCCCTCTACGACCAATAAAAAAATGCTTATTGGTGCCATGGACAACAGCAAGGTATAATGGTAGACACTAAATCTTCATAAACAGCTTGGTAGGATTTTTATGCCAACATATATCACAAATGCTTCAAATTAATCAGGTTGGATGGATTGGATTCACATGCACTTCCATCCATGATAACATGTGGCAAGAGCTATCAGAAAGAAATAACCATGCGTCACTCTATTTAGATCAAAGCAGTAAATCTCGAGATATTTTGGAAGGAAGAATAATGCCATTAACTGCCTCCCTTCATTTTTATTCTTGATCTTGGATTTACAACTTGTATCGATAATAACAGTTATTTCGTAAAATGCGTTACCCTTCATGTGCACATAGTCTATAAATTTTTGTGCATTTGTGAGAGTCCGACAAGATTTCTTCTGCTAGACAAGAGGCAGGCTGTAATAATAGCTAATTTTCTTCTCATTTTGCCCTTCTCTATCGAATCTGCAGGCTGCAGCTGTGAAAATAGTGTCCAACCCATTAAGATAAGCTATGGTTAATCATTGTTGGCTCTTTTAGTCTTATATTAATGATCAATCAAATTTAGTTTTCTTAGATGCACCATAATCCATTAGTGGGCATAGTCGCACAATAATTTCTCCATCCACCATCCACCATCCACGACAAAATTCTTCTTTGTTTAAGAGTTAATTTAAATCCTTAAAGTTAAATGTCTAAAAGAAATTGAATCAGGGCATGAAAGTGATTCTATTATTCTGTTCCTACTGATATAACCGGGTACACTACACATTAGCATTTTGTCAGCTGCCAGCTCTTTGTTCCGTCTGTGCTGATATGGTTTACATTTTCTTGTGCAGTCACTACAATTTGTAGGTCTGCTAAGTGGTAGTTGCTGCAAGTATATGCCTCTTTTGACTCTGGATCCATTAACGGTATTGTGCGACCTATCAGTTACTCTCACTTCTCTTCTGAAAGAACCCAATTGGGAAGTTGTTGCAGAATCCATTGTCTCGCATCTTTGTAGGTCAACGGAACGCATATACCGCTGGGTGACCAACATGGCAGTCCTCTGTGATATACCTAATCTGGAAGCTATTGATGAGAGTGAAAAGGATGTGGTTGCTCTCGTGTTACCTGTGATGCATCATGCATGTTTATCATTGAAAGAGTACTTGCCTCTGGAGAAGCAGCTTAGGCTTACCAATATGAATGTTAAAAGGTTCAAATTGTTAATGTGACTAGTCCAATTGTAAATATAAGTTAAAGTACGAATATAATTTCAGTTATGGTATTCTTATGTACTAGTACTCGGAAGATTTAATTAAGGAAATCTAGAATTTCACAATAATTTGCTGAAAGATTTGTAACAGGGCAAAGGTGATTTAGAGAAAAGCTAGGTATATTAAGTTCATAATGTTTGCCTTGGACTTGCAATGCTTAGCTTAAATGTTCTTAGAAGTCGAAACTATTGAATAACATAAATAGTAGGGATAAGGTATCAAAATGACCACCAACTTTTTAATGAAGTGTTAATTTAGTTCCAATGTACAAAATAATACAATTTTATAAAGGGACAATTACAAAACTAGCACCTTTTAAGGGGTTAGTTTTCATTTCTAACACACTTTCAAAATCTCACCAAAACTAACACATTTCATTAACTAAATTCCAACCTTACCCTCATCTCTAACATTTTATAACGTTGTCTTTCCTCCCATTTTCCCCTTTTCTTCCCGCTCTCGCTCTCTCTCTCACTATCTCTCTCTCTCTAAAGAACGGGATCAATTTATAGACGCCGATCAACATTCAATCCAACCCACAGTGTGTGCTTCAAGATTTTATACACAATCATGTAAGTTTTACATTTATTTACAATATTTAAAGCTTCGTCCTATTCATGGTTAAGATGTATCATTTTGTTTCTCTAAAACCCAATGTATATCGTTGCTGTTGCCATTTCATGCTATTACTGTTCGTGCGAAACCCTAAAATGAGTGACATTGTTGTAAGAAGATGCAGTTGATTTGGAACTTCAATCTGCGATTTTCCCGAGTGTGTCGATATATGTCGATATAAGATGAATATCGACATACAGAAATGTGTGATTTTCCATTCTAAATCATAAATTTCAAACACAAAGCACATAAAACATAACCATATTTTTATATTTTATATTAAACTAAGGAAAGAAATACATAAAACATAAAAAAACGAAAAAAACACAGTAACAAACACAAAACACATAAACAAAAAAAAAAAGAAACAAATACAAAACACCTAATAAAAGTACGTAAACATTAAAAACAAAACAAACACATAATTATTGGTACTCAGGACCCATTAACGCCTCAGCGTAGTCCTTCCTGGACTTCTCCAAGTCCCTCTTGAGGCGCCTTACTGTCCTCCTCAGCCGCCTGTTTTGTCCCATGACTGACTCCAGAAGGTCAGACGTTTCTTCTGCAGCCCAAGACATGGTGTGTGCCATGCCCCTCATGAACCTCACTATTTCGTCCGTGTCTCCATCACGGAACGAAAGGATGAAAGCAGCCATGAGTTCTTCGAACTCGGGTAGAGGATGAGGTGGTGGTGGTGGCGACTGTGGTGATCCTGGTGGTGTCGCTGCCATTGTTTTGAGAAACTTGAGAACTGAAGAGTTTACTAGAATGAATAATAAAGTATGAACAGACAACGAGTCTATTTATAGATGAAGGAACTGTAATATGCATGGGGAATCTCAACAGACTATAGAGTGATATTCGAAGAAGAGTGATATTCGAAGAAGAGTGAAAGTCAAATTAATCATTACTTGCATTTAATGCTCACTAATAGATCATTCTAGAAAAACGTCTATTCATATTTCGTCGATATATGTCGATATATGAGCACTATCGACATATATACAGACAATACTTCGCAGATACATGCCGTTATAAGTCGATATGTGCCGATAGGTGTCGAAATCTATGTTGTATCGACATATATCGACGTATTAAATGCTTAGAGTGATATTCGAAGACGTGTGGCAGTCAAAGTGATCATTACATGCATTTAAGGCACCGCTTAACAGATCATTCTAGATAAACGACTTTTGATCTTCTGTCGAAATCAGTCGATACATGATCACTATCGACATCTATCACGAGAATGCATTGTAGAGATGTGCCGATATGTGTCTATATGTAAGTTGCATCGACATATATCGGCATATCTTATAGTTTGAAGTGTGTATACCAATAATATATAATTTTCGTTAGCTTTCTTCTTTTAGTTACAATAATATATAATTTACTTCTGTGTTTATGGTAATGCAGAAATATGTCCACCCCGAATATTTGTCTGTGTATGGTTTCGTGGGATGGAGAATGGAAAAAAGAGGGGCCCATGGACACTATGATATACGTTGGTGGTCAATCGAAGGTGCTCCATTTTTCAACGCCAACTGATTACCAAGCTTTGAGAGATAGAATTCACGCTTCCTTGAATGTTGATGCAACCTGTTTTGACATACAAATGGCAATGCACACAAAATACGGTCCAAATAAACTTTTTGGACGATTAGCACACATTGTGGATGACAGTGATATTGCTGGTTTCGTTGAGTTTTGTAGATGGAATAAACCCGATGTGATGCCATTATATGTGACTATGACTTCTCGAACAAGTGTTGCGGAAGTAAGGCGACCAATGGTTTCTGAAGTACGGCGACAAAATGTTGCGGAAGTAAAACGACCAATTGTTGCAGAAGTAAGACGACCAATTGTTGGTGAATTATGTCCACAAAATGTTGCTGAAGCAGAGGCAACCAGAATAAGTTATTGTGTACCTAACATAGCAATTGAGACTCGTGGTCCGGCAAAACATGTCATGAATCCATATACCCAATCTCCTCTTGGGCTAGACGATATTACATTGGATCACAATTGTGGGTATGATAATGTAGTGCACGGGGATGATCGAGGATATGGTAATGGATGTGATAACGATGACCATGGATACGATAACGACTACAATGGATTTGACAATGATGATCACGTATATGATAACGATGATCGCCAAAGATCCGTTTCAGAACCATCGATTGATAATGTTCAACCAAGTTTGCATGTGATTGATGATGAAGCAAGAATGAGAAGGAGAACGGATCCATTTCGGTTTGTTCCACAAGTACCAGAGGATGTAGACATTCCGATCAAAACTACAGAATCTTCGGGGGGTGGTGGGTTGAAGGCGCATGATATGTTCAAAAGCAAACGAGAACTGCAAGATGCACTTGGGAGATATTCAATTGATAATATGTTCGAATGGAAGGTGCACAAATCAACTAAGTCTTTGTTTGAGGTCCGATGCAAGCATGTTGATACATGCAAGTGGCGGGCTAGAGGTGGAGTCATACTCGGTTCAGATATGTTCATACTTCGGAGAATTGACAGTATGGATAGTCACACTTGTGATAGGGGTGGACAACTATTGCCACATCACAGGCAAGCGGGGAAACGAGTAGCAGGTATCATACTTAGTGAGAAGTTAGATATGGAGAATCGGGTGTACCGTCCAAGTCACATAATTTGGGAGATTGAAAAATTATTTTCAATCAACTTATCTTACATGCAAGCTTGGAGAGCAAGATGTTGGGCGATAGATAGCACAAGTGGTACACCTGAAGAATCGTACATGTTGTTACCTGATTATTGTGAGACACTGAAATTTGTTAATCCAGGTACGGTGACACATATTGAAACTGACGATGAAGATAAATGGACACATGCGTACTTTTGCGCACGTCGGTATAACATTATGACGACAAACATATCAGAATCATTCAACGCGAGAATGAGAGATGGTAGACATCTACCGATCACATTGTTGGTTGAGTATATAAGGACAATCCTCCAAGCATGGTTTCATGAGAGACGCACAAAAGCAGGTATGATATTAGGACCTCGTCCCTGGTATAATGTACTAATAGTTCTTATGTACTCATATATTGAAAATGTTTTTGCAGGGGAACGGGAGACATATTTGTCCGCATTTTATAACGAGAAGATGCATAAACATGTCAATAAGTCAGTTCAGTGTTCATATAAGCCCATTGATGCTCATAATTTTGAAATCGGCGATCGAGGTAAGGGTGGAATAGTGAATCTACGCGCGGGAACATGCACGTGTAGGAAATGGCAATTGTCACAATTTCCATGCAGACATGTATGTAAGATTGCATCAATGCATCGATTAGAGAATGCATATGCGTGGGTGCATCGCTACTACAAAAATGAGACTGTACGATTGTCGTACCATGAACCCATACATCCACTAGGCCACCAGTCTGAATGGAAAGTTTGTGAGCCTCCTAAGCGGGTGCTTCCTCCTAAAAAGGCTGCGCCTAGAGTGGGACGTCCGAGAAATCAAAGCCGAATACCGTCAAGGGGCGAGGAGGTAACTCCGACAAGGTGCACCAGATGCCAGCATACTGGTCATAATCGAGCGACTTGTACTAGTATGTTACGAGTTCCATCTCGGCTTCCACCAACAATATCAAGTGAAGCAAGCTGTTCTAAAAACTCAGCTGGAAAATAGTGTACTCTATATTCTGTATTGATAATTTCTATACTGATAATCTGTGTATTGATAATTTCTGTATTGATAATTTCTGTATTGATAATCTGAGAGTTTGTGCCTTTTGAATCAGGAGTTCACGTAACAATATGTCATATATACATAGTCGATATGCTCCCATATCGACTATGTAGACGCCGATATGCTCCCATATCGACTATATACACGCCTTCCATGACCCCATTTGTCCTACGGACATGCCGATATGATCCTACGTACTCGCCGATAAGGTTCCATATCGGCGTCTATAGACGCCGATATGTTCCCATCTGTCCCACGTTAACGCAGATATGGTTCCATATCGACGTTCATATACGCCGATATTACCAACAAGAAGATGTCACCAATAATCTACATTCATAAGTTACCAACAAACGTTTACATGTTACAATAGATTACAAGCCAAGCAAATTAGGCATTGTAATTGGATCATTCTGGTCCAACAATCATTGGTTGAAGAGTTCCAAGCACACCCGCAGCCTATAGAAACGTCCATCAAACCCGGAGAATCCATAATCCGTACATAATGGCCCCTTTTCAACATAATGCTGAGCAAACAAGCATAGGAAGACACCACAATCATTGGATTTGCGCAGCTATTGTGGGCACCCGCAAGCCCTCTCCCACTTTATGAATCGAGTGCCGTTATCAGGCCGCCCACTTTTCTTCCAATACTCGGCCTCTTCCATTGCTCTTGTCATGATACGAAACCGGGGTTCAAGCCATTTGTCTATTGATTCGTTGGATGCATTTGACTCCAGACTATCATAGAACTCCATCCTCATTTCTTCCACGTAGAACACACCGAGTAACCAGTGTTCTCCTTTATAGTTGATGGGTATTAGCACATGTTTAACCTCATACCAAGGCCGACTGTGAAACTCTTTCATCCCAGTGATTCGTTGCACAAACAACTTGGATTGTCCCCATTTTCCGGGTTTGTCATAATTCTTGGTCATATTTGCAAACTCCATAAATCCAAAGAAATTTGAGTCGATGGCAGTCCAATCCTGACTCTGATGGACGTATTTTCCGTTTAATAACCACAAAAATGCATTTACAAACTGCAACACATGCACAAATAAGTACAAACACAACACATACAAAGTTCACAATATAAACCAAAACATGGAAAGTGAGCAATATCTTACTTGGCTGTCTATGTACTTTCCAGTTATCTCTGCCTCTTCAAACCACGATACAATCTGACTCCAATCGGTTCCACCTAACATCCTCAGCTGATCACGGGGGGTACTCTTCTTCCAGTCGTCATATGCTTCTAGAAGGTGTCCTTTTATACGATCGCGACCATCGTGTTGTTCCACGGGGTACTTTGCATCATCATCATCATCAAAATGATATTCCATTCGAGGATCAGTGAATGGTGACTTAACGTCTTTCCCACGTTTCTTTTCTCGCTGGGGTCTACCTTTCACTTCTTCCTCCTTGATGGTTACATCCCTTCCTCTCCCTCTTCTTCCTCCTCTTGTCCCTCTTCCTCCCCTTCCATCCCTTCCTCCTGCATCCCTTACCCCCCCTCTCCCTCTTCCTCCTCCTCTTCCACCTCCTCTTCCTCCTCCTCTTCCTCCTCCTCTACCTCCTCTATTACCATGCCCTTCCTCCTCATGTTTAACCTCGATAGTCAAATCTTCTATTTCTCCTTTGTCTTCACGTATAGGTAAAGATGATTGGACAACTTGGTTAACCAGAAGAGTAAACTGTCCATGATCGATCTCAGCATCATGGCCGTCATGGCTCTCATCCTGTTAAAACACCAAGTAGAAACACATATTACATCATTGTGAATTCAGTTAAAAGCACCATATTAAACGTTAAAAACAAACTTACATCAATCATTATAACAATTGCCCTCTCCTGCTCTTTCTTCTCCATCTCCTCCTGCTGTTTCTTCTCTATTTCCTCCTGTTCTTTCTTAGCCCTCTCCTCCTGTTCTTTCTTAGCCCTCTCCTCCTGCTCTTTGTGCACCTTCTCCTCATGTTCTCTCTTCTCACTCGCCTCCTGCTCTTTCTTCTCCATCTCCTCCTGCTGTTTCTTCTCTATTTCCTCATGTTCTTTCTTAGCCCTCTCCTCCTGTTCTTTCTTAGCCCTCTCCTCCTGCTCTTTGTGCACCTTCTCCTCATGTTCTCTCTTCTCCCTCTCCTCCTGCTCTTTATTCTCACTCGCCTCCTGCTCTTTCTTCTCCCTCTCCTCCTGCTCTGTATTTTCCCTCTCCTCATGTACTCTCTTCTCCATCGCCTCATGCTCTTTCTTCTCTATCTCCTCCCGTTGTTTCTTATCCCTTTCTTCATGCTCGTTCTTCTCTATCTCCTCCCGCTCTTTCTTCTCCCTCTCCTCCTGCTCTTTATTCTCCATCTCCTCCTGCTCCGTCTTCTCATTATCATCCAGACCTTGTCCTCCAATCTCCATCTCATACATATCAACATCCCGTTGTGACTTCAGTTCCTGCACATCACGTTCTACAACGGACAATCTATTTACAAAGGCATTCAGTTTCCTATCTTGCTGACCAAACTGTTCAGTTATCATCTTCTCTTGGTCAGCAAACTTGACATTCATTTTCTTCTCGTGCTCATCAAACATCCTCCTCAGTAGTCGTTCCAGACCAGATTGTTTCTTCTTCTGGACAGGTACTCTAGGTGAGACAATGAAGGCATTTTCATCATTATCAGTCTCAGATTCACTGTCATCCTCTACATCAACATATCCGCCTTCATATGTACCCAATCCCTCATGTTCCTCCTTTTCCATGCCTTCATCCTCTTGCTCCTCTTTCCCCTCTTCTTCCACCTCCTTCCCCTTTGCAACCTCTTGCCCCTTTTCCTCCTCTTGCCCCTTTTCCTCCTCTTGCCCCTTTTCCAAATCGGTAAATACATGGTCATAATTACACTGCAGACCATCCACATGGTTTACTAGATGATCATACCATGAGCTTTCTTTCTTGGTGTCTTCAGCTGTCAGTTTCGTGGCATTTGGTTTTACACCCGACTAAAAATACAAATGTACAAATAAACAAGTCAGTCAGATGTATAGCACAATAGTGACACATATAGGCACAATGCTTGGTCAACTTACTTCAAAAATGGCTAGGACTTTGGGCAATTTAGCGATAGCGGTCTTTTTCCATCGTAGCCATCGTGGGATGCGAGTGCCTTTCTTCTCATACCATGTCCGGGTGGCATCCCATACTTCCAACAACCAAGCCTGCAACAAAGTTCCAATTCATTATTTATGCCTATTACCAACATTTCTAGTATACAAAATACACACACATCATACCTGAAATACGTATGCAAAACCATATAGGTTGTATGAGACACGGTTAATCCTTAACTTCTCCCTATAAGCGACCAATTGATCAATTCGGTCTTTTCCACCATCTATCCCATTAACAAGAGACCTGTAGGTCACATCCCAGCCACAAACACCCCACAGAAACTCGTTAAACAATCTTGGAAATTCAGAAAGTTCCAACACCCAATGAAGAACTTTTTTTTCGCACGTGTTATCCAACACACAGCCAATGGCAAAATACAACATGGCAAATGAAACTGCATCCTGATCAGACTGATCCTTCCAAACAGTTTGCAGCATAATTGTTTCCACGTCTTTATAGGATGGTGTAGGGATGCCTGGAAAAAACATATTCCTAAATCTATATGGCTTATTTATCCCACTGAACCTTTCCAGAAATGCTTCCATGTCTCCAAACCGTAACCCACTTAGGAGTCCAAACTCCCAATCCCCAAATCTTAACTCAACACCTCTAACTTTGAAGCAAAGCTCCCTGGGTTTGAGGTCTTCACGTATGATCTCCCTTGTTAAAACGGTATGGCAGAGGACTCCTGCAAATACTGTATTGGTCATTTCCAAGTACTGGCCGAAGCAACTCTTCCTAAATAGATTTAGTTGGTCCGATGTTAACAACCCTTTATCTGATTTGCTGCTTCTAGGTTACACCTAACCGTGATGACGCTTTCCGTTCCAAATGCTTTTTTGTATTTATATGCAGATTTCTTCTTGGCTTTCTTCTTCGAAGGAGAGCCATGCTCATCTCTCTTCCTCTTGTCTACACGATCATGCTGAAAAATGTTGTAGACATATCATCAGGGAACATACAATCAAGCTAATTATAACGTTGAGCTAGAATGAGCTAGCGTATGCTAGAATAAGAGAGTTATCAGTAATAGTTCGTCGATATGAATGTTCTATCGGCAATATAACGTCGATATGAATGTTCTATCGGCAATATAACGTCGATATGAATGTTCTATCGGTAATATAACGTCGACATGAATGTTCTATCGGCAAACTGATCGATGATATGGATGTTCTATCGGCCATTAGGCTGTCTATGACTATGTACTATCTACAATTAGGTTGCCGATGAACATACACATCGACGAATGACTTCCTAACACCAGACGAACCTAGAAAAAACCCTAACACCAGAAGCAGTAAACGAAACGAAACGAAACGAGACGAAATGTTCCTTCTCAAACACAACAAATGTACATCCAATAGAAGATAGAAACGCAAATGTAAAGTCAAGTTATTTACCCTCTTTTTCGTTCTTCCTTCTGAGTTCGATTCGTTGTCTGAGCTTTGTGTTCTCGCCATGTCAACTCCAAGTAACAGAGATTCGCCGGATGAAATGTACAGAATCGGCCAATGAATCGTCGGAAAGTTAGAGAGAGGAATAGAGGCGTGTTAGGTTAGAGTGATGGAAGTTCGAATGTTGAAGAGCGGGAGCGGAGTGTTAGAGATGAGGGCAAAGTTGGAATTTAGTTAGTGAAATGTGTTAGTTTTGGTGAGATTTTGAAAGTGTGTTAGAAATGAAAACTAACCCCTTAAAAGGTGATAGTTTTGTAATTGTCCCTTTTATAAAATGATACTAATTTAGCCTTCGGTAATGAAACTTGGAGCTAAATTGGTATTATTTTATTGACAAACGTTGAGGCATGAAGTTCCGTTATTCATTTCACAGATGTTGGAGTTAAAATTGTGCTATTTGGTAGGCTGAGTATAGCTTGGCACTTTCTCATTTTAAGAGTTTGTTTGATTTAATTGTTTGTATATACTATTTGTTGTTATTAGTGGTTGCTAATAGTCGGTGGTTTTTAGTCGATTTTGCATTTTCACGCAACTATTAATAATTGTTTTTCAGTTCTAATTAAAAACTTCTTTCTACTATTTGGAATGAAAAAATAAAATTTTTTACAAACGTTTACCTAAATTTAAAAGGTTTTTTTTTCTCGGTAAATACTATCGAAATATTTAATTTATTTTTCTCAAAATTTAAAGTTGAATACTTTCATCGTTGAAATTATGATGTGATAGAAGAATTGTTTTTCTAATCAACATTTAATTATGTAATTTATTTAGAAAAAAGGAAATATTACATATGAGATGTGTTAGCAATATTTTGCGAATATGCTAATTTCAACATTGTCACGTGTGATTTGCGAATATGAACGGTTAAGTTTATCTTGGGTCTTTAGCGCTGTTATAAAAATGGCAAATTACAAATCTAGACCTAATGAAGGGGCCATTAACATATTTGATATATTTTTCTTCCATTTTACCAAATTAGACACTTTCATCAATTATGGACAAAAATACTCTACCTTCAATTCACGCTTCTTCTTCACTGTCAAACGTCTTCTACGGTTCATCTTCATCTCTTTCGTTCTGTGTTTCATCTTCATCTTCTTTGTTGCATTTTGTTTTGTGTTTCATCTTCATCTTTTTCGTTGCATTTCGACATGGCAGGAAAAAGAAACGCAACCGAGAAGGAAGCACGAACCAAACTTAAGGTAAGTAGCCGCACTTATACTTTTCGAAATGGCATTGAATATACATTTCCAGTAGTCGCACTTAGGTGTACGACTGTTAGATGCAACATCAATGGAAGTTCAAATTTAAATTAGAGTTGTTATTGTAGCATTTACGACAACTTCTGGTATAAATGCGACAACAACTGGCTAGGTTTTAAGGCAGGGTTAAATTATGTTGTTATTTCGCATTTACGACAACTTTTGGTGTAGACATGGCAGGAAAAAGAAACGCAACTGAGAAGGAAGGTCGAACCAAACTTAAGGTAAGTAGTCGCACTTATACTTTTTGAAATGGCATTGAATATACATTTCCAGTAGTCGCACTTAGGTGAACGACTATTAGAGGCAACATCAATGGAAGTTCAAATTTTAAATTAGAGTTGTTATTGTAGCATTTACGACAACTTCTGGTATAAATGCGACAACAACTAGCTAGGTTTTAAGGCAGGGTTAAATTTTGTTGTTATTGTCGCATTTACGACAACTTTTGGTGTAAATGCGATAATAGTTGGAGCTGTTGTTGTAAATGCTACAAGTCCCACTTATCTAAAATCCTTGTCGCATCTAGTGATGAATGCGCTTGGATGCGACAAGGATTTGAGATAAGTTTATTCTATGTGTCGCATCTTCTGTCGTAAATGCGATTAAGTGCCAGTATCCTTATCGCATCTAGTGATGAATGCGCTTGGATGCTACAAGGTTTAATGTTAAGTTTGTGCAAAGTGTCGCATCTTCTGTCATAAATGCGATTAAGTGCCAGTATCATTGTCGCATTTGGTGATGAATGCGCTTGGATGCGACAAGGTTTAATGTTAAGTTTAATGTTTTTGTATATGTATTGATTGTATTACTTTGCAGAATGATCATAGGGAATCCAAAAAGAGCAAAATGACACGCAATTACAGATATGATGAGACCATTAATTCAGATGCACAAGTAACAATCCGATTTAATTTGGATTCTGGGAAGGTGATCAAGTCCAAGTTGGGTGATAATAAGATAGAAATGTATAGAAAAACATGCTTTGGACAATGGTTGGATATGGTGATGGGTAGTTTTTCTGGAGCTATAACCCATCATATACTAACGAGAGAGATTGGGCATGAAAATAGTAAACACAGGGAGATGTGGTTCAAGGTGAGAGCAGTGGAGTTGAGATTGAACTTATTAGCGGGTTAAGGTTTGGAGTAAACACGAGAGAGTTTATGGGAATGATGAATGAACTCAACATCTCGAAAAGATTGAGAAAGAAACATTTATAGGATTATACGTTAATAACGCACGGTGATATAGAAAATATTTTGAAAGAGACATGCTGGCAAAAAGAGGAAGACCAAGATGTTGTGTCGATGGCGATGTTGTAGTTTGTTCATGAAAATATCCTAGATAACTCACACGTTCGACATGTCAAGGGTTGGGTAATTGAACTTGCAGATTTTCCAAAATTGTTCAATGAGATCCTATGGGGTGTGTTGGCTTAGGAGGAGACTTATAAGTAAATGGATAGGGCTATTAGGAAAAGAAAGAATAATTTGGTTGATAATCGAAAGAGAACTAGGAAACGTGTTCCATATCAAATTATAGGATTTGCACACGTATTCTAGGTATGATGATACATAAACATATATTGTATTTATATAGTGTATGTATAAGTCATAGTTCTAACCAAACTTTTTTCCTTCCAGACTTGGATACTTGAGCTGTGGAGTGCGACTCATGCCTATTATAGTAGGAGAGAGGGCAATATACTTCCACGTGTGCTGAGATGGAGTCAGAAGGCAACCCCATTATTCCAAACAGTTAAAGAGACATTTAATGTAAGTATAATGGGCTTTGTTTGCAATGGGTAAATTATTTGCTTTAACTCGTATTTGTTTTCCAACACGTATTTGTTTGCTATGTGTTGATTATATTATAATAGTGTGAAAAATAAAACTAATACATAATCAAAATTAAAGGTCGGTGAGGATTTTGATTTTCAGTGGCCAATGGATATAACTGTGGAATACTATCTATCGTACTTTATATATAGGTTTATTTGTGACTTTTAGGTTTGCTTCGCTTTGTTTTTTTCATCTTCTTGTAACTCTTACTTTCTTTTATTACTTTAATTAATGGGTTAATAATTGACAATAAATAATGTGCTAGTGTAGAGTATTATTTTTATTCTCTTTGCTCTTAGAGCATCTCCAATAGAGGATGCTTGGAAGAGTGCTCGATGATGTGGCAATGACGTTGACAACTTTTGAAGAGTGTCATCTATTGGAGTAATGGTGAGTGCTTGAAATTTTCAAGTAAGGTTGCCACTTTTTGGCAACATTCTAGCAAAGGTGCTTACCTTTTAATTAATAAGTATAAAAAAAGATTTAGTTGTCTACTGTTGGTCCATTTTTATGACAACATTTATGATGAAAATAAAATATATATAAAGTAATGGTTTGTGGGGTCATGGTGACAACTTTTAAAGTTGCTTACTATTGGAGTGTTTTTTAACGAAAGTTGCCAAAAGTAATATGGATGAGTTAGAAAATAAAATATTATATTTTAGTATGATGTGTTAATTTTGAGCAATCTTTATAGCAACATTTATTGAAGATGCTCTTAGGGTGCCAATTCATCCAAAAAAAAGCCTCTAAAACACTTCTTGTAAATTCTGTGTGTTTTTGCTAGTATAGACTAATATAGATTATAGCTTTTATTATAAAAAAATATTTTTTTAGATAAAAATCCTATTTTATTTTCAAGGGTTACGAAGGCATTTAAATGAACATTCCTTGCATTGAAACATATTTTGAAAATATTTGGATATTTATTATAATTTTTTAGCTTTTATTATTAAAAAATCAGATTTTTATTGATAAATTTTTCACCTCACAACACTTAGGAAAAATATTTAGATAATTATCATAATTTTCTAGATTTTCTAGCTTTATTTAGCCCTTTATTCATTAAATATAAGATTTTTATTGATAAAAGTCCCATCTCATTCTCAAAACTTTCAGAAATATTATAATAAATATTCAACACTTGGGAAAATATTTTGAGAATATTTTGATAATTATCATAATTTTCTAGATTTTTTAGTTTTATTTATCTTTTTATTCATTAAAAATAGAATCATCGATAAAAGTCACACTTTCATTCTCAATAATTCCAAAAATGCTAAAATTAGCATTCTGTATGATGGAATATTTTGAGAGGTTTAGGTAATTATAACAGCTAGACTTTTATTAGCTTAGCTTTTCATTTTATAAAAGTAGAATTTTATTGATAAAATTCTTATTTCCATTCTCGAGGATTCCAAGAATATCAAATTCGATACATTCTAAATCACTTCAATTACCTATGGATCCTCACCTCAAACTTATATTAGATAAGGGAGATCTTTTACATGATCCTCCTCCATATCAACGCCTAATTAGCAAACTGCTTCACCTTACAATTTACAGACCCGGTATCACATTTCCAGTCTAACTGTTGACACAATTCATGCACCAGCCTACTAATGTTCATATGTAAGATGCAAAGAGATTACTGCACTCTCTTGTAGTATCTATATCCGAAGGCATCTTGTTGGCTACTTTTTCTACTACACAACTTATAACCTATTGTGACAGTGACTGGGCCAATTACCTGTTACTAGATGTCCATTACAAAGGTATTGCGTCTAGGCCATTCTCTAGTCTTATAGAAGACCAAAAAATAATTCGTTATATCTTGTTCATCCATTGAGGCAGAATACATGGCTATGACCCTTACTACTTATAAAGTTATATGGTTAAAGGATCTTGGTCTTAAACATCTACATTCTCTCATTCTTCACTGTGAGCACTTGCTATTGCTACTAACCGTGTCCTTCATGAACGCACCAGCCATGTTGAGATTGACTACCACTGTGTTCATGATGAAGTTTAATCTGGCGCACTGATAACTCATCATGTCCCATCTACTACTCAGATTGCTGATATTCTTATTAAGGTTCTTCATGTCAAGCAACATCTCAACTATATTACCAAGCTTGAAGATTCACCAACAAGTCGTTCTTCAGCTTGAGAACGAGTATTAAGGATCAAAATATAATTTTCAATTAATCAATAGTTTAACATTCTCTTATAATTAATTGATGATTAATAGTAGGTTGTTATGATTAGTTATGTTATTTTCTCTTGTTCTTAGTGTCCGTTTGGTACGTTGTAATGCAATGTAATCAAGGTTGTAATATAATCAAATGTGTAATGTAATGGAATGGAATAATGAATTCATTGTCATGTTTGTTGATAAATTTTAATAAAATTGATAAAGTGCAATTATCATTACAATATGTATGTTTATTTAGTTAGATGCAATTTTCATGTTTTTTCGTTTTTTCTCATTTTTTTCGTGTTTTCATGTTTTTTTCATTTTTCGATTTTTCCGTTGTTTTTCTCGTTTTTTGCTCTTTTCCTTTTTTTCTCATTTTTTTGTGGTTTTCATGTTTTTTTTTGCCCGTTTTCCGATTTTCGTGTCTGTTTGTTTTTTGCATTTTTTTTCTCATTTTCGGCTTTTTAGCATTTTTCTCCTTTTTGCAGTTTTTTGGTTTTTATGTGTTTTTTCGTATTTAGCCATTAGTAATAAAAATACGAGGGTTAATCGTAATGGGGATTCATGCCTCTTTTGTTCGTAATGTCCAGTATATAAATTTGGAAAGAAAAATTAGGTAATATATTTGTGATTCCATTACGACAAAAATGATATGACTAACCAAACATGATAATGAGTCTTCATTGTAACGGGCATTCCATTACAATACTCATTACAACATACTAAACGAGACTTTAATACTTAATAGTAGATTGTTATGATTAGTTATGCTAGTAATATAATTAGTAATATAGATAGTGTGTATTTAGATAGTTGTGATCATGCTGGAATAATATATCATACTCTTTTTCTCCCTTCTTCCTTTGTTTCTCTTCTTGCTTTGCTTTCCTGACTTATCTCTACATCATTTGGGCTTTTTCTACTCATCGGAAACATATATATTGAATGGTGTTATAAGCATAATTATCTTTGAGCCACACAAAAGATTCTATATCGCTTGCAATTGGATACTTATTATTCCGTTTTAAGGATCCCTCCGGAATAGTCATTAATCAGATGATATATCTAAGAGCATCTTTAATGGGGTTAATGAAAAGCTCCATAACCCCTTAGAAAATGATGGCATTGAGGAGAGTTTAATAACTATCCTCAACCTTCATACCGTTTGGTATGAAGGTTTCAAAGGCTGCCATTGGCAGCCTTTGAGTTTAATATTTTTTTTTAATTTTTTATTATTAAAACGTTATATAATATATTATTAAATTAATTAATAGGTTCTATATTATTGAGTTGTTGTAGTATAATAATTTATTGGAGGGTATAGTTTAGTAGAATAAAATTGGTTCCATATTGACAATATGTCATGAATATTGAGTGGTTAGTAGTATAATATATTGGAGATGCTCTAAATCTCAACGTGAATACATGCACTGTTTATTTTAAAATAATTAGGCCCACCGTTCTCCATCCATTTACTTATCTGCACTATTTTTTCATGGTCTTAGAGTTCATGAAAAGGGAGGAAAGTGTAGGATTAAGAAAGAGCTCAAAAGAAGAAACTCTCGTCAAGACCTAACCCTACCTGTCAAGAAAATGTGTATTCTTCATCCAGTTTTTTAGGTTTTCTTTGGGCTTTTAACCGGAAGACAAACTCTTTGTTTTGTTTTTTCTTTATTGAATAATTTTTTTAATTGATCTACTATGATAGATTTGGTAGTTTCTTTTTTACTTGTAGTTTTTTTTGCTTCTCCCTTTATCAATGATTTGGTGATTCATGTGTTCTTCATGAAAAAACAAATGATCACATAGATTTAATTCATTTAAAGATCATTAAGTTATTCCTCAAGAAAAAAAGTATGAAGTCAATTTATGGGTGGAATGTGTTACTTGCTGTGGTGGCAAAAACAGTATCAAGAGTTGTCTACTATTGGTCTATTAATTATTTATATCTACTAATTTTCCTATAAATAAAATAAAAATATTACTTGTAAAAGAAAACTTAATTTGAAGCTAAAAAAAAGTAGGAAATAAAGCTGATGTGAAGCAGAAGCAGAAGTAGAAGCAACATAAACATCAAATTTTGTTATTACTTAGTATAGGTGTATTGGTAATTTTGAAAAGCTTATAGTGTTATATAGGCATGAAGTTGTATTTATTTATAATGAGATAAAGATCCATAGTTTCCACTTCAAACTTAAGTTTATTTCATGATCATGACTATTACGGCAATTGGGTGAAAGGAATTCAAACAAGCTATGGTGTGTTTGAGTCGAATTGATTAGAAATTCGTCACCTAGTGAAGATGTATTTCAATGTCCCTGTCATGATTAGAAGATGGTAGAGATTGGTTATGTTCCAAAGCAAGTGTGATTGCTAGCTACTAATTGTGTCTTGAATTGTATTGATGTATAGTCTTTGCAAACAAGGGAGGAGGTTAGAATGAATAGGGAGCAGGATTTGCCTGGGTTCTTTTGGAAGACACATCACATGGGTAGGATGATTTCAGCATTTGAGCTTGAGAGATATCATATGGTTATCTAATAGTTTGTGTATGTCAACAAGACCGTCCATTTGCTGCAAAGACAGATTCAGTAGCAGATCAAAGCTGATATGCTTGCTACAGAGGAATCTAAACCCCAATGTGTATGTGTTCAGTTCAATTTCTTTTATAAGAGCTTCAAGATAGGATGTTAAAAACCAAATCAAGCAAATGGATCAAATATTGTGAATTCAAGTACAAAATACAGTACAGGCTACAAAATTCCCCAAGAAAAATACACTAAATTATGCCATGAAAACCAAATTCTACTTCAAGCAATGGAAATCTTAGCTCCAGCTTCTTCAAGCTGTTTCTTTGCTTCTTCTGCCTCTTCCTTTGAAATTCCCTCTTTAAACTTCTTAGGCAATCCTTCAATCAAATCTTTCGCCTCCTTGAGAGCCAAGCTCGTCAATGCCCTAACCGCTTTAATCACTGAAATTCTCGCATTAGACGGTACTTCCTCGATCACTACATCGAACTCCGTCTTCTCCTCCACAACCGGTGCAGCATCAGCGGCTCCGGGAGCAGCAACCACCGCCGCAGCAGGGGCAAAAGCAGCAGCGGAAACTCCAAGCTTATCCTGAAGATAGTCGACAAGGGTCCGAGCTTCCTCCAGAGTCAAGGAGGAGATTTCGGAGCCAAGCTTTTCAATTTTCTCGGGAGCTTCAACGGCGTAGATTGGACGGAGATGGGTGAAAGTGGAGCGGTGAGAGACGGATGAAAAATTGGAGCGGAGAGGGAATTCAATGAGGAATTGTTTGGTGGGGGAAAGAGTTGGGTAAGTGGAAGGGGAAGAGAGAGTGAGTGTCCTTGTGGAAGATAGAGACGATGTCGCCATTATTTCACTGTAAATGGAGGAGAGGAAGAAGAAGAAGAAGAAGATGCGATAGGATAAGGAGACTCAGTTTGAAGCTTTCGATTGGACACCTTATGTTATGAACCGTCTAAATAGTTGGATGGACACACTTGCCCACTTCATTCTTTTAATATTAGGTTTACCATGAACTGCTTTCGGGGTATAAAGGGAATTACAGCTGACCTCTGTGGGTTTAAAAAAATTAAAAAAGTAGAGGGGGCATTCCGAGAATCGAACTCGGGACCTCTCGCACCCAAAGCGAGAATCATACCACTAGACCAAATGCCCTTTTCTCTATACACTGTATATTATATTATATTCATTTAGTTATTTAGTTCTGATGGCATGGTCCTTTTGACAGGAAAATAGCATTTTCAACTTTGAATCTTCATAGGTTGAAATTAAACTCTTTATCTTTTTTATTATTATTAATCACATTAAATTTGAATGTAAATCTCAATTTTTATTTATTTCATTCATATATTTAACTTTGTTAAACCAATGATGACTAGAAAAGTCAGTTTTGATTATAAAATTCAATTAATAGAGCGTTATTCATTTCAATTGTAGAAATTTTATATTGAATTATGATGTGAGAGAATATGAATTGAGTTTGATGGATCCTTGAGTGCATGAGATAAAATAGAAAAGTGGTAAAAAAAAAAGGGCCCAAGAATCGGTCACTCCGCTTTGATGCTTAAGTCAATGATGAGAATTGATGTTTAGTAGTATATGAACTTAGATGAGCAATAAGAATGAATTGAGTACCTTTTGTGCAATGTGTACCTTGTATTTATAAGAGAACTAGGTTGTGCGCCCTAAATGTGAGTAGAGAGCCACGTGACAGCTAGTCAATGGTGACGCCAACAATGATTATAATGGTTACACCTATGATTCCGCTAATCACAACATTGTATGCGGGTATGAATCTGATATGGCTCAACGGTTACTGTTGGGGTCAGTGTTATCAGGCTCAGACCGACCGGTCGAACTGGAAGCCGGCCAAGCATCCAGTCCGAACTCCTACAGTTTGTTGAATGCTCAATAAACCTGAGAGACTCGGGGTTGAACCGGGACCTGGCGATCTGGCCAAAAACTGGTGTGACCCCTGGTCTTTGACAAATTTCTTAATTTAAAAAAAAAACGTTAGATGTAAATAAATAGCTAAAACTTTTTAATTTATAAATAATATTGAAAAAAAAGCAAAAAGTGGTTGGTCTAAGGGACCTTATTTCGGTCTGACCTGGGTCTTTAATTTTAAAAAACGTTAGCTGTAAATAAATAACTACAACTTTTAAATTTATAAATAAGTTTGAAAAAAAAAGCAAAAGTGTCTAAGGAGCCTCACTTCGGTGTGGCATTCGCAACGTCCACGTCGTGCGGGTGCATCTCTAACCCTATGGTGCTTCGACTACACTCCCTCTGCGCATGAGAGAGCCTTTCCCCTAGTAACTGGTTAAAGGATTTAAAGGCCATTTACTTATAAACTAGTTAAGATTCTCATTTTTTTCCTATGTGGGATGAGAATGCTTAATTTCTTTTTTTTTTATCTTCTTCAAAACCATTTCAAGTGGTTCACTTTGAGCATCAATTTCTCATTCATTGAGTTTATAATATACCGTTAAAAAGATCTCATGGCATATGATATGTTGATATATTTCAAGTTATTCTAAACTTCATTTATTATATATTTAAACCTCTAGTTGACAAAAAATAGCAAACTAAAAATTGTTTATAATTTGTTTTGGATATATATAATTTATAAGAATAATTTTAAATTAATTATATATATTTAATATATATAACTACCTTTTGCGTAACTCCTTTTAGAGAGGCAAGGATATGATTTATTTATTTACTATATCGTCTTGATAACATTGTGATATTATCCCAAGGATCAAAATGGATATTTGATTAAAGAACGCCACGTGTTAGTCGCCTGACCTTGAAATTCCGCGGCGTATTGAAGTAAAGAGATCCGACGGGCGAATCACCTAAAACTCGCCAAGAGTGACCCGCTAGCGAACCTATGAGGCGGATCTCCACAAGCTCTCAATCCGCCATGAGAACGACAGAGCCGACCTTGTAATAAAGACCATTAATGAGCTATCAATTAGCTAACCGCCAACTTAAGGGTAACCAGTAACCGCCATTAATGGGGCATTAATGGAGACTTTCTAGTTACTGAGAGTTACAACTTCACGACTATATATAGCCTATGTCTCAGGCTATCAAGGTACACATTCACTTACCCTTTGTCAATTCAGTTTGCTCTCTTGTTCTTCCTTACTGACTTTGGCATCGGAGCTTCCCCCCGTCGAACCCAACGACGCCCCCACAGGGACAGAAGTTAATCAGAATTTCTCCACTTGTTATCACGTCTAGTTCGACCAATCTGAGCCATCCGATCCGACCAAATGACCCGTGATCTAGTGATAAATCTGGTTTGATATCTAGTACGGTTCTGATAACATTGGTTGGGGTAGGAAGTGTCTCATTAGTCCATATGTATTCATGATAAAATAGTGTGATATCAGATGTCCCTCCCCCCTCCCCCCACGAAATGCTTTAGAGCTTCGGTATATGGGATGAGCAAAAGGTGAATCCCTTTGTGTTCTAACTTATGTGTTGCCGAAGATGTCATTTGAATGAAAGCCAATTTTGTCTATTAGTTGGGCAAAATTTTCTATCATCTGGTTCTTAAAAAATGACACATTATCACATGATTCCTCATTTTTACTTAGGGGTGGGTATTAGGCAGAAACATGATATGGTATCATTAATTTCTAATATGCAAAATGAGCACTGAAGCGTGATGTCATTTTGTTGCTTTTACGCCTACTTTCTAAATTTTTGATAGGTGTCATTTTTGCGTGTCGTTTCTCATCAATCAATTTCATCATTACCGTCATTTTAGACGTTTGGAGTGCTTTGGGATATGATGTGATGATTAAAAACCATTTTATTAATTCCCCGCCTCATCATCTTCACTAGAAGCCTATAAAAGAGGAGAAAAGGCTTTGGAAAATTTTCTTAGTTCTTCTTGCTGATGCTTCAAAGCTTCGAAATAGCAAGTATTTGCGCTTTCTTTTTGCTTTTATCATTGTTGTATGAAAGGTTTGAGATGAAAGAACTCGAAAAATTCCCCAATCTTGAGAGTATTGAGGAACCAAACCCTTTTGTGAACATACAAAACATTATTATGGCCCTTAAAAAATCTAAATCTTCTAAAGTTACTGAAAAGACCCAGATCACTGAAAAAGCCTCCTCTTCCAAACAAGTAAATCCTTATATGATCAAGCTTCAACCGTGATGGATGGAGAGCTGATAAATGTTGGGGTTTCTTATCCTGAATTAAATGAGATGGATACCCATCTTCCAATTGAGAATCAAAGGGCGTTTGATCCTCCAAAGGAGTACTTAGGTATTTTTACCTAGCTTTTGAAGTGGGGATTGTGATTTCCTCTTTCTAGCAAAATGTTGAATGTGTTGAAGGATTTCAACCTTTGTTCCTACCAAATTTCTCCCAACGCCCTTTTGGAGTTTCTCGCTTTTAAGAAGATCTGTGAAGGTTTGGACATTAACCTGACCGGACCTCTATTTCAGTCATGCTGGAAACCCATAAAAAGACAACATGCGACATGATTTACTAGCAGATGAGCAGTCATCGAAAAGAATTTATTTTTGGGAAGATGCAAATTGTGAAGGATTTTAAGCCAAAATGGTTTTAGCTGAAGGGCAAACCTTCCATTCCTAAAGGCATTTATTCGGGTGGGTTCCCTTTCCAAACTAGGTGGAACAAAAATCCCTACAATTCAAGCACTTGGAAGCCAGCACGAGACTTGACTGAAGAAGAAAAGGGCGGTCTTGAACTCTTGAGTGAATATTCCGCTATGTGGCGTTACCTTACCATGTTAGATATGGTATAACCGAACATCCTTTTAGCCCTTCTTAATAGGAAGAGGTAGATTGTCTACAAGGACACCAAAAGGTATTAGAGGATAAATGAAGGTGGTTAGTATTTTAACTTCATTTTCTTTTCGATTTTGGGTGCCGGTACATCTACTAATATGTCTATTCGTTCCCTCATGTTAGCTCACCTTCGCTCTTTAGAAGAAGCCAACCAAGAAGGAGATGACATTCGGGTGGAGCAATATGCCACTATAGGGAATGCTTCAAGAGTTATTTCTCCGGTAGTGGAAGAAAATGTTGTAGTTAAGGCCTCCATTATTGTTGATCCTATGCCCAACACTGAGGCATGTCCTTCTAATTCTGCTGATGTTGTCGAACAACTGGAGGTGAAAAGTGCAAATGATATCTTCATCTCTAGAGGGTGAAATTTCAGTTCCCAATGAGACTATTATGGAAGGGGAAGTTTGTTGGAGTATTCCCTAGTCCTGAGATGTTATATCTAATGAAACTATTAACTATAAGACAATAATATGTTAAGTAAGCTTACTTGTGCAAACTGATTAACGAAGTATCTACGATATGTGATCTGCTCACATTTGGTGGGTTGATGACCTAGTCAAGTGAAGTCGTGAGGCAACAAGATACTAATTTGAATATCCCTAGTCTGTTACTATCGTTAGAATAACTAACTAAAGACTAGTATGTGCTTTGATTGTAATGGTGTTTTACAACATGTTACAAACATTAGATGTCAAATCAGGGGCATTAGGGTTATGGAATAGTAAGCTATGGATTGATCCATGAGAACAACACATGGTTATGATAGTCATATGTGGTTTTCATGTAACCCTCTAAGTTGAATCCTTATACCAGGTTCACTATGAGGCCTAGATGGTTTGCACTGTACTTTTTTTTTCGCCTAATAGACCCATACTAGGGTGCCAAGTATGGGTTCAATGGGTGTATTATGCGCCATGCTTAGAAACCATGAGCGAAGCGAGGGATTGCAGAATCTCTTATAAAGATTACATATCACCGGTCACTTGATTAGTGGGACTGAGAAGTGTGTGGCCACAGTCGAATGGGGTAATTTGTAATTTCTTATTCGAACTTATCAATTCACTAGAGATTAAGGTAATGTCTGAGCAATAGATGAGGGTGACTTAACCGTGCCTCTTGCTAGACTTGATATTGTATAACAAAGGATTACTATTAGATTTTCAAAGGTTACACACGAGATTACTATCTGACTTGGATTATCATAAAGGTTAGCTAAATCCTTCTATGATTGGTAAGACGAACCTGATGTTTGGTCTGACCACCATCTATAGATAGGCCTATCAAGATCCCTAGTAAAAGAGATTGGATAAAAAAAATGTCTCTGGTAATGTCTTAGCATACATGTCTAACACGATTGCATAAATATAAGAGCATTATGTAGGCCCAGGTGACCCAAGATTAATTAAACAAGAGAAGGGAAAATTTGTCTGGATAGAAATTTCAGTTTAATTGGATTAAATTGGAAATATAATTTCAGATAAGTTTATACATGTGTGTGTGTGTATATATATATATATATATATATATATATAGAGTAAGACTTGTGGACTAGATGGGCCTTGACCCAACACCAATCCATTAAGCTCGTCCATAACCTTATGGATTAGGGATTAGGGTTTAGCCTAGTTATTAATAGGTAGCTAAGGGAGGCTAAACCTGACATAGAGAGAACACAACAAATACTGCAATAAGACTGCAAAAGTCAATTCCTCTCCTCTCTCACTTCACAAGAAGATGCCCCTCCATTGGTCTCGGTGTGTGTTCTTAGTTTGTGAACCTATGGTGATTGCACCTTGGGTGTAACTTTCATTTAGATCGATGATACGAAGCCATGGTTCGTTTCTTCTACTACAAATCAATGGATCTGCGCTACAAGAGGTAAACCTATTTCCATTATATATTTATTGATAGATCCAGATTCATTACTCATCCCTTAGAGTTGAAAGATTATCCTTCAATGATATCAGAGTAATTAGCTCCGTGTTCCGTCCATTATGAACCCTTTTGCATGATATATATATATATATATATATATATATATACATACATACATATAAAATTATAATTTGTTTGCATATTGCGTGACCAATAAGTCATACATACACGCAATCTGGAAAACTGTTTTTTCATGAATGCTTTGTTCCTCTTTCTGTTTTCTTTTTGCTTTGACAGTCATAGTAGGCATTACAGAGGTCCCACTCCTAGTTTGTTTTCCCGAGTATTAAAGAAGAGTGAGACAGATGGAGAGGAACATTAGGAGGTGCCATCTGGATAAGAATATTATTTGGAATGACATTGAGGTTGTTACGAGCCATATAAAGACGTTGCATATTCAAATGCAAGACTACATTTGGATAGGTGGCCTATATAGAGGGTATAATGAGTGGACCCTATATGAGCACCTCAGAGATTCTTTTCGCAGTAGGAAACTTAAGAAAATCATATACGATACTTGGATGATTCACGAGAACAACTATAAAAAAGGTTGTCAAGTTGTTCATGAATATGCCAGGGAATATGGGAGTCATGGTACCTCGTAACCATTCGAGCATAACCCTGAGATCGAGAAAGTGAGTTTTTACCCGTGTTTATTCTAGTACATTGACCTAAGACATTGATGAGTTCAAGGAACATGCTATGACATTCATCTTAGTGAGAAAAGGCATAGTTCAGTTAAGTTAGGATATCTCCGGGGTTGTAGGTTAGGACCTATACTTATGTTTTTGGGATTTTTTTTTCTAGATTAAGTATATGGTTTTATGTTTTATGTAGTTTTGGATTTTCCATTCGTTAGAATTTCCATTTTTTAGGAGACATTATTGGTTAATTTTGATTAATGATAATATGAGAATTTATTTTTCTTATCATGGTTTAATGTATTATGTTACATGCTAGATAACTTTTATAACTATTCATGGATAGAAATTAAAGCACTTAATAAACCATTAATCTTTTCACTATTAGCTTGAAACATGTTAAGCTAATTATAAACCAATAATGAACATTCTTTATACATGTTATCTAATTAATCAAAGACAAACATTAAAATTAAAGGGTGATTAGAGCCTGCCTAGGTGTCCTTTTCGAATCGAACTTTAGTGTGAAGCTAAGATTAATTAGATATAGGTTGTATAAAGAACTTAGACATGTATTATAAAAAAAACTTCTTAATAAGTCATGCAACTCTTACTTCACTGTAGATTTGACTCATAATAACTCCAGCTACCAAATTCATAGTGGTTGAACTAAACAAAGATCTTAAACTTAATACAGACAACTATGGTGTTTGGAGCGTCAAAATTGAATATTTGTTAGAGAATAATGATTTCCTCAGTACCTTAGCGACGTCCATAGTCAAACCTAAGGAAGGAACCACTACTTAGCACGGAAGGGATAGAGATTTTATGCGGCTTGGAAAAAGAAAAGCTCCCAAGCCAGACTTTTCTTGCTCAGTCCTATGGATGATGATCTCTCAAAAGAGTATCGAACTAAGGAGACAATAAATGATCTATAGGATTCTTTGAAGGATAAGTTTGGAGGAACGTCTCAGACAAAACTCTGGTCTCTAAGTATAAAGTCATATACCTATAAGAAGAAACATGGTCATAATATGAAGAAGCATTTGAGAAAAATGTCCAATATGATCAGTGCCCTTGATGCAGGAGGTCATAATGTCACATCCGACCCAAAACGACATCGGATATGAACGGAAGACACGATAACGCGTGTTATCAAGTCTAAAAGGCGAACCGATTTTCTACAAATAAAAATTTAATTTGATTACCTGAAGTTTTATTTATTTATTTGGCTTGGACTCGATAATTCTATCGAGCTTCCTACGTATCCCGAATGTCTTTTAAGATTCAGATCGAGAATCAAAGCCACGTAGTTCTACCTATTTTAGGTAGTTCTCTTTAACTTATTTAGACGCTGATGAAATTAATAGACTTCATTTTATCGCTACTACTATTTATAATATATTTAGCATCCCGATCTACGAATTCGACTCATCAACATGTTAAAAACTTAATTAATTTCCTAATAACTTAACTTAATTTTAGAATAGACCAAAAAACGCTTATTCAGACCGTCTAAAATTTATTTATTATTTATTTAATATACGTGAATACTTTATCGATTCGACAATATAAAACTTAAACTTGAAAACCTTAAAATCACGTTATCAAATCAACTCAAATCACAGATACCGTTATATCGACATTTAATCAAAATAACTCGTAACCAATCAAATGTTTCGTCAAACCAAATCCGTAACCAATGAAATGCTTTATCTAACCAAATCTGTAATCAATGAAACGATTTATCAAACCAAATTCGTAATCAAACAAACTCGTAATTAATCAAACGTAAAACTTTATATCAAAATCAACTCATAACCGAAGACATAAAACCTTATATCAAAATCAGCTCAGAACCGAAAATATAAAACCTTATATCCAAATCAGCTCAGATCCGAAAACATAAAATCTTATATCCATTCTAGAGTTTCTCCCCTTACGTAACAATCCATAAACCTCATAAACCATATATAGTCGAGACGTCTCTTTAACCTTGCCTAATCCCGTATTGGTCTTACCCCACACTTTGCTGCCAATACCCGACTAGGTCTTTACACTGTGTACACAGGCCATGTCCCTCACTGAACATGGTCTTCAACTATCAAAACCACCGGTCCGGATTACTCTAGATGGATATAAAAATTCTGAAAATCATAACATGCTCAAATTTCCTTTCACAATCAAACTTCCAATTCATTCAATAACCACAAAATAAATAACCACAAAATCATCTGACCTCAATTAACTATTTTTGCAAAAATAATCACAATATTTAAAATCAAATAATCATTTAATAATATAACTAAAATAATTAAAATATCGTATAAAATCATCGATTCGTAATTTAATCGAACTCCAAGAAGTTAATAGCTCAAAATATTATATCAGTAAAATTTGATATCGTTTAAAATTAAATATGTTTATCGGACTATTTTCCGTCACCGAAATAAAGATTCTAAATCGACAAAGTTAATTCGAACTATTGATACTATTGGAATCGTTTCAATATCATAAATCTTATTAGTACTAATTTTATATTCGACTTTATACCGACTCTAATTGGTAAATATTAATACCGACTCTAATTGGTAAATATTACCATTAGACCTTCTAATTCATAACTTTAACTTTTGCTTATAGTATTTTATTCATAAGATTTAAAATAATCGAAATATTCTTATTCGATTATTTTCGGTCACTGAACCGACGTAGTTAATTTGAACCGACTATACTTTTAAATTCGTTACACCGCTAAAAGTCTTAATATGGAATTTTACTTCGATAAGTCTAAAAAACAGCTAATTTATATGGGTTATCCATAGATGATAAATTATTAATTATCTATTAAAATTTGACACGAAACTAAACTTACTCAAAATCGTAATTATAACATTTTAAAACTAATTTAGGTATAGAATTTCGTTACCGAAATATCGTCGTCGGTCATCGAAAATACGCCAATATGATTCGTTGACATCTACTAGTTCACTTTGCTGTGCGGTTTCGTATCCTATTTCCTTCTTTGATTGAATCAAAATACATAATTTATTTATTTACTCCCCAAATTTTATTTAAGTATCAAAAACCAATCAATCTTTTTGTTTTGAAGAATTCAATCACTCCCCCAATCCCCTTAATCTCCATAATCCCTAAAAATATATCCTGATATGAAGCTTATATAGGCTTTTTTTTAAATATAAAAACTTTATTCATAAAAATATTATATGTCATATGGGTATTTTAAAACAATTGAACAAGCCATATGTTAGAAAATAGCATGATATTAAAAGACACGTGGTTTACAAGTGTCACAAAGATTTAATTGTATTAAGATTTTAATCATTGTATAGTGCACAATTGTTAATATATATATAGATATATATATAAGTTTTAATCATTTTTTTATTATAAAAGAATGACATTAAATTAATGTTTTTAATTTATTTTCACGTTTTACAACCATGTAAACCAACTAATTAATAAAAATATCACTTAAAGCCCCTTTAGATTATAAATTTTTAAAAACATATCTTAAACTTATAATTCACACATAAACACATTAAATTAAATTCAATAGTATATTTAAAATAGTAATTAATTAATACTCCAAAATCTATATCGAGTAATTTTAGACACGGACGTGACACATAAGTTGACTGATGAGCAAAAAGTTCAAGCTTTTATTCGCCATTGCCAAATAGCTGGGAGCGTATGAAGATGCACCTAACCCATTCCACATTTGTTAAGACCTTTGAGGATGTAAGTCGCCACCTTGAGCTGGAAAAAGACAATTTATCTACTATTAGAGTCAATTTTAAAGCTAATTATGCCGGTTCTCATTCTAAAGGGAACGTGTCCAACACTCAAGGAACAAAGCGTAAACGTTTATATGGCAAGGGCAAAAAGCAAGTTAAAGAACCTAGAGATAAGGGGCAGAACAAGAACAAGAACAAAAGGAGCAAGAGAAAAGTGACCATCTGACATGTGAAATGTTACAAATGTCGGCATAGAGGGCACTATGCGTCTGATTGCAAAGTTCCCATGGTACATGTTTTGATAATGCTTGTCATTTAAGTTTTTGTATCTTCTAGTGTTCTTTTAACTGAATTAGATCCTCTATGGATAATTGATTCATGTGCCATGAACCACGTGACAAGGGATCGTGATGCCTTCGTTGATTTTTAGCATTTGTCAACTGGATCCATGTAGCTGTATATGGGAAATAACTCGAAGGTTGAAGTTGTAAGCTGTTTCTACAAGGTGGTCGGACTGTCTTCCTGCATGATGGGGTTCGACCGAGGACACTCTGATGGTAAAGTCAGTATGATATTTGATAAGAAAATGGGTAATGACAAGAGTTTGATTGAAGTTAGCCAACATACCTGAAACATACCGGAGTTGGGGTATTTATATATGCTTTTGTAACCTTTTAATTGAGCAGCCAAATCATTACTCCTCTTAATTAATTGGCATTTAAGTATATTCGTTCCCCTTTAAAGAAGTTATAAAGGCATTGTTTGATCTTCCATGAAACTTTCAAAATGAGATACGATGGCAGATATACTTTAGCTGGCTGATCTCTCTATCCAACTGCTTTCGTCGTATCTTACTTAGATGACATATCTTCCAAGGTTCGATCTATGTGGCGTGACATAATGATGTAGGCTCCTTCTCTTTCTATGTTTTTATACATTTTTCTCAAGGATAAATCCAGATATTATTAATTTATTAATAAATTATATTCTAAAACAATTGTCTATTGGACACTAACCACAATTATAATTGATACTCATTTCAATAGGGACTAAAATGAGTCTGTCATCCATCACATTAAGAAATGAATCCCAAAAAAATAAGACCAACATTCTTAAGGTATCTTTTTTAATGTTCATAAACTACTAAGCACTATATAAACGATTAGAAAGGAAATCCCTGTGAAATTTTTCCCATAATAATAATAAAAAAGGTTTGACCGCTAATCTTTGCATTTCGATCTTCGTGTATTTTGATTTCAATCTACGTTCTTGAACATGTTTTGTCTTCAACTCTAAAGTTTCAACACACACAAAAAAAAAAAGCTAATTCAAACAAATCACATTCATCACAAGACTACATTCATCATTTGCAGAAACATAAACAAAATAGAATAACAAATTGCAATACAATTCTTAATTGAATTAATTAATCATGTTTCATTCGGTTTCACATAAATTTCACCTAGTTTCATCTCTTCTGAAATTGGATAAAATCATGTGAAACTCATCTAAAAATCATTGAAACAATTAATAAATATCAACAACAATGTTTTATCAAGTTTCACACGAATCTAAAGGTTACACTGCAATTTCACATTAATTTCATCCAATTTCACCTCTTCTAAAATTGAGTAAAATCGGATGAAATCAGATGCAATTCATATGAAAATGATTGAAATAATTAAGGAACGTCAACAACAATGTTTTCATCAAGTTTCATATGAATTCAAAAGGTTACAATTGCAATTTCTCCTAATTTCACCTTTTCTGGCATTGAGGAAAGAGGATGAAATCAGATAAAATTTATCAGAAAATGATTGAAATAATTAAGAAACATTAGCATTGATAGTTTATCAAGCTTCACGTGAGTTTTAAAAGATTATAGTGCAATTTTACATGATTCTCACACAATTTTACCTTTAATGAAATTGAGTGAAAGTGATAAAATCGATTCAAACTTATTTGGAAATGATTAAAATAGTTTCAATAGACATCTGTTATAATTTATATCATACATGATTTTTTTTTATATATATATTAAATTACATACAATTCATTCACATTAATTTTTAATTGTTAATGGTGCATCATAAGCCTGATGCAGGGAAAAAAAATCAAGTTCGTTAAGTCAAAGATAACCGAAAAAACCGAATTGAGGAATCTCACCTCAAACCGAATTAAGTAAATGTATTATTTCCCTCATCTCATTCAAGGTTTGGTTCAAGAAATATGCAGTAGCCTATGATATATATGTATGTATATATAGCAACAATCTGAAGATATTTACTTTCTATTTGAGCAACACATTGGAGAAGATCATGTATCCCAACCAACTCAACTATTCAATGCTACAACAAGACATTGCAGAATCTTCAACTACATCATTGCCATCTCCTGCGCCTCCTACCATACCAGTATGCAAATGCAGCTACTGATGCTGCCAAAATAACACCAGCCGTTGCGTGTAAAGGGTATAAGGGTCTCTCCAGCTTCAGGCTAGAACCACCCACATCCACATCCGCAGTTGGAGATGCTACAGGTATCTTACTAACTCTCACTGCAAAACCCAACCCTTGCCTTTCCAGCTCAGATACGTCTTCAATTGCTGGCTTAACCCTAGTAGTTTTTGCCATAGCTTCATACTCTTCCTTCGTTCCACCTTCCAGGAAAGACCCCACAAGATGACCTTTGTTTATCCAATAAGCCCCAAATGTGGTTCCAGAATAATCTCCAAAATGCACTACTTCCCCTGCTGTGTCCCCATAAAACTGCCAAGATAATGTGAAAACTCTAGAATAGAAAAATGGCAGGTAATCGAAGTCATCTATTTTTTCCGACTCCATTATTGCATCAACAGCATGTCTTGCTGATTTTCGGGCTGAGTCTACATGCTCAAGCCTACGAGTCTCACCAAATAGTTTGACTGGAAATGAAGCAACATCGCCAACTGCATAGACTGAACTATTGCTTGACTGCATTCGTCCATTCACTTTGATTCCTCCCTTATCCAGAGTTAGCTGGCCTTCAAACAGGCTTGTGTTTGGACGTATACCAATTCCTACCACAACCATGTCCGTAGGCAGCTGATTTCCGTCTTTAAGATTGACGGCTGTGACCTATAGAAGTTAGATGGTTTATGATCAGTTTTACCTGACAAAGATAATGCTAAATGTAGGATTGGTCAAGGCCTCTTGCCTCATAGGAAATAAGAAACAGCAATTGATCTCAACATTTTTTGAAACGTTCAATTCACACATAAACACAATTGTTTTCAGACTTTCAACTTCTTATAATATATCCAGCTTCCAGAATATATAGAAGACTTTTTTCTCTTCCAAGAAAAAAAAAATAAAAATAAAAGCATCCAAATTGGAAGAACAGATCATGCTAGGTATATAAAATTTCTAATATATGAAGATTGAGATAAATTATCTTAATTCTCAAGATTAGTAAGCAGCCCACAACTTACTTTCCCATTGGAGTCGACATCAAAAGACGACATGACAGTTCCCTTGATGAATGTTACTCCTTTGGATGTATAGTAATCTTCATAATAATTTGCAATCTTGGGTGTAAACAAGCGGGCCACTGCCAAATGGAAAAAGCACCAAGCAGTTTTACTGTTAGCTTGCTATCATACAGAAGTTAAACAAAAGCATTAGGTGTATACCAAATATTCATACACTTAGTTTTGCAACATCCAAAAAGACGTGGGGAAAAAAACCAAGTGCAACAATTATTTCTTAGAAGAAAAAATGCCGCAAAAATTTAGTTTTAATTTTAATTGAATTCAATTCAAAAGATTTCTTGCATATGAACAAACTGAAAACATTAAGAAAATAGTACGAGGGGAGTGCTTACTGCAATGAGCTTCGGGGAAAACCATAGTCACGTTTATTTTGTTGATTACCAAAGATGCAGCACACTCCATTCCTATATATCCACCACCAATGACAATAGCATTCCCACCAGTACAAGATTTCATCACATTAACAAGCCTGTCTGCATCAGCTATGTCTCGCAAATAACAAACATTCTCGGCATTTGATACACTCAAACCAAATTCTTCAAGCTTCAAAGTCTACATTAAGCACATGAAATCAATAAAAGCTAAAAAATTTACTTTCTTAATAAATCAATAAAAGTATTTCTAAAATCACATTGCTATTTATTATGTCAAAAAGATTTCCTTAACAACAAAGTAAGTATCCTCAACTTCAGGATTAAAAAGAAAGCAAAATCTTTCAGAGCTACATAAGAAGAGAAGGGGAAAAGAAAAGAGTAAAAGTATGCTACATTATCAGGCCATTACGAGATCTTCTGCTCCTAGGCTACTGTTGCTTTATTTATTGTTATTATTATTATTATTTTAAATTTGAAATGCCACCAGCCAAACTCCTTCCATAAAATACATGATTAAACCGTAATTCTGAGTTTTTTCTAAAAAGTAATCGCATGACCAATTTCATTCCTACTGCAATCACCAGAGTTAAACCAACGAAAGCAAAATATCATTAACAATTGAAAGATCAGTTTTCAATACCCGAGCACCTGTTGCAATAATGAGAATCTTGTAGCTGATAGTCTCTCCAGCTGCAGTTAGTAGAGTCTTACGCCTCACATCAGCAGACTTAACTCGAGTCCCCAAGACCAATTCAATTCCTAGTAAAAAAGAGTCACTACATTTCTATTATTTCATTAATCTAATATGAAGAAACATACATTACAAAAATTCAACAAGATAAAACATAGAAATGTTAAGAAACTTGGTAAAATAATTCTTTTACTAGTACTGATGTAAAAATAACATTTATTAAGCACTACTGCGAAAAGAATATAGAGAACTATTTCTGACAATAACTCAAACAAAATGGATCCCACTTGAAATTAAAAAAAGCATACATCCATTTGTCATGGTAGGTTAAAAACAATTTGGCTAAATGAGATAGTAGTATGTTTCTAACTGAAGATCTGTGTTACGTATCAGAGAAAGAAGAAAGTTGTTAATTAGAATTCAGTAACTGTCCTTTTGTAACTGTTCTTGGTACCTGTCCTTTTTTAATTAAGTAGGACCCCTCCCCGGACCCTCGCTCAGCGGGGACGCGTAATGCGACCGGGCCGCCCTTTAACTGTCTACCGTCTTTTTTGTATAACAAGGTCATGCTCATATGAGCAAATTTATGAATGGAATTAATAACATTTTCCTTCCTAAATTCTTTTTAAATTTTATCTACTCTCTCTCTCTCTCCTATTTTGGATCGACAATTGTGCAGAACCAGTGATTCTGACACTGGTATCAGAGCCAGGTTCTCTTGGCCGCTTATGGTACAAACTCGAGCAACGAAAAAATACAAATGGATGCCTTAGCAGAGCAGTTGAAGGCACTAAGTGCAGAATTGACAGAGAAAACCGAGTCGACGGCGTCTAAGCTGTCGGAGTTGAAATCTCAAATTTCTGACCAACATAAGAATCAGAACTAGAGGATCGAAGCTCTGTTGGCGGAACAGAATTTGCTCAGGAAAGAGCAATCAAGCATGCACCAGTCCTTACTCACCTCTCACCAAAACCTAAGAAACTCTCGTTCACAAAACCATCACCAAGTTGATTGAACCTCAACATGAGCCATCAACATCACCTCTCAAAAACACCCGTTAACCAATTCCAGCAATTCAAAGAGAAGTTCGCCTTCTCCGGATCAGAAGGAATTCTCGGTCCTACTCCATCTGGTACCTTCCAGGGAGAGACCTCTGGTAATAAAGGGGTTGTATCTTTTAATAAGATGCTTCCGCGTTGTGAATTACCATCGTTTGATGGATCTGACGCAGAATTATAGGCTAGCAAATGTAGTAAATATTTCCAGATCTTTGAAGTGAGGAAAAACGAGTAAACCCAGCCAATCTGGTACAACTTGGACAGAATTCATCGATGAAGTGATCAAACAATTTCCTGTGGAGCAACTGACTCAGCTCAAACAAACTACCACTGTAGAAACCTATCAGGATCAATTCGAAGAGATTAAACTACGGCTGTAAAAGTTGTATCCCACTATCACCGCCGATGCATTCTAATGCAACAGCTTCATTGCTGGACTCAAACCTGAGCTACCTACCTCTGTGAGGTCTTTCCAACCTGAAGATCTATCAGGAATTACATGTTAAGGCCATGATGGAAGCCCTGAAACCCAAACCAACCTTTCGTTGACCCTTACCCAACAAAACCTGGACACCAAATACACCATCCAAACCAAATACTATTCCTGCCACTACCCACAAATTACTTGAACCTAACCAAAATTCAACCACTCAACCTTCACCCATGAAACGAAATCCTGGAGTTTGTTGGCGTTGTGGAGATAAGTATTTTCCAGGCGACATTTGTACTACCAAAAAATTACACACTATGGAGACTCAAGAGGAGGAATTTGAACCCACTTGTGAAGAAATAGAGGAAATAAAAGTTCCAGATCCAAATTTCCCTGAGCAAGAGCAAATTTCCCTCTCAATTCATGCCTTAGATGGAGGAAAAACCAATGGAACTCTTAAGCATAAGGGAACAATGCAAAAAAGGGATGTCCACATTCTGATTGACAGTGGCAGCACCCACAATTTTGTGGATGAGCACTTGGCCAAGGAAGTTAAGCTTCCCCTGCTCAAGATCAATCCTGCAGCAATTACCATTGTAGATGGAAGGCAACTAACAGTTGCAATATAGGTGCAATGACTGCTCTTGGACTATGCATCATACCAGGTTCAATTTTAATTTTCGAGTTCTTGAATTAGGAGAGTATGATTTGATTTGGAGCTGATTGGATGAGGGAACATACACCTGCTACTTTTGATTTTGAGCAAAATAGGCTGATTGTGTAAAAGGATAAAAAGGAAGTAGAGCTTAAGGGTACAGATGTTGCTGAAATGTCCCTTAAACAGATGACTCGTAAGTCAATGAACCCTTTAATCTCTAAAGGATGGAGAGGTGTTTCCTCTGCCTTGTTCCTCATGGCCATTATTGATGAAAGCCCCACTTCACCAGAGCAACCACCAACTACACACCCTGACCTTTTACCATCAAAACGAACTCATGACCATTCCATACCCATAAAAATTACTGAACTAGTTAATGTCAGGCCATACAGGTATTCATTCCATCAAAAGAATGAAATAGAAAAATCGATAGCTGAAATGCTTAAAAGTGAGGTTATTCAGCCAAGCACAAGCCCCTATGCTTCCCCGGTTCTACTTGTGAAAAAGAAAGAAGGCACCTGGAGATTCTGTGTTGATTACAGAGTACTCAACAAGCTGACAATCAAGGATAAGTTTCCTATTCCTATTATTCAGGAACTTATAGATGAACTCAAGGGACCTACAATTTTCACTAAGCTTGATTTAAGGTATGGTTATCACCAGATTCGTATGAGGGAAGAAGATATACCCAAAACTGCCTTCAAAACACATTCAGGACATTATGAATTCTTGGTGATTCCTTTTGGCCTAACCAATGCTCCTGCTACTTTTCAATCACTAATGAATACTATATTTCAGCCTTATTTCCGCAGGTTTATATTGGTTTTCTTTGATGACATCCTAATCTATAGTAAGACAGAGGAGGAGCACTTACAACATTTGGAGCTTACCTTTCGGTTGTTATCTCAGCACCAACTATTTGCAAAGGGGTCTAAATGTGATATAGCTGTGTCATCTGTGGCTTACTTGGGGCACATCATTCTGCAGCTGGGATAGCTACTTACCCTACTAAAATTGCTGCCGTGGCTGAATGGCCTTTACCAACCACCCTAAAGAGCCTTAGAGGATTTCTAGGCCTCACAGGCTATTAAGGGTTATGGAGCTATCAATAAACCCTTCTTAACTGATCTCCTTAAAAAAAGACCAGTTTCATTGGACCACTATTGCTACAAAAGCATTTATGAAGCTTAAGAAGCTCATGACTCAGGCACCTGTTTACCTGATTTCAGTCAGCCCTTTGTGCTAGAATGTGATGCCAGTGGTTCAGGCATAGATGCAGTGCTAATGCAACAGGGTCGACCCATTTGTTTCCTCTCTAAGAATCTCAGTCCCAGACATCAATCCCTCTCTGCTTATAAGCGAGAATTGCTGGCAATTGTGCAGACTTGCACTACTTGGAGACATTATTTGGAGAATTCTCTTGTCATTATTAAGACGGATCATGAGAGCAGTTACACCCTGCTATTCCCACCTTCACAACCTTACCCCTATCGTGGACCCTGACTACATTATCTCTCCTAGTAAGGTCCTTAACACTAGGACAGCCTACATTAATGACATTCCTACCAAACAGCTCTTAATTCGCTGGTCAGGTTTCTTTGCAGTTGATGCTACCTGGGAGGACGAATGTGCCATCTGTCGCCAGTTTCCTGACTTCTACCATTACTGGGGACAAGAATGTGCAAAAGGGGAGGGAATTGTTACTTATCAGAGAAAGAAGAAAGTTGTCAATTAGAATTCAGTAACTGTCCTTTGAGAAAGTTGTTACTGGGGAAATTATCCTTTACTTTTACCTGATTTGAGAAAGAACGTTAAATATTTATAGTTCAAATGATGGTTACTCAAAAAGCTTCCCAAATATGTCATTCTTATCAGTAAATTCACCTTATGAGGAAAATGTTGACAAGAAAGAGCTAATAATGACACAAACTATTCGATTTACTGTATCAAACTGCAGTAAAAGTAAAATAATGAGTATATTTCTAGCATTTGGAACTGATAATTGCAAACCAATGTTTCTGGGTCTGACTTGCGTGACAGGTGCAACAATAACCACACAAAAGCTTTTAATAAAGACCAAATTTATACACCTTTTATTCTATGAATACAATCTACACATTCTCTCCCTTCTTGTTGTTATTATACACAAATACCAGTACTATAATGCACTTGGGAAACCAAAATTGTTCACTATTAAAATCTGTTGTGATTTTGATTTCTGACTCTTCTGATTGCAACTATAGGAAAGCAAGTATTAAAATAAAATTAATTAATTAAAAAAAACGAAAAAGAAAAACAATACTACCAAGACCACTAAATAAGGACTAGAGAAGAAATGCAGTAAGAAAGGAAAAGTAAATAAATCATAAGAGGCATTACCATGCTCTTTATACCATTTCTGAGTTAACCTTTCCTCATTAGCTCCAACACAAGTGTGAAATGATGGAAGGCGTGCTGGATCTGCATTTTATCACAAATTTTATACAGTAAAAACTGAATATGCAATGTGAAATGGAAGTAAAAGATTACAAAACAAAGTTATTAACATGTATTTTTCTCGTTCAGTTGGATATTAAATCAAAAAAATAAACCATGTCACCAAAATTGCCTAGCATTTAACCCTAAGTTAACCTGTGGCAATCAACAAGTCAAGGAGTTGTTTTTCTAGCAGGATGATTGAAGTCCATATTGGAAAACAGCGATACAATAAAGATTTTGCTGACAAACAATAAGTACAAGAAAATTTACCCTCCGGAAGTAAATACCCTTTGCTCAGTGCAGGTCTCTCATAAGGTGGAAACTGAAAGAAACATAAAAATTAAAGAATTTCATCTCAATAACTCAGAAAAAGGTGCTGCGCAACAACAAGTCGTTTATAAACACGTGATGTAAAAATTTCTGTACAGTGTTATTCAATTACCTTCACATGCTTAACAAATATCACATTGGTTCATATCCCATTAGGATAACGTTAAGCAAGAAAGATATACAAATATATCTTCCAATAATTTGAGTTAAAATTAATTATTGTAATTGTAACCCTAAGCTTGAAGTACAGACACACTTACTACTCAATTTGAATTATCCAAGAAATTGAAAACAAAAAGAGAGGAGACAAAAGAGAAAAGACCAACGCCAAAACTCTGAATTTCAGTATGCTACAAGAACTTGAGCAACAATATAAAATTGAGTTTCAGATACCCAATTTTGAAAAGAAAAAAAAAACGAAAAAATTGAACAGTTGACCAAGGAGCAATTTCTCACCGAACGAAGCATACAAAATTGAGATACCCACTGATGAAACAACCCCAATTAAAGCCTTTACACAGAAAAGAAAAGTATAAAAAAAAAATTGGGCTCACAGGTTCTTCAGAGATGATGCAGAGTTCGCCAGGAGCGACCCCTTTTTTAGTAAATTCCAGAGCTGCGTACCCAGCTGCGACCCCTCCTCCTAGAATCACATACACAAATGCTCTTCCCATTCCCAAATCTATTTCAAAACTGCTATGATAGATTGCTCGAATTCAATTATGGGTACAGAGGGACTTCTTCTTCTTCTTCTTCTGTCCCCTAAACAAATAATAAGTTAACATAGACCTCCATTTTTGTTTTTTGTTTTTTGTTTGGCGTCTGGTAACCTCGCTCTTTTACTATAATACCCCCTATTCGACTACTGTGCTTTAGGGATGTATCGTAACATCACTGGGACCCTTTGGGTAAATATAAATGAAGATATTGATAGGTGGATTTTTGTTGGGGAATGTGATGGTCATGATATGAAGTTATACACCCGATAAATCCAAAACTACTTTCATAAAATCAGCTGTCACAATATATTAAAAAATTGATTTTGTTTATGGGAGGTCGTGAAATTAAATTAACGGAATTGTGGATGAGGCTTCTTATCATGTTCATATAATCCTTGCCACATTTTCTTCAAAACCATTATCCTCTCATCCTTATTTTTTGTTGGGTGTTGTTAAACCCAGCCCCAAATTCCCACCCCTAACCCCGTGAAAGGACGAAAATGCCTTTTTATGGGTTTTGGGGAGGGAAATTCTAGTTTTTTTGCCAATCTGACACGCGGGCGTATGGATATCACCCCTCACCGCGTGGTCGGACGTGATATACACACGCCTCACCGCGTGGTCGGACGTGATAGCCACACGCCTCACCGCGTGGCTATCACGTCCGACCACGCGGTGAGGCGTGTGTATATCACGTCCGACCACGCGGTGAGGCGTGATATCCACACGCCCGCGTGTCGGATTGGCAAAAAAAACAGCTTTTTAACCCCCGTAAATAGTTCGTTAAACCCGTAAATAGACCGTTAAACCCGTAAATAGGCCGTGAAACCCGTAAATAGGCCGTTAAGCCCGTAACTACAGAATTGTACGTAACAAATAAACTTTAAAAACATAAAAATAAACATAAACATTTATAAACGTAAAAGAGTAAATATAATATATACAACAAAAAGTGTTAAAATGTATGAATTTCTATAACAAAAATTCAGCTCGCCCGACGCCACGCATCCATAAACTCATCCATCTCCCTCTTAATGCGTGGAACATCCTCGTCAGATCGGTGGGTAGCCGATAGTTGGGTGACACGCCACAACCAACTAACCCACTACAAAAAAATTAATAAATAAATATTAACAATTAAACACATATAAATTAATACTAAATAATAATAAACTTACAAATTCGCTGTTGGCGCGAGCATGCTGTACCAGTCCAGCCTGTGGTACATGAAGGAGATGGGGATGCGAATGTCATCTATACCAGTCCATATAAGCAGGCTCACATGCAGTGGGATCGTATCCAACGGGTCGGCATCTCCTCCGATCAATGCCCCGAGCCAATGGAAATCTACGCCATGTATCCTCAACTGTGACTAAGGAATGCGTGAGCTTATACGCTATAGATCTCCATGGTCGTACTGCTTTATCAGGTCTAATACGCTCAGCTGGGATAAGCTGAGTATATCCGACCTGTCGTAGCGCTCGATCGGGCATATACGGCTCGACGATGTCTCTACACCATATCCAACCGGCGTAGGACACTCGAAGCCGATCATCATCGAGGACAGGACCATAAGGCAACCACGTCACCTGGAAAAAAGTAATACTCAATAAAAAATAATAATATACTATAAATAATACTTAAATTAATTCTAAAATTTTATAAAATACCTCTGCCGCCGTCATACGGTCCAGCTGCCCGCGAAAGGTATCTAGTCGGGCGGTCGTCTTGCCTGGTACCCCGACCTCCCATCTCAGTGCACGGACATGGTCATCTGGGATCAAGTGAGCTCCTCTATGCGGCCGGAACACCGGAAAATACTCGTATATTCATGCCTGCAGTAGGGTCAAACATCCGCATATACCTGAACAGTCTCCTCTACTCGCTATCCCCAGCTGCCGGTACAACATGGCTAGTGTAGCAGACCCCCATGATAGTCCAGCTGCTCCGTTGACACCGCTGTAAACCTCAGCAAGATGGGCCGGCCTAATCCTATCTCCACTCTTGTCAACAAACAGAGTGGATCCAAACATAAGCCACATTCACGCTGTGGCCCGAGTAGCGTCATTCCTATCCTCGGTCAGAAGCCCCTGTACAGCCCCAACAAATACACCTCCACCACCCCATAAATGTCGGGTCGGCAACAAAAGCTCAGCCTGACTCACCCCAAACATCATCATGCACATGGCATGAAGCCCGTCAGTAGGGGGAGACTCGGACACCATTGGACCGTCGATCGAGATCCGAAGAATCTGCCACACATCATGCAGCTGGATAGTCATCTCCCCGAACGGCATGTGGAAGGAGTTCGTATCGGGCTGCCACCGCTCCACGAACGCAGTCAATAGCGGAGTGTCGAGGTTCTTAAACATGGCCTGTGGAAGGTGAGACAAACCAGTCCTCTCGATCATCTCCCTCAGCTGTAAAATGACACATATACAATTTATCTATACCACGCAATCTCATACGCCGTGGTGTATCATCCTCGTCGTCCATATCTAGACGACGAGCAGATGACGGGATGGATTTCCCACCCCTAGTAGGCCGCTCCGTCTACAAAAAAAATTACACTAAATTAATAAAATTGTAAATAATGTAAATTATACTAAATTTATACTAAATTATGCTAAAATACTACTAAATTAATACAATTGATAATAATAAATTTCACTAAATTAATAAAATTATAATAAATTATACTAAAGTTATACTCAATTTATACTAAATTATACTAAATTTATACTAAATTTTGCTAAAATACTACTAAATTAATACAATTGATAATAATAAATTACACTAAATTAATAAAATTATAATAAATTATACTAAAGTTATACTCAATTTATACTAAATTATACTAAATTTATACTAAATTTATAAAATTACCCTAAATTAATAAAATTGTAAAAATCATGCTAATACTATACTAAATTTATACTAAAATTAAACTAAAATTATAAAATTACACTAAATAACTAAAATTTTAAATAATATAAATTTTTATAAAAAAACAACGTGGGGCGTAAGGGAATCACGCCCGAACCACTGGGCGGGCGTATGAACATCACGCCATATCAGTGGTTCGGGCGTATGAGTATCACGCCCTACCACTGGTACGGGCAAGTGGCTATCACGCCCGCACCACTGGTCGGGCGTGATACTCATACGCCCGAACCGCAGATCGGGCGTGATTCTCATACGCCCGACTGCGATTCCGATGATTTTTTTCAAACCACCAACAGATTCAATTCGAGCTACAAATCAACGAAATAAAGCGGTAAATCTTACCATTTTAGCTTTGCCTTTACGGTTTCTGTCACCATCCATGATCCGGTTCACTAATTTGTCCGGATTTGAGCAAAAATCGTATAGGGTTCTTGAGAGGTTTTGGGTTTTTTCAAATTTAGTGCAAAGGGTAGTTCGGTCTATTCACGGGGCTAGAAGTATAAATTTGTGGCTGGGTTTAGTAACCCACTATTTTTTAAGGTTCAGACATTATAAATAAATAAATAAGCTACTACTAATTTTGAGTATTAATTGGATCAACACATTCGGTTTAAGTATTAATTGGATTAACCAATTATGTACTAATTATCTCCTATTATTACTATATAAACTACATTTTATGTACTAATTTATCATTTGATACATGATGTCGTGTAATATGGACCTTCCTAAATAACATGAAACGGAAATAACAGCTAGTTAGAGAGGGACCGACATCCAATAAACCTGTTCTGATGCTTAAATTAACAAAGCTTGAAAACAATATAATATTGATAATTATGATACCCGGATGCTTGGAATACCTCTGCTATTTATAGATAATTTGAGATGTATTTTGGACACTTGGCAGCTTATGATAGGCCCTTGGACCCTATCTTTCCATGCCAATGTAATTATGAAAGTGAGAAGCGTGTGTTTGGAGTCCAGCGCATTGATTGGTCCACGTGTCTCCAAACACTCCTCTAAAGACAGCCTTCGGCACTATTAAGATGTCTGAAGCTTTGACTTTGGTTAAGTTTTAGTTAAGACTAACCATTATCATAATCTTGAATGGGCCAAGCCCCATCCGAGATCTTCGGATCATGATGGATCTTTCTAGTAAAAGCCCAAATGATTTAATACCATATCAGATGTCCCCCTAGTGAAATTATGAGACGCCTTTAGGTTTTTTCTTAATGACATGCGAAGCATTCCTTCTGCACAATTGACGTCATCATCATTATTAGAAAGTCATCATATTTAAAAACTCGTAATAATGACTGGCGTGTTTCCTTATATTTCTAAGGTAGACGTTTGAGTTGCTTATGTTTTTTATTTTATAAATCATTCCCATCCTCCAAGAGCTCGCCTTCTCCGTTTTCCTGCCATACCTGCTTTCTCTGCAACCTATAAGTTTCTACATCCTTTTCTTGATTTTAATTGCTTTTTTTTCCTTTGAAATGGCCTCCTCGTCTAAACATGGAACCAAGAAGGTTCGTAAATCCATTCAATGCAATAATGAGACCCCTCTTAAGCCTATCGAAACTTCTAATGAAGAAACTGAATCCCCAGACAATCCCCCTAGGAATCGCAATACTGAGATGGTTGAAATTCTAGAGAATGAAGATGAAAATTATGTCGGTGAGGAAATAACCAAACCTACGAGGATTAATCTCAAGGTTTTTGACCAACCCTCCTTGATTTCTGAATATTGCCTAAAAATTCTCCCCGATGATTACCCATGGCTGCGAGAGATGACTCTGACAATGCCCGAAGAGAATGAGAGGGCACATCTTCCCCCCACCTCAACAAAAATGGGTATCTTCACCCAATTCCTCGACTAGGAGGTGAAATTCCCTCTTTCTCCTGGCATCCTAGCCGTCGTAAATGAGTTTAATCTTTGCCCCTGTCAGATTTCTCCAAATGCCTCGTTAGAACTGAAGGAAAATAGACAAACCTAGGCGCATTGGAATTATAAAATTTTATCTATTTTATCTATTTCCCTTTTCCAAGATCCGTTAATCATACAAAGAGGGATTAAATAAGTGTACCTTTTTTGAAGATCAATCTACCGTTGCAAACGAAGTGCCCATAACTTCTCAACCGTGTATCGCAAACAATGATGACAACAAAAAAGAAAAACGATTAGTAATCAATCAATGAATAACAATCTAAATTGATTGCCTCTAAAGGAATTGATATGAGATCAAAGAGAAAGTAAATGAAAGAGTAATTTAGACGGGATGATGTCGGAAGAATTTCTAGCCTCCAATTCTTGTGTTGGCCGAAATACCTAGAGGGAGGAGGGGTTATTTATAGTCTCCTCAAATCCTAACCCTAGTTGTATTAGTTTAATTAATTAGAATCTAATTCGGAATAGGATTACTAATTAGATAATTAAATAAATATCTATTATTATCTTAATCATATCCTAATATAATTAGACAACGATTCTAATCCAATTAGATATTAATTTATGTTAGGGATAATTAATTAGAGTTATAATCACATTAAAACTTCTAATTAACATTATCACATAATCATATAATTTAATTTACAATTATAATCCAATTATAATTATTAATTAAATTATCTTATCCCTTTAATCTATAAATTTCGGCCCATACTATTCATCCATCTAAATTACAATTCTGTCCTCCGGTTCCAAGTCCCATTTGCGACCCATTAGGTTCTTATCGCTACTAGCCATATATATTTATTGAAATTAATTCAACCTGATTAATTTCAACTTATATATAATGGAATGACTTCGAGAGCTGTTACTAGCAGAACCTTAGACATTCCCCTGGTGCGATAAGAAGCCAGGTTGAATACTGACATTTACCTTTCCTTATTAGGTCTAGTATAATTCGATCCTTCATCAATTATATCCTTCAGATAATTCTTATAACCATGGAACATGTCATGTTACATAAAGAGTCTATTATACTTATCCAGATGGAATTAACTCTGAGAGATAAGCTAAGTGAAATCTTTATTTCTACTCTTAACTCTATCACATTGCAAGGATTTCAGTCAATTCACCATAAGCGGCCATTTGGATATATCTCCTACTTATCAAGAGTGACGAATGTTCAATTGCCAATCAATGATTGCATGCTTGTACCTAAAATTTAGTGTGTGGTGAACCTAGTAAAAATTCTAAAATTCAATTCAAGGACCTTAAGCCTAGAGTGCACATAAAAGCCCTAAATAGTGAGAACTTGAGCCTACATTAGCATATAAATGCATTGATTCTTTTTGAGAGGGCTAATACATGTTGTCTTGAAGTAGGTTTTGCTTTGGTTGCTTGGTCAAAATGGTAAAATTTTGGAAGAACTTAGGATGAAAAAGGCATTTAGATTCCCAATTCACTCCACAAAAAGCTTACCCGTGCATTGCACTCACATTGTTAGGATAGCCAACTTGAGCCTTAGCCTATTCTTTCTTAAACACTACTTAAAGGAACCAATCCCTTCACTTGAATCCCTAAACACCTTGAATTTGTCTAGACTCAAAACAAGCCGTTCTAGCTAAAGAAAAATACATTTTTTAAGAAAATTTGAGCATAATTGTTGAAATGATGACATTTGAGGGATAATGATTAAGTGAGGACCACAATTAGGAATTGTTGAAAATAGCAAAAACAAAAATCGTTGAATAAAGTCCTTTCATTTTAAAGACACGTTCACATCTTAAGCTTAAAATGAAGTTGCTGGATGGCTGTCTTTTGTGTGTTTGAATAATAGGTAGGACAATGTTGTGAAACAAGCTGTACTAAGTGAGTTGGGTGAGGCTGAATTGCTAAGTGTTGAGAAATAAGCATAATTGAATTGCATTGAGTATAGACAAATTCTTGCACTTAAATAGCCATTCACTTCCATACCATGGCCCCAACCGAACATTACAACCGATGTTGAAGACCTTTTGACTTCATTTGGAAAATCTTTAACCCATAGAGACTGGACCAATGAGCAAAATCATAACCTATGGATGCGTGTATTGAGCTGAGGAGTGAAGTTCCATTCCCTTACTTCTGGCAACAAAGGCCATTGGAGAGTGAGTGAAATTTCCTTCCTTAGTGAGGCACTTTGGGTAAACAGGTTGTTTGATTGAATTTTGAAGTTCAACCCTGAGTTCTTAACGAATCTCTTGAACAGAACTGCATGTTTTGAATCTAGTCTAACCACATTTTTTTCTTTCAAGCTCATGTGCGCTAATCATCGGTTGAGTTAATTGAAAGTTAAAATGAATTCAGCTACTGTTGTGTTATCGTGTCGCGCCTTGTATCTCTCTTCTTCTTCAATCATTGTTCCTATGATTTTCTTTCCATTGTCTTAGTTCGTTGTCATTTCCTCTTATTTATGTGCTTCGTTATGTTTGCTTGAGGACAAGCAAAGGATTAATTTGGGGGTATTTGATAGGCATATATTTGATCCTAATAAAACATACCTTATGTGAGATAAATGGGGTAAATTTAGGCTTATGATTGCATAAATTAAGGACTAAAAAGGGTTTTATGCAGATCTTGAATAGAAGAGTCAAAACAGCTGTCGTGCAGCCTATTTTGCAGGAAAAAGGCGAAAGCACCCATCGGACCAGCGAATAAAGCTGAGAACCAGAGAGGACATCGAGGACAGGGAGCGGAAGCAGGAGTAGGTGGCCTAAAGTAACATGATGACATGCAATTCTGACCTTGAGTGTTCAAGTGTCAACAAGTAACCACCCATTTCGATGAAAGAACAATTCAACCTTTTGAAAGAACAATCCTTTTATGTAATATTTTAGTTTAATTAATTTTGGGGCCTCCCTCCTTTAAATAAAGAACAGTAGTGGAGGGAAGGCATAGACTTCTTTTTGGATAATTTTGAGAGAGACAAAAGCTCTCTGGAAACTTGAAGAACTCCATTGATGGAGTATCATTGCTCGACTGCAGGCTGTTCACTCTTCACCATGAGTGAGTAGTCATTTGAATGGGCTAGGCCAGCTAAAGGCTGGTGCTGTAAGTAAACTTAATATTTTTATGAATGAATGAATGATGTTATTGTATATGGTGTTTAATGATGCTTTAAAATGCATGCTTTAGTATGTATATCTCAATGTTAATGAATGATGGGGAACTGCTTTCATTATCATGTATCTCTCATTAAACATACAAAACCCGAAGTAGGAATACAAGGGGATTGTATCAAGGGTTTTCTAAAAGATGAAATGATGTTTCCTGCCTAATGCAAGAAAGAACCAACTTTAAGGACACTTAAAGCTGTAGTAAATCTTAGAATCTTAAGAACACACGGAAGTTGACTTAAGTGAATCTAAAGCAGAGACCTTGACCTCACCATATTTCATTCATGAATAAATAGACGAAATTTGTACTATCAGCAGCTTGTTCCTGCCGTAGCTTAGCCTGTTCCACCCTCTTATAGAGACAAACCATCGTATTCTGATCAAACTAGTTAAAAGTAGTTCGCTTTTAGTCATTTCTAAATCAATCACACAAAACCATTTTTCCAACCAAACAAAGAAGTTGCGTTACCACAAACACCCTGTTTTATAAGGTTTTTCTATTAAAATTATTCATCAATCCCTGAGGAGACGATACTTTACTTACTGAAATATTACTTGTATCTAGTGCACTTGCTAGAGTCTACTTTTAAGACAACACCTTCATATATAGTTAATCATACTATATCTTATTAAAACGAACGATTTAAATAAACAATTTATTCATTAATATTTATGTTCTAAAACTAATTCTAGAACAGCTAAGATGACGATCATGAGATCTTTGGGTAAATGGCTTGGTCAACAGATCTACAACATTATCCTTAGTAGGCACTCTTTCTATTCTCACATATCCCCTGGGTATAATCTCTCTAATGAGGTGGTATCGCTTGAGGTAATGCTTGGATACATTATGAGACTGTGGTTCCTTCGCTTCTGCAATGGATCCATTGTTATCACAGTATAGATTAATATGATTCATAATGTCAGGAACCACTCCTAGTTCTGTTATGAACTTCCTAATCCAAACTGCCTCATTTACTACTTCCGTAGCTGCGATGTACTCTGATTCAGTCGATGAAAAAGCAACACTCCCTTGCTTGGAACTCTTCCAACTGACTGAACCCCCATTTAGGATAAACCGGTATCCTAACTAGGATCTATAATCATTTTCATCCGTTAGATGACTAGCATCTGAAAAACCTTCAATTTTCAATTATATGTTTCTATATATGAGGAACTTGTCTTTAGTCCTTCTCAAGTACTTAAGAATGTTCTTGACAGCAATCCAGTGATCAAATCCTGGATTCCCTTAATAGCGGCTCGTCATACTCAATGCGAACGCCACATTAGGTCTAATGTGTTGGGGTTTAGTGTCCTATAGACAATTGTTCTAGGATATGAACTAAATATAAATGAAGTGTTCTTTATGTCTTTTGTTTTAATAAGATATGGTTTCATAACTATATAAAGGCAACCTCTTTTTAAGAACTAAATAAGTCTAATAAAAGGAAATCCCTAAGTTTGTTTAAAGTGATTATAAAGTGTTCATATAAGCATGAAGTGAGACGAAACTTTATAATAAACTAATAAACTTAAAACCACCCCAAGTCAAGTAATATGTTTAGAAAAAGTATTGACATATCACTGTTGAGACTTGCATGTAACAATGTCTTCTGTCAAGACAGAGAGCTGATCTCACAAGCTTCAGATATACAGATAATCTGGACAGTTGCATGGATCCAATGAAAGGGAGTTCATTAGGATTGGGGACCCGACTTGAGATAACAGGATGGTAGATTTATCATTGTCACCTGTTCATCTCATTGGTATTAATAGGTATAAGTAATCCTAAGACTCAAAGGAATGTTAATTAGTGATTCTGGATTACGGAATGTGATGCTTTGATCCTGTTGTAACACGATCCATAACAGAGATGACTCTAGGGTGTGAATGGCAGACGTTGGGTATCACAGGAAGTAATTGCAGGATAGTTATACATTGGATTAAGCATTTGTCACTCCCGATAAATGGGAGATACGTCCAAGGATCGCTTGTGGAAGACTTGACTCTAAATCCTTGCAAGCTGATAGCTTAAGACTTGAAATACAGATTTCACTTAACCTATCTAATTGGAGTTGACTCGGCCTGTACAAGTAAAACGAACGTCTCGCTATATGTGACTTGACATTATCCATAGTCATAAGATTCAGTTCAAGGATGTAGTTGATAAAGGATCGAATTATACTGTAACTAATACGGAAAGGTCAACGACAGAATCAACCTGTCTTCTTATAGCTCTGGGGGAATGTTTCGGATTTGCTAATCACATTTCGCACACTCATTCCGTTATGCAAAGATTAAATATAATTCTGAGAAAATTAATTTAATAGTTGCATACGGCTAGAAGCAATAAGAACCTAATGGGTCACACATAAGACTTGGAGCCCAAAAGAGAAACAGATGTTAATTAATTGATGGAAGCCCAACCGAGTCCACTAAGGCCCAGTAAGTGAGGGGGCGATTTTATGTATATAAAATACATAAATAATTAATTTGATTTTTAACAATTCTAATTAGATTATGATTGTGAATTAAATTAATTAAAGGATAAATAAGTTAGGAGGTTTAATGAGATTAAATTGCTTCTATTATTATCCTATCAGGTTATTATTATTATCTTTATATTTAGATATAATTATAGATAATAACTAATAAGAATTTTATTCCGAATTAAATTCTTATTCAGTAACCTAATTCTATCTAACTAGGGTTTAGATACAAGAGAGTATATATACCCCCCTTACATGAGAATTTCGGCCAACCCTAGTCTACCGAAGAGAGTGAATTTCGAACCCCAAGTTGAGGACGAGATCATTCACCGCTTCCTTCCGATTCGATCAATTTTCATCTCTTTCTTTTTTTCCTTGATCTTGTGTTGATTAATTAGAGGCAATCTATTCTTGATTGCTTTTACACGGTTGAGTTCTAACTTGTTTTGAATTGTGTTTTTGTCTTGTGCTCGGGAACTCGAAGTAAGAGTTGTGGGCACTTCGATTGCAACGTTAGATAGAACTTCTAAAAGGTATTTCCTTCTATCCCTCTTTATATGAAATAACGATTACCGGATCTTGGGTTAATGGAAAAAGGTTAAAATTTTATATTTCCGCTGCCAAACGTTTGCCTATTTTCCTTCAGTGGTATCAGAGCCTGCGTTAAATCCGTTATTTCATATATGAAAATTAAAAGGTTTTTCAATCCGATTGAATGAATATTTATAGTTAGGTTAATTAACGAAACTGTTTTGATTAATTAATTCTAAAGATAAATAAGTTTTAATTAATTGTTAATTAAAATAGATTATGCATATGTTCTTAATTGTTTTGGTTGATAATCATTATAACAAAAACTATTAGTTTTATAGTTAGATTGATAAAAGTTAGTTTTATTAATCCTAAAGATAAAACAGAAAATCTTTGAAAGGTTTTCCTATTTTCTGAAAATCGTTTTAAAACCGTTTTAACACTGATATATATATATATATATATATATATATTTATATTTAAAAAAAGGGACAGTAGTCCGGGTTGCGCCGCGAGGCAGCAACCCGAACTACTGTTCACGGTTGCTGCCTCGCGGCAGCAACCGTCCAGCGACTGGACGTCGCTGCCGTAAGGCAGCGACGGCCAGCGGCGGCGCTGCTGCCAAAAGGCAACCGCGGCGCTGCTGCCAAAAGGCAGCAGCGTATTAAAGTCTCGGGCCCCCTTTCGTAGGCCCGACACGAGGGAAACCCTATTTTGTTTTAAAACCGTTTTAAAAATAAAATAGTTTTAAATATATATATATATAAAAGTTTCAGAAATTAACAGTTTTCTGTTTTGATTATCGAATAAAAATTTATTTAAAAGTTTGTTTTACCTATTTGTAAATCAAAAGTATTAAATGAATTAAAATCAAAATAATTGGGACATTCATGAATAAAGTTTTGTATAGTTATATTAATCTAAAAGATTAATATATAAGATACGAAACTGATAGAATTAAAATTGGATGAAAGTTAATTTGATGAGTTAATGTGATTAACCTAAATATTACATAAGTATTTTATGTAATCAACCAATTAAATTTATTTAATTGAGTCTATGTATGTTTGGAGTTATGGACATATTTGGACCCTCTATTTAGTCTTTTGGTATTTTTGAAATAGGGCCTACGAGTCCTGCCTATCTACTATCTATTGTAATTTCTCCTCTTATCTAATTCCCTTCAAGTTAATTGAAGTTTTCTTTAGTAGTATAGAAATTAATATGTAATTTCAAGGCGCCATGGAGAAGACGGAGGACCTAAAGAGAAATATGTAATAGTTAGTATTTCCCTAGGTTTGGCCTTTTATTCCGTCACTGGCTCGACGGAATAATTTAGATAATATGTCCATAATACCAATGTATGTGTCTGATGTATGCTAAAGCAAATCAAGACTAAGTTAGATTATGAGACTTAAAATAAAAATCCCTCACTAATTAAAAGTTAAGTAAATAAGCAAGTAATTAAAATCGGTTGCCCCTCCCTAATATTATAATTCAGCTGGCAGTACTGGGGGCCTTTGGGTTGTTGAGCAAACTCAAGCTCGGGGTCTTATGGTAATACCTGAATTATCGAAAATCGTTCTTTCATGAATATGGGGTAATACTTAAATTAGATTATGATAATTGGATGAGAAAACTCATGTTATTATAAACTAATGGGCAATATGGTTGGGATTAATATGAATAGCATATTACAGTAAAACCTTTATAAATGCATATCGTTGGGATCGGAAAAAAATATTCATTAAGCGAGATTATTTATTTATCGATAAATGAATAAATTATTCATTTATCGATAAATTAATAAATTATTCATTTATCGATAAATATTCATTAGATATGTAATTATCTTGTTTAGGAAATATATTATTTGATTGATTTGTAATTATCACATTAGCATAATTACAAATCAATCAAATAATTATAGGCATAATTATAGGCACAATTATATGTCTTGTTTTTTTGTAAATTCTTGGGTATTTATATTGATCAATATATATATTTTGTATATAATTTAATAATTATTACTTTATATTTTCATTGGGCCCTTAAGGATTTAAATATTTTTTATTACTTAATGCATTTAGCGAGGTTATTACTTCAGTCCATTGGCCTAAGTCGGGACCGGAAGAATTTATTATATAATCGAGGTTATTACTTTATCGAATATTCATTTATCGAGGTTTAACTGTAGTTACTAATGTGGTTAGTAACCCAATAACCTAGGAATCACATTAAAGATGTGATTGATTACATGAATCTACCTAACAAATGAGACTAGCTTGTTGAGCAAACTCAAGGTGAAATCTCAGGAGTTAGGATCCTAGCTCACTAAAGGATTTGTGAAATTCTTCGAATTAATATGGAGGGCTATTAATTTGGCAAAATAGTGGGAGCAATCTAAAATGAACTAAAAGACCCATAATTTTAGATTGATGTACTTTAAAGCAAATGAATAACATACGTTTACTCTTTCTCACTCTCAGGTTAAATTAAAACACTCTTAAAATCATGACTAACACCAATCTGCAAAATATACTTACCGATAACAAGTTGAACGGTTCAAACTTCACCGACTGGTATCGAAACCTCAAAATCGTTTTGAAGTTCGATAAGAAAGGGTATGTACTTGATACACCGATACCCCCTTACCCGACGGATGATGCTCCCTACCAAGAATTTTATGCTTACCTGAAGCATAAGGCTGAGGATGATCACGCGGGATGCATCATACTTGCATCAATGACACCGGAATTGAAAAGGAAACATGAGGATCTGGATGCCCATTCCATGGTCATGCACCTGAAAGAGTTGTTTGCGAATCAAACTCGGTGCGAACGTTACGAGATAACGAAACAGTTATATAGATGCAAGATGCAGGAGGGCACATATGTAATGACACATTGTGTCAAGATGATTGGACTTATTACCAAGTTTTCTAGTATTGGAGATGCGATGGATCATGAACTAAGTGTAAACTTACTTCTTCAATCCCTCCCCGAGAGTTATTCACAATTCATTATGAACTACCAAGTGAATGGCTTGCAAACCTCTCTTGAAGAGCTTGCAAATATGCTCGAGACAGTCGAGCCCAATATGAAAGAAAACGAGGGAATACCGGCCCTTGCTATTGAAGGATCAAAGAAGAGGAAAGGGAACTTCCCCAATCCAAACCATCCTAAGAAGGGCAAGGGGGCCATGCTCACTGAAACAAAGGGAAAGGAAGTGAAGAAGCCCAAAGGCGGGCATTGGAAAAGAAACTGTTTGATGTACCTAGCTACCCTCAAGAAGGGAAAAGCCGAGACTTCAACATCTGGTATGTTTTATATTGAAATAAATACAATTTCACAGTCTGAATCTTGGGTATTAGATACCGGATGTGGATCTCATATTTGTATAAACATTCAGGGACTCAGACGGACTAAGGAATTGAAGAAAGGAAGCATAAACTTGCGAGTAGGAAATGGAGCAAGAGTTGCCGCCCTCGCTGTTGAAGATTATGCTTTAAGTTTGCCCTCTAGGCTTGTAATAGAATTAGGGAACTGTTTGTATGTTCCAGAAATGTCCAGAAACATTATTTCTATTAGCCGTCTTGTTGACGACGGTTTTCATATTTCAATAAAAGACAAACGTTGCGAGTTTTATAGAGATGGGATTTTCTATTTTTCAGGAATAACACAAAATGGGATTTATGTGCTAGATGACAAAATTTCTGTATTCGCAATTGATACCAAAAGACATAAGCTAGATAATTCAACTTACTTATGGCATTGTCGTTTAGGCCATATAAACAAAAGACGCATGCTTAAGCTACATCAAGATGGGCTTATAGATTCAATTGATTCTGAATCATTGGAAACATGCGAAGCATGTTTAAAAGGTAAAATGACAAAGACACCCTTTAGCAATAAAAGTGAGCGTGTATCAGACACTCTAGGATTAATACATTCAGATGTATGCGGTCCTATGTCAGTCCAAGCAAGAGGAGGATTCAGATACTTCATAAGCTTCATAGACGACCATACCAGATATGGTTATGTTTACTTAATGAAGCACAAGTTCGAAGCTTTTGAGAAATTCAAATGCTTCAAGAATGAAGTAGAAAATCAATTAGGAAAGAAAATAAAGATACTTCGATCCGATCGAGGTGGCGAATATCTTTCAGATGATTTTCTGAATTATCTAACTGAATGTGGGATATGCTCACAATGGACACCTCCCTATACACCACAACACAATGGTGTATCCGAAAGGAGGAACCGTACCTTACTAGATATGGTACGATCTATGATGAGCATAACATTACTTCTAAAGACATTCTGGGGCTATGCCTTAGAAACTGCCCTCTTTACCCTAAATCGAGTACCAACTAAATCGCTAGTTCCACACCATATGAATTGGTCGTTGGTAGGAAACCCACATTCTCATTCATGAGAGTATGGGGTTGTTCAGCATTTGTCAAACGCATAGCGTCAGACAAACTGGATTCTAAATCTGATAAGTGTTTCTTCATTGGATACCCTAAGGAAACTGTAGGGTATTACTTCTATCATCTAGATGATCAGAAAGTAATAGTATCCAAGCACGCAACCTTCTTGGAGAAAGAGTTTCTCAAAGAAATAGAAAAGGGAAGCATGATTGAACTTGATGAAGTTCAAGAAGAAGAAACACCGACTGAAACAACAGAGGCGGTTGAGGAACCCGAAGCAGTCCCATTGGATGAGACTCAAATGGCACCCATTCATAGATCACAAAGAGTTCGTGAACTCCCAATTAGATATGGTTTTCTAGTGGGAGATGATGATGAGGTTCCCGTGTTAGACGACGAACCTGAAAACTATGAAGAGGCTCTTACCAGTCCAGATTCTAAAGCATGGCTCGAGGCCATGAATTCTGAAATGGATTCCATGTACACCAACCAAGTGTGGACTTTGGTTGATCCACCCGAAGGGATAAAACCTATTGGGTGCAGGTGGATCTTCAAAAAGAAGACTGACATGGATGGAACGGTTAGCACCTACAAAGCTAGGTTAGTAGCGAAAGGATATCGTCAGAAACAAGGAATTGATTATGACGAAACTTTCTCTCCTGTGACTATGTCCAAATCAATCAGAATAATGCTCACTATTGCCGCTCACTATGCTTACGAGATTTGGCAAATGGATGTGAAAACAGCTTTCCTAAATGGAAACCTGCTTGAGGATGTATATATGATGCAGCCTGAAGGTTTCATATCAAAGGATGCAAACAAGGTTTGCAAACTACAGAGATCCATTTATGGACTCAAGCAAGCATCTAGAAGCTGGAACAAGCGGTTTGACGAAACAATAAAACAATTTGGCTTCGAACAAAATTGCGAAGAAGCTTGCATTTACAAGAAAGCAAGTGGGAGCTCAGTTGCATTTCTAATATTATATGTGGACGATATATTATTAATGGGAAATGACATAGCTCTGCTACATTCGGTGAAAGTATGGTTATCAGGTAACTTCTCCATGAAAGACCTTGGTGAAGCAGCTTATATACTTGGTATAAAGATCTACAGAGATAGATCAAGAAGACTGCTTGGTCTTTCACAGGCTACATACATTGAAAAGGTGCTAAAGCGGTTTAGCATGCTTGAATTGAAACGAGGTAACTTACCCATGGTACATGGAGTAAAGTTAAGCAATCATCAATGTCCTAAAACCGAAGATGATAAGAAACGCATGGCTGTAATCCCGTACGCCAGCGCAATCGGTTCGATTATGTATGCTATGCTATGCACTAGACCTGACGTAGCATTCGCGTTAAGTATAACGAGTCGTTATCAAGGTAATCCGGGAGACGAGCATTGGAATGCCATCAAGAACATTCTTAAGTACTTGAGAAGGACTAAAGACATGTTCCTAGTGTACGGAGAAAGGGATCTGAAAATAGAAGGATTTTCAGACGCCAGTCATCTCACAGATGAGAACGATTTTAGATCCCAATAAGGATACCTGTTTATCTTGAATGGGGGCACGGTCAGTTGGAAGAGTTCCAAGCAGGGAAGCGTAGCTTTCTCTACGACCGAGTCAGAGCACATCGCTGCCGCGGAAGCAGCAAAGGAAGCGGTTTGGATTAAGAAGTTCATTACTGAACTTGGTGTGGTGCCTGACATTGTAAATCCCATTACACTGTACTATGATAACAATGGAGCCATTGCACAAGAAAAGGAACCACGATCTCATAATGCATCCAAGCATTACCTAAAGCGATACCACATTGTAAGAAAGATTGTGGCAAGAGGAGATGTGAGAATAGAAAGAGTACCTACTGAGGACAACGTTGCAGATCCGTTGACAAAGCCCTTAGCCCAGAAAGTACATGATCGTCATCTAAGTACTGGGATAAGTTGTAGAAACAATTGGCTTTAGTCCAAGTGGGAGTATGTTGGGGTTTAGTGTCCTATAGACAATTGTTCTAGGATATGAACTAAATATAAATGAACTGTTCTTTATGTCTTTTGTTTTAATAAGATATGGTTTCATAACTATATAAAGGCAACCTCTTTTTAAGAACTAAATAAGTCTAATAAAAGGAAATCCCTAAGTTTGTTTAAAGTGATTATAAAGTGTTCATATAAGCATGAAGTGAGACGAAACTTTATAATAAACTAATAAACTTAAAACCACCCCAAGTCAAGTAATATGTTTAGAAAAAGGATTGACATATCACTGTTGAGACTTGCATGTAACAATGTCTTTTGTCAAGACAGAGAGCTGATTGTTGGTCCCTTATAACGTGACAAGTTAGTTCCCAGGGGGGGGGGGATAGGAACTATTTAAAACTTTTGTCCGTTAAGGCTGACTTCTTTTCTATGAAAAGGTTTACACAGCGTCACTAAGTAGATTCAAGACACAAGCTTAGTCAACTTGTGACTAAGTCTGCTTCTTTACTTAAGTCAAGAAATAACACTTAGAGTCTATTCCTGAACTCAGCTTCTTAGTAAACTTAACTCAGTGTGAGTTCTTTACTTAGTCAGTTTTATAGCAAGCAATGTATATTAAAGGAGTTTAAGGGTTAGAAAGATATTACTCAGCAGACTTATCCTGGTTCGGCCTCTCCGCCTACGTCTAGTCCCCGGAACTCGTTCCGAGCTTTTTGAATTCTCTACTGAGCTCTTTAAAGGTAGAGCACGAAACCTTTTACAAATAGAAGCTGAGTATAACAAGAGTACCTTCCTCTATACCTCTACTCACTCCTATATCTATGCTGAGTACTATAACCGAGTACTCAGCCTCTCCTTTCTATTCTTCTAGAAATGATAAAGTATTTGTCCTAAACAACGATTGCTAAGACACTTTAGATGATTGGAAATCACTCTAGACTTTTACACAATAATATGGAAATTGGTGTAAGGTATTTGCTTTGCTTTTCTCACATAATCTTCGAGTATGAATTTGGTCAGCGTTTCGACAACTTGAAGTTCTGTATTGATTGAAGCAAATGGACGGCCTTTATATAGTGACACTTGAGGCACCTGGTCATTTCAAATTTCGAAATAACCGTTGGAGGGAAACGGCTTCCTGTCGTTGTCACTCTGGGCGTGCTCAGCGTCGTTGACCAATAGGATTCTTGCATCTTCTGTCTTCATCAGTCTTCGGCAGAATGTTTCTCCATTTAAGGAAAAGTCCACAAGACAGCTTTCTGCGCCTTCTGAACTTTTCCCAAAGTAGAAATACTTTGTCAAGAAGTTGAACATTGCCTGCCGCTGTCCAGACTGCTTTGTCGTCCAACTCAGCAGCTTCTCCTTGAAGCTTTTGCCACGAAGGCTTCTTGATCCTTCTCTTGCTGAGTCATCGTTTTAGTTGATACGGCTTCGTTTTGAACTCTTAAGCCTAATGGTGTTGATGTGTTGACTTGGGCTTGACTTCCACTTTATGGGCCTTTGGGCTTTTTAATCTCAATGTCTTATACACAATTAAACTCAACATTGAACAAACACATTAGTGTAAATAAATCAAAGCATTTTAAATTTAATGTGTTAGAATATTTTTATCATTACTTAAATAATTTTGTCAAATCAAAATCATGTGGAAAGGTGTTTCAACAAACTCCCCCATTTTGATGTTGGCAAAAATATTCAGTCGAAGAACTCAGTGTTGAGCTCCCCCATGATAGTTGACCTTATTTTATCAAATAACTCCCCCGTAAGGGTTGAGCTATTGACTTAGTTTTACTCTAAACATTTCAAGGTTTAATTGAGTAAGTCTAAGGTCAGTTTTCAGAGATAGGTCAGCTCATGGAACATATTCTTTTTAACTCAGTTTTACGCGGAAGATTTAAATATCAGAGAGTGCTGAGTATGCTTTGTTCAATGAGTTTTAGTTAAGTTGACATATAAGAAGTAGTCAACATGCATGATCAACACAACAGACGTATCATCAATTAATATAGACAGTGTAGCACAGTTGATTCAATGAAGATGCGTTTTAACAAATTATATCAATCACTTAAGTAAGCATCGCACAAGAGTAGTCAATATGAAAGAGATAGAGATGCATATAATTTGTTTTAAAGTCAGCACAACAAGGTTCACAAAAAGAACACAGATACCAGGGTTCAAAAATAAAAGCTATCCTAGACAATACAAGTTAAGTTATTTTTGTTTACCCTTGCCCTTGTGTTGCTGCTGACTAACTGAGGCTTGCTGAGCTCTTGGGGCTTGTTCTTTCTCCCCCGTTTTGCCATCATCAGGTTTTGGAATGAAGGTGGCTTCAATTGCAGCTTGAGTTAGGCGTTGAGAGAATGCCTTTAGCTTTTTCGTGCTTTCATTCATTCCATCGAAGATAGGAACACCATCATCCACAATGGATCGAGGAATTCCAATAGATGCAGCACTCAACATACTCAAAACAGCGACTTGAGACTTGCCAATCCAGTGCATGGTTTCAGTGAGCATGGCAAAGGCTTGATGAAACATCTTGAGCAATGAGGAGTTATAATACTCACGCTGATCGTTGATTTTGCTCACATTGCTGAAAGTTGCTCGAGAATACTTGAGAATCTCGTTAGTCTTAAGCTCATCAGTTGCCATCTCTTGTCTGTTTAAGTTCAGTAGACGCACAGCTTCGCTGATTTGCTCGATGGAGCATTGAGAGGAGTTGGAAAGCTGGTGATTGGTTTTCTCTTGCTCGGTGTGAAGCTGGATGAAGAGATTATGTACTTCGGTGGAAGTGGCATATGTTGAGTTCACAGCTGACAGTTGATGAAACTCCCTTTGTAGTGAGTTTATATGGTTGACCATGGTTAGCTAGAGTTCGGCCAGCTTCAGTATAGAGTCCTGCCTGGGCTGTTGAGATTATAGTGTAGTCATGACACTCAGAAGATCCTTCATACCTTTGATCTCGGTGAGAAGCTGAGTGACAGACGAAAATGGAGTTGTCTCAACAGTGTTGGATTCAGCGACATTGGTACTTGATTGATGGAGGTCCTGGATGAGAGCTTGAGCTGAGTTAACAATTCTTCGACCAGACTCAGAGGCAATAAGGTAGCTAAAGGATCCATCTTGTGTTGGTCCAAATGCCGGAGGTGGAGTAGAACCGGATAAGGGCAATGTTTGGTTCTGCTCGTTATTGGAAGGCCCAACATTGTCAGCGGCTGGCCTGGTATTAGTATTGTCAGTGGAAACTGACTGAATTTGAGTCTGCTCATTTAGATGGGGAAGTGGAAGATCAGCAGAAGGAGTAGCTTGCTCAGTGTCAGGCTGAAGCTGACTAGGTGATGGAAGGTTAGGAAGATCAGTGTCCACCTGAGTAGGAAATTCCTTAGTTTGCTCAACAGTTTGAGGAGCGGAATCTTCGAGCACTTGCTCGGCATTGCTTTGGTCGACATGTTCCTTCCGAGAAACAAAGGCTTGATTTTCTTCAGACTCTGGTTGAGACACAGGTGTGTTGGAGAAGTATTTGAGTTGGACATCTGTAAGATCGGGAATCTCATCCCTCAGTGGTGAGTCACCCATGATGTCAATGACGGGTGGTTTGAAGGCTTTCTTCTTTCTCAATCTCCTAAGCTTCGGAGGAGTAGGGTCACACGGAATGGACTCAATGGAGTCAGTGGGTGAGGCATCCCTTTGAACAGCAGGAGCATTTTCTTGGTGCTCAGTTTCTTCTTCATTATCAACCAACTCAGTGTTGATTGGTTCAAAATGCTCATCATCTGCTAGTTCCTCAGTGTCATCCTGACCACTTTCTTCTTCTTTAAACTCATCATCTAGTTCTTCTTCTTCTAACTGGTCATCCAACTCTTCCTCATCAAACTGACCACCCAACTGGTCTTGGGATTGTTCTTCCTCATCCTGTTGCTCAGCGTCAATCCCTTGACTTTGTGCATAGTGTGAGTTAGGAGGAACGACGATATCTGTCGGCATGGCCTCAATAGGTCTTAACTCAAAGTTGAGCTTCTTCTTCTTCTTCTTTAATGGTTGGTCATCAACCTCTCTTTCTTCTGTTTCAGGCTCAGCTTGCCTAGGTCTTTTCGAAGCTGACCTAGATCCACCCGGACTTTGCTGAGTTTGCTTTGTTCCTTTACATACAACTTTGATCCTCTTTGGGGTAGAGGCAGCTCCTTTAGACGTGCTTTGCACAGCTTTCCTCTTCCTTTATGTTCTGCCCTTTCTAGTCACAGCCCCCTCAGCGTTCTGGATAGCTTCTCATTTTCCTTCTTTCACCACAATTGGTAGGTCATGTGCCAAACCAAATAGGACAGCAGCTGTAATTTTGGTTCCTTGAACTCAAATTTCCAAAACTGTGTCCACTTTGTGATCCTGGAGGATGCGAGTGATGAAGGAGCCCAGCCTAAGGGTTCCGGTACTTCGTAGAAACCCATCGATGATGAAGATAGGCATATTGATCAGCGTGTAGGTCAGCATGTGCCATATGAAACACTGCTCGAAGTTGGTTGCTGAGTTGGTGCAGTTGATTTTGGGGTAGAGGAAATTTGTCAGTATGTAATGGGCCATCTTTTGATGCTGACCCATGAAAGTGCTTGAAATTTCACCTACGTGACCCTCAGATTTGCAGAAGGTCTTAATGTAGTTGGTTTTGTCATGGTCACCTGACTTACGAAGTATATCTCCTTCGTTTTTTAATTTGAACAGTGAGGCAAGGTACGCTGGGTTGATGGAGATGTTCTTTCCTCGAACATTAGTTGCTAGGTAGTTCCTGTTGTCATTGGCGACTCTCAGGTTGGCGTAGAATTCTCGTACCATCTCAGGGTAAGTGGGATCCCGAACTGAGAACAGCTCGGTCCATCCATTGTTTTTGATCCACTCACAGAAGGGTTGCTCGGCCTCCACAAATCCTTTTGAGAACCACCGCGAGTGGTCAATCTTCCATCCCCTCACACTCTCGAAGACCTGAGTGTAGGTGCGTTCAACTACTTTCTTACCCTTGTCCTTTTGCTGCTATTTTCCCTTAGAGGAGACAGCCTGAGCTTTCTTGCTCGGCGTAGTAGCTCCAGCGAGATTGCGCTGAGTAGGAGAAGTGGGATTGTCATCGGAGCGGTTATGGGAAAGACCGGCACCGGAGATGTTTAGAGAAACTCTTGTCATATTCTCAGAGAAGTTTTGGGAATTTTGAGAATTTTTGAGAGAGAGAGTATAAATGCCAAAGATTTCTAAGCGTAAAGAAATAAAAGTGGGAATTCATCCACTATTTATAGCGATGTTGAGTTAATCCAAGGCGTTGAGTAGTCCGTTTTGTCTCGAGATTCTCAATCGACAAAGATTCTGGCATTTATGACACATACGGCGCGTGTGTTTTCTAATTATAGCCTATACATCATCCTAGGTGGCTATTCAATTCGCGTGCTTTGCATTTAAGGTTTGCAACGGCTCTTTACTCAGTGTTAAGAATTTCAAGCGTTTAAAATTCTGAGTAGTCAGTGTTATGCAAAGGAATAGATATAATGCGTAGAAGCTCAACTTGAGGTAAATACTTAGCATATATATTTATCTACCCAGCATGCAATATCACAAATCATTCATCATGGAAATTCACTCAGCATGCATACTATACTTGGAATTTATTGAAGAGGATTAAACATACCAATGGCTTCTCTAAGTATGTTGAATTGCTCACGAGCCAGTGGCTTTGTGAAGATATCAGCAAGCTGCTCATCCGTTGGGACATAGGTCAGCTTGATCTCACCTTTGAGTATATGGTCTCTAATGAAGTGATGTCTGATGCTGACATGCTTCATCCTGCTGTGCTGGATTGGGTTCTTTGATAGATCAATTACAGTTTTGTTATCACATTTGACTTCAATTGTTTTAGTCTGAACACCATAATCTTCAAGCTGTTGCTTAATCCATAGGACTTGAGCAACACAACTTCCAGCAGCAATGTACTCAGCTTCAGTGGTTGGCAGGGCTACCGACGCATGCTTCTTGCTGAACCAGGACACAAGACAGCTCCCAAGAAAGTGGCATCCTCCTGAGGTGCTTTTTCGTTCAAGATTGTCTCGTCCGTAGTCAGCGTCAGTGTATCCAAGAAGTGTGAAATCTGAAGTATTGGGATACCATAAACCTGCATTCACTGAGCCTTGCAAATATCTAAGGATTCTTTTACAGCTATGTAATGAGATTCCTTAGGGTTAGATTGATATCTAGCACAATAACATACTGAGAACTGAATGTCCGGTCTACTCACTGTTAAGTAAAGTAGAGAGCCTATCATACCTCGATACAATCTGCTATCTACTGACTTACCATTCTCATCAGCGAGAGGACAGTGTTAGTGCCCATTAGAGTAGATATTGGCTTACAATTTTCAAGTTCATATTTCTTCAATATCTCCTTAGCGTACTTAGTTTGACTTATGAAGATGCCATTTTTCCCTTGTTTGATTTGAAGTCCAAGGAAGAAGTTGAGTTCTCCCATCATTGACATTTCAAACTCAGTTTGCATCTGCTTGCTAAATTCCTTGCACATTGACTCGTTAGTGGCACCAAAAATAATGTCATCAACATATATCTGAGACAGCAGGGTATCTTTACCCTTCCTCTTAATGAATAAGGTTGTATCAGCTTTATCTCTGACATAATTTCTAGTCAGCAGGAAACTGGTCAGCCTCTCATACCAAGCACGTGGTGCTTGCTTGAGGCCATACAGAGCCTTTTTGAGCTTATAAACGTGGTTTGGGAATTTAGGATCCTCAAACCCTAGAGGCTGATTAACATAAACTTCCTCGTTTATAATTCCATTAAGGAATGCACTTTTAACATCCATTTGAAACAATTTAAAGTTCATATAGCTTGCATATGCACATAAAATTCTAATAGCCTCTAGCCTTGCCACTGGGGCAAAGGTCTCACCGTAGTCAATACCTTCTTGCTGACTGTAGCCCTGAGCTACAAGTCTTGCTTTGTTTCTGACCACGTTCCCTTGTTCATCCAGCTTGTTGCGGAAGACCCATCTTGTTCCTATGGTCTTCTGGCTTCTTAGCTTTGGCACTAGATCCCATACTTCATTTCGTCTGAACTGATCAAGTTCTTCTTGCATTGCATTCATCCAGAATTCGTCATACTCAGCTTCAGCGAAATTCTTTGGTTCCTGGATTGAGACGAATGCTACATTGCTGAGGTATCTCCTGAGTTGATTTCTCGTCATCAGGGTGTTCTCAGCGGCATCAAGAATGGCACTCTCTGAGTGACCTCTTGGTATTCTAATCTCCTTTGGTAGATTGATGTCTTGCGCTGGTTGTGTTTCAACAATCTCTGCAGGTGTAGGTTGGTCAGTGAAAGTAATTTGAGTTTCACTTTTACCTTTGGTCAGCCCTTGAGGAAATGACTCAGCGACTGTTTCTTAGTCAGCGGGTGCTGAGTGTGGATCATCCTCGGTTAGTGGCTGGTATCTTCCTGCAGGTTTAGTTTCATCGAACTCAACCTGTACTGACTCTTCTAAAGCTTGAGTTCGTTTATTGAAAACTCTGTATGCTTTGCTGTTTGTTGAGTAGCCTAAAAAGATAGCTTCATCAACTTTTGAGTCAAACTTAGCTAGGCTATCTTTGGTATTTAAGATAAAACATTTACAGCCAAAGGCACAAAAGTATCCAATGTTGGGCTTTCGTCCTTTCCAAAGTTCGTAGGGGGTTTTCTTAGTATAGGTTTAACAAGAGCCCTATTAAGAATATAGCACGCTGTGTTGACAGCTTCTCCCTAAAAGTACTTTGGAAGCCTATGCTCACTCAGCATTGTCCTGGCTATTTCAACAAAGGTTCTGTTTTTCCTTTCAACAACCCCATTTTGTTGAGGCGTTCTAGGAGCAGAGAAATTATGGTCAATGCCGTTGGTTTCACAGAATTCAACAAACTGTTGGTTCTTGAATTCTCCACCATTATAACTTCGGATGTGAGCTAACTTAAGGTCTTTATCATTTTCAAGTTTTCTTACCAAATTTGAAAATGTCTCAAAGGTTTCATCCTTGCTACTCAGCAAGATGATCCAAGTGTACCGAGAAAAGTCATCTACAATGACCAAGGAAAATCTTCTTCCACCCAAGCTCAACGGCTGGACTGGACCGAAGAGATCCAAGTGTAGTAACTCTAATGGACGCTTAGTTGAGACAATGTTTTTACTATGAAAAGATTGTTTGGTTTGTTTTCCAGCTTGGCAAGCGTGGCATAGTTGATCTTTTTCAAATTTAAGTTCTGGCAGACCCTCAACCAATTGCTTTCTTGCTAATTTGGCCAGGAGGTCCATGCTTACATGACCAAGTCTCCTGTGCCATAGCCAGGAATTTTCTTCCTTTGACACTAAGCATACAGTTTTTGAAAACTTCTTTTCCAAGTTCAGCATAAAGACATTATCAATATGAGGGGCAGTTAAAATTAACTCATTTGTTTTGCCCTCGAATATTTTACATCCAGTGTCATCAAATATAACTTTTCTCCCATTGTCACATAGTTGAGCTACCCTGAGTAAGTTATATTTGAGTCCGCTGACTAGGGAGACTGACTCAATAGTAGGATTGCCACCAATGGTTCCTGACCCTACTATATTACCCTTCTTGTTGTCTCCAAAACTTACACTTCCTCCTCGTTTACGCACAAACGTGATGAACTGAGTTTCATCACCAGTCATATGCCTTGAGCATGCGATGTCAATGTACCACATCTTTGACTTCTCAGCACACCTCAGGCTTACCTGCAATATAGCTAGTTGCTTTTAGGTACCCAATTCTTTTTGGGTCCTTGCTTGTTAGGTTCAACATGTAAAGCATCATATTTTATTTTATGATGACACACTTGGATAGTGTGTCCATTCTTTCCACAGAAGTCACATCTGACCTTCCGTTTAGGATATCTCACTGACTGGTCAGCACCCCAGTGCTGAGCATGCCAGCACACATTTGTGGTGTGTCCTTTCTTCCCACAAAAGTCACACTGGACATTCCACTGAGGATTCCATCTCTGCTGACTAGTACTTCGGTACTCAGTGTTCAGAGGATTATTTCTTTTATTCGGAACCTTAAGTTGGTTCTGAATTGATGTGACGTCCTTCCTCAGTTTCTTAGAATCTGATTGGACCTCAACGACAAACTTTTGCATGATTTCTACATTACTATGCAAAATCGAAGTGTCCTGGAGAATATATCGAAGGTCACTCAGTTTGACCTCCTCAACCTCGTCACATCGCCTGCTGAGTGCTCTAACCTTTTTATTACACTTTTTGACAAGTGTATAAAGGTCACTCAGGGCATTAACCATTCCATTTCTGAGCAAGGGTAGTGACATTACCTCAGTTGAGTGTTCCTCATCGTCAGATGCAATGGAGGGGTCAGCATGCTCAGAAACACAAGGCTCAGCAAGCTCATCTGCCATGAAGCAGATCTTTGCTGACTCAGTGGCATTAGCTTCAGATGATGATGAATCATCACTATCACTCCAGGTTGCCACCATTGCCTTCTTGCCGTTCTTCCTTTCTTTCCTCAGCGAGGGACAACTTGACTTGATATGGCCAGTTTGATGACATTCAAAGCATGTAATAGGCTTTGAGCTGTCCTTCTTGTACTTGCTGTCACTAGAGTCAGCTTTGTACTTATCAAACTTCTTGTAAGGCTTCTTAGAATATTTGTCATTCTTTTTGAACAGCCTTTTCATCTTTCTAGTGAACATGGCCATTTCTTCATCGTCTGTTGAGCTCCCATCAGTGGAGTCAGCTTTCATGACAAGAGACTTTTTCTTCTTGCCTTCAGACTTTTCCTTCACCTCGAAATTCTTCATTGAGATCTCATGGGTCAGCAGTGAGCCAATGAGTTCATCATACTTGTAGGTGGTTAAGTCTTGAGCTTCCTCAACAGCAGTTTTCTTTGCTTGCCAGCTTTTAGGAAGACTCCTAAGAATCTTCTTGACTTGCTCTTCCTCATTGAAGATCTTTCCAAGTCTCTTGAGCTCGTTGATGATGTTTGTGAACCTTGCGTTCATGTCAGAGATTCCTTCATCATCATTCATTTCGAACAGCTCGTACAACCTCATGTGCTGGTTGACTTTGGATTCCTTCACCTTGTTGGTTCCTTCATAGGTAACCTCGAGCTTCTTCCAGATCTCCTGCGCTGGCTCACAACCTGAAATCTTGTTGTATTCTGCAGCATCTAACGCATGGTGAAGCATGTTTATAGCCGAAGCATGATTTTATAGCTTCTTGAGATCATCCTCTGTCCATCTAGTCTCAGCTTTGACAACCATTTGGCCATCAATAGTTTCAGCATGAACAAATGGGCCTTGGACTATAGATAGCCACGCGCTCATGTTTGTTGCCTGAATGAAATTTTTCATTCTATTCTTCCAAAAGGTATAGTTAGACCCGAAGAATAGAGGAGGCCGAGTTATGGACAGACCCTCAGGTAAAATCTGAGTTGTCATATTTCCTGGGAGAAACTGAGTGTTGTTCTCAGCCATAGTAGGGATCAGCTCAAGGTAGTTAAACCTTGCACAGTGAGCTTTTAAGCTCTGATACCACTTGTTGGTCCCTTATAACGTGACAAGTTAGTTCCAAGGGGGGTGGGGATAGGAACTATTTAAAACTTTTGTCCGTTAAGGCTGGCTTCTTTTCTATGAAAAAGTTTACACAGCGTCACTAAGTAGATTCAAGACACAAGCTTAGTCAACTTGTGACTAAGTCTGCTTCTTTACTTAAGTCAGGAAATAACACTTAGAGTCTATTCCTGAACTCAGCTTCTTAGTAAACTTAACTCAGCGTGAGTTCTTTACTTAGTCAGTTTTATAGCAAGCAATGTATATTAAAGGAGTTTAAGGGTTAGAAAGATATTACTCAGCAGACTTATCCTAGTTCGGCCTCTCCGCCTACGTCCAGTCCCCGGAACTCGTTCCGAGCTTTTTGAATTCTCTACTGAGCTCTTTAAAGGTAGAGCACGAAACCTTTTACAAATAGAAGCTGAGTATAACAAGAGTACCTTCCTCTATACCTCTACTCACTCCTATATCTATGCTGAGTACTATAACCGAGTACTCAACCTCTCCTTTCTATTCTTCTAGAAATGATAAAGTATTTGTCCTAAACAACGATTGCTAAGACACTTTAGATGATTGGAAATCACTCTAGACTTTTACACAATAATATGGAAATTGGTGTAAGGTATTTGCTTTGCTTTTCTTACAGAATCTTCGAGTATGAATTTGGTCAGCGTTTTGACAACTTGAAGTTCTGTATTGATTGAAGCAAATGGATGGCCTTTATATAGTGACACTTGAGGCACCTGGTCATTTCGAATTTCGAAATAACCGTTGGAGGGAAACGGCTTCCTGTCGTTGTCACTCTGGGCGTGCTCAGCGTCGTTGGCCAATAGGATTCTTGCATCTTCTGTCTTCGTCAGTCTTCGGCAGAATGTTTCGCCATTTAAGGAAAAGTCCACGAGACAGCTTTCTGCGCCTTCTGAACTTTTCCCAAAGTAGAAATACTTTGTCAAGAAGTTGAACATTGCCTGCCGCTGTCCAGACTGCTTTGTCGTCCAACTCAGCAGCTTCTCTCTTGCTGAGTCGTCGTTTTAGTTGATACGGCTTCGTTTTGAACTCTTAAGCCGAATGGTGTTGATGTGTTGACTTGGGCTTGACTTCCACTTTATGGGCCTTTGGGCTTTTTAATCTCAATGTCTTATACACAATTAAACTCAACATTGAACAAACACATTAGTGTAAATAAATCAAAGCATTTTAAATTTAATGTGTTAGAATATTTTTATCATTACTTAAATAATTTTGTCAAATCAAAATCATGTGGAAAGGTGTTTCAACACTGATCTCACAAGTTTCAGATATACAGATAATCTGAACAGTTGTATGGATCCAATGAAAGGGAGTTCATTAGGATTGGGGACCCGACTTGAGATAACAGGATGGGTAGATTTATCCTTGTCACCTGTTCATCTCATTGGTATTAATAGGTATAAGTAATCCTAAGACTCAAAGGAATGTTAATTAGTGATTCTGGATTACGGAATGTGATGCTTTGATCCTGTTGTAACACGATCCATAACAGAGATGACTCTGGGGTGTGAACGGCAGACGTTGGGTATCACAGGAAGTAATTGCAGGATAGTTATACATTGGATTGAGCATTTGTCACTCCCGATAAATGGGAGATACTTCCAAGGATCGCTTGTGGAAGACTTGACTCTAAATCCTTACAAGGTGATAGCTTAAGACTTGAAATACAGATTTCACTTAACCTATCTAATTGGAGTTGACTCGGCCTGTACAAGTAAAACGAACGTCTCGCTATATGTGACTTGACATTATCCATAGTCATAAGATTCAGTTCAAGGATGTAGTTGATAAAGGATCGAATTATACTGTAACTAATACGGAAAGGTCAACGACAGAATCAACCCGTCTTTTTATAGCTCTGGGGGAATGTTTCGGATTTGCTAATCACATTTTGCGCACTCATTCCGTTATGCAAAGATTAAATATAATTCTGAGAAAATTAATTTAATAGTTGCATACGGCTAGAAGCAATAAGAACCTAATGGGCCACACATAAGACTTGGAGCCCAAAAGAGAAACATATGTTAATTAATTGATGGAAGCCCAACCGAGTCCACTAAGGCCCAGTAAGTGGGGGGGGGGGGGGGCGATTTTATGTATATAAAATACATAAATAATTAATTTGATTTTTAACAATTCTAATTAGATTATGATTGTGAATTAAATTAATTAAAGGATAAATAAGTTAGGAGGTTTAATGAGATTAAATTGCTTCTATTATTATCCTGTCAGGTTATTATTATTATCTTTATATTTAGATATAATTATAGATAATAACTAATAAGAATTTTATTCTGAATTAAATTCTTATTCAGTAACCTAATTCTATCTAACTAGGGTTTAGATACAAGAGAGTATATATACCCCCATTACATGAGACTTTCGGCCAACCCTAGTCTACCGAAGAGAGTGAATTTCGAACCCCAAGTTGAGGACGAGATCATTCACCGCTTCCTTACAATTCGATCGATTTTCATCTTTTTCTTTTATTCCTTGATCTTGTGTTGATTAATTAGAGGCAATCTATTCTTGATTGCTTTTACACGGTTGAGTTCTAACTTGTTTTGAATTGTGTTTTTGTCTTGTGCTCGGGAACTCAAAGTAAGAGTTGTGGGCACTTCGATTGCAACGGTAGATAGAACTTCTAAAAGGTATTTCCTTCTATCTCTCTTTATATGAAATAACGATTAACGGATCTTGGGTTAATGGAAAAAGGTTAAAATTTTATATTTCCGCTGCTAAACGTTTGCCTATTTTCCTTCATAATGCAAAGTATGGTATACATGATCGAACCAACTGCACTAGAGTAAGGAATTACAGTCATGTGTTTCTTATCATTGTTCGTTTTAGGACATTGATCATTTGATAACTTGATTCCATGGACCATTGGCAAGTTACCCATTTTCGATTCATGCATGTCAAAACGCTTTAGTACTTTGTCAATATAAGTAGACTGGGAGAGTCCAAACAGTCTTCTTGATCTATCCCTATAGATCTTAATCCCTAAGATGTAAACTGCTTCTCCTAAGTCTTTCATGGAGAAATTACCGGATAACCATACTTTCACCATTTGCAACATTGCAACATCATTTCCCATTAGTAGTATATCATCGACATATAGTACTAGGAAGACGACTGAGCTCCCATTGATCTTCTTGTAAACACAAGCCTCTTCAGAGTTTTGTTCAAAATCAAACCGTTTTATGGTTTCGTCAAAACATTTGTTCCAGCTTCTAGATGCTTGCTTGAGTCTATAAATGGACATTTGAAGTTTGCAAACCTTGGTTGCATCCTTCGACGTGAAACCTTCAGGTTGCATCATGTATACATCATCAAGGAGGTTTCCATTTAGGAAAGTTGTTTTCACATCCATTTGCCAAATCTCATAATCAAAATGAGCGGCAATTGTAAGCAATATTCTGATGGACTTGAACATGGCTACAGGAGAGAAAGTCTCATCATAGTCAACTCCTTGCTTTTGACGATATCCTTTCGCTACTAACCTAGCTTTGTAGGTGTTATCGTCATAATTTATAGCATTTTTAGTATTTAATTACTAGTTATTTTGCACCATTTAATAAATTTTAATAATGTTTTTTGTATATTTTCTTCATTTTATGTATCTAAGCCACTTTGTGTGTTTTCTAGGCACTTTCGCAAGGTTTTCGGAACAAATAACCAAGTCGGGGTTTAAGGCGACAACTCGAGAGTAAAAGGGACCAGAAAAAAAGGAGCTTTAGTGACATCCAATGGCACTTCGTCGCGGATGGATGCTGTAAGATAAAAGTCCAATTGTTCACACTAGGACAGATTTGACACATTTTTGTATTTTCAACTTATCTCGCTCATACAGACTCGGATTGAGGCGATTCAAAATGAGTTGGAAAGCTAAGAGAAAGATGAACAAAAGACTAGTAATAATCATCTCCAAATTCGAAGTGTATCAGACCCAGAAAATTATCCAAAGTTCATGAACATATTGAAGCCTATGATTCCTTTCCCACCTTTACACATTTCAACTCCTAAATTTTCAAAGTCTTCCACCACCCTCTCTTAAAGGCTGAATTCAGAAGATTAGGGAGTGGGAGGTGTTGGTCCCGTGTAACGTAATAGGATTAGTTCCAAGGGGGGGGGGGGTTAGGAACTAATATAACGTTTTCGCTTAATAATGCTGACTTAATTGGATGTTTGATAGTTTAACTCAGTTTTAGGTCAGCAAGGCTGAGTGTGATGTGAGACAGCTTTAATCAGATGCTGACTAGAGCTGTTTCAGTTGTGAGTTGGGAAATAACACTTAAGTCCGTTTCCAACTCAGCACTCAGATTACTCAGCTTTGGCTTGTATAGATTATTTACTGAGTAATTTTAAGCAAGCAATACATACATATATATCAAGAGTAAGGGTTAGAGTTTACTCAGCAGACTTATCCTGGTTCGGCCTCTCCGCCTACGTCCAGTCCCCGGAATCCCTCCGAGCTTTTTCAATCCTCTACTGAGCTCTTTAAAGGTAGAGCACAAACCGTTTACAATAGCAACTGAGTATGCAAGAATACTGTCATCTATTCGTCTACTTAATCCTATCTACCACTGAATACTATAACCGAGTATTCAGATTTTCTCTACCACTGGGTACTATAACCGAGTACTCAGCTTCACTCTTCTAACCTTTTACAAATGATAAGAAATTGTTCTTAATAGCAACATAAAAATTTAAGTAAACTAAATTAAACAAAATAAAATTTACAACAACTAAATTTACCTATAATTAACAAAATAAAATTTACAACATAAAAATTTAACTAAACTAAATTAAACAAAATAAAATTTACAACAACTACATTTACCTATAATTAACAAAATAAAATTTACAACATAAAAATTAACAAAACTAAATTAAACAAAATAAAATTTACAATAACTAAATTTAACTATAATTAACAAAATAAGATTTACAATATAAAAATTAACAAAAATAAAAATTATAATCAAATTAATAAAATAAAAATAACAATAATTAACAATAATAAAAATTATAACAAAATTAAATTTAATAAAAAAAATTAAATTCCGAAATAAGGGGACGGGCGTGAGGCTATCACGCCCTCACATGATAGCCTCACGCCTCACCACAAGCGACGACGTATGAATATCACGTCGTCGCCTGTGGTGAGGCGTGAGGCTATCACGCCGCACCACAGTTCATATGCCACACTAGAGGTGACGACGTGATGGCCTCACGCCTCACCTCCCGATTCCGGATTCCCCCAAAATCCAAATCTGATTAAAAAATCAACCAAAAACAAAATCAAACATAATTTCGTACCATTAGTGCTTTTCCTTTGCCGCCCCTCCCCCGATTCATGTTTTCGTTGATAAACTAGTCCGGATTTGATCCAAGAGAGTTTAGGGTGTTTGAGAGGTTTTAGAATTTTCAAATTTGTCCAAAGGGTATTTCGGTCTATTCACGAAGCTAAGTGTGGGAATCAAGGGCTCGGTATAGTAATTCACTAAAATTTTTGTGCATATTTTGAGTCTGTTTTGGTGCACGTTTTCATACAATGACATGGTACTGGTTCTATGTGCATATTGTGCAAAACAGGTATAAAGTTTATGTAAATAATGGATAGGTAAAGTTTATAGCCTTGTTGTAATTGCAGTAGTACTATCATGTAATTCAATGATAGTATGTATAGGTGCATGAAATGGTTACATAGAAGATATTATATAGGTTATGCGACACATCGATAAAAAAAAGGGCTGTCGTCTATTGTAATATTGAATGAGCGCTAAATTAAAAAGAATGTCATTTTATGATGCGTGACACGATACCAGGTTAATGGAATACTGTCATACTAAAACGTTAAGATGACATAAACAAAAAATAAGACTGTCGTCTGATAATCTACGTAGTCACATATGACTAATTTTTGTGACAGTTTATTAAATGAAAATGTCATGTGAAATACTCTCACAAGACAAGCATAGCTAAATAAATTGTCATCTCAACGACCTTCCCATGATAGAAATAAAGAAAAAAACTATTGTAACTAAACTACAATGACAGATACGAGGATAAAATATGTCGTATTACACGTAAAAGGTCTATTGTTTCACATACTCCAGTGACGGAATATATAAAAGATCTGTCATTAGTGATATAAACTAGTGACGAAGTTTATTTTTATAACTATGTACAATTGTGCACGCATGCATGCAAATATCTATATATATGTACATCTATTAAAAACATATAATCAAACCACAAACTCTACTGTAAGATATATTATATGCTCAATATTACAATTAATAAAGGAATGACCTTTTAGTATTTTTCTATAAAACCTAACATCTACCCGTCATTTTTCATTATCTTTCACACCACTTCTTCTCATTCTTTTAGCTTTCTCTTCTTCTTTCTCTATAAAACACAGAAAATGGACAAAAGACCACAAGAAGTGATGCGGACATCCTAACTGGGATCAACAATCACACGCGCCTTGACGGATCTCCTCTCGGCGTTCCCACCGAGGTTGTATCTAGGAGGGCGGATCCCCTTAACACGCGAGCGGGGCGGATTTAGGCGTACGCCATGAGGCGTACCAACAACTACACTGGGCGGATCTCAAGTTTACTTCCTGCCGAAGGAATTCACCAACAACCTCTGACGCTCCGTACCTGCACCTCTGTACCTGTTGTCTGGGCACATTACCTATCTTACCCTCTTATTATTAACTGTATTGTAACCCTAGTAGGGGTAGTCCCTGTCCTTTGCTTATCTTTTAGAGGTTGTATTTAAACCCTCATTTTGTAAGGATATGGCAACTTTTATCAATCAACTATCATTTCTCTTTGAGATTAAGGTTTATACCTTTGTTTATCGGGATTCACTCCTTCTAGTCTAGCTAGAGAAGAAGATCTTTGTTGGTTTACGATTAAAACCTCCATTTATCGCTTTCAATCTGTATCAGTTGGTATCAGAGCCAATCGTTTCCTGACCCAAAACTTCTTTTGGCAATGGTTCAACCCCGACAACCGCAAGATTCCATGGAAACCAGTGACCGGAGATATGAGGAGCTGAGAGAGCACCTCGCGGAACAAATCCAGGCCAGCCTTGAGCGGCAGAAACAAAACGACCAACGATTCCAGGAGCTAACCGCTTCCCTGGAAAACCTCAGATTGGAGATCCGTGCAGTGGTCAGACCAGCCGTCGGGGAGTCCGACCAGAGGAGGGAAGGAGTCCTTGAACCACGACCCCAAAGGCAACCCACGCCACCTCGACTGCCATTGACAAATGTCCAACTTCCACAAATGGGTCCTAGGGATCCTGAGGTAAGAAGACCCAACTTTGTCCTTGTGCATAACGCTGATAGCGATAGTGATGATTTTGAGGATCTTGGGAATAATGGTGCCTTTAGAAATATGAGGGATGTTGGTCCGATTGATAACAGGCGTGTGGGTATGGCTAGGGCAGAACCAGACCTAGGAAACTTTGATAGAGATGACGCCTTTAAGCTAAAAATAGATTTACCATCTTTTGGTGGCGAGCTGGATATAGAGGGATTCTTAGATTGGTTATCGGAAGTTGAACGTTTCTTTGAGTATGCTGGGATTCCTGATGAGAGGAAAGTAAGGCTGGTGGCGTATCGCCTGAAGGGTGGCGCATCAGTTTGGTGGGATCAGATGAGGGAAGAAAGAAGAAGAGGGGGCAGAGATCCGATTAGATCTTGGCTACGGATGAAGGCGATGCTGAGGGAGCGGTTCTTACCGCCGGACTACGAACAATATATCTACAGCTCCTACAGAGGATGCTCTCAAGGGACCCGAAGTGTCCATGAGTATACTTCTGAGTTCTTAAGGCTTTCGGCGAGAGCCAACTTGTCTGAAACTGAAAGCCAAAAGACCTCTAGGTATCTAGAAGGGTTGAGATACAATATCCAGGATCGTATTGGCACACAGATGGTGGTTAGAGTACAAGATGCTAGGAATTGAGCCCTCAAGGCTGAGTCCCAATTGACCGGGAGATCCAGGAGATCCGCCACTACTGAGTATACGCCTGGAGGAAGAGATAACGTGAAGTCTTACGATAAAGGCAAGCAGGTGGCGAGTGCCAGTGGGGCTAAGGTTAACAGTGTGGGAAAGGGATCCGTTGGAGATACTAGACCATACAAAGAAGCACTTATACCACCCAAGAGCAACAATCCGTATGCAAGGCCAGCACCTTTCAAATGTTTTCGGTGCAATGAGCCAGGACATAGATCCAATGAGTGTCCTAGAAGGAAGAGTGCCAACATGGTGGAGAGGTACGAAGATGACTATGACGAAGAGGATGAAGTATTTTGTGAACCCTTGGGAGAAGATGATGAGGTGGCAGGTGAAGAGAGGTACGCCATCCATGTGGTACGACGTTTGTTAGTCTCCAGCCGGATAGAGGGCGATCAAAGGCACCGACTATTCAGAACCCGCTGTCTTGTGAAGGGTGGGCGATGTAATGTGATAATAGATAGTGGGAGCCAAGAGAACATTGTGAGTAGCAGCGCCGTTCAGAAGTTCGGGTTGTTGTTAGAGGCGCACCCTGATCCCTACAGGGTGGGATGGATCAAGAACGTTGGCGAGTTGAGGGTGACCCAGAGATGCAAGGTACCAATTGAGATTGGTAACTATCATGATGAAGTCTGTTGTGATGTGGTCGATATGGACGCATGCCACCTATTGTTGGGCCGACCCTGACAGTTTGATAACAACGCCACCCACGCCGGAAGAGAGAACACTTACAGATTTGTGAAGAATGGGGTGAAGTTTGTCCTTACACCAATGGTGAGAGAGCCAAAGGCCGACGAGAAGTCTACCTTGGTAGTCTGTCCTACACACAAATCGTTTGTCAGCGAATGTGAAGAAAGCCAAATGGTATACGTGGTAATGGTTAAGGAGAATCACGAATCCGCCCAAAGGGACGAAAGGGAAATGCCGAGTGAAGTGACCCGCCTACTTGGAGAGTATCAAGATCTGTTCCCGACGAACTGCCGAGTGAGTTACCACCTTTGAGGGACATCCAACATCATATCGATCTTGTGCCTGGGGCTAGTTTACCAAGCCTCCCACATTATCGAATGAGCCCAAAGGAGAATGATGTCATGAGACAAAAAGTGGAGGAACTCATCGAGATGGGATACATTAGGGAGAGTATGAGTCCTTGCGCTGTTCCAGCTTTACTTACACCGAAGAAGGATGGGTCTTGGCGGATGTGTGTTGACAGTAGGGCTATTAACAAGATCACCATCAAGTATAAGTTCCCGATTCCAAGGTTGGATGACATGTTGGACCAACTTGGCGGATCTCGAGTCTTCTCCAAGATTGATCTCAGGAGTGGGTATCATCAGATACGAATCCGATCTGGGGATGAGTGGAAGACTGCCTTCAAGACAAGAGATGGATTGTATGAATGGTTAGTTATGCCCTTTGGGATGACCAACGCCCCTAGTACTTTTATGAGACTGATGAATCAGGTGCTTCGCCCAGTAATTGGGAAGTTCGTAGTTGTGTATTTCGACGACATTTTGATCCACAGCCAGACCTTGGCGGAACATGAAGAGCACTTGCAGACCGTGTTTGACCTGTTAAGGAAACACCAATTATACGCCAACACCAAGAAGTGTGACTTTGTCATGGAGAGCTTAGTTTTCCTTGGATTCGTGGTCAGTGGGAATGGAATCCAAGTTGATGGGGAGAAGGTAAGAGCCATCCGAGAATGGCCTACCCCGAGGAACGTGGGGAATATCAGGAGTTTTCATGGGCTAGCAACGTTCTATCGCCGATTCATTAAGAACTTCAGTTCCATAGTGGCCCCGTTAACAGAATGCTTGAAGAAAGGAAAGGGGTTCGAGTGGGCGGACGCCCAAGAAGAGAGCTTCGCCTTGATCAAGGAAAAGATGAGTACAGCGCCAGTGCTGGCGTATCCCGATTTTGACAAATTGTTTGAAGTTGAGTGTGATGCTAGTGGAATTGGGATTGGTGGTGTCTTGATGCAAGAAAAGAGGCCCATTGCCTACTTCAGTGAGAAGCTCTGTGAGGCACGGCAAAGGTGGGTAACGTATGATCAAAAGTTTTATGCTGTAGTGAGGGCATTGAAAGTATGGGAACATTACTTGGTGGGAAAAGAGTTCATCCTCTACACTGATCATCAAGCTCTCAAATACCTGGGAAGTCAGAAGCAACTTCGAAGCGCCATGCACGCCCGGTGGTCTGTCTTCATAGATAAGTTCCCCTATAAGCTTATCCATAAGGCGGCAAAACAGAACATAGTGGCGGACGCTTTGAGTCGGAGGATTGCACTAATAAAAACAGTCAACCTGGAGACCGATTGTTTCGAACACATCAGAGGAGAGTACCTGGAGGATCCTGACTTTGGAAGTATCTGGGAGAAGTGCCAGCGCCAACCTGGGGATGGGGCGTATCACTTAATGGATGAGTATCTAATGAGGGGCAACCAACTTTGTTTACCCTGCACTTCTATCCGCGAGAAGGTGGTCCGAGATCTACATGGCGGATCCCTGGGGGGGCATTTTGGGCGAGACAAGACATATGCAGCAGTGAGTTCCCGTTATTTCTAGCCCAAAATGAGAAGAGATGTGGCGTACCTGGTAGAACGATGCTATATCTGCCAGACCGCCAAGGGACACGCTACAAATGATGGCTTACAGCTGCCATTGCATGTACCAGAAACCATATGGGAGGATCTGTCCATGGATTTTGTCCTAGGGTTACCCAAAACTCAGAGAGGCATGGATTCCATCTTTGTGGTTGTTGACCGGTTTTCGAAAATGGCACACTTCATACCATGCCGTAAGACTAACGACGCCTCAGCGACTGCCAAGCTATTCTTCAAAGAGGTTGTCAGATTACATGGTGTACCAAAGAGCATTGTCTCAGACCGTGACACAAAGTTCCTGAGTCACTTCTGGCGGACCTTGTGGGCTCTTTTTGATACTTCTCTGAAGTTTAGTACCACCGCCCACCCTCAGACAGACGGACAGACAGAAGTGGTCAATCGGACTCTGGGAAACTTATTGCGCAGCAAATGTAAGGATAAGCCCAAGATGTGGGACGTGGTTTTAGCACAAGCTGAGTTCGCCTACAATGGATCTGTACACTCGGGAACTGGGAAGTCACCCTTTGAGGTAGTATACACTAAGACCCCGAATCACGTCCTTGATATAGCCCATCTTCCCAAAGGAAACGTGACTGCAAACCAGCTAGCCAAAGACTATGTCCAGATGCACCAAGAGGTGAAGGAGACTCTTGAGGAGAGAAACCAGAAACTAAAGGCTAAGGCGGATGAGCACCGGGACCTACAGTTCGAAGTGGGAGATGAAGTTATGGTTCACTTGGGAAAAGAGAGGCTCGCCAACGCCACAAGCAGCAAGCTTCGACCGAGAAAGTACGGGCCATATAAGATCACCAAGAAGGTCAATGCCAATGCCTATCACATAGCTTTGCCAAACTGGCTTGGTAAAGTCTCACCGGCGTTCAATGTTCGTGACCTTAGCCCGTGGAAGTCAGATGGCCCTTTGGAGAACAACACAGACCAGCCAGTACCGAATTCTTTTAAAGAAGGAGAGAATGATGCGGACATCCTAACTGGGATCAACAATCACACGCGCCTTGGCGGATCTCCTCTCGGCGTTCCCACCGAGGTTGTATCTAGGAGGGCGAATCCCCTTAACACGCGAGCGGGGCGGATCTAGGCGTACGCCATGAGGCGTACCAACAACTACACTGGGCGGATCTCAAGTTTACTTCCTGCCGAAGGAATTCACCAACAACCTCTGACGCTCCGTACCTGCACCTCTGTACCTGTTGTCTGGGCGCATTACCTATCTTACCCTCTTATTATTAACTGTATTGTAACCCTAGTAGGGGTAGTCCATGTCCTTTGCTTATCTTTTAGAGGTTGTATTTAAACCCTCATTTTGTAAGGATATGGCAACTTTTATCAATCAACTATCATTTCTCTTTGAGATTAAGGTTTATACCTTTGTTTATCGGGATTCACTCCTTCTAGTCTAGCTAGAGAAGAAGATCTTTGTTGGTTTACGATTAAAACCTCCATTTATCGCTTTCAATCTGTATCAAGAAGCTGAAGTGAGAAAAGGACCATGGACTATGGAAGAAGACTTGATCTTGATCAACTACATCGCTAACCATGGCGAGGGAGTTTGGAACTCGCTTGCCAAAGCCGCAGGTAGCTTGTTCCACAAGTCATTATATATATATGTTCTTACTTTCCAAAGAAAAGCCTAGTGACCAAAATCATGGAAATTTTTAAGTGATGGTGACGGATCATTTAATCCAACTTGATAATTGTCTATGATATTAGGTTTGAAACTGGAAAGAGTTGCAGGCTCCAATGGCTCAATTATCTTCGCCCGGATGTTCGTAGAGGAAACATTACACCTGAAGAACAACTCTTGATCATGGAACTTCATGCTAAGTGGGGAAATAGGTATACTATGCTTTAGTCAAGAAATATGTATGTTTTGTGCACTACATGGACGAGAGACAAAGATAGAGATCGAAATCTTTTAATTCATATATATATATATATGGTTGCAGCCCTGAAAATGAGTTTAAAAGATACAAAGAAATTTGAGTGTGTCGGATTTCAATTTTGGGTAGCCAAGATACAGATTTGTGACACATGGGGATTCACAAAAATTGTTATGGAAATAAACGTGTTCCTTCCTTATGGCTATAAACTTTTTATTCAATTGTATGAGTTGATGATGATGTATTCTTAATTGAAAGAGTTTTTGGTTTGTATTTTGATATTGTCTCTAAATGGAGTTATGATGGACCTATCCTATCCTCCATGTAGTACATAAAGATCAAGATCAAGATCAAGCTCCAATGTGTACTAATGGGGGCTAGATGCATCAAGAATGATGGATCCACTCACTCTCCAAGAAAAGATTAGGACTAGTAGTATTTGGTATGGGCACGTTTTGAAATGTGGATTTGGCATTGGCAATGGCAATAAAAAAGTTTCCATTTATAGTGAACCCTTTTTGAAGTAGTCACATGTTCACAATTCCTCTTCCAAGAATGAGATGCTCTTGAAATAGATTCTTTAGCACAAAGTCAGCCACTTTATGTTGTGATAAATTAAATCATTGTAATAAATATATATGAGTTCATTTCAACTAATTAATTACATTTTTACTAAAAAGGAAAGAATGAAATTAATTAAAATAGAAAACAGAGCAAAATAGTTTGTAGCCATGGCTTGATATAAAATGCAATATTTATATATATGCATCACGTGCTTAATTTGAAACAACTATGTTTATGTTTATGTAATAATGAAAGCATCTGGCAGGAAGGACAGACAATGAAATAAAGAATTACTGGAGGACAAGAATTCAGAAGCATATTAAGCAAGCAGAAGGAGATCTAATGACAATGGAAGCTCAAGCAGCAGCACCACCCAAGGACATCCCTCTTGATGCTTTTCAACCACTCAATCATACTTACTGGACCATAGAACATCTCTGCTCCATGCACTTACTTAATTCTGATTAATTCATTAGCTTTTATTATGTCTATGTCTCTACCTTATATATTTACACTTTTTCTTTTTCTTTTACTTCAAAAGCTCTTAACTTTTTATTCTAACATTCATCTACAACACAAATTCATGTATTCATCTAATACTCAAGTTCTAAGAATAGATTTTTTTTTATTATTATTATCTCTCATATATTTATACATGCTTAAAGTTTTTTTTAACAGTTGTGTTGTGAAATGTGTTAAACATAATTGTATTTGGGACTGGATAGCTACTAGGTAATGAGGTAATTCTCTCTATTGAAGGTGTCTTTTTTAGGGTAAGTTAAGCCCAAGTTAAGATAATACCAAAGTCTCGTCAGTCCAATTGTATCAGATGCATAATTATATCATAACTGAATGAGAATAATTATTAGAACTTAAGTGCATCATAGATGAGAATAGTTATCAGAGCTTGATGTAAGTTAGAGTTTTAAAACACTTCTGACAGCACGACTTAATTAGTTTCAGAAGTTGTAACATTTAAAGATACGAGTGAGTAATTACAATCAGAAGCATAAAAATTGTATTTAATTCCATAGAAAATATTAAGCTAAGCAGCTTATATGCCTAATACAGTAACCTAGAACCTGTTTAGAAGATTTCAAATGTCTAGGATTAAATTTAGGGTTCCGGTTCTTGCTTATGGTTTCTTCCTGATGTTTCTCCTTCTCTTTATCTTTCTCCCCTATTTTGGCACCATTAGAAGCTAGGGAAGATGAAGTTCTGGAATTGAGCTGAGTTGTGCACTGCTGAAGATATTCAGAACTTTGTAGCAAGTGATGCGCCTCCGTAAGAAGGCTCACTAAGGGATTAGTGTACCCCGTCGTTATTAAGTAATAAAATCTGGACAAGTCCAGATATCGAATCCACAGGATTTATTCCTGCAAGTATCGAGCTACTTGGTCTCAGGTGTTATCTAGGCTATGGGGTTTGACTTGGTTTTGATTAAGTTAACCTACTCCTAATTAAGTTATTTCTACTCCTATCTAAGTTATTCTACTCCTAGGTGATCTTTTACCAACGTAATTACCCAAAGGAACATGAGATGATACGATAATAATGAAAATAGATTGTTTAGACAATGGAATTAAAACCTAATCTAAGTCACTTGTGTCCGAGGCGATTAACCCTACCTATCCTCCTGAGATCCCTAGTTCGTGATTCCCTTGTAAGGCCGAAACTAGCTCCAAGGCTCAGCAATTTGGGCTTAATCTTCTATAGGGTCGTCAATCCTATAGGCACTGACTATGTCAGATTCAGCTCGCAATATGTGCCAACTTAATTTTGGGATTATCGAATGAGTTAAACCAATTAGACAAAGCGTAAGACAAAGATTTAAGCAATAGAACAATTGAATAAACAAAACTATAACATATATTAAAGATGAAAAGTATTGTCACGAAGATACAATGAGCCTAGGATTCATAACATGGATCAGAGGCTAGACAGAATATAAAGGAAGAAAAATGCCTTTCAGGGAACCTTTCTACCAATGCAGGCGTCTTCCTAAGACTTAAGGATGGAACTTGAGCAATCCTCGATGAACGGAGCTTCAGAGGTGTCTTCAATGGAGATTGAAGGAGATGTAGGAGGTGGAGAGGATTTTTCAAGGTGGAAGATTAGGTTTTTACAAAGATAAAAGATATCCATAATTCCTAACAAATGGAGCTATTTATAATGAAAAACTAAAACCTATTCCTAATGGAAAACTAATTAATAAAACCTATTCCTAATAAAAGACTAATTAATAAAAGGGAAAAGTACAAAAATAAACCTTGTGGTTTGGCCCATTTTCGAAGTGCACCCCTTTGGTTTAAAAGTTTGCAAGTCGGTGCCTTGAACTTCATTCCGTTAGCAAAGAGGGGTAAAATTGACTAACGGTGTTAAAAGTCAAAGGGAAAATAGTTAATTTGATCCTTATATTTAATAATTTTATAAATTAAGCATCCTTATTATCTAACTATCACAAACAAACCCCAAAATAAAAAATAAAAATTCAATTATACCATCTTCTCCATTACTCTTTAATTTTTTTCTTTCTCTCTCATCTTTTTTAATTTTTCTCTCTCTAAAATTAAGTTTCTCTCTATTGAATCACATACTATATTCATTGCACTGAGTTCTAATCAAATCGAAAATTCTGTCTCGCATCGCACCCATAAATTTAATCAAAAGTTATTACCATACAAGGTAAAATACCTTGGAATCAGACAATTTCAAGGAGTGATTCTTAATTGTTGTTTCCCCAGCTTGCTCCAAAGATTGATGCTGTCAGAAAGAATTTCCCATAAGCAATGTTGTTTCATTGAAAATGTACTGCAACTATATCTTCTTTCTCCGTTTCACTTTGTTTTAGACACAGAATCAACCGAATGGAATAGTGAAAAGACAACCATGAATTGCATATAATCTACTCACAAAATCACAAATCCTTCGTCCTCATCCCGCTCAATCTCAATCATCCTAACCAGACACCCAATTCTTCATTCGTTTTTTCTTTCAATCTTATAGTCAATAGTCAATACCCAATTTCATCCTCACCAATCGTTTTCACACCTACACTCGTTGATATCACCGCACAGTTGTATATCTCCTTTCCAAATCTAGATTTCGAATTCCTCCAATCCAATCCAATCCCCTGTTATATATATGTATATATGCTCCTAGTCTTATCAGCGTTTTCTCTCTTAATTTCAACACATATTCCATATAATTCCCCGTCTCTTCTTCTTCTTCTTCCTTCATTCCTCCCTGTTTACTTTCTCCGCCGTCACCAGGTATGTCGGTTTCTGTTTTGTTCATTCTTTTCCATGTTTTTGCTTTCCTTGGATCTAGTTTTTACCGTTTTTGTGAGTTGGATGAACGCTTTAATTCAATTTTGCTTTTCTTTTGATAGAAACATTGCATAATTGATAACCGTAAGAATCCCAATTTTGTTTTTGTTTTTTAAAGATAACTTTGCAGATTCTAGGGGCATGTATAGCGTTTGTTATTTCGCGTTCTTGTTTTGTGATGGTCGTTGTCTATATTACAGAGAAACTTGATTTTAAAGAGAGAAAAATTAAAAAGATGAGAGAGAAAGAAAAAAATTAAAGAGTAATGGAGAAGAAGGTATAATTGAATTTTTATTTTTTATTTTGGGGTTTGTTTGTGATAGTTAGATAATAAGGATGCTTAATTTATAAAATTATTAAATATAAGGACCAAATTAACTATTTTCCCTTTAACTTTTAACACCGTTAGTCAATTTTACCCCTCTTTGCTAACGGAATGAAGTTCAAGGCACCGACTTGCAAACTTTTAAACCACAGGGGTGCACTTCGAAAATGGGCCAAACCATAAGGTTTATTTTTGTTCTTTTCCCTTAATAAAAAGCTTTCCTAATGAAAGACTAATTAATAAAAAGTTATTCTAATGGAAAAATAACTCTCCAATTATTATCTAATAAAAACTAATTTATCTTTGGGGATAAAATATAATTATTTAAATACAAAAAATCCAAAGATAATCCCTAAAAATCTGCCAAAATATTCTGCATGACTTTTATTTGATTTTGATGCGCTGAGTGGGTCTCTGATTCTGATCCTTAAAAATCTTCACATTTATCTCTAAAAATCTGCACATAATCTCATAAAATATTATTTAGATAATTCATCCAAAATTAATTAATTATCCTACCAAAAATCCTTTTTAATTACCAAGTCAAATTTGATTTATATTTGGTAGGTTAATTTCTTAATTTTGGGTACAGATAAATCTCAAAATAACACATAGAGATTAATTTACTAAAAGTGACAAAATACTTGACAAAAGTAAGAAATATTTAATAAAAAGCTAAAAAGTAATTTAAAAACCTAAAATTGACAAAACAATAATAAATTTCTATTAAAGTAAATAAAAGATACAAAATAGTCCCTAAAACCGTATTAAAAGATAGGGGTTTTTGACCCCTATCAACCTCCTCACACTTTAAAGTTTTACTTGTCCCCAAGTAAACTAAAAAACTAAACCCGCAATCACAAGACAAGCTAGAAAACCTTCTGGTTTTACTAGGTGCCTGACACAATTTCGAGCATCTGTAATTACATGCATTCGGAAGTACAAAATAGAGACATGATATCTAAAAGCCGCATTTCAATTATCACATGTCATATTTTTAAGAAAAGGATACATGTTTAATTAAACGAGCTTAAGGGGATAGCTAAGTAAAACACCTCACCATAGGTAGTTCACTCAATTCACACAATTTTGGTGGCTAAAGTGTTTACTCTCGGCTTATGTTCTTGCTTAGGATTACGTTAACTTTGCACGTTCATCCGAGTTCCTCTACTATGCTACATGACTCCGATGATATAAAAAACAGCCTCGAATTGGGGTTGTAATGTGGTTAGAAGATGGTTAAAGGTACAACAAGGGTTAATAGTTCTAGCGCTAGAAAAACAAAGTTAAAATGGCTTTAGCAAATATGAAGTGACTGAGCTTTTTATTTTTTTTTTCTTGAGACGTTCTGATTTTAAGAACTGGGGAATGAAGTTCTCCCCTTTTTGTTCGTCTCTTTTCTTTTCTTTTTCTATTCCTTTTTTCTTTTTTTTTCTTTTAATAGTGATGCTCATTCACCTCTTAGTCTTTTGGCTTGCTACTATAATGCCATAAACAAAGAAAAAGCGCTAGAAGAAAACAAAGGCTCAAATTGAGCTTTGCAAAAACTCGGGTTAGATAACAAACTAAGTGATAGTTTGCAAAAAAAATAAGGGTTAGAACGAAAGAAAAACTACAATCTACAAAATACAGGCTCAAAGGGGCTTCCTAGAGTAGATGAAAAAGAAAACATAATGTAAAGAAAACGTTAATTCTAATGAGGCTGATTCATCGTTTATCATCTCAAATCAGTGCATGCAGGTTCAATTCAGTATCAGGTGTAAAATCTGTAATCTTTCCACAAGTCAAAGCATTCACACAAAAATGTCAAGAAAAAGAGCTTTTTGATGTTCGCTCTTGGGCTCAAATTCAACTCACAGTTCTTGGGTTTCAAATTTGTGCTTACTAGTTCTCCCCAAACTCAAGTTTTAATATCGCATGCCTTCAATTCTTAAGTTATCTACCCAAGTAATGATTTTGGCATTTCTTCAAAAGTAGGGTCTAAATGCAAACTTTAGTTCATGCTTTTACAGATACATGGATTGTGTCCTATACCTAAACTAGTTGTCATGCAATCTTAGATTCGGTTTTCAGCCCTCAAAAACAAATAACGAAACTTTAACTTCGGATAGAGTGTACAATTCTTGGGATTATAACATACTAAAACAAATTAAAATAAAACAACGCGACACGAATTTTTCTTTCGAAATTTTTTTTTCAGCTCCGTTCGGGATTTAAAAATCCCGAACTGTTGCTTATCTCGGCCGAGCTGGGCGGCAGTGCCCAGCTCGCCGAGCTGGGCCTCCCGAGGCGAAATTATGCATTTTTTTCCCTGCTCGACGCGAGCTGGCAGGCAGAAGGTCCGAATTTTTTTTTTAACCCGAACACTGAAAATAAAAAAAAACGTAAAAGAACTAAACTAACCTAAAAGCATATCTATAAAATTTATTAAAAAGTAAAAACCTGAAAAGTTTTATTCAAACTTGGGTTGCCTCCCAAGAAGCGCTACATTATAGTCGGTGACCTCGACATAGAATTCCCTCCTAGGTGTATGCTGACATTCGCGTTAGGAATTCAAATTCCTGAATAAATAATCTGTACCTGCAAAACAGATTATCCGTTTCAAAGAATTTTAATAAAAACAAAGGACAAAATTTAAATAAGTTATGAAAAAGTTTAGTTTTCTCCCTTTTTGATTCCCTTAGTAAATAAAAAAGAATGAAAATTTCTGGACTTGGAGCAAAACTAAACTCTTCTATCTTTGGATTCTTCTCTAGAGGCTCAATTTCAACTGATTCCTCAATTAATATTGAAACTTTTGGTTTCTCATAATTATGGGTCAGTTCTTCATTGATAATGGGAAAAGATATTACCTTATCAACCTGACTTACCAAATTGGGTTCTTTAATTGATTCGTTCGCGGTTGAATCAACTAGGATCCCTTTTTGTATGCATAAATTTTTAATTGAGGCATACAAATCGTCAGTTTGATCTTCGTGAGTATATAGAAAGTTAAGCAAATGCGTAATAGACTCCTTATTTCCATTGTTTCTAGCCATTTTCTCAAAAAAGAAGAATCATTAAAAATAACAATAAAAATTAAAAACAAATATTCACACAAAAATATTCACAAAAAGTATAAAGAATTATATATGAACAAGTATAAACGATATAAACAAGGAATATTCACAAAAGAAAGCCTAAACTAATAAATCAACCTTTGGTTCGATATTGCAGAAGAAATAAATCCCTGGCAACGGCGCCAAAAACTTGATGTGCCTCCGTAAGAAGGCTCACTAAGGGATTAGTGTACCCTGTCGTTATCAAGTAATAAAATCTGGACAAGTCCATGTATCGAATCCACAGGATTTATTCCTGCAAGTATCGAGCTACTTGGTCTCAGGTGTTATATAGGCTATGGGGGGTTTGACTTGGTTTTGATTAAGTTAACCTACTCCTAATTAAGTTACTTCTACTCCTATCTAAGTTATTCTACTCCTAGGTGATCTTTTACCAATGTAATTACCCGAAGGAACATGAGATGATACGATAATAATGAAAATAGATTGTTTAGACAACGAAATTAAAACATAATCTAAGTCACTTGTGTCCGAGGCGATTAACCCTACCTATCCTCATGCGGTCCCTAGTTCATGATTCCCTTGTAAGGCCGAAACTAGCTCTAAGGCTCAGCAATTTGGGCTTAATCTTCTATAGGGTCATCAATCCTATAGGCACTAACTAGGTCAGATTCAGCTCGCAATATGTGCCAACTTAATTTTGGGATTATCGAATGAGTTAAACCAATCAGACAAAGCGTAAGACAAAGATTTAAGCAATAGAACAATTGAATAAACAAAACTATAACATATATTAAAGATGAAAAGTATTGTCACGAAGATACAATGAGCCTAGGATTCATAACATGGATCAGAGGCTAGACATAATATAAAGGAAGAAAAATCCCTTTCAGGGAACCTGTCTACCAATGCAGGCGTCTTCCTAGGACTTAAGGATGGAACTTGAGCAATCCTCGATTAACGGAGCTTCGGAGGTGTCTTCAATGGAGGCGTCTTCCTAAAAATCTTTCAAAATATTCTGCATGACTTTTATTTGATTTTGATGCGCCGAGTGGGTCTCTGATTCTGATCCTTAAAAATCTCCACATTTATCTTTAAAAATCTGCACATAATCTCATAAAATATTATTTAGATAATTCACCCAAAATTAATTAATTATCCTACCAAAAATCCTTTTTAATTATCAAGTCAAATTTGATTTATTTTTGGTAGGTTAATTTCTTAATTTTGGGTATAGATAAAGCTCAAAATAACACATAGAGATTAATTTATTAAAAGTGACAAAATACTTGACAAAAGTTAGGAATATTTAATAAAAAGCTAAAAAGTAATTTAAAAACCTAAAATTGACAAAACAATAATAAATTGCTATTAAAGTAAATAAAAAGAAAATAAAAAATACAAAATAGTCCCTAAAACCATACTAAAAGATAGAGGTTTTTGACCCCTATCAGCAAGCCAACTATTATATCATCGAATATGATTTTGCCTTCAGCAGATAGAGAGCCATTTATGTCTGAATTAGCTGCATTGCCTTAGCATTCCAAAGTGTTGTCGAAGATAGAGCATGCGAGTACTTTTGATGGATGCTGATCAATTCATGATCGAGGGCTCTGCGCTGAGTGGAAATGATTTAAACTTTTTAGTGTAAGACATGTTGCTGAGTGGAAAGGTCACATACCTTTTGATCTAGAGCTTCCATATCAGATTTATTGATATTGAGTTGATGAAGGGCTTCTGACATGGAGTCAACAATGTTTCCTTCAGCGGCCTTTTCAAGATGACCATTCATCTCAATGAGTTCAATAGAGATTGTTCAGAGCTCAGTAGACAACCTGTTTGATACTTCAAGGGCGATGACAGAGCCAGAAGGAATGAATCTAATTGTGTGCTCTAAGGTTGCCATGTGAGTTATCATGTCCAATTGGATAGAGGCCATCCTATCAGCATAAGTGTGGATGCCTTGCTGGGAAACTAGAGCTACAATGGTATGTACAGGACTTTTGATGCTTGCGAGCTCGTTCGGCGAAAGGGTTGTCTCACCTACTGAGTGAGCAATCATACCAAAAGGTGGAAGCACATATGTTGGTAGAGATGGTTGACGAAGAGATATACACTTTGCAATCTCAATCATTTTATCATCAGCTTCCTTAAGAGTTTTCAGCACATCTGATTGAGATAATGTATTGGAAGTAGAGGCTGCTTGATCTTAGATTTCACTCAACCTATCCATTCAGAGTTAATTCTTCTTGAACAAGTAAAATAGACGTCTTCTTATATATGACTGGACATATTCCATAGTTACGGATTCGTCTAAGGATATAGTTGATGAAGGATCGAATTATACTGGACCTAATACTGAAAGGTAAACATCAGAATCAACTTGACTTATTAGCGCTCTAAGGGAATGTGACCATTCTGATAAAACAGTCTGTGCACTCATTCCATTATATTTTTAGGATTAAATTGATTTGGTTAATTAATTTAAATAAACATATATGACTAGCTTCGGTAAGAACCTAATGGGTCACACATGAAGTAAGATCGGAGGATGGAATAGTAATTTAGTAGAGAGACTATGGGGGGCCGAATTATGTAGTGCATAAATTAGGAGTTTTAGTTGATTTATTTAGATAAATATAATTAGATTATATTATGGTTAAATCAATTAAAGAGATAATATTAGTTAGATAATATAATGTAATTATTTATCTTTATTATTATCCTAACCTAATTAATTATCCTAATGAGATTAGGATAATATTTATTAAATATATTTTATTAGATATAAGATAATGTTTAATAAATAGAATAATTATCTAAATAGAATTCCTAAGTTATTTAGGATTTTAATTTACTAAACCTAATTGAATTAGGATTCAATTAATTCAATACTATAAATAGACCCCCTTACCTATGAGAATTTGGGTAAGCAATATAGAGGAATAGGATTTATTCTCGTCTCTCACTCGATTAAATTGATTACTCCGTTCCATCCGTTTCTTATATTCGTGTGGATACTGTTAGAGGCAATCTACACTTGGTTGCTATTTGGTTGATTACTAACTTTTGGTTTTGGTTTCTTGATTGTGTTTGTGACTGATGCGACATCCATGTGGGCACTTCGTTTGCAACAGTAGATAGTTCATCAATCAAAGGTACTTTTGTTTAATCCCTTTTTGTATGAAATAACGATTAATGGATCTTGGGAATGGGAAATAGACAAAATAGATAACATTTTTATATTTCTATTGCACCTAGATACTAAAAAAAGGACCTCGTAGGTTCCTTTTACCTCAGCTCACAATACCCACACTCCAGACTGGGATCTAGTCACTTTGTTGGGATAATCATGCTTCTCAAAGGATAACTAGCATGCAACGAGGGTAAGCTTCTGATGGTTTTTACCGAGCTATCATTTAAAATCATGTTTCATCATAAATAGAAGTGTCTTTATAGTCTTCAGACATACAAAGCCTCCAAAAGGTCGTTTAGTGGCTTAAGTGGCCACTAAAGTGTTTAAAATGTATTTTATCTTGAAGAGGTCTTGAAATATAAGGAGAGAGTTTTAGCCCCATCTTTAAGGGTCGTATGGAACTTACCTCCTCAAGGGGAAGCATTGTACGAATAAGATGAAGTGGCCATACGACGCTTAGTTCTAGGATACGACAGATTCACTATCTTTTAGGATTTCATTTTTTGGGAACACTTTAGTGTATGTACATACATCTTTATGTTGATTTAGGGCCTTTAAGGTCAAATAAAATTTTCTTGATGTTTCAGGTCATGTTTTAGCGTCAAAACAGTCTCATAGGGACATATATAGATCTGACTGATGTGTCATTCTCAATAGAACAACATGACGATGATGGGGCCCTAAGGTCATCCTTGAGCTCAGTATGTCTGGATACTCTTTTAGCCAAAGGCGTTGATGGGAGTATACTATTATGTGAATAAAAGATCCTTTGAAACTAGTAGAGCACAAAAGTTTTAGTACTTGCCAAACTCGGTTTCATAGGCTCCCAAATGTTTATATTGTAATCGAGCCAAAACCTATTCATGCATGCATATTGTTTACGACTAACTGCTTCCTTCTTATATCCCCATTGTGAAATATGTACCCCGTTTTTCCCATTCTGAATTTGTAATAATTTATTTTCTGCATTTATTTATGCTTTAAAGTATTTATTGTGTAAGCATCCACGCTAATAAAAGAACTAAAATGAACACATATGACTAGTAAAATGTTTAAAAGGGCGAATGCCAAGATCAATAAGTCATATCCATATATCCAAAATCCCTGTTTTCATAGCCAAGAAAAGAGTCCACATTTTGAGCATTTTTTTATAAAAGTAAGGTTTTTTAAAAGAACATGTCAAAATAAGTTCAATGCTCGTGTTTATTTGTCCGAATTTTTAAACCGTTGTATGAAAACCGATCTTTTTGCTCATAAGAAGGTGAAAGAATATGAGTTTTTTTAATTAAATGTTACTTATTTTTTTTAAAGGTTACTCGTTTTTTTTTATCAAAGAGAAGGTTACTCATTTTTTTTATCAAAGAGATTTTTTTTATAGATTGATCAAAGATGTGTTACCCATTTATTTAGGCATAAATAATAATAATAAAAGATTTATGCTAACTTTTTTTCAAATTAAAATTTATGTGACAACTATTAATATATTCTGATACGAGTAATCATTCATATAAAACTTTTAGTTACAAATAAAGAAATATTGCTACAAAATCATTTATCTATTTGTAATAATTTAAAAAAAATATGACGAAATTGATTTTTCATTTTTTTTTTAAACTATTGTAACAAACAATGGATTTTTTTATTATAATAAATTTGATGATAATTAAATTATTGTCACGTATACTATGATTTCATGTAGTGATTACTGATTATGCTATTTATGAATGCATATTATTAATAAAATATTTTATAAAAATGAAAAGCAATTAAACTATTACGTTAACGTACTATAAAAATAATAATTTAAATTAGAGAAAAATATAAGAATAAACCTTGTGGTTTGGCCAATTTGCAAAGCTAATCCATGCAGTTCAAACATGGGTTATGTGCTTTGTACAGTTTACAAACTCCGTCATTTCGTCAAAAATTATTGTCGTGAGTATTTACCCCATAAAAGAGTGTTTTGGAGCAATTAAAAACACTGAATTTGTAAATTACTCAAAGTACAAAGTCTGACTATACTAATTAACTAAAGCTAAAAATGGACTCACATATACTTTACCGTAAATTCACAAAGCACAAGCCCTCTATTTGCAAGATTCTAAACCACAGAGACTGTCTTTGCAAATCGACCAAATCGTATCGTTTATTTTTGTACTTTTCTCTTTAAATTATATAGATATTATGTATATATCATATGTAATTATATTAATATTTGTATTTTTTTATGTTTATTATAATATATATATATATATATATATATATAATAGCATATATATATATATATTACTATTTTTATGATATATTTATATAATTAAGTTAGCTAATTTTATTTGTAGGAATTATGCTATTAAAATATACATGCATAAATATAATTATTGAATATGAATTTTATACATTACTATTTGAATTATTATATTTTTTACAAGTATAAGCCATATTATAATAAAATAATATTTGATAGTTGATTATTTGTGAGAATATTTATTTTGAAGATGTTAGTAATAAGTTTAAAAAATAATAAAAATAAAAGGTTGATTAATCTAAAACCTAAAATTTTTGGGACTAAGTAATGACCAAATGTGGTATGACATAAGGATAGAAAATCTCTCACTAACAGAACACTGGATGAAAATTGTATAGACAGATTAAAAGGTTATGAAAACAAATGAGGAAAAGTGACTACATAGAGTGACAAACACAATTTGAAATAGTATAATAAAGTTTTTCTTAAAAAAGAAAGAAAGAGTAATAAAGTTTTCAAAATGTGGATATATGAAGGAGATAAAAGCTAGAAATAAAAGAAATATAAAACTCCATGAATGGATTGATCACATAAATTTACTAAAAGCATAATAAAACTAAAAGAGAAATTCGAAATAAGAGTATTCATAAGTATGTTTGAATCTTGCATGCATGTAATAAGGTATGATTAATAAGTTGACTAAATAAGGCTTCTTTGGGAAATCATTTCCACCAAATCCATTTCCTTCTTTAAGTGATTAGTTGCCGGAATCTCCATCATACATACTCTGAAGCTCCATTGAAATTTCAAAGGCATCCATCATATTAATATCGTTCACATGAAGCAAAGACTCGAGACCCGAATCATAATCAATAAACTTCTCCTTATCATTAACTGAAGAGCACATGATCATCTCTTTTCGCAACTGATCATCATCATTCATCATTTTGATATGATCATCTTTAATTTCATTCTTGTTTGATGATGATGATCCAAGATTTTTTATGTACATTTGTAAGAGAGTGACTTTGGAGTTCGATTCCTTCCCTTTTCGATTTGAAAATTGTTTTCTTTTAGTAGCATTCCAGTGATTCTTAATGGTGTTCTCAGTTCTTTGAGGTAACCTCTTCGCTATTTCAGCCCATCTGTTTCCTATTTCTTTGTGAGCTTCTATTAGTATTTCATCTTCTTTTTCGCTCCATGCATCTTTCTGCAATTTTTTATGATTGAATTGCAAACAAATTGTAAAATTATAGCATACAATAATAACTCAATACATACATATATATATATAAAATAAAATAACATTTGTGGAGAATCACATCTTAGAAGATGCATAATCAAAGCCAAACCCTAACACTTGTCACTATGCATGTCTATGTGTTGTCTTGTTCCTAGAGGAAAATACTTGATAAGCGAAATATTCTTATAATTTGCTTAAGGGGTGTTCAAATACTAATAAAAACAAAATCAAATATAAATAAAAAAATCTTCCATATAGAATATTATTTTTAGGAGGGATACATGTAGGAAGTTTCAATATTTAATGCAAATATAATTAATAAATAAACATTTTGGTTTCAAATTGAAATGATATACCATTGAAATTTTAGCAATAAGATTTTTCTTATGTAAAATTAATTCAATTAGGCAATATGATGAATAGAATTATGAGAAATAATGTGTTACTTTCTTCCTTTCAGTTTTTTTCGTTTAACAAAATGAAAATACTCTCAATATAATGGGTTATTCTATTTAATACAATTATAAAAAGGTAGAATAAATTTAAATATATTTTTAGTAATTTGACTTTTACATTATTTTATATATATATATATATATATATATATGAAGGATCAGGTGAAAACACATCCTTATATGATAACATGTTTTTTTTTATGTAAGAATACTCCTATAAAAAACGTAGAACATATGTAAGGTTATTTAGAACATTGTACTTAACATTTTAGAACACATGCTATAAAATATATAACATATACTCCAGCATATGTTCTAAAACTAATATCTTGTGTGCTAAAACTAATTATTTAGAACATTTTATTTAACGTTTTAAAATATGTGCTATAAAATATACAATATATTATTCCAATATATGTTCTAAAACTAATGTCTTATGTTCTACAGCTAATATCTTATATTCTAAACTGATTATTTAGAACAATTTACTTAACGTTTTAGAACACAAGCTATAAAATATAGAACATATACTCCAACATATGTTCTAAAACTAATGTCTTATGTTCTACAACCAATCTCTTATGTTCTAAACTAATTATTTAGAACATTTTACTTAACATTTTAGAACACATGCTATAAAATATATAATATATACTCTAGCATATGTTCTAAAACTAATGTCTTATGTTGTACAACTAATCACCTATGTTCTAAAATTAATGTCTTATGTTCTTCAAGCATACTAACCGGAAGTGTGAGATTAATCAGAGACGAAGGAAAGACCGAAGATGATGAAGGACAACAACGAATAACTGAACACACAAGAGTGGCGTTGGTGACCAATGGATGTGTTTTAAAAGCAACAAAATATTTACAATAAGGTCATTATATGTTCTCACATAAGAACCATTCTTACATAAGGAATGTGTTCTCACTTGAGCCATTTCCTATATATATATATATATATATATATATATATATATATATATATATATATATATATATATATATAGGTAGTTATGATAGAATTAAATAACTTTTGTATTTCTATCATAATCTTTGTAATACTATTCTGTGCTCTTTAAACTTTACTATTCTAATCTGTAATCTAGAATTATATTTTGATACACTTAATATAGTATCAAAGCAGTTTCCATTCTACATCAATTAATCTTTTGATCTTCCTTCAAGTATGATTTCTTCCTTTTTTGAAACGAAATCATTTTTTATATTTCATTTTAGAATCGAGCTTCGATTCATAGATTTATTTTATTTTCATCGGATTTTTACAATATTTTTTCTGAGTAATGAATTAGGATGAGCCAATAGAATCTGAATCAACAATTAAGTCAGAATTCGAAGAATCTGAATCAACAATCAAGGAAGAATCCACATGCAACAACTACATGATCTGGATTTGTAGATCCTCACTCAATCATTATACGCATCACGGAGAAAATCCTATTTTGGTGTTGGTTGCTCAGTTACTAAATGGAAATGATTATCATTCCTAGAGTTGAGAATTTCAAAGAGCCTTCCTAGTAAAGAACAAGACTTCTTTCATGCATGGTATATTAGCAATTCCTTCTTTCATAATTGTGATGATGCTTGGGATAATTTGAAATATGTTTTGCCCGATAGGATATTCATTAAGATTTCTGAACTTCAAGATCAATTGTGCATATTTACTCAAGGATCTTTAATTGTTATAGATTTCTATACTAAGCAGATGACTTTATGGGAGGAATTGATTAACTTTAGGCCTTTATATGTCTATGAATATACACTTGCATGTAAATGTGAAAATCTTTTGCCAAATACTAAAGCTTATTAGGAGGTAGATTATGTTATTCATATTCTTAAAGGCTTGAGTTCAGAATATTCTAGTGTTAGATCTCAAATCTTTTTTATGAAACCTTTGCCTAATATCAGTACAACCGTGTCTTTAGTTTTACAAGGAGAAGGCGGAATTTGGATATTAACATGATGATATAATCGTTTAAAAATCTTGTTGAAGGAAAATATTACGATAACAAGAAAAAATGGCCCTGTAGTGACTATGATAAATCAGGGCATACTATAGACCAATGTTATCAAAAACATGATTTTCCTCCTAGTTTTAAGTTTACATAAAAGAAGGGTAATTTTTTATATATAATAAAAAGAAGGGTAATTTGACTTGGAATGTTGTAGCTATGTCTGAAGGTTAGTCTGTACCAAGTTATTTATCTATGTTAAACTCTATAACTCTTATTATTCCTCGAGCATCACAAGGAGACAGTGTTGGTACTTGAACTACTTTGTCAAGGCACAATATACGAAATTTTTGCGAATATTGGATGTTAAATGATGTTAAAGATCCAACAGCATGACATGTTGTTGGCATTATGATTTCAAGTATTTTTAATTCTTAAAGTTATATTGGAAATAATATGTCTGATTATGCTTATTATTCTATAAGTGTTGGTTGGATTATAGATAACGGAGCCATATATCATATTGTTCATAATATTGCATATTTTAGAAACTTTTCCTAGAGTTAACAATATAATTGTTAGATTATCAAATGATCAACAGATAATAGTCACTCGATTGGGGTGTGTCAAGTGAATTCTAGGTTTTTGTTACACAATTTTCTAAATCTTCAACAGAGGAAGAATAGAGAACTGTGGCATCTTTTACAACATAAGTTCAATGACTTTCTTATATTCTTCAAACATTACATATCATTCATAACAACATGTTCCACTCTTTTGTGATATCCAGTCAGCTATTTATATCACCAACAATTCCACTTTTCATGAAATGACAAATCTTATTGAGTTAGATTTCCATTTCGTCTAAGAATACGTTTAAATGTATTTTAGTAAATTGATTTTATAATATCAGTTGTTTATATATTGGGTAGTTAGGATAAAATTAAGTAACTTTTCTATTTATGTCTCATTCTTTGTAATATACGTCTCTCGTCCTTCAATCTTCATCTTCTTATTCGTAATCTAGAATTAAATTTTCATTAGACATAATACTATTTTATTAGTATTTGTGTTTAATAAATAGACAAACAATTAAATTCCAAATCAAAGTGAAATGTTGTAGAAAGCTTAATAAGATTATGTTTTTGTACGTCAATTGAGTTTGTTTTGAGTCCATTATTCAAAGTAAAGGAAAAAAAATATGAAAACAAAGAGAAAACTTAGTTAAAGAGAAAGAAAAAAAACCTTGATGTGAGGTCTCAAATGGTTGCACCATCTGTCTCTACATTGTTTTCCAATTCTTCCTTGCATCATCTTAGCAATTTGAGACCATCTTTTTATTCCATGTTCTTTCACCAACTCCACCAACATTCTGCTCCACAAAAACCCTAACCATTAAAAATAAAAGAACAAAATGAAAAATAACAATATTTAATAAGGAATTAACCAACCTGTCCTCTTGAGGTGTCCATTGACCTTTGATTATATGAGATTTGCCGTTGTTTTTAATCTGAACCCGTTTATCCTTTTGATCAACTCCATATGTTGTTACACATGACATCTCACCAACTGTTCCGTTAACATTCATCGAACCCATTGTACGCAAATTCATAGGCTGCCCATACATATGGTTTTGGTAATTATGATCAAATCCAAATGGATTAACTTCGATTTGCTTTGTATTAGAATTAAAAAAGGGTTTTCTATCTGAAGATAATAAAGAACCCATTTGAAAACCATTTCTAAGATCATCCATACAAGTACTTGATAATGCGAAAGACGGATTGTTTGAGAACCCATCAATCGGATTCAGAAAAGAAGACAAGTAGAGATTGGGGAACTCATTTGGTGCTTCTTGTTTCAATGGAAAATCATATAAATGGCTTGAAAATTGAGGGCATTCATCTATGAGCTTTCTGTTTAACTCCATGAAGAAACACAGTTTAAACAAAGAGAGCAGGAGAGGAAGAAAGGAATGATGGTTTAAGGAGAAGAAATATTGAGTAAATAGGTTTTCATTCCATTAAATCCTTTCATTCTATATAAATTCATTCCACTAAATGCCAAGTCTACATGCACTGAGTAATTAATTCATTTGGAACAAATTTTGCAGTGAAATTTATGTAATTTATGTTATTAATTAGTTGCTTTAAATGTTTTTGTCTTAATTACTTACTTAGGAGAGTCAAAGTGCTTAATGACAATTTGGTCAAACAATTTCAAACATAATGGGTAGATATTATTATCAAATTTCATAAAAAAAATTATGATATTTCTAAGTTTATATTTTTTTTTGTCTAAAATTGTAAAATTAAAGTATTATACATTGTGGGTGGTGTCATTGTTAGAATAATATCTTGTTGTAAACCTTTTTTATTTTATTCTACCTTTAATATTTTTAAATGAGTATTAAATATATTAATTTTGGTAACCGACCATTTATTACAGCAACAATTTTGTATTTAGAACTAATTTTTAAATTGTATAACCAACCATTTATTATGGTAACAGTTTTGTATTTAAAACTAATTTTAAAATGTGTAACCAACCATTTATTATGGTAACATTTTTGTATTTAAAACTAATTTTAAATTGTGTAACAGAATATTTATCTATATACTTCTATAATAGCGGAAGCAGAGAGAAATGAGGAGAAGTGCATTTTTTATGAGTTGTCAATGTAGTAAAAAATTAAAATTAAAAAGATTTAATTAATTAAAAATAACAGATTTATATTTATAATATATTAAACAATTACTAGCCCATTAATTAAAATAATAAAAGAAATTAATAGTTACATGAAGATGAAAAAACACAAAGCAAAGGAAATCCAAAAGTCACAAATAAACTTCTATATAAAGTATGATAGATAGTATTTCACCAATTGTGTTATATTTCTGAAGGTAATTGTTCGATTTTTTTCATATATTATAGTTATTTTGTTCTCAATTGTGTTGTTGTTTAATTTTTATTAAACAATAGTTGTTATAGTTTCATCTTTCAGATCCATTTCTGTCGTTACCGAGGTTCTATACCTCTCGCTACTTTATCCATGTTTTCTTTTTTATTTTTATTTTTCTTTTTAAACTAATATCTCCAATTGAAGAAATCGAATAGAAATAGAAGATGCATGGAAAATTAAAATCGGGAAATACAAAAGTGTAAAAAATTACAAGAAATTCTTATGTTTCTCAAGGTAATTACTTGATTTTTTCATATTTTATAGTTATTTTTGTTCTCAATTGTGTTACTGTTTTATTTTTATTAAACAATAGTTGTTATAGTTTCATCTTTGAGAGATGAAATTCCATTTCCATCATTACTCAGGTTCTATACCTCTCGCTACCTTATCCATGTTTTCTTTTTTATTTGTCTTTTTTTTTTCAAAATCACTAAAATAAAGATTTTGTATATTTACATTCTTTTTTAGTATATGTTGCTAGGTGTTATCGTTTCGATTGTTAACTCTAACTAAAATTTATATTTTAGGCTTTATATGAACTCAAATTTTAGCTTTAATTGAAGTTAGATTAATTTTTCTAATTCAGAACCTGTTGAAATCCACTCATTTTTTTTAGTTTGAGTTTATCTAACTTATATGGATTGTATTTTTTATATTTTTGCATTTTGGTACAAATAGATATAAAGTTTCATACAATAGTTGTTCATTGAAGTTGGAGGCATATTGAATAAAATATTAAACAGGTATTGAAATATTATACTTACAATGAAGTTTATTTCAATTATAAATTGTGTTATATTATTATTCTTATCAAGAAGTTATTTTTTTCAGTTCTCTAGACAAAGAGATTGTAAGTGTCTAATACACTTAATAAGATGTTTATTCTTGAAAATTTTGGATTATGCTAGATACGAATTCAAAATAAATTTTGATACTCAAAATCCTAAAAATGTACATTAATTATGAGATATTGAGATAATTGCTTTTGCAACATTGGCTTATATAGTTTTTAACTATTATATTGTGGTTTGTACAAAATTGTTAGTATTTCAAAAGTTTTTAACAGATGAAAATGAAATATGATCATATGACAAGTTGTTGGAAAATATTAATTAAAAAATATTATTATTTGAATCTCTTCAAATTCTCAAACGTTGAGCATAATTATTCTAATTAATAGAATTAATTTCACATATTAATTATAAAACATTTTTTTTGTACTGAGTGGTTACAATTGCGATTTAATTCTATTTAACTAAAATTAATTTATGGACTTAATACTTCATTAAGAAAAAATAAAATTTTTGATTAATGGGCAAAAAATATTTCCACACTCCTCTTTATATGCTTATATCTTGACATTCTCTCTTATTTTCGAAAAAAAACGAGAGGAAGATAGTTCTTTCGTAATAATGTTTTTTGTCCCTTCATTTTTGTTCTCTATTCTTTTGTTTGTTTTTCTTACTTACGAAATTCAAGAATATATAATTATTAGAAAATATTAATGAAGTCAAATAAGTGATATCTACGAGCGTGACTGATATTCTGTACAGTGAAAGAATGAAGAACAAATTGATTGAATGTCTTGATGAGATATTACAAGATGAAAATAGGAGAAATCATCACCTTAAGTTGATTAAATTGGATATATTGGGTTATTGTAGCAGAATGAATAATTGAATTCGAATACTTGGTGATCATGAAATTCCATCAAACAAAATGATTATCATCAAGATGAATTTGTGACGAATTCTTATGAATTTTATTTTTTTTTTAGATGTAACATATTGAATTGATAAAGTTTCTTCATGTCAGGGGCGGATGTAGGGGTGGTCAAATGGGGCATTTGCCCCCCCCTTCATCCCATAAAAAAAAAATTAAATTCAAAATTAATGGTTAAAGTGCAAAAATACCCCTAATGTTTTGGGTCAGAAGCAATTTTATCCCTAACGCCTAAAATGGTATAATTTTATCCCTAATGTTGGAAGCCAAGAGCAATTTTACTCCTAACGTTGATAAATTGGGTTAAGTTGAGAAATAATTCATCAAGCTGTCTTCTCGGTCATGAATAATAGTGTCTGAAATTGATCCAATTTATCAACGTTAGAGGTAAAATTGGTGCAAAATAAAGAAAAAAATGACTTTATTTTATAATAGTGTCTGAAATTGATCCAAGTTATCAACGTTAGGGATAAAATTGCTATTGGCTACAAACATTAGGGGTAAAATTGCACCTGACCCAAAACGTTAGGGATATTTGATGCGTAACAACCCGAGAATCCCGAAAATGGATGATTACGAGTCAGAAACATTATAATTTACGTTTTTTATAAAAAAAATCATGAAAATAATGCATGACAATTGAACTGTTTTGCATTTTTCGTCACCAAAAATTGAACAATTTTGTATTTTTTGTCATAAAAAATTGAACAATTTTATATTTTTTGTCTAAATTTTTTTTACGTAGAGTTTTGCCCCCCGCTCCATCAAATCCTGGATTCGCCACTGCTTCATGTGCAACATTAGAAACGTATTGATTGTAATAGTTTATAGCATAATATATTGACGTTTCTTCCATTTTAACATAGATTGTAATTCTTTTGTATCGTAGATATAATATTTAATTTTAATTGTAGTTTAATTCAATTTTTGTTTAACATAGATTGTAATTCTTTCGTATCGTAAATATAATATTTAATTTTAATTTTAGTTTAATTCAATTTTTTTTCATTATATTCTAATATATTTCTTAATTAATCTCCTATTTTATTATTATTGTTTCACATTAAAAAATATGAAAATGTATTAAAATTACTAAAAAGTATAAATAATTGAATTTTATAAAAATAAATAAATCATTCACCTTTAATTAAAATTCTATAAAAAAATCAATTATTTTCAAAATTAATTTAATTTAATTTGAATTATCAATAAAAATATATATTAATTTCAAATATACATAATATAATAATTTTCCATAGCATGATATAAAATTACTTAAAAGTAAATATGTTAATTTATTTATTTATCTAAATTAAATAAATGTTTCACATCCCGTGCATCACACGGGTTTTCGACTATTTATAATAATAATAATAATTTCGTATTCATAGGAAGTTTAAAGTATGCATTTAATTTCCTTCTTGTAAATAATTTTCTAATTTTTTCATTTTGGGTAGAAAAGAAAATATTTTCGTTCTGATTAATTTCTTCCTAAAAACTATGTATATTTTACTATGCATTTTCAAGTTCTTATTCTAGGGTCCTAACCCCGGGTGTACGAGTTTAATGCTCAATGTGTTCACCTTAGGGAGCGACGGTGGTTGAGATTGCACATATATCTATCGGAAAAATCTCTTTGAAGGCAGTGGCTTGTCCACAATACAATAAAAAAATTTATAATTTTTTTATAATTTTGTTCTTTATTTCCAAAATAATACATTAGGTTTAAATATATCTTTTAATTCAAAATAATTAGAAAAACAAAATTCAAATTTGATAGTAGTTAATTTACATAACTAATTTATAAGTGTAAAAGATATTAATTAATTAGGAGAGGATCTGTCACACCCGACCCTAAACGGCATCGGGTATGAACGGAAGATAGGATAACAAACGTCTATTAGTCTAAAAGACGAACCGATTTTCTATTAGATAAAAATTTATTGGGACTACCTAAAATTTTATTTAATTATTTGGCTTGGACTCGATAATTCTATCGAGCTTCCTACGTATCCCGAACGTCTTTTAATCTTTAAACCGGGAATCAAAGCCACGTAGTTCTACCTATTTGAGGTAGTTCTCTTAACTTAAGTAATTTTCTTTAACTTATTAACTCGTTTTTAACTTATTGACACGTTAATTATTTAAATGTATACTTCACTTTATTACTATATAATTATATATATATATATATATATATATATATATATATATATATCTTTAACTCATTTTATCAAAACGAATCAAATCAAATAAACGTTTCATCAAGCTAGCTCATAACCAAACACTTAAAACCTTATATCAAAACCATAATCAAATAAATCGCTTTAACAAACCAAATCGTAAGCAAATAAAGTGCGTTAACAAACTGACTCGTAATCAATCAAACGTAAAACATTATAATTCAAATCATTAAGCATTTCAAAACGTAATACAGAATTTGTGTGTGTCCATCCTCGAATTCCACCCGTGTAGCTTATCATAACATCAATCATATCGATAATTGAGATATCTCATTCATATCTCGCATTGCCTAACATTAAGACTACCAGCCGTGCACTCTGGCCATACCGCCCTTAGGTATGGTCTTACAACTACTATCCCTACCCCGAGTAATCCTAGATGGACAAAACCGTTTTATCTATCTTTCAAAATATCATAATATAAAAATCATAATTGGACTTCAATCCAAATCACATAAATAATAACAACAACAATCGGATCAACTTTCCCAATCCAAAAACAATTCGCATAAAACACTCAAATTCATTTTCTCGATCCAATTTTCAAAATACCACGATAATAAATAATTATTCTTCAAATAATCAAAATCAAAAGTATATAAATATTTTAAACAATTCAATCAAAGTATTCAAAGTAAGTCAAATATTATATAAATAATTTTAAACTAAACACTTTTATCAGACCATTTATCTTTGTTACCGAAATTGTAACGCGTAACGCTAACTGAGTATCGTTATTTTAGACCGGATATACCGTTAGACTCATTATATTATCGTAAGTCTATTCATACTAATTTTTATCCTCAAGTTCGTTATAATTGTCTGAATCTATAAATATTCGAATTTTGACCATTTAAACTGATATCGTTAATTTCGACTGAATGTTCAGTTATACTCGTTATATTAGGATAAGTTACTTGGACTAATTTTATATTCAAAATTTGGTACAAATTTTATATTCGACTTTACACCGACTCTACTTGATAAATATCAGTATTAGTCCTTTTATTTCAAGGTATTTTAATTCTAACTATTAAAGTTGCTTAAAATATTTTATTGATAGAATTCAAAATAATTAAAATATTCTTATTGGATTATTTTCGGATTATCACCGGAATAGTATTGTGTAACTCAAACCGGTATAGTTATTTTAGACCGACATAGTTAATTCAGACTGATTATACTTTTAAACTCGGACCGATTATACTTTTAAACTCGTGACGATGCTAAAATACCGACTTGAATAAATCTAATGAACAACTGTCTATATTTATTAGTAAAATATAGACTTGATAATTCACTATTTTATATTTGACGAGTACTAGAGTCAGACTGACTCAAAATCATATTAGAACATTTTAAAAATAATTTAGATATAAAATATAGTTACCGAAACGTCACCGTCAGTCACCGAAAATTAATTGGTGTGATCCGATTACAGCTGCTCCAAAACGTCATCGTCGGTCACCGCCATCGTCGAACACCGAAAGTTCATCGTCGAACACCGAAAGTTCATCGATGTGATTCGTTGATAACCAAAAATATGTTTTTCCTAAAACCTCTCTTTTTTTATCTTTATATATCTTATATGAATTTTTATCCTTTTTTCTTCTTCTTTCAAATTGGATATATACAATGATATATATACATGAATTCAAATGAGTGACACATATTATTTATATAGACAAATTATTGACATGTGTAGTTTAAATTACTGAAGGTCTTGACATGTAGTAGATAATGTGTCATACTAATATATTTTCTATTATATTTATTATTATTTTTTTGATAAAATATTTATTATTATTATTTTATATAATTCTTATCATCATAAAAAAAATCAACAACTATCAATCTATTAAATTAATCATTGGATATAAATTATATATATAATAATATAATATAGTATTATTATATTTTTTTTATGAACAAGTAAATATTTATTAATACTTAATCATACTATAATATAGGAAATTTTAAATAGATAAACCGTAAATAAACTTGCAACAAAATTGAGAAATTATCGATTAAATTCCTTTTTATTTATAACTTTTTTAAACTAATCCAAAACTTTTAATTTAAACACATTAAATTAAATTTAATAGTATAATTGATACTAAAAAAATCTATATCGAATAATTTTTAGACACGGATGTGACACGATCCACCTAAATGATGCTTGATGAGGCTCGAATCGAGAAATCAGGCATACTATAAAAAATACTAATTAATCAAAATAAATAATACCTATATTTTAATTTTAGATTTTTTCATAAATATAAGGGTTCATCAATTAATAGTACCCCTCACTCTTAAAATGGTTATATACAGTAAGGAAAATATCGATTTGAAATATAAATGCAAAGGTTGAAATTTCAGTCGTTTTTTCATGGATTCGAAACTAAAAATTAAGTTTGTCTTATTTGGAAAATGATATTCTTTGTTTTAGCTTAAGAATGTTAGATAAATTTAAAAATGTTTTTCCAAGACTAAGTCATTTGTCAAAGGAGTAAAAATAAAATCAACCTTTTTTTAAGTGAAACGTTAATGTTTTCTTATGAATGACTCACACCAATTTAATGCATAGTTAATGTAACATCCGTGTCCAAATTTTTTTAATATACTTAGATGAAATATAATACATCTAATTATATGAAATATAATCCATCTTTTGGTGTCTTAATTAATTAGAAAGAGCACCGCCTGAACCGGATTGCGTAATTGTCAGATGGCTGGCACCGTTGGAGGGGTGGCTTAAGGTAAACACGGATGGTGCAGCTAGTAATTCTGGGAACGCCGGAGCAGGAGGAGTCTTCCGAAACAGCAGAGGTGTCGCGGTAGGAAGCTTTGCGGTTCCGATTCAGGAAGCGACGGCACTTGTGGCTGAACTCAAGGCGATTATCTTTGCAATTAACATTGCGTGGGACAGAAATTGGAGAAATCTTTGGATTGAATCCGACTCTAGCCATACGGTTCATCTTCTCCGTAATAAACGGACGGAGGTCCCGTGGAGAATTAAGAGAGAATGGTGCAATTGCTTAGCAAAATTACGTGACATGAGCTGGACAATCACACACATATTCAGAGAAGGCAATCAGGTAGCGGATCGGATTGCTTGCTTTGGTCAATCGGCGACTACTAATCACTGGTGAGATACGGCTCCACACTTTTGTCAATATTTTTTGTTTGACGATTCATGTAATGTAGGGCACATTCGCTTTCTCTAGGCTTTCCTTCTTTTTGCTTTTGTTTCTTTCTTCTTCCTATCTGTAACTCTTCTATTTTTTTTAATAATATTCGGGTTGTTGGCTGTGTCGGGGGTGCCAATCTAGTTGAGATGTCCGGCCTGCCTTCGCGCCCCAACCTTTACTTAAAAAATTTAATTAGGAATTTTAAGAATATTATTAACCTTAATCAAATGTCTTAATGTACAATTAAGAGCTTGGAAAGTTTTGAAAATAATTAATTAGGAGAACTTTGAGTTTTATATATACATTTGTATATAAAAATCTGATTTCTTTTAAAATATGTATGGGCTAGCTTAACTATTAAATATCCATGAACACATAATGAGGATTTAAAGTTATGAATTAATATTTTGTATGATAAAAGATAGAAAGTCATAGTTTATTTATTTAAAAAAATGAATTTTGTGGCATTTATTTAAAGAAATAGTAAAACACTTTTTGAAATATAAAACAAGTAAAAGACATGTGTACAAACACTTGTCCATAAGATTTATGCATACATGACACCTTTAATATTGGTAGCATGTTTTAGTGATTTGTAAATACACTTGTCTAATTCAAATTAAATACATTTGCACATGTACAATTTTATTTTTATTATTTTAATTCTTATCAACTATATATATAAAGGATGAAAAGAATGATTTATGGGAGGGGGAAGGAAACGAATAAATGAATATGAGGTTATCTCTAAGATTTATTTAAAAAAGAAAAGAGTTATTTTTATCAAACTATATATATATATATATATATATATATATATATATATATATATATATAATATGATTTTTAGTGTTTTCATGATAATAAATATTAGCTTGTTTTGGAGGCTATGGATATTGGGCATTTAGAAGTGGATCAAATCATGAAGAAATATGGTACGGATCACACGGATGAATTTTTGGTGACCGATGGCGATATTTCGGTAACGAAATTTTATACTCAAATTATTTTTAAAATGTTATAGGTATGATTTTGAGTAAGTTTAGTTTCGATAATTTCGTTAAATTTTAATAGATTTACGATTAATAAATTAACGTCTATCAATTACTAATAAAATAAATAAAATATAAATTTTAGACTAGTTGTCCTTTAGATTTATCGAAGTGAAATTCCGTATTACGATTTTTAGCCGTGTAACGAGTTTAAAAGTATAATCAGTCCAAACTAACTACGTCGGTTTAAAATAACTATAGCGGTTTGAGTTACACAATACTATTCTGGTGATAACCGAAAGTAATCCGTTAAAAATATTTCGATTATTTAAATTCTATTAATTAATTATTAGAGTTAAATTATAGAAGGACGAATATTGATATTTACCAAATAGAGTTGGTATTGATATTTACCAATTAAAGTCGGTAGAAAGTATAATATAAAATTTGTACGAATAATATCTAGTAATTTAACGAGTCTAACTGTATCAACCGTTCCCATTAACTATACCGGTGTAATATTATCTGTAATTAATCCGGTGCCAAATAAAAATAAGTCTCAGCAAAGTATTTGGTTTAAAAATTCGTTTTAATGTATTTTAGTGATATTTTTAGTTTTAATTGTTATTTAAACTATTTGACTACTCTCGATTTTGATTAGAGATTAATTATTTGAAGAATGATTATTTATGATTGTGATACTTTAAAAATTGGATCGAGCAAATAATTTTGATGATTTTATGCTAATTGTTTTTGGATTGAGAAAGCGGATGCAGTTGTTGTTAATATTTATGTGATTTGGATCGAAATCCAAATATGATTTTTATGTTGTGATATTTGAAAGATATATAAAATGGTTTTGTCCATCTAGGATTGCCCGGGGGTAGGAGTTTTAAGTTGTAAGACCATACCTAAGGGCGGTATGTCTAGAGTGCACGGCTGGTAGTCCTAACATTAGGCAAGGCGAGATATGAATGAGATATCTCGATTATTGATATGATTGATGTTATGATAAGCTACACGGGTGGAATTCGAGGATGGACACACACACACAAATTTTATATTACGTTTTGGAAATGTTTGATGATTTGAATTATAATGTTTTACGTTTGATTGATTACGAGTTGGTTTGTTAAAGCAATTTATTTGATTACGAGTTGTTTGATAAAACGTTTCTTTGATTACGAACTGGTTTGATAAAATGTTTCTTTGATTATGAACTGGTTTGATAAAACGTTTATTTGTTTATGAGCTAGTTTGATAAAAATGTATTTAATTTGATTCGTTTTGATAAAATGATATATCGATATATAAAGATGATAACAAAGTGAAATATACAATTAAAGTATTAGCATGTCATTCAACATGTCAATAAGTTAAAACGAGTTAATAAGTTAAGAGAACTACCTAAAATAGGTAAAACTATGTGGCTTTCATTCCCGGTTTAAATATTAAAAGATGTTCGGGATACGTAGGAAGCTCGGTAGAATTATCGAGTCCAAGCCAAATAATTAAATAAATTTTTATATTTTAAAATATAGGTTCGGGTTTCAGGCTGTTCGAAGTTCGTTATCCTATATTCCGTTCATACCCGATGCCGTTTAGGGTCGGGTGTGACAGTTAATGTTAACAAAATTGTTGCAGTTACAAATTTTCATGGTTATTGTTATAAATTTTCAAATTAATAATATTTATTCATGTATTTTTTTTAAACAATTATTCATTTACTTTGTTTTGCGTATTGGGAATTTTAAAATGAAATTGCATCTATCTATCTATACTTCTTCTATACTTACTTCTATACTATATATAATAGCGGAAGTAGTGATAATTTAGAAGAAGTGCTTTAGAGATTTTTTGGATGAGTTGGCACCCTATGAGCAAAGAGAATAAATGAGTTAATGAGTTTTAATTATCTCTATATCATAAGTACTATATTAACACATTATTTATTGTCAATTACTAATCAATTAATTAAAGTAATAAAAGAAAGTAAGAATTATAGGAAGATGAAAAGACACAAACGAAAGAAAATCTAAAAGTCACAAATAAACCTATATATAAAGCATGATAGATAGTATTTCATCATTATATTCATTGGCTACCGAAAATCAAAGACATCCTCGACTTTTAATTTTGATTATGTATTAGTTTTGTTTCATGCTTTTATAATTTTGTTCTTACTTCAAATAATATATAGTCTTATAAATTTTTTCTTACTTTAGTAAGAGATTCATATTTATTTAGGAGTGGTTTCCATTGATAAACTGTATTAATAACATTTTCTTAAAGAATTGAGAGAATTTAGATTTTGATATGTCCAACTGAAGAAATCTAATGGAAATAGAAGAGGCATGGAAAAGTGAAATCGGGAAAAGGAAAGGTGTCAAAAATTATAGGAAATCGTTATGTATCCGAAGGTAATTATTCGATTTTTTTTCTTATGTAGTAGTTATTTTATTTTCAATTGTGTTGTTCCACACCTCTCGCTACCCTATCCATGTTTTCTATTTTATTTGTCTTTTTTTTCAAAAAGACTAAAATAAAGATTTCGTATATTTGTATTCCTTTTTAGTATAGATTGTTAGGTGTAATTGTTTGATTGTTAACTCTAACTAAAATTTGAACTTTCGGTTTTTATATGAACTCAATTGTTAGGTTTAATTGGAGTTAGACATGGACAAGTGAAATCGGGAAAAGCAAAGGTTTCAAAAATTACAGGAAATCGTTATGTTTCCGAAGGTAATTATTCAATTTTTTTCATATGTAGTAGTTATTTTATTCTCAATTGTGTTGTTTCACACCTCCCGCTACTTTATTTATTTATTTTTTCAAAATTACTAAAATAAAGATTTTGTATATTTGCATTCATTTTTAGTATAAATTGCTAGCTGTAATCGTTTCGATTGTTAACTCTAACTAAAATTTGGATTTTCGGCTTTATATGAACTCAATTGTTAGGTTTAATTAAAGTTAGATTAATTTTCCAAATTCAGAATTTCCTTTCTCATTTTTTATTCATGGATTCTTTATTATTGTTATTAAGAAGTTAAGTTTTTTTGTTCAATCCTTTGGACAGAGAGATTGTAAGCGTCTAATACCCTTGATAAGAAATTTTTTTTTTAGCAATTTGGACTATGCTAGATTACGAAAAACAAAGGTAAATAAAAATAATTTTTGATACTCAAAATATTAAAATGTACATTAATTATAAGATATTGAGACATTTGCTTTTGCAATACTTGCTTTTATAGTTATTAACCATTATATTTTGGTTTGTACAAAATTGTTATTTCAAGAGTTTTTATTCATCATCTTTATGTAAGAAATTTCTCTCTTGAACCAATTTATCAAGTTTGTGTTTTTTGAAGGAGAACAAAAAGACATGCATACTTTAGTAAATTAGTGGTTTAGTAAATAAATTTTTACAACAATTTTATGTGTACCATAAATGGTAATAAATTCAAGCAGTTTCATACAGTAGATCATTATTGCAGAAAAAATGAATAAAAAAATTAAATTCAACTTGAATCTAATTAAAAAAAAAAACAATAGGGAATAAAGAATCAAGGGTATTGTTAGGGTCTAAAGGAAGCTTTAAATGAAAAAGAAGAAGCATAAAACCAATTATAGAAAGACAAATATACCTAATTTTAAAATGATGAGATATTAATGTCATCAATTTGAAAACTATTTTTAATTTTAAATAAATGAGTTGTCAAGAGAGAAATTGTTTTATACAAGGTATGTTTATTTAGACTATTGCAAACTATTTAAAAAAAAGTAAATAAACAATTATATTATCTATTATATATATAAAGTGCGGAACTAAATTAACACTTGGCATGCAATTAGAGCATTAATGTATGATGTGGCAGCATAATAAAATACATGCTAATGCGTCAATTTTAGAATTTTTAGAATTTTATTAATTAAATACATACAACTAAGCTACGGCAAAGTGATATCTTCTTATTCTCCAACTGCTTGCTATATTTTCGGAGAAATTGGCTCTCTGTATACGCATCTATAATCGCAGGGAAGTCGATATCTTCATCTTCTCCAACTCCTTGCTACATTTTCGGAGAAACTCCTTCTATACATATCCCTCAAACCTCGCCCTTATTCCCTCTATTATTCCTTCTAAGCTCACTGTAAATTTTGTACTTCCTTATTCATCTGAGCTCTCTGTTAAAGGTTTGATACATTTATTTTATCTCTAATTTTTTAATCGATTTTTTTTTTAAATTTAGGGTCATTTTAATTTCCTTAATTTAGGTTTTGCTTGGATTTGGAGGTTATGCCGGTGATAATGACACCGTTCGTGTCGGTGGCCTACCAATCCTCTCTTGGCCGACAGAGGTCTTTCTACCGTCATCTCTAAGCCTAAAGGCGCTTCTGGAGATTTCCTTTCTTCTTCCTTGGGCCGATGGCAGAATAGAGGTTCCAATCCGGATTTTCGGTAAGTGTATAAAGTTCTTTATCCATTTATTTGAAGTGATAGTGTACAAAGTTCTTTATCCATTTATGTGAAGTGATGGAGTGATTTTTCTTGGATATGCTTTTTTTTCTCCTTACAGCTCTGATATGCGGTGTAAGTTCTGATATATATTTTTTATGTTAACAAATTATGCATGATTATTTATTTGCTTAAGTTTTAGGAATGCTTTTGTGGTAGCACAATTCACTGCTAGAAAGCATTAATCCAACTGCTGCTTACAAGGATGATGAAGCATGGTTTTCTTTCCTGGTCGGTCGTTAATTGTATGATTTTCTTTTAATTCCTTAAGGTTTAATTCCGGTTATGTATGGTTTCTCTTGCATTATTATTATTATGCAGATGCAAATCTCTGTTTGCCAATTCCACCTGATGTAAGAGGTAAGTTTTTAAACTTTTGTTCTATTTCAACCGGATTCTGATCAAAATAATCTGATATGTTGTCAGGCTAGAGTAAGATTTCAGTCCACATTGTGAAAAGTTAATTATCATTGCCTTATTTTGTATTGCTCTTATTTTATTCATTTAATTGATAAAGTTTGTTTAATTGTTTATTTTTTCTCACTTTTTTTTAGTTCTGATTTGTATTTTGACTACATGTATTGCAGTATAGTATATAAGAATATCTGGTGAATTTTCCTCAGATTTGCTTTTACAAAACTGATTAATAGGGATGCAAAACCTTTATATGAATTTCATTATGACATACTTCTTCAATAGAAGAAAAAAACCATTGCAGTATCCAAAACTCATGTATAGTTTGAGGCTTTGTCTTGGTTCAAGGGATTACTCTGTTTTTTTAGGGATAAGGTGCAAAAATGCCCCTAACATTGATAGCCAAGAGCAATAATACCCTTAACGTTAGAAATGGTACAATTAAAGGTCCAAAATTAATAACTTAGTCCAATTTTAACCTTCTTAACAGATCTTCTTTACTCAGTTTGAACTTTCCGTCTCTTTGCTGTCAGCTAATAAAATTGCATCCTTCTAAAATTAATAAATATCATTTATATCCTCATGTTCTTCATCTTTGTGGAAAACCTAAAAACCCTTCCAAAACCATTTTTCAATCTCTTAATCTGGAAGCCTAAGAAAGGAATCGAAGTGAAATAATAATTAATAATAATAATAATAGAAAAGTTGAGTTGAAATTGTAGATTTTGGTGTTCTTAGTTTTTGGAAAGTGGGATTCTTTATATATGACGGGTGGAAGTTGATCCAGAAATGTCTAATAGGAACCTTAGAACTCCATGGTTACCATATTAATGAAGTGGGGATTTCCTGATGAGGTAGAGCGTGTTTGGTTCTATATGCCTGCGCTTGACCAATGCTCCTTGAATTCAATCGTTACGAGGTTTTGCTCAAATTCATGCTTTGATGTTGAAAATCTTAATTTCCATTAATGATTTCTCTTCTTGACATATATTCCAAATGTGGGTTTGTGAATTGTGCAGAAATGGTGCTGAGGAATGTTACTTTTAAAAATAGCTTGATTACATGTTATGTTATGGGATGGAGAGTATTGAATTTGGAAAAAGTGTTTTACACACTTAGGTGGGAGGAGATGAAGATATGGGTATAAATGTCTTAATTTTAGTCAAATGCGATTTTATTAGGTGGGAGTCAATTTACTGAAATTTTGAATGTCTAAAGAAGATTTAAAACTGGACTAAGTTATCAACCTTGGACCTTTAATTGTACAATTTCTAACGTTGAGGGTATTATTGCTCTTGGCTATCAATATTAGGAGTATTTTTGCACCCTATCCTTTTTTTTTATCTGAATATAATTTCTCAATTTAATTTCAAATTTATTATTTCAATTTATTTATCTATTCAATAACACAAAGTCATCAAGAAGTCTCTTCAACAAATCCTTCTTACTCTTTATCTTCGCCCCACTCTCAGCTGCCCTACGCATATCCACTTAGAAGTCCAAAACTGTTGAATCCAAGTTCTGTTACTACAAATTTCAAAGGCATGTGCACGTTATTTATCTGTTTGTTTGTCTATCTTCAGAGAAGATAGGAGGTGGTTAAGAAATTCTTAAGTTGGAATTAGAGTTGGATTCTACCAATTATGTGGTATATACTGTTTTCCTATTTATTAAATTGATAGGGATTGTTAATTCTGATAGATTATTCACTTTAATGCTTTACATGAATGGTGAAGTTAGAATTTATATTAAGTACAGATTGCTTTGGTTCTAATTTTTACAACTGCACTTTATAATTTGTTTTTTTTTTTATTATTTTAACAAAATTGATAACTAATCTAATTTTCTAATTTTGTTTTTGCAGATAAAGTTCAAGAGATGGAGATAAATAGGGTTTCATGAGTTGGGAGGAAAGATTTAAAACAAATCCAAGAGTTTATTTCAAAGACATTAATAGGGTTGTTTATTTTAAGTCTTATTTTATAGTGGGTTCATGGTAATTTCTCTTCATGTTTAACATATGATTTCTATACATTTTGATGTACTTTTATTGTGTTTCAAAATGTTCCATTATTTTCATTATTTGTAATGTCATTCTTGCAGCATAATTTTTACATTAAATATAATTTTTCTCTGTCGAATGAACAAATGTAATTATAAATATACTTTGTACAATACTAATCCTAGAAATATAATACGTTAGTAACAAACCTCTATGCTTCTACAAATCAATATTTATGTTTTATTTCATAAATGAATTATTAATTTAGTAATGGTAAACCCATATCAAACTTTTTAGCTATTTAATGTTAGAAAATAGTTTTATTTTAACTGTGCTTGAACTCCTTCAGTCTATTTCTTTAGTATGGTCTTTAAATATCACCTAATCAAATTTTTCATTTTTTCAAAGACTAATGAAGAGTGGGTTCACTCAAGTTGCTAATTTAATTGAATTGGAGATATTGCTGGTAATGTTCTGGGATTATGGTTATAATCAGCACTTAAGAGTAATGGCCCTTTGGGTTTTGAGTAATTAGATAAAAAATGCAAAATTAACAAAGTATTTTCAAACTCTTTGTACATCCTTGTGTGTGTGTATATATATATTTACACTTTTTGTAATAGTATTATTAAGAGGTTTAAGTTATTTATATTCGTTTATTTATAAGTTTTTTTTTTTGGCATATCTTAACTTAGTATGAATTTGTTTATAACTAATTTGTTTATTAATTGAATACAATGATTACTTTGTTTTTGACAAAGTAATTATTTTGTTTTTTTCACCATTGGATGATGGTGGATTTTAACAAAGTAAGTTTATCCAATGGTGTTAAAAATAAAGTAAGCATAACCTAACCCCAAAGGGTATAAATTTGCAAACCGAAGACAAAATTAAATTAATTATGAAGCTTCAATATTAACTAATATATATATATATATATATATATATATATATATATATATAAATCAAGAGATAAACCCAAATCCTCTAATTGATGACTTCAAAATATTACTATTTATTTTAACTAATCAGTTACATATCAATTAATAAATTAATAGTTTGCTATTTAATTTTTTGAGAAATTTAAGTTTGATATTTTTAGCTTTTATTTTCTTATCAAATTATAGATAAGTGAGTCGTTCCTATATCATAGTTTATATATATATATTTTTAATATTAAGTGGAGTCATTCATATATTTATCTATATATTTAATTATACTTTTAAATAGTATTTTACTATTATTTAAAATTTAATATTATATTGTTTTAATAAATTAAATATAGAGTATATTAAAAAAATTAAATATAGAGTACATATGCATTAATAATAAATATTTAAAAAAAAGTAGAATGTATATATAAAAAAATAGAATGCTAAATGAATATATACGTTTGTTTATTTTTCAAATCCGTGCATTGCACGGGTGTAAAACTAGTTTATAATAGAACCGTACTACTCTACTATTTTTTGATGCGTGAATTTATAAATGTACCTCCCATGAACCCAAATATTGCATGAAGTGAAATTTTGTTCGAATTATTATGCTCCGTAATAAAATAAAATATTTTATACATATTAACTTTATTTTATAATCTAATTAATAAAGAATATATTTTTTTCAATACAATTACTATACATAGATTAAAGATGAATGGGGTTTAAATTTGTGAGAAAATATGCAAATGATATATAATTAAAAATAGTATAGTATTAAATTTTTGTACGAAAAATTTATCGACTCGCGCAACATACGGGCACAATACTAGTTTGATTTCATTGATGAACTCTCTAAGTCTTTCCTTAAGCTTGCATGTCATCTTTTTAATTTTTATAATATCTAGGAATTTTCTCAAATAAAGAGTTGAGTTTTAATGTTAATTTGACAAGTTCTTAATGGTTGTCTATTTTTCATTTTAAGTGATTGATTTGAAAATAATAATTTGCCTCTTAATGTTTTTTTAATTATTAACTCCAGTCTCTAGTACAAATTAATTTGAGGAGAATGAATAGATGAAAATGAAATATGATCATAGTACAAGTTGTTGGAAAAAAAATGTTAATTAAAAACATTATTATTTGAATCTCTTCAATTTCTAAAAATGTTGAGCTTAATGACTCTAATTAATAGAATTAATTTCACATAATAATTTTAAACATTTTTTTATAATGAGTCGTTACGATTGCGATTTAATTCTTTTTAACTCAAATTAATTTATGAACTAATACTGCATTAAGGAAAAAATAATTTTTGAATTAATGGGCATAAACATTCCCATTCCCCTCCTTATATACATATATTTTGACATTCTCTGTTATGTTCGAAATAAATAAATAAAATGAGACAGAGATAATTCTCTCTCAATTTTCTTTTTCATCCCTATATTTTTTTCTATTCCTCAGTTTGTTCCGTGTTCTTGCTTCTAAAATTCAAGAATATATAATTATTAAAAAATATAAAAGAAGTCAAAGAAATTATATCTACAAGCGGGACTAATATTGTATATAATGAAACAATGAAGACCAAATTGATTGGATGTCTTGATGAGATATTATGGGATGAAAATAAGGGGAACTCATCACCTTAAACTGATTCAATTGGATATATATTGTAGCATAATAAATAATTGAATTCGAATACTTTGGTGATCATGAAATTCGGTTAAGCTAAATGATTAACATAAAGATAAATTTGTGTCTAATTTTTATAAATTTTTATTTTTTCTATATATAATTGATAACTTGCTGGATCCGCTTTGATATTCTTTGCCGGAGTTACCTGCAAAATAAAACCGGAGACAGGATCTCCGGGAAAACTCTCCGACGATCAAGTCAGTTTTTGTAAAAATGAGTCTATAATTTAGCAATAGCTTTGTGGGAAAAAATGTGAACGTACCTCCCCCCTTATTCTTAAGGCCTTTTATAGGTGTTTTTTGGGTAACCGACGAGGGCGGTTACTCCTTAGTGGGCCACGTTCTGAGGGCGGTTACCCCTTTTTAGGCCATGTCCCTTTCGTGGCTTTCATGGCAATGAACGTAGTTTTGAGTGGGAGTCTTGACGCTCCGTTTAGGAATTCGGGGCGGTTTACTCGCTGCGCCCGCTTCCTTCATTCGGGTCCCGTCCAATCTTAGCCCATGGGGCTTTAATATGGGCTGGGCTTGCGAAATGAATATAACCCGTTTTGGGCTTCGCGGGTTATCACATGCCTCCCCCTTGGTCTAGTAAGAGCCCTTTTAGGGTCTTTTTATAGGGGACGCTTTGTCTTTGTCCGATTATTTCAAAGTTTTGAATTTGTGCATTTCCCTTCTTTCGTTTTCTCCGGCGTCGACCTTTTAATTCCGTTACTTCTTTTCCGGCGTTGACCTCTTAATCCCTTCACTGTGTTGTCTTTTTCATGTAAGTTTTTCTTTTCACATTGGTTCCTTGTTCGGCTTTTTGCTTCTGTTTTCCTTTTATCGATCATGTCAGACCTCGACTTCGCGCCGTTTGACGACGATTATGTCCGCGAGGTCTCTGACGAGGTCGAAGAGATGGTTGAGGAAGCTTCAACTAGCTCTCCTGGGTGTAATTCTCATCCCGCCGACTTCCTTCATCTGGCGAATACAACCGACGAGGGTTTAGGTTTTGACCCCAAAAAGTTGATTCCGCCACCTGTTCCAACCCCTCGTTTGTTACCAAAGAAGGACAGGTCGGGAAGTTTGGTTTGTCAAGAGACAATCGATGATTTGCGGGAGCATTATCCCTGGCTCCGAGGTCTCGAGACTATCATTCCTGGGGAGGATAGGGGACCGGGCGATTACCCAAAGGGGTATTTCACTATTTTCGTGGCCCAGATTATCTGCGGCTTCACTTATCCGCTGGCGGATGAGATTGCTTCCGTCCTAGGCGGTTACGGAATCGCGCCCGGGCAATTGCATCCTAACGGCTGGGCCGATTTGACTCTGGACAAATTCTTGGCGGATTGTTTGGAGGTTCCCTTTTCGCCCAAAATCTTCTCCAAGCTCCACCATTTCAAAAGCTCGGCGGGGTATTTCACTTTCATCCGCCAGAGCGGATACTATGGTTTTGACGAGAAGCTGAACAAGATCCGCGAGTGGGATCGATCTTACTTTTTTATCAAGTTTAATGAGGAAAACCTGAACTTCCTTCGTTGCTGGAGCCGACCCAATGTAAAGAGTTTGAACTTCGGGTATCCCAGCAAGGAAGAATCCGCCGTTATCAAGTTCCTGAAGAGCACTCCTCCTTTTGTATGGACATACGATCAGGCCTTTCATATGCTAAGGAGCCGAGTAGCGATTGCATACCGCGAGGGGGATCGCGTTGTCTATATTCCTTATCGCGTTTTTGTGCAAGGTACTTTTTATTTCCAAGTTGATGGTTTCTTTTAACCCTTTGCAGGGGTGATCCTTTATCTCAAATCGCTGCAGATCGGGAGGCTAAAGCCCTGGTGAGAAGAAAGAAGCGGATGACGGAAACCGCTTCCGTTGTAGGGGCGGATCCTTCTGGAGGGACGATTCCTTCTATTGGGGCGGCTTCCCCGGTTAGGGCTTCCGCTTCACAAGGTCTTGCTTCTGCTTCCGAGGATCTTCCTTTAACCAGGAAGCGGAAGATAAGTGCGGATACAGAGTCTTCTCGTTCAAAAAAGAAGAACACTTCTGTGTCCCTTACTGTTGACGACGCACCTGTATCCGCCTCGTCTAAAGGAAAGAGCAGTACCCCTATTCATGAGGTATCTTGATCTACTCCTTCTCGTATTGCTACTTTTTCCTCATGAGTTATCTGCCATTCCCTTGATATTTTTCTTTATGCTTTTGCAGCCAATCCCCGATATTAGCGGATGGTGGACTAGGACTTTCGGCCTGGCCGTGAACTTCTCTTGCAAGGATATTGTATCTTCCATATGCAATGTCCTCGGGCGACTTCCCTCCGCCTCCCGTGTGCGCGAGCAAGTACCGCTCCCTACTGCTGTGGAAGGGATCGAGAAGCGTTCTGTAGAGGTATATTATTGCTTTGTCCTTCGCTTTCAAATATCTTGTGTTCATTGTAACTGCATATTTCTATTCGCCCATTTTTATTTGTGAGACGTGTTATATGCAGATTATCAATTTCGCTGAGGGCATTCTCCGAAGGGATGCAGAGCGAGCCAAGGAGTTGGAAAGTCTTGGTACGGAATTGGCGACTCAGAAGTCGCTTTATGATGATGTCCAAGGGAAGGTGAAGGTCCTAGAGGGCACCTGTCAGAAGGCCGTGGGCGAGAAGGAGGAGGCCCTTAAATCCCTTCAGGCCAAGTCCGATGAACTGCAAAAAGCCCTCGACGACCTAGCTGCTTTCAAGGAGGCCCAAAAGAAGAGGGTTGAGGAGATTTTGGCTGAAGATGGCGCCCGCATCTACTGGTATGGGGAGCGGATTCATGCCGCTTATGAGCATGGGCATCAGGGTCTAGTACTTAACCGCCCCAAAGTTCCCATCCCTGAAAAGGATTTAACTGGGGAGTGGGATAAGCTGGAAGCCGAGGATGCTGATATGGATGAGGTACTCTTCTTAGATTGGAAGAGTCTTCAGGATCCTCCGATTAGCTGCGAGATCCCTATTCAGCCCGCGGAAGGAGAGGCACTCCAAGCCGTTTCTCAACCTGTGCAAGAGGTACCTCTCGCCGAAGAGGTTACTGAAGCGGTTAACGATTCAAGGGTTGAGGATTCGCTTGAAGTAGATCCTCCTACCGGAGGAGATGAGGGAGTCGCCGAAGTCCAGGAGGGCATTAGGGGCGAAGGAGAGGAAGCTGTAGCATAGCTTAACTTATATTTGGACTTTTGTATGTAAAAACCATGTAACAAACCGCTCTAATATATATATTTTCTTTCGGTTGTTGCTTTTCATATGTGTGCCATTGTCACTTTTTTGCCCTTTATATGTGCCCTTTGTCCTTTTGCCGACTCCATATTTGTGTTTCTTCATAGCTAGGGTGGCCAGACCCTTTTTGCAATTTTGAGTACTCGTTTATTCGCTTAATTTTATGCCTTAACTTATAATTCTTCTTTCGAAAATAATCATAAGTTTTGATCATAAGGTTTTGCGAGTGATGCGTAATCATGCATCCGCCTTTCTTTAACAGGCAACACATTTATGTGTTTTTGATTTTAACCCTAAGGTTTTTTGCGAGCGATGCGTAATCATGCATCCGCCTTTCTTTAACAGGCAACACATTTATGTGTTTTTGATTTTAACCCTAAGGTTTTTTGCGAGTGATGCGTAACCAAGCATCCGCCTTTCTTTAAGAGGCAACACATTTGTGTGTTTTTGGAAAGAATCCGCATTTTGTTGTAACATACTGAGTGAATGTAATAACTTTTATTGATGACGAGAAAAAGTTTATTACATATGTACACCAATTGTGCGGGATCGAAGCCTCATTAAAACCTTTTATCAGAAAACCCAGTGGGAAAAACTCATAAAAGGAAAAAGAGTACTCGTCATTTCCTCGAACTACTCGGCCTTTCTATATAGGCTAGATTCTCTAGATTCCAGGTGCGCGGGAGCTTCTTTCCACTCATTTCTTCTATTTCGAAAGTGGCCGGTCCCATCTTCTTGGATACTTTGTATGGCCCGATCCAGTTGACGCCTAGCTTGCCTTTGCCATCTCTAGACTGTATTTTATCTGCTTTTTTCAAGACCAAGTCGTTTTCGTTGATTATTACTTTTCGCACTCTTCTGTCATGGTATTTCTTGATTCTGTTGTGGTACATTGCCATTCGCATGTAAGCTTTTTCTCTTCGTTCCTCCACAGAATCCAAAGCATCTCTGATGTTGATAGGATTTTATGTGTCAAAATAATAAATTGTCCGATCTGTGGGCGACTTGATTTCAACAGGTAGGACTGCTTCGGCTCCATAAACTAGCGAGAAAGGTGTTTCGCCTGTTGCTGCCTTTATAGAGGTTCTGTATGCCCACAGCATATGGGGTATCTCATCCGCCCAACCTGTTTTTTTTGTCACCTAGCCGCTTCTTGATGCCTTGAACCATGGCCCTGTTGGTAACCTCCGTCATACCATTTGATTGGGGATGGTTTACAGAAGAAAAATGATTCTTGATTCCCATGCTTTCGCAGTATGTTTTGAACTTGACACAGTTGAACTGGGTGCCATTGTCGGTTATAAGCTTCTGCGGGATCCCAAATCGCATGATAATGTTCTCTCATAAGAACTCGATCATTCGCTCAGGTGTTTGTGCGGTTACTGCCTCCGCTTCTACCCATTTGCTGAAGTGGTCCACTGCGACTATCAAATACTTCCTTTTCTTTGTTGTTTCTGGGAATGGACCCACTATATCAATTCCCCATGTTGCGAATGGCCACGCCATCATTATAGTGATTTGTTCAGCTCCGGGAACATGCTTTTCATTCGCATGGATTTGACAGTTGTGACATTCCGCAACCATCTTCTGGGAATCTTCCACCACCTTGGGCCAGTAGTATCCCACCAGTTTGACCTTTCTTGCCAATGCCGCCGAAGCTTCGTGCGCGCCACAAATTCCTTCGTGTAGTTCTCGCAGCACATAGTCTCCTTCATTGCGACTAACGCATTTCAACCATGGACATGTGTACGATTTCCGATACAAAGTTCCATCCCGCATTGAGTATCGTGCCGACTGCCCAATTATTTTTCTGGCCAAGCTCTTATCAACCGACAAATCTCCCTGCTCCAGATATTGACGGATTGGCATCCGCCAATCTTCATCGTCTTCCAGTTCCTCGATGATCATAATCTGATCAACCTCGAATGCTGGTGCCGATTTTATTTCCAAGCTGCATGCTTTTTGACTCCATGGTTCTCTACTTGCCGCTGCTTTTGCCAATTCGTCAGCTTTTGCATTTTGGCCTCGTGGAACATGCACCATCTCCCAAACGACTCCCTTGTGCGTTAACTCTTGTGTCAATCGGCTGACCACCTGATGGTATTTTACTAGCTCCTCCTGTTTCACCAGATAATTTTTTGTGATCTGGTTTATCATGAGTTTGGAATCGCTATAGATTACCACTATTTCTGGGGTGAGTTCATTGAGCAACCTCAATCCACATATCATAGCCTCGTATTCCGCGGCATTATTGGTAGTTTTGAAAGTTAATTTTGCTACATAGTACAGGCGGATAACCTCCGGACCTTTGATGACGACTCCTAGCCCAGCTCCGTCTGCAGATAAGGCCCCATCTGTGTACATGCTCCACTCTTCTTTTTGTGCCTTTGGACATTCATCATCATCCCAGGTGAATTCGTTCACGAAGTCGGCGAGCACTTGGCTCTTTAGCACTGGTCTTCCTTCATAGCGGATATCGAATTCGCCCAGGCGAATTGACCATTCCATCAACCGGCCGGATGCGTCAGGTTTCTGCAGTACCTTTCGCATTGGGATGCCAGTTCTCACAATGATAGTATGCGCCTGAAAGTATGGTTTCAATCTAGCCACCGTGGTTATCACTGCGAGGGCCATTTTGTCCAACTTCGAATACCGGAGTTCTGCATCCTTCAGGACTTTGCTCACGTAGTACACTGGATATTGTTGCCCTTCTTCTTCTCGCACCATCACAGTGCATATCGCCATGCTGGTGACGGATACATAAAGGAACAAATCTTCTCCGTCTTCCGGCCTGCTCATTAAGGGAGGATAACATAGTAATCATTTTATCCCCTCAAATGCTTCTTGACAATCCGGCGTCCATTCAAAGGACTTGGATTTTTTGATGGCATTGTAGAAAGGTAGATATCGCCTAGCTGAGCATGATATGAATCGCCCTAATGCCACTAACCGCCCGTTCAGTCTCTGTACTTCCCTTATGTTCCTTGGCGTCTTCATCTCCATTACTGCTTTAACCTTCTCAGGATTCGCCTCAACCCCTTTGCCGCTAACAATGAAACCCAGGAACTTTCCCGCTCTTGCTCCGAATGTGCATTTCTCTGGGTTCAATTTGAGACCATATTTGATCAACACTTCTAGGATTTCTTTGATATCCCGCGGGTGGTCTTGCATTTTCTTGCTTTTGATGATCATGTCATCAACATAGATCGAGAAGTTCTCGCCGGATTTGTCTGAAAATATCTTGTTCATCATCCTCTGGTATGTTGCTCCCACGTTTTTCAATCCAAAGGGCATCACCTTGAAGCAATAAGTCGCCTGGTGAGTTATGAATGATGTCTTGATTTCATCCGCCTTCTCCATGGGTATCTGATGGTAACTGGATTTCACATCGGTGAATGATAAAGCTTCATATCCTGCAGTTCCATCTACCAATATATCAATGTTAGGAAGTGGATACATATCTTTCGGACATGCCTTGTTCAAGTCTTTGAAGTCGACGCACATTCTGTACGTTCCATTCGGCTTTTTGACTAGCACCACATTGGCTAGCCATTCCGGATAGGTGACTTCTCGAATCGCATCCGACCTTAGCAAGTCCGCCACTGCTTTTTCAATCGCCTTTTGCCGCTCTGGAGCATGTCCCCTCTTCTTTTGCCGCACTGGGGTTGCCCCTTTGTTTACATTCAACCGATGGGTTGCTACATCTGGGCTTATTCCTTTTAGCACTTCATTTGGGGCGGCAAATGCCGACTCACATTGGATCAATACCTCGGTAATGGCTTTATTTGTTTCTTCTGAGAGTCCAGCCGCTATTCGCACGCTCTTGTCATTCGAGATGGCGAATAGTTCCGTTTCTCCCAATGCTTCCGCCGGCAGCTTCTCTTCGACTTTATCCTCCTCTTCCGGTTTTGGTTCAAGTGATAATGTATAGGCCTGTTGAGATACAAGTTGATCACCTTCAACTATGACTCGCCCTTGGTGTGTTGGCAAATGTAACGTTAAATGCTTCATTGAGATGAGCGACTCCGTCTCCGACAGGAATGGCCGTCCCAGAATTATGTTGTAGGCCAGTGGGAGATCAACAATTGCGAATTCTAAATCACCTCACCATTTTAGATTCTTATCGCCCATTTCTGCCTCCAACACCACCTGCCCACTTGTTTGGGAGGATTGACCCCCAAAACCAGTTACATCCATGAAGGTGTGTTCCACCCGCTCGTCGTTGATTCCCAACTTGTTGAATGCTGTCCGGGTAATGACGTTGCAAGAACTGCCTGTGTCGATAAGGACCCGCTTGACGTCCCATCCTTCAACGGCCATCGTGATCACCAGGGAATCCGCATGTGGCTCCGTGATTCTCGCAAATGAGTAATTGAGGGCATCCCCCCTATGTGTGTTGCTCTTTCGCCGTTCACGGCGAGTTCTTTTTGTTGGAGGCTCGTAGATTCCGCCTGCTATCATGTTTATCACCCCTTTCTTCTGCTTCTTTTCTGGCCATGTTTCTCCCTCATGCGGGAGCGTTGTTTTCTCATCAGCTGTTTCTTTTCTTACAAATTGACTCAGCTTGCCTCTCTCGATCAGTTTTTCTATTTCCTTCTTCAGTTCGTAGTAATCATCTGTGTCATGGCCATTCAACCTGTGGAACCTGCAATACTTACTGGGATAGCGCCCCAAACTGGTTCGGCCTTTCACCTCGGGGAACCGCACATCCTTCTTCAAGGGGCTCTTTTCGATCCAAAGTAACACCTCTTGGCGAGTCGTGTTTAGTGGTGTGTGATGTCCTCCACCTTGAAAGCGACGATCGCCTCTTCGAACAAAATTACTTTTGGACTGGGTTTGACGCCGACTGTCCGAAGTGGTTTTAGCGGCATCTCTTTCTCGCCGAGTTTGGGCCCTATGTTCCCTGTTGACATCATCCACTTCCATGAATTCCTTTGCTATCTTCATGAGCTCGGCTACAGTGCATGGTTTGTTACGGATGATTTCTTCCCGCATGCTCCAATCTGTGGTTCCATCCGCCATGATGTTGCGAATACTCACGATATCCGGGTTCTGCAATCGCACCAGGATATCGTTAAAGGCGACAACAAATTCCCTTAGGGAATTATAGTTTCTCTGTTTGATCTCCTTCAGCCGCCTATCTGTCACATCTGCCGCTTTACAGCCCACGAACTTCGCACAGAAATCCCGACTATATTGTTGCCAATTGTGAATAGATTCTGCCGGTAAAGATCGAAACCAATCAGATGCCGCACCGCCCAAAGTTGTCGAGAATAACCTGCAAATTATGCTTTCGCTTGCCCCTGCAACATCCATTAACTCTCTATAGTTCCTGACATGAGCCTCAGGGTCAGAATTTGGATCCCCATAGTATTTTGGTATGGCAGGTGCTTTGATTCTGTGATCTGGAATGAATTCCCGCAACGAAGGGGCAAAAGGTGAATCGCTCTGGACCTCTGCTCTCGGCCTAGGCGAGTACCCCATTCGCTCCATCATGCTTCGTAATTGATCTTCTAAGTCAATATCGGGTATTCGCCGGACTTCTTCCATCCGCTGCTGGTGAATTCTGGGTGGCATCCACCCGCCCATCGGTGTTGAGACGTGTGCCTATTGGGGGACTAACCGTTGTCCCGTTATAGGATCAAAGTTCCATGTGTGCTCCCGCCCAGGAGTCATCAACTCCGAATGTCTGTGAGGAAAAGGTTCCACTTGCTGTAGCGGAAGAGTGCCTTGCACTCCTGGCAACGGTTGGGATGGCTGCCAGGTCAGATGTATCGTCGTAATGAGATCTGGGTGCGAGTAGTTGCTCGGGTGGCTGTGTGGGTTTGTGCGACTACTCTGGCCCACTTGATTTGGCGCCTGAGATGGCTGCGGGAGGGCCGATATGACAGGGATAGTCGGTGATTGTGTTGAGATAACCACAGGTTCTTGAGGAGCAGCCGCCATGGCGGTATTGTGTTCGGCGAGGGCCGTTAGTAAATTAATCATTCGATCTCCAGCCGCCTGGCTCATGTTCGAAGCCAAGACTTGTCCAGCCATCTGTACGAAATCACTATTGGACATTTCCATCTCAGTTTGCACTTGGACCTCCAATAAGGGACTCAATTGTCCCGAAGGACCCGATGAGCTAGGCACCACAGGCTGTGTACTTGCAGGTTGCGAATTCGCAATCCGTGGTCCCCTGGAGTTCATACTGGTTGATCTAGTGGTAACGCCGGTCGTTCGTGATGGTTCTGACATGTTCTTCGTGTACCTTTAACCAAATGTTGGTAAAAAAGGTCCACGCTCACCGCACCAATGATAACTTGCTGGATCCGCTTTGATATTCTTTGCCGGAGTTACCTGCAAAACAAAACCGGAGACAGGATCTCCGGGAAAACTCTCCGACGATCAAGTCAGTTTTTGTAAAAATGAGTCTATAATTTAGCAATAGCTTTGTGGGAAAAAATGTGAACGTACCTCCCCCCTTATTCTTAAGGCCTTTTATAGGTGTTTTTTGGGTAACCGCCGAGGGCGGTTACTCCTTAGTGGGCCACGTTCTGAGGGCGGTTACCCCTTTTTAGGCCATGTCCCTTTCGTGGCTTTCATGGCAACGAACGTGGTTTTGAGTGGGAGTCTTGACGCTCCGTTTAGGAATTCGGGGCGGTTTACTCGCTGCGCCCGCTTCCTTCATTCGGGTCCCGTCCAATCTTAGCCCATGGGGCTTTAATATGGGCTGGACTTGCGAAATGAATATAACCCGTTTTGAACTTCGCGGGTTATCAATAATTTAAGTTTATTAATGCAAAGGCTAAATGTGTATATCTAACTTATTGAATTGATAAAATCTCTTTTTATGAAACATTAGAAAAATATTGATTGTAATAATTTGTAATATAATAAATTAACGTTGCTTCCATTTCAACATAGATTTATAATTATTTTATATGGTAGATATAAAATGTGGAATACCCTTCCGGACTTCTGCTCCCTTTTAGCAAGAGATAATGCCCTTGGTAGGGATATGTTTAGATTTTCTTAAAGCATTCTTTGTACTGGATTCATATTTTTTCTTCTCTTCTTTTATATATCTTGGATCTTTGCCTCTTCGGGGGTGCCAACCTGGTTGGGATGTCCGTTGGGCTAGGTCCGTATGTTAATAAAAAAAAAATTAGTTTTTGATTGTATTATAATATATTTCTTAATACTTTATTGTATTATTATTTTAAATAATTCTAATTAGAAAAAAAATATCAAACGTATATATTAAAATTATCAAAAAGTACAAATTATTGGTTTTTATAAAAATAAATAAACTGTTCATTTTTAATTAAAATTCTATAAAAAAAATTAATCAATTTTTATTTTCAAAATTAATTTAATTTAATTTGAATTATGACAAAAAATATATTTCTTAAAATATACATAATATAAAATTATTCAAAAGAAAAATATGTTATTTATTTATTTATTTAAATTATACAAAAGTTTTATATCACATGCATCGCACGAGATTTCGACTAGTTGAACTAAAAACTTAAGCTGATAGTTACAACTTATGAATAGATTTTATTATATCTCCGACGTAACATAGTCTCATCTTATCATGTGTTGAAATTCTATTAGTAAATGGGGTTGTCAAGATTTGAACTCTCGACCGTTGATAGTTAGATCGGAGCAGAGGTAGAATTCAAACCTTGAACTTTTAGTTTGTTAACAACAATGTTTACTATTGAACCACCATTTCATTTATAATTATTATTAACCATTTAAGAATACTTATATTATAAATTAAATAATTAAAATATTATTTAGTATTAATTTTTTTATTTTGTTTTATATTCAAATAAATGTCATAAATTTTTTTTATCTTCCTAATATTAATATTAATAATGTTTAATTAGTATTTAAACTTTAAATACATACAAGTAAATTTTAAAAGTATAGTAAATTATACATATCATGTTATTTTATTATATTTACATGTTAATAATATAAATATTTATTTTTCAATTTTTATATATATTAAATTTTAATAAATTTTTAATTTTGTCATATTAAATTTATTAATTTAATATCTTAAAATATCATGAATTGATATTAAAAAAATATATTATTAATAGTATAACTTTTATTAATATTTTCGCATAAAAAATAACTTTTATTAATATTGGTCACATTGTACTATGTTATAATTTAAAAAAAATATAATTTTCACATGATTTTTTTAACATTGGTTCAACCTCAATGGAACCTTGGTTGAACCTCTAAACCTTGATCCTCTATCCTTTTCGGTTTTTTTAATCGGTTCGGTTTTGACAACTATGAATAGTATTATAATCTTTGACACTTGACATCATTAATACATGTATAGTTGTTGGTGGACATACATTCAAGAGTTAATTTCAAATAAATGTCATGTGGTTTCACATTTTTTTGGTGTAAAGCGTTATTTGGCCCCTGACCTATCCAAAATTGTGTCATTTGACCCCTAACCTATTATTTGGTCACATTTGGCCCTTGACCTATCCCATTTGGTGAAATTTCACACAATTTGTATGAATACTTAACGGAATCGTTATCTCATTGATAAGTAACGATATTTTGACACTTAAACTTGAAATGTGATATTTCTTAAAGTTTTTTTTCCACATTATGTGGAAATAATTAATTAGATTAAAAAAATAAAAAAAAATCCTAAACTAAAATCTATTAAGTTCAAATGTCAAAATATCATTACTTATCAATGAGATAATAATTCGGTTAAGTTTGAATCCAAATTGGGTGAAAGTTCACCAATTTGGGATAGATTAGGGGCCAAATGTGACCAAATAATAGGTCAGAGACCAAATGATAAAAATTTTAATAAATCAGGGGCCAAATAGTGCTTTAAGCCTTTTTTTTTTGCAGATCGGTACCTATGCTTAGCAAAATTTTCAGTTTTTCAATTTTGGCTTGTAACGACCTTAAAATGAAAATTTTCAAGAATTATAGTTGTTTAGTATCATATTTACTATGGAACCACATTTTTTATTTTCAAAATCATCATTTTTGGAGTTTTCTCACTCTAAACATTAACTTTCTCGAGTAAATTACACCAATGGTACCTGACCTTTACCCTAATTCACACTTTGGTACCTAGATTACATTTTGTCTCAAAAATATATCCGAAGTAACGATGACCGGACAATTAAGTATATTTTACCGGTTAATGGCCGGTCAATGCGATTTTGATGAGTAAATTACACTGATGGTACCTGAACTTTACCCGAATTCACATTTTGGTACCTAGATTTCATTTTGTCCAAAAAATACACTTCAAGTAAAGATGACTCAATATTTTAGTATATTTGACCGATTAGTGATTGATCAACCCGAGTTTGACCATTTTAAATTAAAAATTGAGACCAATCATACACTCAATTAACATAAAATTATAATATTTTCATTTAGCTCATAAATGACAATATTATAATTTTATGTTAATTGAGTGTATGGTGAGTCCCAATATTTAGTTCATGTTACCCGGTCACTAACCGATCAAATGAACTAAACCTTTCAGTCACCTTTACTTGTGTTATGTTTTCAGGATAAAATAAAATCCAGGTACCGAAGTGTGAATTATGGTAAAGTTCGGGTACCATTAATGTAATTAACTCATGAAACTCGCGTTGACCGGTCATAACCGGTAAAAATATACTAAATTGTCCGGTCATCGTTACTTCAGGTATATTTTTGGGACAAAATGTAATTTAGGTACCAAAATGTAAACTATGTAAAATTCAGGTACCATTGGTGTAGTTTACCCTAACTTTCTCACTCATAAAAAAACACCTAAATGATCTCGAAAAGTTGAAGAATTAAAATTACTTAAAATATAATTTAATTCTTGAAAATTTTCATTTTGAGGTCGTTATCAGTCAAATTTGGAAAAATTAAAAATTTTCCAACTACATGTATCGATCTGCAAAAATTGTGAAACCACCAAGTTTTATTTGAAAGTAACCCTCTATTTAATATATCTTGTAACATTTTATAATACCACATTCAAACGTCCATCCTTGCATATAGAACAATATCTCATTAAAAACTTTACAAAAAAACTCATTATGATAAAAACAAATTGGTAAAAAATTCTTATAGCTTAAATATGTTAGTCAAACCAAATAGAAGTAAATTATACCTAAAATAAAAATTAAATACCAGAATTGTCCTTTAATATATACAGTAAAACCTCTATATAGGAATACTCTATATAGGAATAACCTCTATTTTATTATAAAAAAAACTCGATCCCAACTTGGTTATAACCTCGGTTACCAAACTCTATTTAGTAATAACCTCCCAACTGTTATACAAATAGCTCGGTCCCAAGTGTATTCCTATATAGATACTAAAACCTCTATATAGGAATACACTTGGGACCGAGCTATTTGTATAACAATTGGAAAGTCATTACTAAATAGAATTTGGTAATAGAGTTATAACCAAGTTGGGACCGAGTTTTTTTATAACAAAATAGAGGTTATTCCTATATAGAGTATTCCTATATGCGCAAACTTGGATTTGAGATTGGATGACACCATTTTTTCTATTGCTTCCATCCTTTTGGGTATTTGGGTATTGATTTCATTTTCTTCGATGAAATTTCTCTACAGATTAAATGAGAATTTCACCTTCACGATTGCAAGAATACAGGGAGACCCAATCAAAGATCAAGAACTCAAATTAAATAGTTAGAGACCCAAATAGGCATTTAATTCGAGGGAAATCATCATTTAACAGTAAGAAACCCCTATAATTGCAGCAAGGAATAAAGTATAATAATAAGAAAATGACCAGATCAACATGAAGTAAAAGACATGTCATCAATGGGAAAATATAAAAAAAATACTGATACAACAAACTCTTTAATTGTAACCACATTTAACAACATGAAAAAACGGTTCTCAATGAAACCTCCACCATCCTTAGTAACTTTCAGTATCAAGGTAATTGTATCTCTAAGGCTATAAATATATGTTCATTTTAATGCTACGGGGGTTGGTTTTTTCAGAGATAGAAGCAGAGAAATATTACGCCTATTGACTTTAGCATCAGAGTGTTTTCACAGGCGAGTCCAAGAGGAATTGGACAGACGGGACCAAAATGGTGAAAGGTACTCCCATCAGGTCAACAGGAATTCACCATTCACAACATGGATCCTAGGATATGAGGTGGATAGGCGGTTTAAAGCTCCCAACCTAACTCAATATAAGTGGGAGGACAATTATGAAGCTCACATAAGGCAGTACAAAGAGTTGATGGACATTTACGCTGCCAATGAATGAATCCTTTCTAGGATGTTCTCAACGACCCTGAAAGGATCAGTGTACGACTGGTTCCAATCACTTATTGCTGGATCCATTGATGGCTAAAAACAACTGAGTCGAGAGTTTTGTGCAAAATTTGCAGGAAGTATCCCACCTGTCATATCTAGTCGAAAGTTGTATCAACTTAGGCAGAAAGAAAGCGAATCTCTCAGGGAGTATATAGAAAAGTTCAACAAGCTATGCATCGAGATTACCAATGTTGATGTCAACACAACTGTGGAAGCAATAATAAAAAAAATACGAGATATGAGAGATTACGAGAAAAGCTAGTTATGCACAAACCTTGAAGCCTTGTAAAATTAATGGAAAGATGTAAGAGATTCATGGAGATAGATGACATCAAGAGAATCCCAAATTCACCAGAAAAGAAAGAAAGAGGCGAATCCAAAAGGAAAGAAAAAAAATTGTTGATCCGTCGTCTAGAAGCAGGAGAAATTCCAGAGGGAACCCAACATACACCACCCTAAACACTCCTAAGCAAGAAATTCTCTTATGGTTGGAAAAAAGCAAATACAAACAATAAATTACATATCCCGAACTAAAAGGGGGAGCATGTAAATGTCGAAAGAAACGCCAATGCGTATTGTCGATTCTGTAGAAGAAACGGTCAAGACACCGAGGCATGCTAGAAGCTGGCAAAAGAAATAGAAAGATTGATTGAAAGAGGCAAGCTTAACAAATTTATCCAAGATGATAAAGACCAAGACAGTAACAAGCAAAAGATGGAGCCCAAAAAGAAGTCTAAAGGTGTTATCAATGTCATAGCTGGCGGACCTGGATATCAGCCACCGGTAAAGAAAGCTAAGACATCCGCCTTAGACAATATGGCCCTCAACCACCCTTTCGCAGAATTAGGACCAACAATTGGCCCACATGTAGATGCTTTAGTGATAACAATGACGATTGAAGGCTGGGAAATGAAGAGAGTCATGATTAACACTAGCAGCTCATGCAACGTGATTACTAGAGGGGCAATTGCCAAGTTGAAAGTAGACCCAATACAGGTCGAAACAACAATTATGGACATCTTGGGAGTAATGGGGCACACAATTCAACCCAAAGGCCAAATAACATTAGAGTGAGTAAGCTCAGACGTAATCACCCACAAGCTGAACGTGGCGGAAGATGCAACGCTAGTAGCCCAGAAGAGGTGAAACCACAGACCTAAAAGGCAAAAAGCCATAGAGGAAGAAATTGCTAAACTGAAAAAAGCAGATGCAATTGAGGAAGTAATATATATACACAGTGGTTGGCGAATATGGTTCTTGTCAAGAAAGCAAGTAGATCCTATAGGATGTGCATAGATTTCACGGATCTAAATAAGGTGTGTCTATATGCAGTCACGGAACCCGATTACCTTTACTCCCGCGAGGGAGGAGATGGATTTCCAGCAAATTGGCACAAATAGCCCTAATACATCAAATCTAGCCCTAGGAATTAAATCTATTAAACATGCAAGACAATAAACGTTAGCTTCTGGTACTTTGGGACCCGTCTTTCGGATTTAAACTACGATGCCGGACTCGATCAAATAGGACTCATTTATTCCTAAGATCTAGCACATAGCATGCATTTATTCTAAAGCCTAATTTAGACGTCTAAACATATTTAACAGAAATGCCTAACATACCCTTATCATGGGATTGATTGTATCTTCATTTGCAAAGTTGGCTAAAATGTATTAAATTTACCTAATAAACAGGAAGCCTAAACTACCCAGACAAGAAAATAGGATTCTGCCCGAAAAGCTCCCTGTCACCGATCTGGTGAGATCCCCGATCGATGATGGGGATCCTCGATCGAAGAAGACATCTTCGATCGAGGAAGACCTTTCATGAAAACCCTATGTTTTAGTGTCAAGACCAGAAAACAAGGGGAGAAATACGAAAATAAAATAAACAAGTAGTAGACAGTAGGGAACGAGCTTTTAAAACCCTTTAGATGTTACCTCTGAAATGCTTTTCCAGTTTATTTATGTTGGGTAGGCCAACGAACACATGATTGAGACTTTGAGCAGCAACCTGGACCAGTGCAGCCACTAATTGCAGCGATCAAAATGTGATATCCCACGTACTTAGACCGAAAAACCTCCAAATTGGAGTAGATTTGACCCAAAAGGGTCAATTCTGGAAGTGTAATAACTCAGAATTGACGTTTAGTAAAGAGCAGTTATGATAAACGTGTTTCTTCGAACTAAAACTTTATAAATTGTGTGTTTTGGGTGTTTGAATCTCTCAAAATGTTGTATTTTTGGGTTGAATAGTGTAGAAAACCCTTCTTTTCACTCACTTTCAAGTGGATTTCACTAAGTTTCACTTGATTTTTCACTTACTTTCTCTCAATTTCACTAAATGACTTAGATTTCCTTTTGAAAATTGTCTATGTCCCTCGTCTGGCAGTTTCTTCTCCTTTAGTAATGGAAAGTGGACGACAATTGCCAGGAAACTGACTAGATACTGCCCGAAAACCGTCAAGGATTGCCGATCGAAGACCCTCATCCTCGATCGAGGAATAGGTATTCGATCGAAGATCATTATTGACTTTGAGTATGTTTGACTTCAGAAATGGTAAATCAAAATAGTTTTTGATAGAATAAAGTAAAACAAACTAAAATGACTCGAAAAACGGGGTATGTGTCCTAAGCTCGTATCTCGCACAACGCATCGTGTTGAACCCACCTACACCAACTGTTAGCTAGAGTGTAACGTAAACTCATTACTAGGGCTAGAAAAAGTCCGTGCTCACAGGCTGCCTCCCGATTAAGTGCAATTTTGGAGCTAAGGTGTCAACTAAGAACCTCAATGAACAAAATCGCTTAATAAAAAAAGCATGGTGAGAGGGAAGAAGAGATCATACCTGAGTAGTTGACTTGACTCTTCTAGACATATTTTGTAATAACCTCATCGCGGCTCAATCGATTTTTGGGTAAATAAAATATTTTGCCTCCCGAATGAGTATGATGTGGTGTTAGGAATATGCCTCTTGCTACACGATCCTTACTTAGGAGAGGATATGGGAGACTTTAACTCGTGGTGGAGTGAACCTTTGGACTTTATCATGCCTCGTCTGAGAGGTTCTAAAGACTGGTTGGACTATATCATGCCTCGTCCGAGAGGCTTTGAGGACTAGTTGGACTTTATCATGCCTCGTCCGAGAGGCTCTGAGGACTAGTTTTGAATGTTGGTGGATCTACACTTGGGCGAGCACCACGGAGTCGTAGATTATACCATCTGATGGCATAAGATACTGGATTACTACACATAGGCGAGAGTCTCCAAAGGTCTGACGGCATAAAAAGTTGGATTACTGCGTGTGGGCGAGAATTTCCAAAACATTGATCGATTACCTGCATTAAGCACACAGATAATTCCCTTTTATCGGGGGTTAATTTTGTAAAGGAATTAATTCCAAAAGGATAAAAAGTAATAAATAAAAATGAATGACTTATGTTGAAAATCGAAACACATTTAATTTGATTAAATGTATTTAGTTGTTTTATTTCTAACTCTCCACATGGGATATGAAAGGTTGATAACTTTTCATCGTCTAGATCACCGATCGAGGACCAGGATCGCCGATCAAGGATTGGGGTCTTTGATAGGGGGTCAAAACCCTATATTTGGGTACGGTTTTAGGACGGTTTTTATCGTTATTTTATGAATAAGCGAGCAATTCTCGCATTTATATGCTTTTGTGTGAGTTAGTTAGAAATTGTATACGTTATATTTACTTTTCGTTGTTTAGGCTCGTTTTCTGATTATTTTGGGCAAATATGGCCAAATTAGCATGTACGTTAAATTTCCATTACCTTTTATAGCTAATTGATCCGCCAAAAGTCGCACCAAACGGACTATTTACTCAAGATGAGCGATTGGCGGGTCAATTTAGCCTTTTAACTAATGTTATTTAGAGTTTTCGTGCATGTGCAGGCTACAACAGGAACGAGTTCGGGTGAAAAGTTGCGTTTCGGTACATCCAGCAGTCGCGCAAGGCGTTCTAGGCATTCCCGCTCGTCGAAATGGCCTTTTTGGGGCCCGATCGGTGAGCTGGCCCTCAGGGCTTGCTCGGGCGAGCTGGCCATGCCAGCTCGCCCAGCTCGGCGAGCTGCCCTGCGGGAATTAGTCAAAAGACTGATTCCCAGTCCCACGAAGCCACGATCGACCCCACGACTTCCCACCTGCAAAAGGATACAAATTGGGTCAGAAAGAGGGCTCGAACCGCGTCTATAAATAGGATTTTCTAAATGTAAAATAGATATCTTTTATCTTTGTAAAAACCTAAGCTTCCACCTTGAGAAATCCTCTCCACCTCCTCCATCTCCTTCAACCTCCATTGAAGACACCTCCGAAGCTCCGTTCATCGAGGATTGCTCAAGTTCCATCCTCAAGTCCTAGGAAGACGCCTGCTTTGGTAGACAGGTTCCCTGAAAGGCATTTTTCTTTTATATTCTGTCTAGCCTCTGATCCATGTTATGAATCCTAGGCTCATTGTATCTTCGTGACAATACTTTTCATCTTTAATATATGTTATAGTTTTGTTTATTCAACTGTTTTATTGTTTGATTCTTTGTCTTACGCTTTGTCTGATTGGTTTAACTCATTTGATAATCCCAAAATTAAGTTGGCACATATTGCGAGCTGAATCTGACCTAGTCAGTGCCTTTAGGATTGACGACCCTATAGAAGATTAAGCCCAAATTGCTGAGCCTTAGAGCTAGTTTTGGACTTACAAGGGAATCACGAACTAGGGACCTCAGGAGGATAGGTAGGGTTAATCGCCTCGGACACAAGTGACTTAGATTAGGTTTTAATTCTGTTGTCTAAACAATCTATTTCATTATTATCGTATCACCTCATGTCCCTTCGGGCAATTACATTGGTAAAAGATCACCTAGGAGTAGAATAACTTAGATAGGAGTAGAAGTAACTTAATTAGGAGTGGGGTAATTTAATCAAAACAAACTCAAAACCCACATAGCCTAGATAACACCTGAGACCAAGTAGCTCGATACTTGCAGGAATAAATCCTGTGGATTCGATACCTGGACTTGTCCAGATTTTATTACTTGATAACGATGGGGTACACTTATCCCTTAGTGAGCCTTCTTACGGAGGCGCGTCAAGTTTTTGGCGCCATTGCTGGGGATTTATTTCTTCTGCAATATCGAACCAAAGGTCGATTTGTTAGTTTAGGCATTCTTTTTGTGATTATCCCTTGTTTATATCGTTTATACTTGTTTATATATATACTTGTTAATTATCTCTTGTTTGTAAATTATCATTTATTTTTTCATATGTTGAATATATTAGGTTATAGATTTTTAATTTCTGTATATATGCCGCACGAACGTGGCATGTTGTCGTGTAAAAATTTGTATTATGTGTTTCGCCAAAAACAGGTTAAAATACTCATGTAGGACTATGTAATATTGTATGATAATACTGTATGATAAGATTATATACTAGATAGTTATACTTTCCTTCTTTAAGGAAAACATTTTTATTTTTATTTATCTTTTCTTTTCAGCATATGCATACTCGATCAGCAGAAATACCGTGTGTCCCTCTTAACCTTGAACTTGAACGTACTCTTCTCAGGAGCAAGCAAAATAGGACTATCAAGCCAGACAAAATCACTGAGCCTATCAAGATGGCTGAGACCAACCCTCCTAACAACAACAGTAATAACGAGAACATCACTCCCAACAATGAGAATAATGGACCGAGACCGGACACCCGCTCGATGAGCGAAATCTTAGCACCACACCGACACCAGCACCTGTCCGGGATCGCTGCTCCAAACATTTCAACTAACACCTATGGAATCAAGTCGGGCATTATTCACTTGATTCAACAAACAGGATTGTTTGGAGCAGAAGCATATGAAAGCCCGAATGATCATCTGGATCGCTTTCTGATGTGCGCAGACACTGCGAGAACAAATGGGGTTCCCCAAGATACTGCCAGGCTGAAGCTGTTTCCGTTTTCACTAACTGGCCAAGCTCTGGAATGGCTGAGAACACTGGAGCCAAGGTCAATCACCACATGGGCAAGATTGGAGAAGGAGTTCTTATCCTACTACTTTCCTCCCTCAAAGACAGTGATGCTAAGGGGTGAAATCACTTCATTCCATCAACCCGAACATGAAGCTCTCCACACATCTTGGACCCGATTCAAGAAAATGCTGTGCATGTGCCCTCATCATGACATACCTAAGCATCAGTTAGTGAGCGTCTTTTATCATGGCTTGACACCCACTAACCAAGCTACTGTGGACTCTGCCGCGGGTGGAGATTTGTTCAGGAAGACCGCAACAGAAGCGTATGACATGATCAATGAGCTGACAAGGAAGAGTGTGCAGTGGCAAGAGGAGAAACTCGCTGGCCCCACAAGGCAGCCGGTATTTTCTGTGGAAGATCAGGAACAGAGCCCAGTTGTTGCGGAGCTTAGTAGGAAGATGGATGTCCTGTTGGCTAGGTTCATCCAACCTCCTACCTGCGTGCATTATGGCGGCGACCACCATGGAAAGGATTGTCAAGCAGGTAGCCCTTTCGCTGGAGATGGGGTGAAGATGGTCAATTATGTTGGGGGACAACCGAGGTACAACCAGAACTATAACAACTACAACCCTAACAACAACTATAACTCCTACAACAATAACAACTACAAGAGGCCTCAGCACCCGAACCAATCCTACGGGAATTCAAATCAGAATGTGCTTAGACCTCCCAACGGCTTTGTTCAAGAGCACAGATAGCAGGGGCTTGGTCTGCCCCCATATCAACATCAGAACCAAGGGCCAATGCAACCTCCTAATGAATCTGACGAAGTGGTGACTCTCCTCAAAGAAATCTCGGTTAGGCTTGCTAATAATGAAGCCTTATGCAAGGATCTGAGCAATCAGGTAGCTCAGATCAACAGGGACAGACAGGAAAGGCCACAGGGTTCTCTCCCAAGCACAACGGAGAAGAATCCAAAGATCTTGAGAAAGGATTGAGTAAGGGGGAAAAAATCAGATTTTCCCCGGTTTAAATTCAAAAGTTGAACAATCATTTAAGTTTTCAGTTTTTCTTTCTTTTTTGTTATGAATTTTGTTGGTTGTTTTCATCGTTTCTATTTTTTCATTTAGATTGTCAATTTTTGAACCCCCGTATATGCGTCCCGCTTCCTTACTGTTAAAAAAAATAAAAAATAAAAAATGGCAAAATTTCGCCTCTGGAGGCCCAGCTCGGCCGAGACGGGCAAAGGTTCGAGATTTTTAAATCCCAAACCAACTTAAAATATATATATATATATATATATATATATATATATATATATATGTATGTATGTATCTAAGGGGGATGAACATTCATCCCCCTTCTTCACCTTCTTTCCTTTTTTTTCTTTTTTTCTCCTTTATCAACCCTAACCCCCAAATCTTCGTTTCTAACCCGAAATCAACGAACAATGTATGGATTCTTACCTATTTTTGAGTTCTCGCATGATTCTAGGATTAGATTTTAGTTTAGAACATTGGTTTTTGAGTATTGGGTAACCCTAGGTTTTGGGAATTTTTACCCCTTTTTCAAATAAATCACTTGTTTCCTTGTTTTTCTTGATTTCCTTGCAATTTATGAAATTATTATGATCAATATGTGCTTTGGTATGATTTGAGTTCTTAATTTGTGAGCTTTGGAGAAATTGCTCAAATTGGGTAAAACCTCCATTTTAGCTCAAAATTCAACTATGCAGTTTATAGTTGAAAACTTGTCAATAGGACCCCTTTTCACATTCTTAACACATTTTGGTTGCTGGGCCTCATTGATTTTGCACGGATTAAGAGTTACGGGTTAATTACTTCATTTTAGGGACCAACCTTACATTTTGGTCAATAAGTTTCTAATCTTCAACCATGTCTATGGGTTGGATATTTGGGTATTTAGGTATAATTATGTATATGAGTATGTTCTAACTAGTCTGTTTTGGTCTCCTTTCTTATTCTCAGGAACTATGGGCAGAAAAGGCAAAGCCAAGGTTATTATTGAAAACGAGGCCGACTCCGACGTCGAGTTCAGTGACCCCTTGCAAGATAAGTATGGTTCTCCTTTTGGGTTAGTCGATGAGCGCGAGGGGGAATTGTATGATCGTTTTTCCAAACAAGACCATTCCCCCCGAATTATCATTGACCAAAAATACTTAGCATCTATAGGGTTGGACAAGGATTTCAAAGAAATCCTAAAGTTCCAAGGCTGGTACCACCTAGCCACAAAAAGGACTGTCGCTTATAACAACTATACCGTAGAGTTTTTAAGTACCCTAAAAAAAGAACCACCCATAGGTACTGATAAATACTCCTTCCGACTGAACGGTAAACCTTATCGCCTCAGTGAGACACAGATAGCAGCTTGCATAGGGTTCATAGCCCAAGTGATGCAGTCTCGGGTTTTGCAAAACCCATGACTTTGAACGATGCCTGGTACGAATTGACCGGATCGTCAGATTATGATCCTAGCACTGCTAGCCCAAGATTTCTATGAGACCCGCTCTTAAATCTTGCCCACAAATTTATAGCACACAACCTATTAGGCAAGAACGAGAGTAACAAAGTCTCTAGCACTGAAATGCTTATTTTGTGGTGTGTGGCCAATAATAAACATGCTGACAATGTTAAGGCCATTTTTGAGGGTTTTCGGAGCCAAATAAGTAAGAAACGCGGCTCCATTGGGCTTGGTTATTTGGTGACCCGCTTCCTTGATGACCAGTTCAAAGACTTGGTCATTAACGAAGATGGTTTCCATCCTACACTGCTTAACACCAATTTTCTAGGAAGATCTACTTTTCATGCAGTTTTACATAGAGATCCATCTGCAGGAGCAAGCTCAAGCGGCCAGACATGGAAACGAGCACGGAGACCACCACAACAAAGAGAGGAAGAACAAGCAGGAGCTGAGGGGGAAGGAGCGGCAGCTACAGCAGAAGGGTACCAAGCGGAGTACCAAGAGCCGGGGGCACATGCTCAATTCCAAGCTATGAACACAATGATGGCGGAAATGCGGGATCTCAACCTCCGAACCTTCAACATTGTTCAGTAGATGGACCAATGGTTCACCAATTTTGAGCAGAACATGGATCGGAGGCTCACTGGTCTCGAGTACATAGCGGCAGACTACTGTGACCACTATAACATGCCATGGCCGTATCCCCCGGCCGATCAGCAAGTTGTTTTCTCCACCCTGACTTTTTGCACATGTGTTTTATGGTTTTAGATGCAATGTTGGAATTTATTGCATATTTTAAGTGTGAGGAGGAGGGGTAGACAAACTTACAAAAATTTGTATAATTTTTAAATTTTTGTTGCGTCGTGTCTAGTTTAGCTTAGCGTTTTCGGGTTTTATTTATGCTTTTGCATGTTTAGGACCTAAAACCGTGAACCTCCTTCGAATCTAAACTTCGTTATTTGTTTTTTAGGGCTGAAAACCGAATTTAAAATTGCATGACAACTAGTTTAGGTGTAGGACACAATCCTTGTATCTGTAAAAGCATAAGCTAAAGTTTGCATTTAGACCCTACTTTTGAAGAAATGCTAAAATCATTACTTAGGTATATAACTTAAGAATTGAAGGCATGTGATATTAAACTTGAGTTTGGGGAGAACTAGTAAGCACAAATTTGAAACCCAAGAACTGTGAGTTAAATTTGAGCCCAAGAGCGAACATCAAAAAGCTCTTTTTCTTGACATTTTTTGTGTGAATGCTTTGACTTGTGGAAAGATTACAGATTTTGCACCTAATACTGAGTTGAACCTACATGCGATGATTTGAGATGTTAAACGATGACTCAGCCTCATTAGAACTGACCATTTTCTTTACCTTATTTTTCCTTTTTCATCTACTTTAGGAAGCCCCATTGAGCCTGTATTTTGTAGATTGTAGTTTTTCTTTCGTTCTAACCCTTATTTTTGCAAACTATCACGAAGTTTGTTACCTAACCCGAGTTTTTGCAAAGCTCACATTGAGTCTTTGTTTTCTTCTAGCGCTTTATCTTTGTTTATGGCATCATAGTAGCAAGCCAAAAGGCTAAGAAGTGAATGAGCATTACTATCCAAAAGAAAAAGAAAAACAGAAAAGGAAAAGAAAAAGAGACGAACAAAAAGGGGAGAACTCTTTCTCCCAGTTCTTAAAATTAGAACGTCTCAGAAAAAATATGAATAAAAAGCTCAATCACTTCACAATTTGCTAAAGCCATTTTTAACTTTGTTTTTCTAGCGCTAGAACTCCTGACCTTATTGTACCTTTAACCCTCTAACCACAATACAACCCCAATTTGAGGCTGTTTTTGATATCATCGGAGTCATATAGCATAGTAGAGGAACTCGGATGTGTGCAAAATCAACGTAATCCTAAGCAAGAACATAAGCCGAGAGTAAACACTTTAGCCACTAAAATTGTGTGAATTGAGTGAACTACCTGTGGTGAGGTGTTTTACTTAGCTATCCCCTTAAGCTCGTTTAATTGAACATGTGTCCCTTTCTTAAACATATGACTTGTGATAATTGAAATGTGGCTTTTGGATATCGTGTCTATACTTTGTAATTCCGAATGCATGTAATTACAGATGCTCGAAATTGTGTCAAGCACCTAGTCAAACCAGGAGGTTTTCAAGCTTGCTTGTGATTGGAGGTTTAGTTTTTTAGTTTACTTGGGGACAAGTAAAGTTTTAAGTGCGAGGAGGTTTGATAGGGATCAAAAACCCCTATCTTTGGGTACGGTTTTAGGACAGTTTTTAGCGTTATTTGATGAATAAGCAATTCTCGCATTTATATGCTTTTGTGTGAGTTAGTTAGAAATTGTATACATTCTATATAATTTTCGTTGTTTAGGCTCGTTTTCTGATTATTTTGGGCAAATATGGCCAAATTAGCATGTACGTTAAATTTCCATTACCTTTTCTAGCTAATTGATCCGCCAAAAGTCGCACCAAACGGAGTATTTACTCAAAATGAGCGATTGGCAGGTCAATTTAGCCTCAGAACTAATGTTATTTGGAGTTTTCGTGCATGTGCAGGCTAAAACAGGAACGAGTTTGGGTGAAAATTGCGTTTCGGGACATCCAGCAGTCGCGCAAGGCGTTCTGGGCATTCTCGCTCGTCGAAATGGCCTTTTTGGGGCCAGATCGGCGAGCTGGCATTGCCAGCCCGTCGAGCAGGCCCTTAAGGGGCCAACTCGGGCGAGCTGGAGGCCAGCTCGCATCAAGCTGGCCTACAAAGGCTAGCTCGCCGAGCTGGCTCACCCATCTCGGCGAGCTGCCCTGTGGAAATCAGTCAAAAGACTGATTCCTGGTCCCACGAAGCCACGATCGACCCCACGACTTCCCACCTGCAAAAGGATATGAATTAGGTCAGAAAGAGGGCCCGAACCGCGTCTATAAATATGATTTTCTAAATGTAAAATAGATATCTTTTATCTTTGTAAAAACCTAAGCTTCTGATAGGGTCGTTTCGTCCCTATCTTTTAGCGTGGTTTACGGCTTAATTTAGGACCAATTAAATAAGTTTAATTATAAAAATAATGAGTTTTTAATAAAATAACCAAATAAAAATAAATTCTGCACTTTAGGTTAATTCTCTTCATTTTATTAAATTTAGAAAATAAAACGCCAAGCTAACTCGGCTCTCGAGAGTTGTATTTCAGGTATGAGTAAGGAGCAAAATCCCACCGACATACGCGGGGCGTATCAACCTCCACATGGGGCGTGGGACATCCAGTCAGAAATAATTGCTCAATCCACAGGCACCACGTGGGACTAACCCACTGATACGCGGGGCGTATCAACCTCCACGCGGGGCGTGTGACATCTAGTCAGAGATGATAAGATCAATCATGAAAGTCAGATTGTATGGTCTCCCAAGTCAACTGCTACTACGCGGGGCGTCCCGCCTTACACGCGAGGCGTATATGGGAGTTTGTCAATCTAAAAGATCTAGGGACTCATATACGCGGGGCGTTCTTCAGGTTACGCGTGGCGTAAAAGACCTAATTTAAGCTACTAAATCTCAGGAGCTCAACCACGCGGGGCGTGGTTGAGACAACAAGATCTGAATTTGGTCCACATGTAGGAATTATTGACGAAATGGGCTAGTACGCGGGGCGTCCCCTACCTTACGCGGGGCGTGTCATGGGAATTCTGCAGAAATAATGTATCTCCATGCTTGTATCTTGTGAACTTACAATTCTACCCCTAGCTTGATGTGTATAAATAAGAGTGACTAGCACTCATTTAGAGATCCAGAATTTTATGTATTGAGCTCTTGCTATATAGTTTTAGATTTTTGATTCAGATTTTACATAGCAAAAACTCTTCCACCTTAAGAGCTTATTCGTTTATTCTGGCATTCCGTCAAAGTTCCGTTCCATCTCCGTTCACCAAGCTCGAGAGTTCCACCTCCAAGTCCTAAGAGACGGCCTTGAGTCCGGTTAGCTAGTTCCGAGGGTGGATTCTTCCCTTTTCACTTGCTAATTAGCTTGTACTCTTCCTATGTACTAGGCTTGGTTGTATTCCATATTTACGCTCTCCATATTTATAATATATGATTTGCAATTTCCGTTTCTATATACGTGTTGATGTTAATTGCTTGTTTTGATACTCGTAATTGATTATTGTGTAGGGGAACGCGACTTCCGACGCCATTCGGGCTATCTTTAGGGATTCATATAGGTGTTGCCTTACCGGAAGTGATGCACCGGAAACCATAGGAATTGATAAGCCACAGAACTTACGGGCCCTAATTTCTAATCCCAAGCATTAGACATGCCTTGACTAGGAACCACGTAGTCTAAGTACTTCACGGGTCGGTCACTCTACACGCAGTCGTCATTGCAAGAGTAAATCATTAACCGTATATATATTGGGAGTCATTGTTTATCATATTTATAACTTATCACCATCCATATCACCTCGTAGAGTTTTCGTTATATAAATCTGTCTCACTTATAGTTAGGAGTAGTTTGTAGTTGTTTCCCAAATCAACTCAAAGTATTCACCGCTTAGATAACGTATAAAACCGAGTCGTTTAATACTTGTAGTTATAAATCCCGTGGATTCGATACCCGGTCTTAACCGGATTATTACTTGATACGACGGGGTACACTTGCCCCTAAGTAGTAGCGTCTAGTAGAGATAGAGCATTTAGGAAGATCACATCCGTAGTCATAACGAATTTATCATAATATATATTTCATAAGCTCTACCTAGGCGCCTCACACGCATCAAGTTTTTGGCGCCGTTGCCGGGGATTTATAATTTCTTGCAATATTAGACAAAAACGTTTTATTGTTAGTCTAAGTATTATCTTTGTATAAATTGTTTATATATACTTTTTACTAACAACATTCTTTCTTGTTTATAATTCTTTTCCATTTATTTATTTTATGCACACCCGATCTCGGAGTGATACTCTCGTTCCTATTGATCTTGAAATTGAACGTACTCTTTGTAGGATTCGGAGAGAGAAAATGGCAAACCTCAACAATGAAGCTAACCAACCCGAGGTCAACCAAAGTCCGGCGATGCAACCCGCGAATAACAACCGCAATGGTGGAGGTAATGACATGCGCTCGATGATGGAGATTCTCGCTCCGCATCGCCCTCAAAATCGTAACGGAATCGTTGCCCCCACCATTCCGGCCAACACATATGAAATCAAGACTAGCATGATCCAACTAATCCAACAACTTGGTCAATTCGGAGGGGAACCCCATGAAAACCCTAACGAACATCTCGATAAATTTCTTATGTGTGCCGAAACTTCTCGGTAAAACGGTGTTCTGGTTGAGGCCGTCCGACTAAAGTTGTTTCCTTTCTCTTTGACAGGACAAGCGTTGGAGTGGTTGCACTAGTTGGAGGCGGGATCGATTACATCATGGGAGGAGCTTGAGAAGGAGTTCCTTTCTTACTACTTCCCTCCTTCCAAAACGGTTAAGTTGAGGAACGACATCACTACCTTTCGGCAGCTCGAGCACGAAGCCCTTTATACGGCTTGGGTGAGATTCCGAAAGTTGCTTCGAAGCTGCCCGCACCACGATATCCCCAAGCACGATTTGGTAAGTACTTTTTATCACGGATTAACGCCTACTGACCGTGCTACTGTGGATTCCGCGGCAGGTGGGGACCTATTTAGGAAGTCGGCCAGTGAAGCATATGAGCTCATCCATGAGCTCGCAAGGAAAAGTGTACAGTGGCAAGAAGATCGGCTTGCCGAACCCCCGCGACATCAAACGTTCGCCGTGGAGAAAGAGGCTCCAAAAAGTTCCATGGCGGAAATGAATAAAAAACTTGACACTTTGATAGCACAGTTGAGCCTCAACAAAGTTGCACAGGTCCTGATGTGCAATCATTGTGGTGGAGATCATGACGGACTTAATTGCTAAGCCGGTAGCCCTTTCACCGGCGACACCGAAAATGTAAGTTACGTAGGAGGCAATCAAAGGTATAACCCTAACCCGAACTCCTACTCACACCACCACAATAATAATGACAGCGGATGGAGGCCTCGATACCAACACCCTAACTTATCGTACGACAATAATAACAATGTATTGAGGCCCCCACCCAACTTTCATATAGAATACCGAGAAAATGGGCTAGGACAATCACAAACCATGCCCGGTGGTCGGAACACTCAGCCTCCCGACAACGTGCATGGCCAGTTGGTAACGTCCTTGTTAAAGGATATCCTAACCCGTCTTGCCGATAGTGAGGTGTTTTGCAGGGACCTTAGCCATCAGGTAGCCCATTTGAATCGTCAGCAACAGGAGAGGCCATTAGGAACTCTCCCGGCAAACACCGAGCAAAACCCGCGGGGCAAAAATAGAGAGTCCGGACAAGCAATAACTCTCCTTAACGGTAGAAGTTCAGACCCATCAAGTTCCAACTCGGACAGCCTACAGTAAGCCGCCGCATGAGAAAGTCGAGCTACTCCGACTCTAAACGTAGCACCGGTTTGAATTTCTCAAACCCCTTGTTTATATGTATCATAACCGTTTTTCACCTTATTTTTATTTTTATTTTTCTCTTTTTATTTGTATGCATTGTCTTTTTTTCTTTCCATTTCTATTTTCATTTGTCTTCTCTTCCGGCTCATTTCGTTTCTTTTAAATAAAAATCAAAAGAAAAACAAATCCCATTAACATCCAAAACCCTACGGGGGGCGCCATACCTTTCACGCCCTGCGCATCTGCGTGTCTGTCCCCATTTTCGTAATCAAAGACACGTTACGCGGGGCGTCTTCCCTACCACGCCCCGCGTACATTCGACCGTTGGGTCTTCTTCCTAATAAGCACCACATGTACGGACACGCGGGGCGTCCCCTAGGGCACGCCTCGCGTATCCTAGGGGAGTTGCGAATTACAACTCCCTATGGCAGCTTTTCCCCTTCCACCTTTCCCATCACTCTTTCCTCTTCCCCAAATATATTTCCCACTTCTCCACTCCACCTCTTTTAACATCCAATCACCCTTCACCTTTTCAAATTCCAAACTTCTTTCACTTCCCTCTTCATTACTTTTCCTTTAACCACCCTCTTAATTACTTATTAAAATAGTAAAAACATTAAATAGCAATTAAAACCCATAAAAATTCAAAAAACTCTTTGAAAAACCGAAAAATGCTTCCTCTTCCTTCTTCCACGCGGGGCGTACCCACAGGCACGCCCCGCGTCCTCGCCATTCTCCCACATATTTTTGGCCAGGAGGTGCGGTATGCGTGGCGTGCTTCCCTGCATGCCCCGTGTGCCGTGCCATTTTCCGCGTCGAATAAGATCAGGAGATGGGATACGCGTGGCGTGGCCCCTTCACGCCTCGCGTACCCCTCTGGGAATCCGAATTTCACTTGGATTCCCACTCCTCCCCTATTTATACCCCTTCCTTCTTCATAACTCCTTCCCTCATACTCACTCTAACCCCCCACACTCATTCACAACTCTTCCTTCCTCCTTCACTACCACTATGACAAGAAGCAAGCGACCCGCCAGTGACCGACCCCCACGGGCCACTCGTGTCTGCTCTTCTCGTTCTTCCCAAAATCGACAATCACCACCACCACCCGAAAGGGAAGAAACACTACCACTCACCCGCCAATATCGGGCTCCTTTTCATCTCCTCACCAAAGAAGAGGCCTTATCCTACCAAACCCTCTCTGCTGCCCATATCATGGAACTCCCGTACATCAACCGTAGCACTCTCGATCTTTACAACCTTGGAAGTGTTTTCGAGGATCGCCTCCGCACTCTCAATTGGCACGATCACTTTCGTGCACGCCAACACGTTTACCCCTCGTTGGTCTTGGAGTTCTACACTACCCTTGAGTCTAATGGAGTTCCCGGTGTCGCCCTCTTCAACTTCCGCCTTCACAACCGCCCCTTTTCCATCGACACACAGTGGCTCCGCAACCATTTCACTATGCAAGCGGACGCCGTCATAGAACATTGGCCCGAGGGTGTCTCCCCTCATGACTTTTGGAACTCCATCACCGGGTCCGACGATTATGACAACTCCAATCTCTGTCCGGGATGCATCCGCGATCCCATCCTCCAACTTCTTCACCGCTTCATCAATTTTTACTTTTCGGGGAAGTTCGAAGCCACTAAGGTCAATAAGCACGTTCTTCTGGCCCTCTATTTTTGTGCAAACGATCTCACTTACGACCTCTCCTACCTCGTGGCTGTCCACCTCCACCACATGCCCACCCGGAAACGTGCCAAACTCGGGTTGGGCCATCTCATCACGATCTTTGCCACCTCCGCTCTCGGCGATGTGCCCTTGACCGCCTTCCCAGCTTGGAGCCGCGGCCCTTGGACAAAAACACCTTCAAATCACTCCAGCGCCCCGCCTCCGGCCCGGGTGAAAGTTCGGGGGTGGCCCAACCCCAAGGGGACGAGGGATCGGACTCGGACATAGGCCTAAACTTTAGCCCACCGCCCAACCACGATTTCAACTCTATATATGCCCGGTTGGACGCCTTGGAAGGCCACCAATGTCAAGATCGCGCCCACTTTGATTCTCAATTCGCCAACCTCAACACCCGTTTTGACACCCTTGAGGCTAATCGCCTTATGGACCATTCCACCTTCATCACCCGCTTCAACTCCATTGAGGCCCAACGGCATGAGGATCGGGCCCATCTCGACGCTCGCTTCGACGCCCTCACCAACGCCTTCTCCACCCATTTTAACATTCACGGCAATCCGCCTTCGCCTCCACCCTAGTTTTCTTTTGTTTTTATCATTTCATGTTTTTTATGTTTTTTTCCAATTCTGTGTTTTCCGTTTCCGTTTTTCCTTCTGATGTTTTTATTTGTACTTTCTCTTATCTTAATTAAACTAGTTTTATTGTTTTGTTTCGTTTATTTCCCATTCCTGTGTTCGTTCTTTTTATTTTTACATACGAGTTACTAATGTTCACGCGGGGTGTGCCCATTCTACGCCCCGCGTGCCCCGCCTTTTTCCCCTTATAACTATCCCAGAGCTCGGAACACGCGGGCCCTCTAAGTGCGCCCTGCGTATCTGAGTCTCTGGCCAAAATATACTTAAAATGCCTCTCCTATGCGGGGCGCCCCCCTGGGTACGCCACGCGCAGGACCTGACCTTCAGGGTCCTTTTTCAATTCTATCTTTATTTTTGTTTTTGTTTTTTTTCTTTTGCGACGTCCTTGGAATAGACGTCATTTTAATAACGCGGAGGGCTGTGCAACCCCGCACTCACCGTTTGTTTTGCACTAACAAAAACAAAAATAAAAATCAAATAAAAAAACAAAATAATTAAACTAATTTATTGATTCTTAAATTTTTCCGACACACTACCTCCCTCGGAAATTAATTAAAAGTTCTGTTATTTGTTCTTAAATGTAAAGACGTAAACACAAAGGATCGGGTTAATTAAGAAATTTTAGTCTTGATTCTGAAGTTATAGAATTTATGCAAAGCCTAGGTTCGTACTAAACAAAAGCATTGAGTCCTAACCCACAGGTCATCTCTATAATGAAATTTTAAAAGGCAATAAAAACGGGATAGTTGAAAATTTGATGAGAACTTGAACGTACACAATTTAACCCGAAATTTTTGTGAAGTATTTTTGAGCCTAAAAGAGTTCGTACGAGAACTCTATTTATTTCACAATTTTTCGAGAGCTTTGACTTCACTCGATTCATAGAGTTTGCAGCTAATACCGGGTTAAGTACACTTATTTTGGTAAAAATGGCAATAGATGATAAAACGAACCCACTTAGGCTAATTCTTTTCTTAAATTATTTTTCTCGTTTTCATTAACCTCTAGGAAACCCCCTCGAGCCTATTAACCGAATTCTTTGTCAATACCTTTTTAACATTTAACCCTTTTTCCTCTTGTTTAAATACCAACAGAATCAAATCGCACCAGAATTACCCGAAATAAGCCAAGGCCTTGGCAAGTAAGCACCATAAGCTTTCGAAATCATTTTTGTGCCGCTTTCAAAACAAAAAGAAAAAGAAAAAACACAATAAAGAGCAAAAAGGCATTCTCAAGCTCCCGAGCAATTTCGAGTTACATTTTACGAACTCGCTAAGGCCAAAACAAAAACACGGTGCGATCATCAAAATGGTGTTTGAACTCGAGTTTCTAAAAAATTAACCACTAAAAAGCCACCCACATCACAACCCCCCTCCGAGTTCATTTTTAATATTACCTAGACCATAACATAGGAGGAAAAATCCGGATGAAAATGCAAACTCAAAGTGACTTCGAGTAAGTGCAAAGGAGAGTGCAAAAACACGACCCACCAAAATTTGAGCGTGAGAGTGAAATCCCTTGGTGAGGTACTATCGGGTTCTCAAAAGATAATCGACCCCCGTTGATATTGCCTATTAAATTTGATCATGGAGGTTTCAAACAAGTTTTGGTCGCTCATCTGTTTACGTAGGTACTTGCCGAAAACTTTGCATAAAACTTTAGCTTTGGGATCACGCACTTGGTAAAACTAACCGAAGGTTTGTTTCTTAATCATCTCAATCCTTTGTCTTTCGACTTCTTTTACTTGAGGACAAGTAAAACTTTAAAGTCCGAGGAGGTTGATAGGGTCGTTTCGTCCCTATCTTTTAGCGTGGTTTACGGTTTAATTTAGGACCAATTAAATAAGTTTAATTACAAAAATAACGAGTTTTTAATAAAATAACGAAATAAAAATAAATTCCACACTTTCGGTTAATTGTCTTCATTTTATTAAATTTAGAAAATAAAACGCCAAGCTAACTCGGCTCTCGAGAGTTGTATTTCAGGTATGAGTAAGGAGCAAAATCCCACCGACATACGCGGGGCGTATCAACCTCCACGCGGGGCGTGGGACATCTAGTCAGAAATAATTGCTCAATCCACAGGCACCACGTGGGACTAACCCACTAATACGCGGGGCGTATCAACCTCCACGCGGGGCGTGTGACATCTAGTTAGAGATGATAAGATCAATCATGAAAGTTAGACTGCATGGTCTCCCAAGTCAACTGCTACTACGCGGGGCGTCCCGCCTTACACGCGAGGCGTATATGGGAGTTTGTCAATCTAAAAGATCCAGGGACTCATATACGCGGGGCGTTCTTTAGGTTACGCGTGGCGTAAAAGGCCTAATTCAAGCTACTAAATCTCAGGAGCTCAACCACACGGGGCGTATCCTAGTCTACGGGGGGCGTGGTTGAGACAACAAGATCTGAATTTGGTCCACATGCAGGAATTATTGACGAAATGGGCCAGTACGCGGGGCGTCCCCTACCTTACGCGGAGCGTGTCATGGGAATTCTGCAGAAATAATGTATCTCCATGCTTGTATCTTGTGAACTTACAATTCTACCCCTAGCTTGATGTTTATAAATAAGAGTGACTAGCACTCATTTAGAGATCCAGAATTTTATGTATTGAGCTCTTGCTATATAGTTTTAGATTTTAGATTCAGATTTTACATAGCAAAAACTCTTCCACCTTAAGAGCTTGTTCGTTTATTCCGGCATTCCGTCAAAGTTCCGTTCCATCTTCGTTCACCAAGCTCGAGAGTTCCACCTCCAAGTCCTAAGAGACGGCCTTGAGTCCGGTTAGCTAGTTCCGAGGGTGGATTCTTCCCTTTTCACTTGCTAATTAGCTTGTACTCTTCCTATGTACTAGGCTTGGTTGTATTCCATATTTACGCTCTCCATATTTATAATATATGATTTGCAATTTCCATTTCTATATACATGTTGATGTTTATTGCTTGTTTTGATACTCGTAATTGATTATTGTGTAGGGGAACGCGACTTCCGATGCCATTCGGGCTATCTTTAGGGATTCATATAGGTGTTGCCTTACCGGAAGTGACGCACCGAAAACCGTAGGAATTGACAAGCCACGGAACTTACGGGCCCTAATTTCTAATCCCAAGCATTAGACACGCCTTGACTAGGAACCACGTAGTCTAAGTACTTCACGGGTCGGTCACACTACACGTAGTCGTCATTGCAAGAGTAAATCATTAACCGTATATATATTGGGAGTCATTGTTTATCATATTTATAACTTATCACCATCCATATCACCTCGTAGAGTTTTCGTTATATAAATCTGTCTCACTTATAGTTAGGAGTAGTTTGTAGTTGTTTCCCAAATCAACTCAAAGTATTCACCGCTTAGATAACGTATAAAACCGAGTCGTTTAATACTTGTAGTTATAAATCCCGTGGATTCGATACCCGGTCTTAACCGGATTATTACTTGATACGACGGGGTACACTTGCCCCTAAGTAGTAGCGTCTAGTAGAGATAGAGCATTTAGGAAGATCACATCCGTAGTCATAACGAACTTATCATAATATATATTTCATAAGCTCTACCTAGGCGCCGCACACACATCAACTTCCACCTTGAGAAATCCTCTCCACCTCCTCCATCTCCTTCAACCTCCATTGAAGACACTTCCGAAGCTCCGTTCATCGAGGATTGCTCAAGTTCCATCCTTAAGTCCTAGGAAGATGCCTGCATTGGTAGACATGTTCCATGAAAGGGATTTTTCTTCTTTTATATTCTGTCTAGCCTCTGATCCATGTTATGAATCCTAGGCTCATTGTATCTTCGTGACAATACTTTTCATCTTTAATATATGTTATAGTTTTGTTTATTCAACTGTTTTATTGCTTGATTCTTTATCTTACGCTTTGTCTGATTGGTTTAACTCATTCGATAATCCTAAAATTAAGTTGGCACATATTACGAGCTGAATCTGACCTAGTCAGTGCCTATAGGATTGACGACCCTATAGAAGATTAAGCCCAAATTGCTGAGCCTTAGAGCTAGTTTCAGCCTTACAAGGGAATCACGAACTAAGGACCTCAGGAGGATAGGTAGGGTTAATCGCTTCGGACACAAGTGACTTAGATTAGGTTTTAATTCCGTTGTCTAAACAATCTATTTCATTATTATCGTATCACCTCATGTCCCTTCGGGCAATTACATTGGTAAAAGATCACCTAGGAGTAGAATAACTTAGATAGGAGTAGAAGTAACTTAATTAGGAGTAGGATAATTTAATCAAAACAAACTCAAAACCCACATAGCCTAGATAACACCTGAGACCAAGTAGCTCGATACTTGCAGGAATAAATCCTGTGGATTCGATACCTGGACTTGTCCAGATTTTATTACTTGATAACGACGGGGTACACTTATCCCTTAGTAAGCCTTCTTACGGAGGCGCATCAAGTTTTTGCTTGGACTTGTCCAGATTTGATTACTTGATAACGAAGGGGTACACTTATCCCTTAGTGAGCCTTCTTACAGAGGCACAACAGTCTTCGATCGAGGATCAGCGCGAACCAACAACTATAAATATGTCATTTGGGATGCCATTGCTTGTTACACTTCCATAACAGCAATCTTTGGCATCCTAACACACTAAAGCTTAGATTATTGCAATGGCGGAACGTAGACATGTTGGAAAAATAGGCTAACGTATAGTAGCGGAAATATAAAAATTTTAACCTATTTCCATAAACCATAAGATCCGTTAACCGTTATTTCATATAAAGAGGGATAAGAAGAAATACCTTTTGATGTTCTATCTACCATTGTAAACGAAGTGCCCACAACTCTTACTTTGAGTTCCCGTGCACAGAACAAAACAAATATAAGATCAAGTTAGAATCAACCGTTGAATAGCAACCAAAGTAGATTGCCTCTAATTAATCAACACAAGATCAAGGATAAAGAAAGAAAGATGAAATCAATTGAATCGGTAGGAAGCGGTGGATTGTTTCGTCCTCAACAAGGGGTGTCGAAATTCTCTCTCCCGGTTGCACTGTGTATTTCGAAAATTCCAGTAGGGATTTGCTTAGTGGATTTCGAAAATCCTATAAGAGGGGTTATTTATAATCTCCTGTATCTAATCCCTAGTTAGATAGAATTAGGTTATTGAAATAAGAATTCTATTTGGTATAGAATTCATAATTATTATCCATTAATATATCCAATATATAAAGGATAATAATAATAACCTTATTGGATAATAATAGGAGTAATTTAATCTAATTAAAACTCCTAACTTATTTATCCTTTAATTAATTTAATTCATAATCCTAATCTAATTAGAATAGATAAAATCAAATTAATTATTTATGTATTTATATACATAAATTTCGACCCCCTCTATTACTGGGCCTTACTGGGCTCAGTTGGGCTTCCATCAATTAATTAACATCTGTCTCTCTTTTGGGTTCCAAGTCTTATGTGTGACCCATTAGGTTCTTATTGCTTCTAGCCGTATGCAACTATTAAAATTAATTTTCAAAGAATTATATTTAATCTTTGCATAACGGAATGATGTACAGAGTATGTGATTAGCAAGTCCGTAATCATTCCCCCAGAGCTATAAGAAGACAGGTTGATTCTGTCGTTGACCTTTCAGTATTAGTTACGGTATAATTCGATCCTTTATCAACTACGTCCTTGAACTAAATCTTATGACTATGGGTAATGTCAAGTCACATATAGCGAGACGTTCGTTTTACTTGTACAGGCCGAGTCAACTCAAATTAGATAGGTTAAGTGAAATATGTATTTCAAGTCTTAAGCTATCACCTTGCAAGGATTTAGAGTCGAGTCTTCCACAAGCGATCCATGGACATATCTCCCATTTATCGGGAGTGATAAATGCTCAATCCAATATATAACGATCCTGCAATCACTTCATGTGATACCCAACGTCTGCTGTTCACACCCTAGAGTCATCTCTGTTAAGGATCGTGTTACACCAGAGTCAAAGCGTCACATTCCGTAATCCAGAATACCAATTAACATTCCTTTGAGTCTGAGGATTATTTACACCTATTAATACCAATGAGATGAACATGTGACAAGGATGAATTTACCCATCCTGTTATCTCAAGTCGGGTCCCCAATCCTAATGAACTACTTTTCATCGGGTCCATGTAACTGTCCAGATATCTGTATATATGAAGCTTGTGAGATCAGCTTTATGTCGGACAGAAGACATTGTTACATGCAAGTCTCGACAGTGATATATCAATCCTAAACATATCACTTGACTTGGGGCGGTTTTAAGTTTATTAGTTTATTATAAAGTTTTGTCTCACTTCATGCTTGTATGAACACTTTATAATCACTTTAAAACAAACTTACGGATTTCCTTTTATTAGACTTTATTTAGTTCTTAAAAGGGATTGCCTTTATATAGTTATAAAACATATATCTCATTAAAACAAATGATATAAAGAACACTTCATTTACATTAAGTTTGTATCCTAGAACAATTGCCTATAGGACACTAAACCCCAACATACTCCCACTTGGACTAAAGCCAATTGTTTCTATAACTTATCCTAGTAGAAGTTAGATGACGATCATGTACTTTCTGGGTTAAGGGCTTTGTCAACGGATCTGCAACGTTGTCCTCTGTAGGTACTCTTTCTATTCTCACATCTCCTCTTGCCACAATTTCTCTTATAATGTGGTATCGCTTAAGGTAATGCTTGGACGCATTATGAGACCGTGGTTCCTTTGCTTGCGCAATGGCTCCATTGTTATCACAAAACAGTGTAATGGGATTTACAATGTCAGGCACCACACCAAGTTCTGAAATGAACTTTCTAATCCAAACCTCTTCCTTTGCTGCTTCCGCAGCGGCGATATACTCTGACTCGGTCGTAGAGAAAGCTACGCTTCCCTGCTTAGAACTCTTCCAACTGACCGCGCCCCCATTCAAGATAAACAGGTATCCTGATTGGGATTTAAAATCGTTCTCATCTGTGAGATGACTTGCATCTGAAAATCCTTCTATTTTCAGACCCCCTTCTCCGTACACTAGGAACATATCTTTAGTTCTTCTCAAGTACTTAAGAATGTTCTTGACGGCAATCCAGTGCTCGTCTCCCGGATTTCCTTGGTAATGACTCGTTACAGATAACGCGAACGCTACGTCAGGTCTAGTGCATAGCATAGCATACATAATCGAACCGATTGCGCTGGCGTACGGGACTATAGCCATGCACTTCTTATCATCATCGGTTTTAGGACATTGATGATTGTTTAACTTTACTCCATGTAGCATGGGTAAGTTACCTCGTTTCGATTCAAGCATGCTAAACCGCTTTAGCACCTTTTCGATGTATATAGCCTGTGAAAGACCAAGCAGTCTTCTTGATCTATCTCTGTAGATCTTTATACCAAGTATATAAGCTGCTTCACCAAGGTCTTTCATTGAGAAGTTACCAGATAACCATACTTTTACTGATTGTAGCAGAGCTATGTCATTTCCCATTAGTAATATATCGTCCACATATAATATTAGAAATGCTACAGAGCTCCCACTTGCTTTCTTGTAAATGCAAGCTTCTTCGCAATTTTGTTCGAAACCAAATTGTTTTATGGTTTCGTCAAAACGCTTGTTCCAGCTTCTAGATGCTTGCTTGAGTCCATAAATGGATCTCTGAAGTTTGCAAACTTTGTTTGCATCCTTTGATATGAAACCTTCAGGTTGCATCATATATACATCCTCAAGCAGGTTTCCGTTTAGGAAAGCTATTTTCACATCCATTTGCCAAATCTCATAATCGTAGTGAGCGGCAATAGCAAGCATGATTCTGATTGATTTGGACATAGCCACAGGAGAGAAAGTTTCGTCATAATCAATTCCTTGCTTCTGACGATATCCTTTCACTACTAACCTAGCTTTGTAGGTGCTAACCTTTCCATCCATGTCTGTCTTCTTTTTGAAGATCCATCTGCACCCAATGGGTCTTATCCCTTCGGGTGGATCAACCAAAGTCCACACTTGGTTGGTGTACATGGAATCCATTTCAGAATCCATGGCCTCAAGCCATGCTTTAGAATCTAGACTAGTAAGAGCCTCTTCGTAGTTTTCAGGTTCGTCGTCTAACACGAGAACCTCGTTATCGTCTCCCAATAGAAAACCATTCTCCGTACACTAGGAACATATCTTTAGTTCTTCTCAAGTACTTAAGAATGTTCTTGATGGCAATCCAGTGCTCGTCTCCCGGATTTCCTTGGTAATGACTCGTTACAGATAACGCGAACGCTACATCAGGTCTAGTGCATAGCATAGCATACATAATCGAACCGATTGCGCTGGCGTATGGGACTACAGCCATGCACTTCTTATCATCATCGGTTTTAGGACATTGATGATTGTTTAACTTTACTCCATGTAGCATGGGTAAGTTACCTCGTTTCGATTCAAGCATGCTAAGCCGCTTTAGCACCTTTTCGATGTATATAGCCTGTGAAAGACCAAGCAGTCTTCTTGATCTATCTCTGTAGATCTTTATACCAAGTATATAAGCTGCTTCACCAATGTCTTTCATTGAGAAGTTACCAGATAACCATACTTTTACCGATTGTAGCAAAGCTATGTCATTTCCCATTAGTAATATATCGTCCACATATAATATTAGAAATGCTACAGAGCTCCCACTTGCTTTCTTGTAAATGCAAGCTTCTTCGCAATTTTGTTTGAAACCAAATTGTTTTATGGTTTCGTCAAAATGCTTGTTCCAGCTTCTAGATGCTTGCTTGAGTCCACAAATGGATCTCTGAAGTTTGCAAACTTTGTTTGCATCCTTTGATATGAAACGTTCAGGTTGCATCATATATACATCCTCAAGCAGGTTTCCATTTAGGAAAGCTGTTTTCACATCCATTTGCCAAATCTCATAATTGTAGTGAGCGGCAATAGCAAGCATGATTCTGATTGATTTGGACATAGCCACAGGAGAGAAAGTTTCGTCATAATCAATTCCTTGCTTCTGACGATATCCTTTCGCTACTAACCTAGCTTTGTAGGTGCTAACCTTTCCATCCATGTCTGTCTTCTTTTTGAAGATCCATCTGCACCCAATGGGTCTTATCCCTTCGGGTGGATCAACCAAAGTCCACACTTGGTTGGTGTACATGGAATCCATTTCAGAATCCATGGCCTCAAGCCATGCTTTAGAATCTGGACTAGTAAGAGCCTCTTCGTAGTTTTCGGGTTCGTCGTCTAACACGAGAACCTCGTCATTGTCTCCCAATAGAAAACCATATCTAACTGGGAGTTCACGAACTCTTTGTGATCTACGGATAGGTGGCACTGCAGTCTCATCTAATGGGACTGCTTCGGGCACCTCAACCGCCTCTGTTGTTTCAGTCGGTGTTTCTTCTTCTTGAACTTCTTTAAGTTCAATCATGCTTCCCTTTTGTATTTCTTCGAGAAACTCTTTCTCTAAGAAGGTTGCGTGTTTGGATACTATCACTTTCTGATCATCTGGATGATAGAAGTAATATCCCACAGTTTCCTTAGGGTATCCAATGAAGAAACATTTATCAGATTTAGAATCTAGTTTATCGGACGCAATGCGTTTGACAAATGCTGAACAACCCCATACTCTCATGAATGAGAACATGGGTTTCCTACCAACAAACAATTCATATGGTGTGGAAGTAGCGGATTTAGTTGGTACTCGATTTAGGGTGAAGAGGGCAGTTTCTAAGGCATAGCCCCAGAATGTCTTTGGAAGTAATGTTATGCTCATCATGGATCGTACCATATCTAGTAGGGTACGGTTCCTCCTCTCGGATACACCATTGTGTTGTGGTGTATAGGGAGGTGTCCATTGTGAGCAAATCCCACATTCAGTTAGATAATTCAGAAAATCATCTGAAAGATATTCGCCACCTCGATTGGATCGAAGTGTCTTTATTTTCTTTTCTAGTTGATTTTCCACTTCATTCTTGAAGCATTTGAATTTCTCAAAAGCTTCAGATTTGTGCTTCATCAAGTAGATATAACCATATCGGGTATGGTCGTCTATGAAGCTAATGAAGTATCTGAATCCTCCTCTTGCTTGGACTGACATAGGACCGCATACATCTGAATGAATAAGTCCTAGAGTGTCTGATACACGTTCACCTTTATTGCTAAAGGGTGTCTTTGTCATTTTGCCTTTTAAACATGCTTCGCATGTTTCCAATGATTCAGGATCAATTGAATTTATAAGCCCATATTGATGTAGCTTAAGCATGCGTCTTTTGTTTATATGGCCTAAACGACAATGCCACAAGTAAGTTGAATTATCTAGCTTATGTCTTTTGGTATCAATTGCGAAAACAGGAATTTTGTCATCTAACACATAAATCCCATTTTGTGATATTCCTGAAAAATAAAAGATTGAATCTTTATAAAAATTGCAACTCTTGTCTTTTATTGAAATATGAAAACCGTCATCAACAATACGGCTAATAGAAATAATGTTACGAGACATTTGCGGAACGTACAAACAGTTCCTTAATTCTATTACAAGCCTAGAGGGAAAATTTAAAACATAATCTCCAATTGCGAGTGCGGCAACTCTTGCTCCATTTCCTACTCGCAAGTTTATGCTTCCTTTCTTTAATTCCCTAGTCTGATTTAGTTCCTGCATATTTGTACAAATATGAGATCCGCATCCTGTATCAAGTACCCAAGATTCAGACTGTGAAATTGTATTTATTTCAATATAAAACATACCAGATGTTGAAGCACCGCCTTTTCCCTTCTTGAGGGTGGCTAGATACTCCTTGCAGTTCCTTCTCCAATGCCCGTCTTTACCACAGAAGTGGCACTCTCCTTTGGGCTTCTTTACTTCCTTTCCCTTAGCTCAAGTGGGCATGGCCCTCTTACCTTTCTTGGGATATTTAGGGTTGGGAAAATTCCCTTTCCTCTTCTTTGATCCCTCAATGACAAGAGCTGGTATTGCCTTGTCTTTCTTCATATTGGGCTCAACTGACTTGAGCATATTTGCAAGCTCTTCAAGAGAGGTTTGCAAGTCATTCATTTGGTAGTTCATGATGAACTGTGAATAACTCTCTGGGAGGGATTGAAGAATCAAGTCTATGCTTAATTCGTTATCCATCGCGAATCCAATACTTGAAAGTTTGGTAATATAGCCAATCATCTTGACACAATGTGTCATGATAGATGTGCCCTCTTGCATCCTGCAACGATATAGCAACTTGGATATCTCGTAGCGTTCGCACCTAGTCTGTTTCCCAAACAGCTCTTTAAGGTGCATGATGATGGAATAGGCATCCATTTCCTCATGTTGCCTTTGTAATTCCGGTGTCATCGATGCAATTATGATACATCCGGCATGATCATCATCAGCCTTGTGCTTTTGGTAAGCATCAATTTCCTCAATGGGAGCATCATCAGCAGGGATAGGGGGTATCGTTGTATCAAGTACATACCCTATCTTATTGAACTTCAAAACAATTTTGAGGTTGCGAAACCAGTCGGTGAAGTTTGAACCATTCAATTTGTTATCGGTAAGAATGTTTTGCAGATTGGTTTTAGTCATGATTTTAAGAGTGATTATATAAACCTGAGAGTGAGAAAGAGTAAACGTATGTTATTCATTTGCTTTAAAGTATATCTGTTGGGGTTTTGTGTCCTATAGTCAATTGTTGCAGGATACAAACTTATTGTAAATGAATTGTTCTTTATATCATTTGTTTTAATGAGATATATGTTTTATAACTATATAGAGGCAATCCCTTTTAAGCACTAAATAAAGTCTAATAAAAGGAAATCCGTAAGTTTGTTTAAAGTGATTATAAAGTGTTCATACAAGCATGAAGTGAGACAAAACTTTATAATAAACTAATAAACTTAAAACCACCCCAAGTCAAGTGATATATTTAGGATTGATATATCACAGTTGAGACTTGTATGTAACAATGTCTTCTGTCTGACAGAAAGCTGATCTCACAAGCTTCACATATATAGATATCTGGACAGTTACATAGATCCGGTGAAACGTTGTTCATTAGGATTGGGGATCCGACTTGAGATAACAGGATGGGTAGATTCATCCTTTTCAACTGTTCATCTCATTGGTATTAATAGGTATAACTAATCCTCAGACTCAAAGGAATGTTAATTGGTCATCCTGAATTACTGAATGTGAGACTTTGATCCTGTGGTCCCACGATCATTAACAGAGATGACTCTGGGGTGTGAACTGCAAAGGTTGGGTGTCACAGGAAGTAATTTCAGGGTAGTTATACATTGGATTGAGCATTTATCACTCCCGATTAATGGGAGATACATCCAAGGATCGTTTGTGGAAGACTTGACTCTAAACCCTTGCAAGGTGATAGCTTAAGAGTAGAAATACAGATTTCACTTAACCTATCTTTTTGAGTTGACTCGGCCAATAACAAGTAAAACGAACGTCTCGCTATATGTGACTTGACATTACCCATAGTCATAAGATTCAGTTCAAGGATGTAGTTGATAAAGGACCGTATTATACCGTAACTAATACGGAAGGGTTAACGACAGAATCAACCTGTCTTCTTAACGGACTCTGGGGGAATGATTACGGACTTGCCAATAACATACTTTGTACATCATTCCGTTATGCAAGGGATTAAATATAATTCTTGAAGAAATTAATTTAATAGGTTGCATACGGCCAGAAGTAGTAAGGACCTAATGGATCACACATAAGACTTGGAACCAAAAGAGAGATGGATATAATTAATAGATGGAAGCCCAATTAAGCCCAGTAAGGCCCAAATACTAGGAGGGGGCCGAAATTTATATATGTTAGTAAGGAATTAATTTTATTCCATTAATCCTAATTAGATTAGGATTATGAATTAAATTAATTAAGAGATAATTAAGTTAGGAGTTTTAATTAGATTAATATACTCCTATTATTATCCAATTAGGTTATTTATTATTATCCTAAATGTATTTGATATATTATAAGATAATAATTAGGAATCCTATTCCGAATGGAATTCCTATTAAGTAACCTATTCCTATTTAACTAGGGTTTAGATACAAGCTAATATATATACCCCTTCTCTTAATGAATTTCGACTAAGCCTATCCCCCCCCCCCTACTTGTGATTTTTGAAATTGCTATATTAGTGAGAGAAAAGAATTCTATTCCCAAGTTTGTGAACAAGAATTCATTCGGCATTCCATCGATTGATTAATCTTATTCATCCCTCTTTCTCTTTGATCTTGTGTTGGTTTATTAGAGGCAATCTATTTTGGTTGCATCTCATAAGGGTTGATTTCATCTTAGCCTCACCGTATTAAACTTTGTGGTTGGAATCTCGGAGAAGAATTGTGGGCGCTTCTTTAACAACGGTAGATTGTTCATCGAAATGTATTCCTTCTTATCCCTCTTTATATGAAATAACGATTAACGGATCCTATGGTTAAAAGGAAGTAGGCTAAAAAATTTATATTTCCGCTGCTATACCTTAGCCTTAATTTCCTTCAGTGGTATCAGAGCCAGGTTAAATCCGTTATTTCATATATGAAAATATAGAAGTTTTCAATAGGATTGAATAAATATTTATGGTTAGGATTAATTGACAAATAGTATTGATTGATTAATTCTAAAGATAAATAAAATTTTGATTAATTGTTAATTAAAACTGATTATGCTTATGTTCCTAATTATTTCGGTTGATAATCATTATAACAAAATCTATTAGTTTTATAGTTAGGTTGATAAAATTAGTTTTATTAATTCTAAATGATAAAACGGAAATCTATTGTAGATTATCCTATTTCTGAAAACCGTTTTAAAATTATTTTAGAACCGATATATATATAAATATATATATATATATATATATTTAATATAAAAAAAAATATGACAGCAGCCCGAGTCGCGCCTCACGGCGCGACTGGCCGCTGTCACGCGGCTGCTGCCTCGCGGCAGCAGCCGCGTGCGGCGCAGGGGCGCCGCTGCCGCAAGGCGGCAGCGCCCCGCGTGCCCTAAGGGCTGCTGCCAATCGGTAGCAGCCCGCCCTCGGGCCCGGCCCGATACCCACTTGATTTAAAAATAGGTTTAAAATCGTTTTATGTTAAATGTATATATATGTTTCAGAAATTAATAGTTTTCTGTTTTGATTATCGAATGAATAATTCGTTTAAATGTTTGTTTTTACAAATATATAAATCAAAGTGTTAAATGAATTAAAATCAAAATAAATGGGACGAGCATAATCAACGTTTTATATGGTTATATTAATCTAAGGATTAATATAAAGATACAAAACGATTAGAAGTAAAATTGGATGAAAGTTAATTTGACGAGTTAATGTGATTAACCTAAATATTACATAAGCCGGTTATGTAATCAACCAATTAAATTTATTTAATTGAGTCTTTGCATGTTTGGAGTTATGGACATATTTGGACCCTCTTTTAGTCTTTTGGTATTTTTGAAATAGGGCCTGCGCGTCCTGCCTTTCTACTATCTATTGTAATTTCTCCTCTCATCTGATTCCCTTCAATTCAATTGAAGTTTTCTTATAGTAGTATAGAAATTAATATGTAATTTCAAGGCGCCATGGAGAAGACGGAGGACCTAAAGAGAAATATGTAATAGTTAGTATTTCCTTAGGTTTGGCCTTTTATTCCGTCTCTGGCTCGACGGAATAATTTAGATAATGTGTCCATAACGCCAATGTATGTGAATGTATGTATGTCTGATGTATGCTAAAGCAAATCAAGACTAAGTTAGATTATGAGACTTAAATAAAATCCCTCATTAAAAAGTTAAGTAAATAAGTAAGTTATTAAAATCGGTTGCCCCTCCCTAATATTATAATTCAACCGGCAGTACTGGGGGCCTTTGGGTTGTTGAGTAAACTCAAGCTCGGGGTCTTATGGTAACACCTGAATTATCGAAAATCATTTTTCATGAATATGGGGTAATACTTAAATTAGATTATGATAATTGGATGAGTAAACTCATGTTGTCATAAACTAATGGGCAAAACGGTTGGGATTAATATGAATAGCATATTAGTTACTAATGTGGTTAGTAACCCAATAACCTAGGAATCACATTAAAGATGTGATTGATTGTATGAATATACCTAATGAATGAGACTAGCTTGTTGAGTAAACTCAAGGCGAAATCTCAAGAGTTATGATCCTAGCTCACTAAAGGATTTGTGAAATTCTTCGAATTAATATGGAGGGTTATTAATTTGGAAAAATAGTGGGAGCAATCTGAAATAAATTAAAAGGCCTATAATTTTAGATTGTTAAACTTTAAAGCAAATGAATGACATACGTTTACTCTTTCTCACTCTCAGGTTTTGTTTAAACACACACTCTTAAAATCATGACTAAAACCAATCTGCAAAACATCCTTACCGATAACAAATTGAATGGTTCAAACTTCACCGACTGGTTTCGTAACCTCAAAATTGTTTTGAAGTTCGAGAAATTTGGGTATGTACTTGATACATCGATACCCCGTGTCCCTGAAGATGATGCTCCCATCGAGGAAATTGATGCTTATCAGAAGCACAAGGCTGATGATGATCATGCCGCTTGCATCATACTTGCATCGATGACATCGGAATTACAAAGGCAACATGAGGAGATGAATGCCTATTCCATCATCATGCACCTAAAGGAATTGTTTGGGAAACAAACCAGGTGTGAACGCTACGAGATATCAAAACTGTTATATCGTTGCAGGATGCAAGAGGGCACGTCTGTCATGACACATTGTGTCAAGATGATAGGCTATATTACCAAACTTTCTAGTATTGGATTTGTGATGGACAACGAATTAAGTACCGACTTGGTTCTTCAGTCCCTCCCAGAGATTTATTCACAGTTCATCATGAACTACCAAATGAATGACTTGCAAACCTCTCTTGAAGAGCTTGCAAACATGCTCAAATCAGTTGAGCCCAATATGAAGAAAGACAAGGCCATACCGGCTCTTGTAATCGAGGGATCGAGGAAAAGAAAAGGGAAATTTCCCAATTCTAAACATCCCAAGAAAGGTAAGAAAGATGTATCCAAGGGAAAGGAAGTTAAGAAGCCCAAAGGAGAGTGCCACTTCTGTGGTAAAGATGGGCATTGGAAGAGAAACTGCAAGGAGTATCTAGCCACCCTCAAGAAGGGAAAAGGCGGTGCTTCTTCATCTGGTATGTTCTATATTGAAATAAATACGGTTTCATTGTCTGAATCTTGGGTACTTGATACCGGATGTGGATCTCATATTTGTACAAATATGCAGGAGCTAAAACAGACTAAGGAACTAAAGAAAGGAAGCATAAACTTGCGAGTGGGAAATGGAGCAAGAGTTGCCGCCCTCGCAATTGGAGATTATGTTTTACTTTTGCCCTCTGGGCTTGTAATAGAATTAAGGAATTGTTTATACGTTCCTGAGATGTCTCGTAACATTATTTATATTAGCCGTCTCGTTGACGACGGTTTTCATATTTCAATAAAGAACAATAGTTGCAATTTTTATAAAGATTCGATCTTTTATTTTTCAGGAATATCACAAAATGGGATTTATGTGTTAGATGATAAAACTCCTGTTTTTGCAATTGATACCAAAAGACATAAGCTAGATAATTCAACTTACTTGTGGCATTGTCGTTTAGGCCATATAAACAAGAGACGCATGCTAAAGCTACATTCAGATGGGCTTATAGATCCAATCGATTCTGAATCATTGGAAACATGCGAATCACGTTTAAAAGGTAAAATGACAAAGACACCCTTTAGCAATAAAGGTGAGCGTGTATCAGACACTCTAGGACTCATTCATTCAGATGTATGTGGTCCTATGTCAGTCCAAGCAAGAGGAGGATTCGGATACTTCATTAGCTTCATAGATGATCATACTCGCTATGGTTATATCTACTTGATGAGGCACAAATCAGAAGCTTTTGACAAGTTCAAATGCTTCAAGAATGAAGTGGAAAATCAATTAGGAAAGAAAATAAAAACACTTCGATCTGATCGAGGTAGCGAATATCTTTCTGATGATTTTCTGAATTATCTAACTGAATGTGGGATATGCTCACAATGGACACCTCCCTATACGCCACAACACAATGGTGTATCCGAGAGGAGAAACCGTACCCTATTAGATATGGTACGATCCATGATGAGCATGGCCTTACTTCCAAAGACGTTCTGGGGCTATGCCTTAGAAACTGCCCTCTTCACCCTAAATCGAGTACCAACTAAATCCGCTAGTTCCACGCCATATGAATTGTTCGTTGGTAGGAAACCCGTGTTCTCTTTCATGAGAGTATGGGGTTGTTCAGCATATGTCAAACGCGTTGCGTCCGACAAATTAGATTCTAAATCTGATAAATGTTTCTTCATCGGATACCCTAAGGAAACTATGGGATATTACTTCTATCATCCAGATGATCAGAAAGTAATCGTATCCAAACACGCAACCTTCTTAGAGAAAGAGTTTCTCGAAGAAACACAAAAGGGAAGCGTGATTGAACTCGATGAAGTTCAAGAGGAAGAAACACCGAATGAAACAACGGAGGCGGTCGAGGTACCCGAAGAAGTCCCATTAGATGAGACTCCAGTGGCACCTATTCGTAGATCACGAAGAGTTCGTGAACTCCCAGTTAGATATGGTTTTCTAGTGGGAGATGATGACGAGGTTCCCGTGTTAGACGACGAACCCGAAAACTACGAAGAGGCTCTTACTAGTCCAGATTCTAAAGCATGGCTTGAGGCCATGGATTCTGAAATGGATTCCATGTATACTAACCAAGTTTGGACTTTGGTTGATCCACCCGAAGGGATAAAACCCATTGGGTGCAGATGGATCTTCAAAAAGAAGACTGACATGGATAGAAAGGTTAGCACCTACAAGGCTAGGTTGGTAGCGAAAGGATATCGTCAAAAACAAGGTGTTGATTATGACGAAACCTTCTCTCCCGTTGCTATGTCCAAATCAATCAGAATCATGCTTGCAATTGCCGCTCATTTTGATTATGAGATTTGGCAAATGGATGTGAAAACAGCTTTCCTAAACGGAAACCTGCTTGAGGATGTATACATGATGCAACCTGAAGGTTTCATATCAAAGGATGCAAATAAAGTTTGCAAACTTCAGAGATCCATTTATGGACTCAAGCAAGCATCTAGAAGCTGGAACAAGCGTTTTGACGAAACCATAAAACAATTTGGTTTCGAACAAAATTGCGAAGAAGCTTGCATTTACAAGAAAGCAAGTGGGAGCTCTATAGCATTTCTCATACTATATGTGGACGATATACTGTTAATGGGAAATGACATTGCTCTATTACAGTCAGTGAAAATATGGTTATCTGGTAACTTCTCAATGAAAGACCTTGGTGAAGCAGCCTATATACTTGGTATAAAGATCTACAAAGATAGATCACGTAGACTGCTTGGTCTTTCACAGGCTACATACATTGAAAAGGTGCTAAATCGGTTTAGCATGCTTGAATCGAAACGAGGTAACTTACCCATGGTACATGGAGTAAAGTTAAACAATCATCAATGTCCTAAAACTGATGATGACAAACGACGCATGGCTGTAGTCCCGTACGCCAGCGCGATCGGTTCGATTATGTATGTTATGCTATGCACTAGACCCGACGTAGCGTTCGCGTTATCTGTAACAAGTTGTTACCAAGGGAATCCGGGAGACGAGCATTGGATTGCCGTCAAAAACATTCTTAAGTACTTGAGAAGAACTAAAGATATGTTTCTAGTGTACGGAGAAGGAGATCTGAAAATACAAGGATTTTCAGACGCTAGTCATCTCACAAATGAGAATGATTTTAAATCCCAATCAGGATACCTGTTTATCCTAAATGGGGGCGCGGTCAGTTGGAAAAGTTCCAAGCAGGGAAGCGTAGCTTTCTCTACGACCGAGTCAGAGTACATCGCTGCTGCGGAAGCAGCAAAGGAAGCAGTTTGGATTAGAAAGTTCATTACAGAACAAGGTGTGGTGCCTGACATTGTCAATCCCATTACTCTGTACTGTGATAACAATGGAGCCATTGCGCAAGCAAAGGAACCACGGTCTCATAATGCATCCAAGCACTACCTAAAGCGATACCACATCATTAGAGAGATTGTGGCTAGAGGAGATGTGAGAATAGAAAGAGTACCTACAGAGGACAACGTTGCAGATCCGTTGACAAAGCCTTTAACCCAAAAAGTACATGATCGTCATTTAACTTCTACTGGGATAAGTTTTAGAAACAATTGGCTTTAGTCCAAGTGGGAGTATGTTGGGGTTTTGTGTCCTATAGTCAATTGTTGCAGGATACAAACTTATTGTAAATGAATTATTCTTTATATCATTTGTTTTAATGAGATATATGTTTTATAACTATATAAAGGCAATCCCTTTTAAGCACTAAATAAAGTCTAAAAAAAGGAAATCCGTAAGTTTGTTTAAAGTGATTATAAAGTGTTCATACAAGCATGAAGTGAGACAAAACTTTATAATAAACTAATAAACTTAAAACCACCCCAAGTCAAGTGATATATTTAGGATTGATATATCACAGTTGAGACTTGTATGTAACAATGTCTTCTGTCTGACAGAAAGCTGATCTCACAAGCTTCACATATATAGATATCTGGACAGTTACATAGATCCGGTGAAACGTTGTTCATTAGGATTGGGGATCCGACTTGAGATAACAGGATGGGTAGATTCATCCTTGTCAACTGTTCATCTCATTGGTATTAATAGGTATAACTAATCCTCAGACTCAAAGGAATGTTAATTGGTCATCCTGAATTACTGAATGTGAGACTTTGATCCTGTGGTCCCACGATCCTTAACAGAGATGACTCTGGGGTGTGAACTGCAAAGGTTGGGTGTCACAGGAAGTAATTTCAGGGTAGTTATACATTGGATTGAGCATTTATCACTCCCGATTAATGGGAGATACATCCAAGGATCGCTTGTGGAAGACTTAACTCTAAACCCTTGCAAGGTGATAGCTTAAGAGTAGAAATACAGATTTCACTTAACCTATCTTTTTGAGTTGACTCGGCCAATAACAAGTAAAACGAACGTCTCGCTATATGTGACTTGACATTACCCATAGTCATAAGATTCAGTTCAAGGATGTAGTTGATAAAGGATCGTATTATACCGTAACTAATACAGAAGGGTTAACGACAGAATCAACCTGTCTTCTTAACGGACTCTGGGGGAATGATTACGGACTTGCCAATAACATACTTTGTACATCATTCCGTTATGCAAGGGATTAAATATAATTCTTGAAGAAATTAATTTAATAGGTTGCATACGGCCAGAAGTAGTAAGGACCTAATGGATCACACATAAGACTTGGAACTAAAAGAGAGATGGATATGATTAATAGATGGAAGCCCTATTAAGCCTAGTAAGGCCCAAATACTAGGAGGGGGCCGAAATTTATATATGTTAGTAAGGAATTAATTTTATTCCATTAATCCTAATTAGATTAGGATTATGAATTAAATTAATTAAGAGATAATTAAGTTAGGAGTTTTAATTAGATTAATATACTCCTATTATTATCCAATTAGGTTATTTATTATTATCCTAAATGTATTTGATATATTATAAGATAATAATTAGGAATCCTATTCCGAATGGAATTCCTATTAAGTAACCTATTCCTATTTAACTAGGGTTTAGATACAAGCTAATATATATACCCCTTCTCTTAATGAATTTCGACTAAGCCTATCCCTCCCCCTACTTGTGATTTTTGAAATTGCTATATTAGTGAGAGAAAAGAATTCTATTCCCAAGTTTGTGAACAAGAATTCATTCGGCATTCCATCGATTGATTAATCTTATTCATCCCTCTTTCTCTTTGATCTTGTGTTGGTTTATTAGAGGCAATCTATTTTGGTTGCATCTCATAAGGGTTGATTTCATCTTAGCCTCACCGTATTAAACTTTGTGGTTGGAATCTCGGAGAAGAATTGTGGGCGCTTCTTTAACAACGGTAGATTGTTCATCGAAAGGTATTCCTTCTTATCCCTCTTTATATGAAATAACGATTAACGGATCCTATGGTTAAAAGGAAGTAGGCTAAAAATTTTATATTTCTGCTACTATACCTTAGCCTTAATTTCCTTCAATATCAATCTAAAATTATAGGTCTTTTGTTTATTTTAGATTGCTCCCACTATTTTGCCAAATTAATAGCCCTCCATATTAATTCGAAGAATTTCACAAATCCTTTAGTGAGCTAGGATCCTAACTCCTGAGATTTCGCCTTGAGTTTGCTCAACAAGCTAGTCTCATTCGTTAGGTAGATTCATGTAATCAATCACATCTTTAATGTGATTCCTAGGTTATTGGGTTACTAACCACATTAGTAACTAATATGCTATTCACATTAATCCCAACCATATTGCCCATTAGTTTATGACAACATGAGTTTGCTCATCCAATTATCATAATCTAATTTAAGTATTACCCCTTATTCATGAAAAGTAATTTTCGATAATTCAGGTGTTACCGTAAGACCCCGAGCTTGAGTTTGCTCAACAACCCAAAGGCCTCCAGTACTGCCGGCTGAATTATAATATTAGGGAGGGGCAACCGATTTTAATAACTTGTTTATTTACTTAACTTTTTAATGAGGGATTTTATTTTAGGTCTCATAATCTAACTTAGTCTTGATTTGCTTCAGCATACATCAGACACATACATTGGCGTTATGGACATATCATCTAAATTATTCCGTCGAGCCAGAGACGGAATAAAAGGGCAAACCTAAGGAAATACTAACTATTACATATTTCTCTTTAGCTCCTCCGTCTTCTCCATGGCGCCTTGAAATTACAAATTAATTTCTATACTACTAAAGAAAACTTCAATTAAATTGAAGGGAATTAGATGAGAGGAGAAATTACAATAGATAGTAGAAAGACATGACGCGCAAGCCCTATTTCAAAAATACCAAAAGACTAAAAGAGGGTCCAAATATGTCCATAACTCCAAACATGCATAGACTCAATTAAATAAATTTAATTGGTTGATTACACAACTATTTTATGTAATATTTATGTTAATCACATTAACTTATCAAATTAACTTTCATCCAATTTTACTTCTAATAGTTTCGTATCTTCTATATTAATCTTTAGATTAATACAACTATACAAAACTTTAATTATGCACGTCCCAATTATTTTGATTTTAATTCATTTAATACTTTTGATTCACAAAATAGGTAAAACAAACTTTTAAATAAATTTTCATTCGATAACCAAAATAGAAAACTATCAATTTCTGAAACATATATATTTAAATATATATAAAAACCGATTTTAAACAATTTAAAATTCAAGTGGGTCTCGGGCCGGGCCCGAGGGTGGGCTGCTGCCAAGCGGTTGAACCGCCGCTGCCTTGCGGCAGCAGCGGCCAGGCGCCGCACCAGTCGCGCCGTGAGGCGCGACTCGAGCTGCTGTCGCATTTTTTTATAATAATAATTTTAAATATATATATATATATATATATATATATCAGTTCTAAAACGGTTTTAAAACGATTTTCAGAAAATAGGAAAACTTACTATAGAATTCTGTTTTATCTTTAGAATTAATAAAACTGATTTTATCAATCTAACTATAAAACCAATAGATTTTGTTACAATGATTATCAACCAAAATAATTAGGAACATACGCATAATCTGTTTTGATTAACAAGTAATTAAAATTTATTTATCTTTAGGATTAATTAATCAAAAACTATTTGTTAATTAACCTAACCATAAATATTTATTCAATCCTATTGAAAAACTTCTAAATTTTCATATATGAAATAACGGATTTAACGATGGCTCTGATACCAATGTTGGAAAAATAGGCTAACGTATAGCAGCGGAAATATAAATTTTTTAACCTATTTCCATAAACCATAAGATCCGTTAACCGTTATTTCATATGAAGAGGGATAAGAAGAAATACCTTTTGATGTTCTATCTACCGTTGTAAACGGAGTGCCCACAACTCTTACTTCGAGTTCCCGAGCACAGAACAAAACAAATATAAATCAAGTTAGAATCAACCGTTGAATAGCAACCAAAGTAGATTGCCTCTAATTAATCAACACAAGATCAAGGATAAAGAAAGAAAGATGAAATCAATTGAATCGGTAGGAAGCGGTGGATTGTTTCGTCCTCAACAAGGGGTGTCGAAATTCTCTCTCCCGGTTGCACTGTGTATTTCGAAAATTCCAGTAGGGATTTGCTTAGTGGATTTCGAAAATCCTATAAGAGGGGTTATTTATAATCTCCTGTATCTAATCCCTAGTTAGATAGAATTAGGTTATTGAAATAAGAATTCTATTTGGTATAGAATTCATAATTATTATCCATTAATATATCCAATATATAAAGGATAATAATAATAACCTTATTGGATAATAATAGGAGTAATTTAATCTAATTAAAACTCCTAACTTATTTATCCTTTAATTAATTTAATTCATAATCCTAATCTAATTAGAATAGATAAAATCAAATTAATTATTTATGTATTTATATACATAAATTTCGACCCCCTCTATTACTGGGCCTTACTGGGCTCAGTTGGGCTTCCATCAATTAATTAACATCTGTCTCTCTTTTGGGTTCCAAGTCTTATGTGTGACCCATTAGGTTCTTATTGCTTCTAGCCGTATGCAACTATTAAAATTAATTTTCAAAGAATTATATTTAATCTTTGCATAACGGAATGATGTACAGAGTATGTGATTAGCAAGTCCGTAATCATTCCCCCAGAGCTATAAGAAGACAGGTTGATTCTGTCGTTGACCTTTCAGTATTAGTTACGGTATAATTGGATCCTTTATCAACTACGTCCTTAAACTAAATCTTATGACTATGGGTAATGTCAAGTCACATATAGCGAGACGTTCGTTTTACTTGTACAGGCCGAGTCAACTCAAATTAGATAGGTTAAGTGAAATCTGTATTTCAAGTCTTAAGCTATCACCTTGCAAGGATTTAGAGTCGAGTCTTCCACAAGCGATCCATGGACATATCTCCCATTTATCGGGAGTGATAAATGCTCAATCCAATATATAACGATCCCGCAATCACTTCCTGTGATACCCAACGTCTGCTGTTCACACCCCAGAGTCATCTCTGTTAAGGATCGTGTTACACCAGAGTCAAAGCGTCACATTCCCTAATCCAGAATACCAATTAACATTCCTTTGAGTCTGAGGATTATTTACACCTATTAATACCAATGAGATGAACAGGTGACAAGGATGAATCTACCCATCCTGTTATCTCAAGTCGGGTCCCCAATCCTAATGAACTACTTTTCATCGGATCCATGTAACTGTCCAGATATCTGTATATATGAAGCTTGTGAGATCAGCTTTATGTCGGACAGAAGACATTGTTACATGCAAGTCTCAATAGTGATATATCAATCCTAAACATATCACTTGACTTGGGGCGGTTTTAAATTTATTAGTTTATTATAAAGTTTTGTCTCACTTCATGCTTGTATGAACACTTTATAATCACTTTAAAACAAACTTACGGATTTCCTTTTATTAGACTTTATTTAGTGCTTAAAAGGGATTGCCTTTATATAGTTATAAAACATATATCTCATTAAAACAAATGATATAAAGAACACTTCATTTACATTAAGTTTGTATCCTAGAACAATTGTCTATAGGACACTAAACCCCAACAAGACAAAAGTATTCACAAAAAGTATAAAGAATTATATATGAACAAGTATAAACGATATAAACAAGGAATATTCACAAAAGAATGCCTAAACTAACAAATCAACCTTTGGTTCGATATTGCTGAAGAAATAAATCCCCGGCAACGGCGCCAAAAACTTGATGCGCCTCCCGTAAAGGAGACTCACTAAGGGATAAGTGTACCCCGTCGTTATCAAGTAATAAAATTCTGGATAAGTCCAGGTATCGTCCACAGGATTTATTTCTGCAAGTATCAAACTACTTGGTCTCAGGTGTTATCTAGGCTTTGGGGGTTTTGAGTTTGGTTTTTCTTAAGTTAATCTACTCCTAGGTTGAATTATACTACTCCTAGCTAAGTTATCTAATTCTAACTAAGTTATTCTACGCCTAATTAAGTTACTCTACCCCTAATTAAGTTAAACTACTCCTAGGTGATCTTTTACCAATGTAATTATCCGAAGGAACATGAAGGGATACAATGATAATGAAAATAGATTGTTTAGACAACAGAATTAAAACCTAATCTAAGTCACTTGTGTCCGAGGCGATTAACCCTACCTATCCTCTTGAGGTCCCTAGTTCGTGATTCCCTTGTAAGGCCGAAACTAGCTCTAAGTCTCAGCAATTTGGGCTTAATCTTCTATAGGTTCGTCAATCCTATAGGCACTGACTAGGTCAGATTCAGCTCGCAATATGTGCCAACTTAATTTTGGGATTATCGAATGAGTTAAACTAATCAGACAAAGCGTAAGACAAAGATTAAAGCAACAAAACAATTGAATAAACAAAACTATAATATATATCAAAGATGAAAGTATTGTCACGAAGATACAATGAGCCTATGATTCATAACATGGATCAGAGGCTAGACAAAATATAAAAGAAGAAAAATCCCTTTCAGGGAACCTGTCTACCAATGCAGGCGTCTTCCTAGGACTTAAGGATGGAGCTTGAGCAATCCTCGGTGAACGGAGCTTCGGAGGTGTCTTCAATGGAGGTTTGAAGGATATGGAGGAGGTGGAGAGGATTTCTCAAGGTGAAAGCTAAGAAAATTACAAAGATAAAAGATGTCCATAATTCCTAACAAATGGAACTATTTATAATGAAAAAAACTAAAACCTATTCCTAATGGAAAACTAATTAATAAAACATATTCCTAATAAAAGGTTAATTAATAAAAAGCTTTCCTAATGAAAGACTAATTAATAAAAAGCTTTCCTAACGAAAGATTAATTAATAAAGAACTATTCTAATGGAAAAATAACTCTTCAATTATTATCTAATAAAAACTAATTTACCTTTAGGGATAAAATATAATTATTTAAATACAAAAAGCCCAAAGATAATCCCTAAAAATCTGCCAAAATATTCTGCATGACTTTTATTTGATTTTGATGTGCCGAGTGGATCTCTGATTCTGATCCTTAAAAATCTCCACATTTATCTAAAAATCAGCACATAATCTCATAAAATATTATTTAGATAATTCACCCAAAATTAATTAATTATCCTACCAAAAATCTTTTTTAAGTACCAAGTCAAATTTGATTTATTTTTGGTAGGTTAATTTCTTAATTTTGGGTACAGATAAAGCTCAAAATAACAAATAGAGATTAATTTATTAAAAGTGACAAAATACTTGACAAAAGTTAGGAATATTTAATAAAAAGTTAAAAAGTAATTTAAAAACCTAAAATTGACAAAACAATAATAAATTGCTATTAAAGTAAATAAAAAGGAAATAAAAGATACAAAATAGTCCCTAAAACCGTACTAAAAGATAGGGGTTTTTGACCCCTATCAAACCTCCTCACACTTTAAAGTTTTACTTGTCCCCAAGTAAACTAAAAACTAAACCCGCAATCACAAGCCAAGCTAGAAAACCTCCTGGTTTTACTAGGTGCCTGACACAATTTCGAGCATCTGTAATTACATGCATTCGGAAGTACAAAATAGAGACACGATATCTAAAAGCCGCATTTCAATTATCATAGGTCATATTTTTAAGAAAAGGATACATGTTTGATTAAACGAGCTTAAGGGAATAGCTAAGTAAAACACCTCACCATAGGTAGTTCACTCAATTCACACAATTTTGGTGGCTAAAGTGTTTACTCTCGGCTTATATTCTTGCTTAGGATTACCTTGACTTTGCACGTTCATCCGAGTTCTTCTACTATGCTACATGACTCTGATGATATCAAAAACAGCCTCGAATTGGGGTTGTAATGTGGTTAGAAGAGGGTTAAAGGTACAACAATGGTTAATAGTTCTAGCGCTAGAAAAACAAAGTTAAAATGGCTTTAGCAAATATGAAGTGACTGAGCTTTTTATTCATTATTATTTTTTTTTCTTGAGACGTTTTGATTTTAAGAACTGGGGAATGAAGTTCTCCACTTTTTGTTCGTCTATTTTCTTTTCTTTTTCTATTCCTCTTTTCTTTTTTTTTCTCTCTTTTTTTTCTTTTAATAGTGATGCTCATTCACCTCTTAGCCTTTTGGCTTGCTACTATAATGCCATAAACAAAGAAAAAGCGCTAGAAGAAAACAAAGGCTCAAATTGAGCTTTGCAAAAACTTGGGTTAGATAACAAACTAAGTGATAGTTTGCAAAAATAAGGGTTAGAACGAAAGAAAATCTACAAGATACAAAATACAGGCTCAAAGGGGCTTTCTAGAGTAGATGAAAAAGATAAAATAAGGTAAAGAAAAAGGTTAATTCTAATCAGGCTGATTCATCGTTTAACATCTCAAATCATCGCATGTAGGTTCAACTCAGTATTAGGTACAAAATCTGTAATCTTTCCACAAGTCAAAGCATTCACACAAAAATGTCAAGAAAAAGAGCTTTTTGATGTTCGCTCTTAGGCTCAAATTTAACTCACAATTCTTTGGGTTTCAATTTTGTGGTTACTATAAGCTCAAGTTTAATATCACATGCCTTCAATTCTTAACTTATCTACCTAAGTAATGATTTTAGCATTTCTTCAAAAGTAGGGTCTAAATGCAAACTTTAGCTCATGTTTTTACAGATACAAGGATTGTGTCCTACACCTAAACTAGTTGTCATGCAATCTTAGATTCGGTTTTCAGCCCTCAAAAACAAATAACGAAACTTTAACTTCGGATAGAGTGTACAATTCTTAGGATTATAACAAAATAAAACAAATTAAAATAAAACAACGAGACACGATTTATTTATTTTTTTATTTTTTTATAAACGAAAAACACATGTTCAAGCTTCATCAAGATGGGCTTGTAGACTCAGTTGATTTTGAATCAATGTAAGTCTGGTTTAAAGGCAAGACACCCTTTAGCAATAAAGGAGAATGTGTATCAGACACTCTAGGACTAGTACATTCAGATGCAGCTAGTCATATGTCAACACAAGCAAGAGAAAGGTTCAGTCACTTTATTAGCTCCATAAGATGATCATACTGGTTATTGATTCATCTGCTTGATGAAGCATAAATCAATAGCTTTTGAGAAAGTGCACATGCTTCAAGAATGAAGTAAGAAAAACAAACAAGAAAGAATATTATAGTGCTTCGATCAGATCGTCGCAGAGAACATCTTTCAAATGATTTCCTGAATTATCTAAATGAATATGGATTCACTCATAATGGACTCCTCTGTATACACCACGATGTATCTGAAAGGAGAACTCTATTAGATATAGTATGATCCATGATGAGCACAATTTCTCTTCCAAAGATGTTCTAAGGCTACACCCTAAGAACCGCCTTATTACCTTGAACCGAGTATCCACAAAACCGCCAGTTCTATTCCTTTTGATACGTTCATAGGAAAAGAAACCCAGTTTCTCTTTCATGAGAATTTAGGGGTGTTCAGCATATGTAAAATGCATAAACATCAGATTAAGTTAGACCCTAAATCTGACAAATACTTCTTCATTGGATATCCGAAAGAAAAGTAGGAGATTACTTCTATCATCCATATGATCAAAAGTAACAGTATCCAAAGACGCTATACTTCTAGAGAAAGAGTTTCTTCTAGAAACACAAGTAGAAAGCGTGATTGAACTTGAAGAAGTTCAAAGAAGAAGGAGTGGCTGAAATAGCGGAAGCGATGGTGGAAACCGAATCTGTCTCACAAGATGAGACACTGGTGACATTACTAACTCATAGGTCTGGTCAAGTTCATCAAAATCCCTAAGAGATTTGGATTTCTAGTGGGAGCCGATGAAATCCCAAATAGATTTGGATTTCTAGTGGGAGACAACGAAGAGGTTCAAGTATTAGACGATGAACCTACAACTTATGAGGAGACTCTTGCAAACCTATACATGTAAACTAGTGGGAGCTCGTATGAGCTTGTACATGTAAACTAGTGGGAGCTTGGTCGTTTACTTAGTATGACATTTCGATGATATTCTACTAATGGGAACGACATAGCTACACTGCAATTGGTGAAAATTTTGGTTATCGGATGAAATTCTCCATAATAGACTTAGGAGAAGCAGCTTACATCTTAAAGATTAAGATCTAAGATTAAAAAGGCTGCTTGACCCCTCCCAGTCTAAATGCATTGACAAAGTGCTCAAAGCGTTTTCGCACTAGACCTAACATCATTGTTACTTTAGCATGACAAAGTCGATTATGGGTCAATCCAAGTGATGATCACTGGATTGTTGTCAAGGACAATCTTAAGTACTTAAGATAAACTATGGACATGTTCCAAGTATATGGAGATGATAAATTTCAAGTTGGAGACTTTCGGATATAAGTCATCAAACAGATGAAGATGATTTCACAGAATACAAGTTTATTCTAAAAGAGGTACGGTTAGCTGGAATAGTTCCAAACAGGAAACCGTAGCTGAGCCAAAGGTCAAAATCAGAGTATGTAGCAGCTTTGGAAGCAACTGATAGGAAGTTTGGAAAGGTAGTTCATTAATGAACTAGGTGGGGTACCTAACATTGTTAATGAGATTAACAATAGAGCTGTTGCTCTTGCCAAGGACCCGCAGTCTCATAATACATCCAAACACTACCTCAGTCGTTACTATCTCTACCGAGAGATAACAACAAGAGTAGATGTGAGAATCAAAACGGAGTGCCCATAAAAGGACAAACTTATAGATCCATTTAAAGAATGCCTTACCCCAAAAGGGTCACGGTGGTCATGCGAACGCTTTTGGGAATGTTTTTGGAAACAATTGGCTTTAGTCCAAGTGGGAGTATGTTGGGGTTTAGTGTCATATAGACAATTGTTCCAGGATATATAAACCTAATATAAATGAATTGTTCTTTATGTCATTTGTTTTAATAAGATATGGTTTTATAACTGTATGAAGGCAACCTCCTTTAAAGAACTAAACAAGTCTAATAAAAGGAAATCTCTAAGTTTATTTAAAGTGATTATAAAGTGTTCATACAAGCATGAAGTGAGACGAAACATTATAATAAACTAATAAACTTAAAATCACCCCAAGTCAAGTAATATGTTTTAAGGGATTGACATATCACTGTTAAGACTTGCATGTAACAATGTCTTCTGTCGAGACAGAGAGCTGATCTCACAAGCTTCAGATATGCAGATATCTGGACAGTTACATGGATCCAATGAAAGGGGTTCAGTATGATTGGGGACCCGACTTGAGATAACAGGATGGGTAGATTTATCCTTGTCACCTGTTCATCTCATTGGTATTAATAGGTATAAGTAATCCTAAGACTCAAAGGAATGTTAATTAGTGATTCTGGATTATGGAATGTGATGCTTTGATCCTGTTGTAACACGATCCATAACAGAGATGACTCTGGGGTGTGAACGGCAGACGTTGGGTATCACAGGAAGTAATTGCAGGATAGTTATACATTGGATTGAGCATTTGTCACTCCTGATAAATGGGAGATATGTCCAAGGATCGGTTGTGGAAGACTTAACTCTAAATCCTTGCAAGGTGATAGCTTAAGACTTGAAATGAAGATTTCACTTAACCTATCTAATTGGAGTTAACTCGGCCTGTACAAGTAAAACGAACGTCTCGCTATATATGACTTGACATTGCCCATAGTCATAAGATTCTGTTCAAGGATGTAGTTGATGAAGGATCGAATTATACTGTAACTAATACGGAAAGGTCAATGACGGAATCAACCTGTCTTCTTATGGATCTAGGGGAATGTTTCGGATCTGCCAATCACAGTTCGCGTACTCATTCCGTTATGCAAAGATTAAATATAATTCTAAGGAATTAATTTAATAGTTGTATACGGCTAGAAGCAATAAGAACCTAATGGGTCACACATAAGACTTGGAACCCAAAAGAGAAACAGATGTTAATTAATTGATGGAAGCCCAACTGAGTCCACTAAGGCCCAGTAACAAAGGGGGGCGATTTCTATGTGTTGTGACACATAAGAAATTAATTTAATTTTAACAATTATAATTAGATTATGATTATGGATTAAATTAATTATAGGATAAATAAGTCAGGAAGTTTAATGAGATTAAAATTGCTTCTAATTATTATCCTATTAATAAGTTAACATTATCTCTATATTTAGATATAGTTATAGATAATAATAACAAGAGTATTATTCCGAATATAACTCTAATTAAGTAACCTAATTCTATCTAACTAGGGTTTAGATACAAGAGGTTATTTATACCCCTCCTATTAGCAAATTTTGGCAACCCTAGTCTCTCCCGCAGATTGAGAATTTCGACCACTACAGTAGAGGACGGAATTCCACCGATTGCTTCCGAATCAATTGATTTCATCTCTTTCTTTTTCTCCTTGATCTTGTGTTGATTAATTAGAGGCAATCTATTTTGGTTGCTATTCATCGGTTGATTTGTAATCGTTTACTTGTTTGTTTTGTTGTGTTCATGAAAGAAGGAAAAACAAACAAAAGGGAGAAATTCATTCTTGTTCCTCCTACATCAGGTCAGTTCATGATTTCGCGGATTCCCGGAGATTGAACCGTCGGATCGCCGCGATTTTTGGACAGGAGCTTCTTCCACTGTTGGGATTGTCATTCAGAGGTCTGGAAGGTCCGTTCGGGTAGGGGCAGATTGGTAGACAGTTTCCATCTCTTTTGAAGTTGTGGGCACTTCGTTTGCAACGGTAGATTGATCGTCATAAAGGTATTTATGTTCAATCCCTCCTTATATGAAATAACGATTAACAGATCTTGGGAAAAGGAAATAGGTAAAATTTTTATATTTTCGCTGCCAAACGTTTGCCTATTTCCCTTCAGTGGTATCAGAGTCTGCGTTAAATCCGTTATTTCATATATGAAAATAAAAGGGTTTTCAATCAGATTGAATAGATTTATTGTTAGGTTAATTAATCAACTTGATTCGGTTAATTAATCTAAAGATAAATGGTTAAGATGAGATTAAGATATAAGTGCTTTGTGGATTAAGGGTTCAACCGTTTGAATCATTAAAAGAGTTAATTCGATTAATCTTTGAAAATTTTGATTTTATTAACGATTTAAACGAAACGGTTAGAATCGATTAATTAGATATATATTTGAAAAGGTTATATATATATATATATTTATATATAATAATTTTATAAAATAGTTTTATAAAATAATTTTATGAGCTGCTGCCGTTTTCGCATACGACAGGTATGCGGCAGCATTGCTGCCACTTTTGGCAACAATGCTGCTCTTCATCGCGGATGCGATCCGCGACGGGGACGAACCACGTTTTCTTCCTCGTAACGTTTATTTTCTGTTTTTGATATTTCAAAAATTATTTTGGTTTTTCATAAAACTAAAATTAATATATATATAGAATTAATTGATCCACATGATTTAATCGTTGCCTATTTTTGTATAGATTGAATTCAGTTGTCTAATTAAGATACGATTAATTAGATAAACTATTTCATTGATACAAAATTAAAATTTAGGAACAACGTATCAGCCCATATGAATTTATTAATTGTTATAATTAATAAAAGGATGTAATGATATGTGTTTTAACTTGATTTTGCGAACCGTTTTGTGCTTAATAAATATACTTGATATATTAGTTAATCACGTTAAACGGTTTCGGTAAAATGATTAAACACAATGATGTATAATCTCTCGTCTTAAAAGTTTTGTGTTCTGAAATTGATTTTACAAAGTTTAATTATTTGTATGTGATACGGTTGAATTGAACACGCTAAACAATCTTGGTAAAATAATTGAACACAAATAATTAATATCTTGTATAGTTTGTATTTTGAGTATCTAATTAGTTTATATTTGCTACATTTTAATAAAATATAAATGATACAGAATTAATTAAAAGGTTAATTTGATAGTGAAATTAATTTAAAAGTTTAATTTGATTAACTTAAATATTACATAAAGGGTTTATGTAATCAACCAATTAAATTTATTTAATTGAGTCTTTGCATTTTGGAGTTATGGACATATTTGGACCCTCTATAATAGTTATTTAGTCTTTTCGTATTTTTGGAAAATAGGACCTGCGTGTCCTGCCTTATCTACTCTCTATTGTATTTCTCTTCTCACCTAAATCCCTTCAAATTAGTTGAAGTATTCTAAAGTAGTATAGAAATTAAATATTGTTGTATATCAAGGCGCTAAGGAAAAGACGGAGGACCTGGAGGATAAATATGTAATAGTTAGTATTTACCCTAGGGTGACCTTTATTCCGTTTCTAGCTCAACGGAATAATTTAGATGATATGTCCATAACTACCAATGTAAATTGTATTTGTCTGATGTATGCTAAAGCAAATCAAGACTAAGTTAGATTATGAGACTTAAAATAAAAATCTCTCACTAATTAAAAGTTAAGTAAATAAGCAAGTTATTAAAATCGGTTGCCCATCCTTAATATTATAATTCAGCCGGCAGTACTGGGGGCCTTTGGGTTGTTGAGCAAACTCAAGCTCGGGGCCTTATGGTAACACCTGAATTATCGAAAATCGTTCTTTCATGAATATGGGGTAATACAAGAGGTTATTTATACCCCTCCTATTAGCAAATTTTGGCAACCCTAGTCTCTCCCGCAGACTGAGAATTTCGACCACTACAGTAGAGGACGGAATTCCACCGATTGCTTCCGAATCAATTGATTTCATCTCTTTCTTTTTCTCCTTGATCTTGTGTTGATTAATTAGAGGCAATCTATTTTGGTTGCTATTCATCAGTTGATTTCTAATCGTTTACTTGTTTGTTTTGTTGTGTTCATGAAAGAAGGAAAAACAAACAAAAGGGAGAAATTCGTTCTTGTTCCTCCTACATCAGGTCAGTTCACAATTTCGTGGATTCCCGGAGATTGAACCGTCGGATCGCCGCGATGTTTGGACAGGAGCTTCTAGACATATTCTTCCACGTTCCACCGTTGGGATTGTTGTTCGGAGGTCTGGAAGGTCCGTTCGGGTAGGGGCAGATTGGTAGACAGTTTCCATCTCTTTTGAAGTTGTTGGCACTTCGTTTGCAACGGTAGATTGATCGTCATAAAGGTATTTATGTTCAATCCCTCCTTATATGAAATAACGATTAACGGATCTTGGAAAAAGGAAATAGGTAAAAATTTTATATTTCCGCTGCCAAACGTTTGCCTATTTCCCTTCACTAAACTCCAACAGCTGATAGAAAGGTGCAAGGATTTCATGGAGGTCGATGATATTCGAAAAGAGTCGGCATCTCCACCCAAAAGAGGAAAAGGCGAATCCCGAAGGCGAGATAAGGAAAAAGAAAAGCTCCCTGACTCATCCTCCTGAAATAGGCGAAGAGGCTCCAGGAACAAATCAGCATACACGCCATCGTTTACGCCGTTAAACGCCTCCAAAAGCGAAGTGCTAATTTGGATAGAGAACAACCAGAACAAGCGGAGCATTTCATACTCCGAACCAAAAGGGGGAGACTACACCAACACATGGAGAAACCCAAAAAATTATTGCAAATACCACAGGAGGAACGGTCATAAAACAGATGCGTGCTGGGAGTTAGCTAGGGAGATTAAGAGGCTTATCGAGAGAGGAAAGCTGGACAGGTTCGTCCAGAATGATAAGAAGGGAGATGGCGACAAACCCAGAGATGAGCCGAAGAAAAAGGCTAAGGGTGTCATCAATGTTATCGCATGCGGACCAGGGTACCAGCCTACAGTAAAGAAAGCAAAAAACACCGCTCTAGATAGAGCATCGCTCAATCGCCCCTTTGCAGATGTTGGTCCAGTGATTTCCCCCCATGCAGACGCTCTTGTCATCACTATGATGGTGGAAGGATGGGAGATGAAGAGAGTGATGATATGTTGGTGTGTCCTAGTTCATAGGCATTGGTTCTTATAATATGTATTTGTGTCACATTAATAAAGGCATTAATCTAGTTCATTTATATCTTGTGCTATAATATGAATAGAGAATCCATTGATTGATAATCGTAAAACCGTATCCCAAGTCTATTCTATCATGGGAATGATCAGAACCACAGACTTGTATATTCGACGACTGTATGGTAGTAATTGATACTAGCCATAACACTTGATAAGTCAGTTGTGAATATGGGTACATGTTGTATACATGTGACTGGATCGATCCGCTCGAGAAAACTACATGGTGGTTGTGTCATTAGTTTTCTTAAGTAGAACTCTAACTGTCTTCAGACCAGATTTCATTATAATATCAATATGGGATCCGGTTCACTTTGACATACGCCTAACAGGTCTGTAACAGGATGCTAAATACGGGTATGATTGGGTGAACAGGTGAACACGTTGGTATTGATATTGAAGTGATGGAATTACCACTCATGTAATAGTGAGATGATATCACAGGCCACTTGATAAGTGAGATTGATAAGTGTGTGGCCACACACTGATAAGTAGTTTACTTATCTGTTTCATCAATCTACTTAAGATCAAGAAATATCATAAACATCAGAGAGGATGACAGCCGCCATGCCTCTAGTTTATAATATCGATATCAAATGGTAAAAGAAGTTAAGAGATAACTACAGGGTCTCTGCATCTTTAGACTGCTGAAATAGCTGTATTGGTTAGGGGCAGTAATGGTTTGCTAGAACCCACTTACTGTCTGTGGGCCGTGAGCCCACTGATAGCTAAGGACAGTCCCATAGGATCGTGCACATTAAACATCTGAGTTAGAACTTATAGAACGGTACACTGGAGAGATGAGATTAATTAATTGGTTGACAGTAAAATGTCAAGGTAATTAATTGGTGGTTAATTAATTGATTAATTGATACTTTGTATCAATGTAATTGATTAATGGATTTAGGCGTTGAGTATTTAATTGGTTAATTAGTTTACGGGATGTAATTAATTAATTTGTAAATTAATGAAATTGCATTCGTGAATAATTAATCAAACTAATATGTCAATTTATTAATTAGTATTATTTATTTAATTGGGGTAATTAAATTTAATCTAATTATAACTAATTGCATATAATAAATACTATTGGTATTTATTTAAGTGATTATGTTAGGATTAGATTAGTTTTGTAATTAACCAATTAACCTTAAACCAATTAGGTTTAGGAATAACTACACTATATACAATAAAAGCCTAAAACCTAAAACAATCGAATTAACCGTATACATGTTCGGCCACCATCTAAATGTAGATTGAAAAAATCACAAAAGTAAATTGCCGCAGAAACATGTTTTGAGAAAGTGGAATTTGTTTGGCAAATTTCATTATCTCTCCAGTTCTTCTTTGTTCTTCGGCTAGCACCGGTTCTGGCTCGATAGCTGTTCGTGCACCTGACTACGGAGATCATACTACTTTGTGGATTCTTCAGCCGTCTCTAGAAGAGACAGTCCGGGTATGTTTATATCCTTAAACGGATCCCAAAAGGTTTTATTCAATCAATAGTTAACAGACAAAGATCAAACTAAAGGGATTAGAAATAAATTTTAAACCACAATTCCGCTGCGCTACAGTTGATTAACTGGCTTTAATCCCTAACAGTGGTATCAGAGCCATGGTTTAGTCCATTTTGATTGATTGAAAAAATTAATATGATTTGGTTTTATTATTTTTCCAAATCAAGTTTTTGAAATTTCCTATTAATTCCTCGTGTAGAAATTGTTCTAGGAAGTTTTCAATTTTATTTCTGCCTGTATTTTTTGGTGTGTTTGGTTATGAAATTATTTTAATAATTTAAATTAAAAAAAAAATACAGCAGCGTTTTTTTTGTTAAACAAAAAAAAATATAGTTTCGGATACGGAACAACAGTCACGGGACTGCTGTCCGCGAACAGCAGCCCCGCGGCTGCTGTCTGGCGAACAGCAGCACTACTGCTGTCCGCCAGACAGCAGCCACGGGGCTGCTGTCCGCGGACAGCAACCCCGTTGCTGTCTTGGATCCGTTTCGGGTCTAAATTTAGTCTAAATTTAGATTTTAGGGACTGATTTTAAGTTTTAAATTTTTCTCGGGTAATTTTAATAAAATCAGGGCCCTAATACCGTTTAATTTATTAAACGTGTTTTGAATAAAAATTAATTGGTATTAAAATATTTTTGATTGGCATGCATATTTAATTTTAATCGAATTGATAATTTGTATAAAATTGAATATGGTTAATTTGTGAAACTGGCCCAATAGACCGTGACACCGGTTTAAATTGGAAGGGCTAAATTTTAGATATGTGACGACCATAAGAATTTAGTGGGAGCGAAATTGTAATTTTGCATACAAATGGATGTTAACCGTTTGGGCCTTTATGGGCCTTAGTCACATATGGTAAAATTGGCGATTTCACCATAAGTAACTCGGCTTAACTTTATTAGATGATTTTGGAATGCCATGATCATGCATTATATTTATATGTCTTACCGTCCAGCAATGTGTTATAGAGTTCTATGGGCCCTAAATTAAAGTCGGTTTGTAATTTAATTTATTTTGGGAAATATGGCATGCGTGCCATTCTTTCATTAATGTAATTTTAGAATAGGTTTTATTCATAAAATTGTAATTGGTCGTGAAGAAGCCCAGATGGTCCAAGCCCATGGTGGGAGCCCAATGAGACTTGAAGCAAGCCCGTGAAGATTAGATAGTGTATCTAGTTTCACTAGGATGTATTATAAGGCCCATAGAGTCTCTATGTTTATTTTTATTATACAATTGCTTAGTATAACATGAAATACAAGTAGCAACGATCACCAGATCATCACCCGCGATAATTATATGTTAAAGCCGTATCACTTAATTAATCCGCATAATGAAATATTGAGTCGTTTAAAAGTGCTTTCCAGATTCACACCTCTTCCTCCCAGGTAGTGCTACAGTGTATGACGTGCCCTAGCAGGTATGCTATAGTAATTAGTGGGCCGTCGAGGGTTAGGATACTTCGGTATGGCTAACGCGTGTATGGTGGTTGGACTCAACGTGGGTAGCACTAGCTCAGCTCGGGCCCTAAGCACAGATGGGCTAAGTGTCACAAAGCCCATCAAACCAAGAGTCCTTGCGGAGGATTGGATAGTTTATCCTACCAAATCGTCAATGGTTGACGGCAGAGCCCTAGCTCGGTCTATTATTGATGGATTGTGGATCTTGGTCAAGACAGCCAAATAAATATCACCAATAACAAATTAAAATGGATTATTAATTTGATCTTTGGCTTAAGCCCTTTATTCTAACTCTAATGTAATTTTTCCACGTAGATAAAAATCACCAAGTTACATAAAAGAAATAATGAATGCAACAAGCAACAACTCACTCAGACCACTCCTGGAAAAGGAAAAACTTTCAGGGACTGATTTCCTTGACTGTCCTATGAACTCACAAAAGGTTTGTAGACACGAGTGGAAGGGATCTGTACTGATTTCTACCTTACCAGCCAACAAAGGGAATACACCTAAGGGAAAGGCCAAGTCCAAGTCCAAGGCGAACGCCTAAAAGGCCAAGTCAAAGACAAGGAAGGCGGTAACTCCTAAAGGTAGGTTGGCCTTGGCAGATGATATCTGTCACGAGTGTCATGAGAAGGGACACTGGAAGAACACGTGTCCAAAGCTAAGGGAGAAACAGAAGGCTAAAGCTTCTGGTTCTGGCATTTATGTTGTTGAGATAAATCTGGCTATTTCTACATCTTGGGTTTTAGACACTGGATGTGGTACTCACATTTGTTCAAATGTGCAGGGACTGAGAAATAGGAGGTTGTTAGGATCTGGTGAAGTGGATCTTCGAGTCGGCAATGGTGCTCGTGTAGAGGCCTTGGAGATCGGAGATTACACTTTAGAGATGCCTACTGGTTTAGTTTTAGAACTTAGAGATTGTTGTTTTGTACCTGCAATGCGCAGGAATATTATCTCAGTTTCTATGTTGGATATTTCCGGTTTTAATTTTAATATTGGACGTGGTAGGATTTCTATACATCGTGGCAATATTGTTTATGGACCCGCATTTCTAGAAAATGGTTTGTATATCCTTGATCTAAAACGTAGTGAATCAATCTATAACATAAACGCTAAAAGGATTAAGACTAATGAACTAAATCCTACATATATCTGGCACTGTCGTCTTGGCCACATAAATGAGAAACGCATAACTAGGCTTTACTCTAGTGGAGCGCTAGGGTCATTCGACATGCAGTCTTATGACACGTGTGAATCTTGTTTAAGAGGGAAGATGACAAAGGCGCCTTTCACCAAAACTGGTGTAAGGGCCACAGAGCTATTAGAACCGATACACTCAGATGTATGCGGTCCAATGAGCACTAGTGCTAGATCTGGTTTTCTGTACTTTGTTACCCTCACAGATGACTATAGCCGGTATGGGTATGTGTATCTGATGAAACATAAATCTGAAACTCTTCTGAGATTCAAAGATTTTAAAAATGAAGTAGAAAATCAACTTGGCAAGAAAGTAAAAGCGCTCCGGTCTGATAGAGGGGGCGAATACTTGAGCCAAGAGTTTGTCTCATTCTTGAGAGAGTGTGTGATTATATCCCAACTCACTCCTCCTGGTACACCCCAATGGAATGGAGTGTCAGAAAGGAGGAATAGGACCCTGCTCGACATGGTCCGCTCAATGATGAGTCAAGCTTCTCTCCCTATCTCCTTTTTGGGGATTTGCTTTGGAAACTGCTGCTCATATAATTAACAATACACCAAGCAAGGCAGTTGAAGGAACACCATATGAATTATGGACAGGCCGAAAGCCCAATGTTTCCTTTATGAAGATTTGGGGCTGTGATGCACATGTCAAGAAATTGATGAGTGGCAAACTAGAGTCCAAATCTGTCAAATGCCAGTTCGTGGGTTACCCTAAGGAAACTAAGGGTTATTACTTCTACAACCCAGCCGAAAATAAAGCATTCGTGGCTAGGTTTGCAGTCTTTTTGGAAAAGGAATTCCTTTCCAAAGTAGACAGTGGGAGCAATATTGATCTCGCTGAGATTCAAGACTCACCGACTCCTACAGCAGATGTTGGGGATGCTCAGGTAACTGATTTAGGTCCTCAAGAAATTGAGGAGGCTGAACCAGTTACACAGGAACCTAGAAGGTCTGATAGGACACGTCATCAACCCGAAAGGTACGGTTTTGTCGTGACTGATGATGGGGACATAATGGTCGATGACCAAAATGAGCCCAAGACTTATCAAGAGGCTATTGAAAGCCAACAATCAGATCAATGGCGTAAAGCTATGGAGGCTGAAATGCAGTCTATGCGTGATAACCAGGTGTGGAACTTGGTGGATCCACCTCCGGGTGTTAAAACAATTGGCTGCAAGTGGTGTTTCAAATTAAAAGCCGATAACACCTTCAAGGGGCGACTGGTGACAAAAGGTTATAAACAAATCCAATGAATTGACTATGATGAAACCTTTTCACCAGTTGCTATGTTCAAATCCATTAGGATAGTACTGGCCATAGCTGCATGGTATAACTATGAGATATGGCAGATGGATGTTAAAACCGCTTTCCTGAATGGGAAGTTACTGGAGGATGTCTACATGACACAACCAGAGGGTTTTATCGATCCGAAGTATCCTAACCGAGTATGTAAGCTTCAAAGATCCATTTATGGATTGAAGCAAGCATCTAGGTCTTGGAATCAGAGATTCAATGAAGCCATAACTGAATATGGTTTCGTGCAGAATCCTGATGAACCTTGTGTGTATATGAAATTCAGTGGGAGCATATCCACTTTCCTAATATTGTATGTCGATGACACACTGCTCATTGGAGGCAATATATTAACACTGCAAGATCAAGTAGTGATTGAGTAAATGCTTCACAATGAAAGACTTAGGAGAAGCCGATCAAGATCTATAAGGTTAGATCCAACCGACTTCTAGGCTTGAGTCAGGCATCGTACATAGACAAGAATCCATCATGTACTCTATGTTATGTACAAGGCCAGATGTTGCGTGTTGCACCAAACATGACTAGTCGGTGCCAGTCAGATCCTGATAAGGAACACTGGAAGATAGTCAAGGCAATCCTGAAGTACCTCAACCGTACCAAGGATGTTTTTCTTAGTATTTGATGAGTAGGAGGAATGGAAATGTCAGGTTACACTAACCGAGGTTTTAAGGATGATAACCAGTCACACACTGGGTATAGATTTCTCCTGAATGGCGATGTCATTAGTTGGAGATCCTTAAAGTAGCCAACCATTGCCGATTTTATGACAGAAGCTAAGTACATCGTTGCATGCGATGATGCAGAGGAAGTGGTTTGGATTAAGAAGTTCATAACTGATTTAGGAGTAGGTCAAACTCTCCTAAGATCAGTTGATGTTTTCTGTGACGATAATGGGGTCATAGCACAAGCACAGGATCCCATGTCACACAAGAGATCCAAACGCGTACTTAGATAGTAACACCTTACCCGGTGACATTACATTGTAGAGGGTTGACACTGAGAACAATGTTGCTGGTCAGTTTACTAAGGCAATTGGTAGTACTAGATCTATAGTGTTTAGGGCAATACCCGCTTGGAACTAGTTCAAGTGGGAGACTGTTGGTGTGTCCTAGTTCATATCATTGGTTCTTATAATATGTATTTGTGTCACATTAATAAAGGCATTAATCTAGTTCATTTATATCTTGTGCTATAATATGAATAGAGAATCCATTGATAGATAATCGTAAAACCGTATCCCAAGTCTATTCTATCATGGGAATGATCAGGACCACAGACTTGTATATTCGACGACTGTATGGTAGTAATTGATACTAGCCATAGCACTTGATAAGTCAGTTGTGAATATGGGTACATGTTGTATACATGTGACTGGATCGATCCGCTCGAGAAAACTACATGGTGGTTGTTGAAGGAAATTAGGGCTAAGGTATAGCAGCGGAAATATAAAAATTTTAGCCTATTTCCTTTTAACCATATGATCCGTTAATCGTTATTTCATATAAAGAGGGATAAGAAGGAATACCTTTCGATGAACAATCTACCGTTGTTAAAGAAGCGCCCACAATTCTTCTCCGAGGTTCCAACCGCAAAGTAGAATACGGTGAGGTTAAGATAAAATCAACCCTTATGAGATGCAACCAAATTAGATTGCCTCTAATTAACCAACACAAGATCAAGGAGAAAGAGGGATGAATAAGATTAATCAATCGATGGAATGCCGTATGAATTCTTGTCCACGAACTAGGGGATGGGAATTCTTTTTCTCTCTCTAATTAGCAATTTCGAAAATCACTATAAGGGGGAGGGATAGGCTTAGTCGAAATTCCTATAGGGAGGGGGTATATATAGTTGCTTGTATCTAAACCCTAGTTAGATAGGAATAGGTTACTTAATAGGAATCCAATTCGGAATAGGATTCCTAATTATTATCTCACTATATATCTAATATATTTAGGATAATAATAAATAACCTAATTGGATAATAATAGGAGTATATTAATCTAATTAAAACTCCTAATTTAATTATCTCTTAATTAATTTAATTCATAATCCTAATCAAATTAGGATTAATGGAATAAAATTAATTCCTTATTTCTATATATAAATTTCGGCCCCCTCCATATATTTGGGCCTTACTGGGCTCAATTGGGCTTCCATCTATTAATCATATCCATCTCTCTTTTGGTTCCAAGTCTTATGTGTGATCCATTAGGTCCTTACTACTTCTGGCCGTATGAAACTATTAAATTAATTTCTTCAAGAATTATATTTAATCCTTGCATAACGGAATGATGTACTGAGTATGTTATAGGCAAGTCTGTAATCATTCCCCCAGAGTCCGTTAAGAAGACAGGTTGATTCTGTTGTTAACCCTTCCGTATTAGTTACGGTATAATACGATCCTTTATCAACTACATCATTGAACTGAATCTTATGACTATGGGTAATGTCAAGTCACATATAGCGAGACGTTCATTTTACTTGTTCTTGGCCGAGTCAACTCAAAAAGATAGGTTAAGTGAAATCTGTATTTCTACTCTTAAGCTATCACCTTGCAAGGGTTTAGAGTCGAGTCTTCCACAAGCGATCCTTGGATGTATCTCCCATTAATCGGGAGTGATAAATGCTCAATCCAATGTATAACTACCCTGAAATTACTTCCTGTGACACCCAACCTTTGCAGTTCACACCCCAGAGTCATCTCTGTTAAGGATCGTGGGACCGCAGGATCAAAGTCTCACATTCAGTAATTCAGGATGACCAATTAACATTCTTTTGAGTCTGAGGATTAGTTATACCTACTAATACCAATGAGATGAACAGTTGACAAGGATGAATCTACCCATCCTGTTATCTCAAGTCATATCCCCAATCCTAATGAACAACGTTTCACCGGATCTATGTAACTGTCCAGATATCTATATATATGAAGCTTGTGAGATCAGCTTTCTATCGGACAGAAGACATTGTTACATACAAGTCTCAACTTTGATATATCAATCCTAAACATATCACTTGACTTGGGGTGGTTTTAAGTTTATTAGTTTATTATAAAGTTTTGTCTCACTTCATGCTTGTATGAACACTTTATAATCACTTTAAACAAACTTACGGATTTCCTTTTATTAGACTTTATTTAGTGCTTAAAAGGGATTGCCTTTATATAGTTATAAAACATATATCTCATTAAAACAAATGATATAAAGAACAATTCATTTACAATAAGTTTGTATCCCGCAACAATTGACTATAGGACACAAAACCCCAACATACTCCCACTTGGACTAAAGCCAATTGTTTCTAAAACTTATCCCAGTAGAAGTTAAATGACGATCATGTACTTTCTGGGTTAAAGGCTTTGTCAACGGATATGCAACGTTGTCCTCTGTAGGTACTCTTTCTATTCTCACATCTCCTCTAGCCACAATCTCTCTAATGATGTGGTATCGCTTTAGGTAGTGCTTGGATGCATTATGAGACCGTGGTTCCTTTGCTTGCGCAATGGCTCCATTGTTATCACAGTACAGAGTAATGGGATTGACAATGTCAGGCACCACTCCTAGATCTGTAATGAACTTTCTAATCCAAACTGCTTCATTTGCTGCTTCCGCAGCAGTGATGTACTCTGACTCGGTCGTAGAGAAAGCTACGCTTCCCTGCTTGGAACTTTTCCAACTGACCGCGCCCCCATTTAGGATAAACAGGTATCCTGATTGGGATTTAAAATCATTCTCATCTGTGAGATGACTAGCGTCTGAAAATCCTTGTATTTTCAGATCTCCTTCTCCGTACACTAGGAACATATCTTTAGTCCTTCTCAAGTACTTAAGAATGTTCTTGACAGCAATCCAATGCTCGTCTCCCGGATTCCCTTGGTAACGACTAGTTACAGATAACGCGAACGCTAAGTCAGGTCTAGTGCATAGCATAGCATACATAATCGAACTGATCGCGCTGGCGTACGGGACTACAGCCATACGTCGTTTGTCATCATCAGTTTTAGGACATTGATGATTGTTTAACTTTACTCCATGTACCATGGGTAAGTTACCTCGTTTCGATTCAAGCATGCTAAACCGATTTAGCACCTTTTCAATGTATGTAGCCTGTGAAAGACCAAGCAGTCTACGCGATCTATCTCTGTAGATCTTTATACCAAGTATATAGGCTGCTTCACCAAGGTCTTTCATTGAGAAGTTACCGGATAACCATATTTTCACCGATTGTAATAGAGCAATGTCATTTCCCATTAACAGTATATCGTCCACATATAGTATGAGAAATGCTATAGAGCTCCCACTTGCTTTCTTGTAAATGCAAGCTTCTTCGCAATTTTGTTCGAAACCAAATTGTTTTATGGTTTCGTCAAAACGCTTGTTCCAGCTTCTAGATGCTTGCTTGAGTCCATAAATGGATCTCAGAAGTTTGCAAACTTTATTTGCATCCTTTGATATGAAACCTTCAGGCTGCATCATGTATACATCCTCAAGCAGATTTCCATTTAGGAAAGCTGTTTTCACATCCATTTGCCAAATCTCATAATCAAAATGAGCGGCAATTGCAAGCATGATTCTGATTGATTTGGACATAGCAACAGGAGAGAAGGTTTCGTCATAATCAACACCTTGTTTCTGATGATATCCCTTCGCTACTAACCTAGCCTTGTAGGTGCTAACCTTTCCATCCATGTCAGTCTTCTTTTTGAAGATCCACCTGCACCCAATGGGTTTTATCCCATCGGATGGATCAACCAAAGTCCAAACTTGGTTAGTATATATGGAATCCATTTCAGAATCCATGGCCTCAAGCCATGCTTTAGAATCTGGACTAGTAAGAGCCTCTTCGTAGTTTTCGGGTTCGTCGTCTAACACGGGAACCTCGTCATCATCTCCCACTAGAAAACCATATCTAACTGGGAGTTCACGAACTCTTCGTGATCTACGAATAGGTGCCACTGGAGTCTCATCTAATGGGACTTCTTCGGGTACCTCAACCGCTTCCATTGTTTCAGTCGTTGTTTCTTCCTCTTGAACTTCGTCGAGTTCAATCACGCTTCCCTTTTGTGTTTCTTCGAGAAACTCTTTCTCTAAGAAGGTTGCGTGTTTGGATACTATTACTTTCTGATCATCTGGATGATAGAAGTAATACCCTATGGTTTCCCTGGGATATCCAATGAAGAAACATTTATCAGATTTAGAATCTAATTTGTCGGACGCAACGCGTTTGACATATGCTGAACAACCCCATACTCTCATGAATGAGAACACGGGTTTCTTACCAACGAACAATTCATATGGTGTGGAAACAGCGGATTTAGTTGGTACTCGGTTCAGGGTGAAGAGGGCAGTTTCTAAGGCATAGCCCCAGAACATCTTTGGAAGTAAGGCCATGCTCATCATGGATCGTACCATATTTAATAGGGTACGGTTTCTCCTCTCGGATACACCATTGTGTTGTGGTGTATAGGGAGGTGTCCATTGTGAGCATATCTCACATTCAGTTAGATAATTCAGAAAATTATCAGAAAGATATTCGCCACCTCGATCAGATCGAAGTGTTTTTATTTTCTTTCCTAATTGATTTTCCACTTCATTCTTGAAGCATTTGAACTTGTCAAGGGCTTCTGATTTGTGCCTCATCAAGTAGATATAACCATAGCGAGTATGATCATCTATGAAGCTAATGAAGTATCTGAATCCTCCTCTTGCTTGGACTGACATAGGACCACATACATCTGAATGAATGAGTCCTAGAGTGTCTGATACACGCTCACCTTTATTGCTAAAAGGGTGTCTTTGTCATTTTACCTTTTAAACATGATTCGCATGTTTCCAATGATTCAGAATCGATTGGATCTATAAGCCCATCTGAATGTAGCTTTAGCATGCGTCTCTTGTTTATATGGCCTAAACGACAATGCCACAAGTAAGTTGAATTATCTAGCTTATGTCTTTTGGTATCAATTGCAAAAACAGGAGTTTTATCATCTAACACATAAATCCCATTTTGTGATATTCCTGAAAAATAAAAGATCGAATCTTTATAAAAATTGCAACTATTGTTCTTTATTGAAATATGAAAACCGTCGTCAACGAGGCGGCTAATAGAAATAATGTTACGAGACATCTCAGGAACGTATAAACAATTCCTTAATTCTATTACAAGCCCAGAGGGCAAAAGTAAAACATAATCTCCAATTGCGAGGGCGGCAACTCTTGCTCCATTTCCCACTCGCAAGTTTATGCTTCCTTTCTTTAGTTCCTTAGTCTGTTTTAGCTCCTACATATTTGTACAAATATGAGATCCACATCCGGTATCAAGTACCCAAGATTCAGACAATGAAACCGTATTTATTTCAATATAGAACATACCAGACGCTGAAGCACCGTTATTTGCCTTCTTGTGGAAGGTTATGTACTCCAGACAGTTCCTCCTCCAATGCCCGAAATCACCACAATAGTGACACTTTCCTTTGGGCTTTTTTGGTTCCTTTCCCTTCGTTTCAGTGAGCACAGCCCCATTGCATTTATCAGGATGGTTTGGATCGGGAGCGACCCCTTTCGTTTTTCTCGATCCTTCAATAGCAAGGGCCAACATTTCCTCGTTTTCTTTTATAATGGGCTCGACTGACTCGAGCATATGTGCAAGCTCTACAAGAGAGGTTTGCAAGCCACTCATCTGAGAGTTCATGATGAACTGTGAGTAGCTCTCAGGGAGGGACTGTAGAAGTAAGTTTTCACTTAGTTCATGGTCCATCGCATCTCCAATACTAGAAAACTTGGTTATGAGGCTGATCATCTTGGCACAATGTACCATCACAGATGTGCCCTCCTGCATCTTGCTTTTATATAACTCTTTGCTTATTTCGAAGCGCTCGCACCGAGTTTCTATCACAAATAGCTCTTTAAGGTGCTTGACCATGGAAGAGGCATCCATATCTGAATGCAGTTGCCTTTTAATTTCCGGTGTCAATGATGCAAGTATGATATCCCCTACTTGATCATCATCAGCTTTATGCTTCAAGTAAGCATAAACCTCTTGGTAGGGAGCATCATCCATTGGGTATAGGGGTATCGGTGTATCAAGTACATACCCTTTCCTTTCGAACTTCAAAACAATTTTGAGGTTACGAAACCAGTCGGTGAAGTTTGAACCATTCAATTTGTTATCGGTAAGGATGTAACGCAGATCGGTGTTAGTCATGATTTTAAGAGTGTGTGTTTAAACAAAACCTGAGAGTGAGAAAGAGTAAACGTATGTCATTAATTTGCTTTAAAGTATAACAATCTAAAATTATAGGCCTTTTAATTTATTTCAGATTGCTCCCACTATTTTGCCAAATTAATAACCCTCCATATTAATTCGAAGAATTTCACAAATCCTTTAGTGAGCTAGGATCCTAACTCCTGAGATTTCGCCTTGAGTTTGCTCAACAAGCTAGTCCCATTTGTTAGGTAGATTTATGTAATCAATCACATCTTGAATGTGACTCCTAGGTTATTGGGTTACTAACCACATTAGTAACTAATATGTCATTCATATTAATCCCAACCATATTGCCCATTAGTTTATGACAACATGAGTTTGCTCATCCAATTATCATAATCTAATTTAAGTATTACCCCATATTCATGAAAGAATAACTTTCGATAATTCAGGTGTTACCATAAGACCCCGAGCTTGAGTTTGCTCAACAACCCAAAGGCCCCCAGTACTGCCGGCTGAATTATAATATTAGGGAGGGGCAACCGATTTTAATAACTTGCTTATTTACTTAACTTTTTAACGAGGGATTTTATTTAAGTCTCATAATCTAACTTAGTCTTGATTTGCTTTAGCATACATCAGACATACATACATTCACATACATTGGCGTTATGGACATATCATCTAAATTATTCCGTCGAGCCAGAGACGGAATAAAAGGCCAGACCTAAGGAAATACTAACTATTACATATTTCTCTTTAGGTCCGCCGTCTTCTCCATGGCGCCTTGAAATTACATATTAATTTCTATACTACTATAAGAAAACTTCAATTGAATTGAAGAGAATCAGATGAGAGGAGAAATTACAATAGATAGTAGAAAGGCAGGACGCGCAGGCCTTATTTCAAAAATACCAAAAGACTAAAAGAGGGTCCAAATATGTCCATAACTCCAAATATGCATAGACTCAATTAAATAAATTTAATTGGTTGATTACATAACTGGCTTATGTAATATTTAGGTTAATCACATTAACTCGTCAAATTAACTTTCATCCAATTTTACTTCTAATCGTTTTGTATCTTTATATTAATCCTTAGATTAATATAACCATATAAAACGTTGATTATGCACGTCCCAACTATTTTGATTTCAATTCATTTAACACTTTGATTTACATATTGGTAAAAACAAACATTTAAACGAATTTTTCATTCGATAATCAAAACAGAAAACTATTAATTTCTGAAACATATATATATACATTTAATACAAAACGATTTTAAACCATTTAAAATCAAGTGGGTATCGGGCCGGGCCCGAGAGCGGGCTGCTGCCGATTGGCAGCAGCCCTTAGGGCACGCGGGACGCTGCTGCCTTACGGCAGCGGCGCCCCTGCGCCGCACGCGGCTGCTGCCGCGAGGCAGCAGCCGCGTGACAACGGCCAGTCGCGCCGCGAGGCGCGACTCGGCTGCTGTCGTTATATATAAATTTTTTTTTATTAAATATATATATATATGTATATATATCAGTTCTAAAACAATTTTAAAACGATTTTCAAAAATAGGAAAAACTACAATAGATTTCCGTTTTATCATTTAGAATTAATAAAACTAATTTTATCAACCTAACTATAAAACTAATAGATTTTCTTATAATGATTATCAACCAAAATAATTAGGAACATAAGCATAATCAGTTTTAATTAACAATTAATCAAAACTTTATTTAGCTTTAGAATTAATTAATCAAAACTATTTGTCAATTAATTCTAACCATAAATATTTATTCAATCCTATTGAAAACTTCTATATTTTCATATATGAAATAACGGATTTAACGATGGCTCTGATACCACTGAAGGAAATTAAGGCTAAGGTATAGCAGCGGAAATATAAAAATTTTAGCCTATTTCCTTTTAACCATAGGATCCGTTAATCGTTATTTCATATAAAGAGGGATAAGAAGGAATACCTTTCGATGAACAATCTACCGTTGTTAAAGAAGCGCCCACAATTCTTCTCCGAGGTTCCAAGCGCAAAGCAGAATACGGTGAGGTTAAGATAAAATCAACCCTTATGAGATGCAACCAAATTAGATTGCCTCTAATTAACCAACACAAGATCAAGGAGAAAGAGGGATGAATAAGATTAATCAATCGATGGAATGCCGTATGAATTCTTGTCCACGAACTAGGGGATGGGAATTCTTTTTCTCTCTCTAATTAGCAATTTCGAAAATCACTATAAGGGGGAGGGATAGGCTTAGTCGAAATTCCTATAGGGAGGGGGTATATATAGTTGCTTGTATCTAAACCCTAGTTAGATAGGAATAGGTTACTTAATAGGAATCCAATTCGGAATAGGATTCCTAATTATTATCTCATTATATATCTACTATATTTAGGATAATAATAAATAACCTAATTGGATAATAATAGGAGTATATTAATCTAATTAAAACTCCTAATTTAATTATCTCTTAATTAATTTAATTCATAATCCTAATCAAATTAGGATTAATGGAATAAAATTAATTCCTTATTTCTATATATAAATTTCGGCCCCCTCCATATATTTGGGCCTTACTGGGCTCAATTGGGCTTCCATCTATTAATCATATCCATCTCTCTTTTGGTTCCAAGTCTTATGTGTGATCCATTAGGTCCTTACTACTTCTGGCCGTATGAAACTATTAAATTAATTTCTTCAAGAATTATATTTAATCCTTGCATAATGGAATGATGTACTGAGTATGTTATAGGCAAGTCTGTAATCATTCCCCCAGAGTCCGTTAAGAAGACAGGTTGATTCTGTTGTTAACCCTTCCGTATTAGTTACGGTATAATACGATCCTTTATCAACTACATCATTGAACTGAATCTTATGACTATGGGTAATGTCAAGTCACATATAGCGAGACGTTTGTTTTACTTGTTCTTGGCCGAGTCAACTCAAAAAGATAGGTTAAGTGAAATCTGTATTTCTACTCTTAAGCTATCACCTTGCAAGGGTTTAGAGTCGAGTCTTCCACAAGCGATCCTTGGATGTATCTCTCATTAATCGGGAGTGATAAATGCTCAATCCAATGTATAACTACCCTGAAATTACTTCTTGTGACACCCAACCTTTGCAGTTCACACCCCAGAGTCATCTCTGTTAAGGATCGTGGGACCGCAGGATCAAAGTCTCACATTCAGTAATTCAGGATGACCAATTAACATTCTTTTGAGTCTGAGGATTAGTTATACCTACTAATACCAATGAGATGAACAGTTGACAAGGATGAATCTACCCATCCTGTTATCTCAAGTCGGATCCCCAATCCTAATGAACAACGTTTCACCGGATCTATGTAACTGTCCAGATATCTATATATATGAAGCTTGTGAGATCAGCTTTCTGTCGGACAGAAGACTTGTTACATACAAGTCTCAACTGTGATATATCAATCCTAAACATATCACTTGACTTGGGGTGGTTTTAAGTTTATTAGTTTATCATAAAGTTTTGTCTCACTTCATGCTTGTATGAACACTTTATAATCACTTTAAACAAACTTACGGATTTCCTTTTATTAGACTTTATTTAGTGCTTAAAAGGGATTGCCTTTATATAGTTATAAAACATATATCTCATTAAAACAAATGATATAAAGAACAATTCATTTACAATAAGTTTGTATCCCGCAACAATTGACTATAGGACACTAAACCCCAACAGTTGTGTCATTAGTTTTCTTAAGTAGAACTCTAACTGTCTTCAGACCAGATTTCATTATAATATCAATATGGGATCCGGTTCACTTTGACATACGCCTAACAGGTCTGTAACAGGATGCTAAATACGGGTATGATTGGGTGAACAGGTGAACACGTTGGTATTGATATTGAAGTGATGGAATTACCACTCATGTAATAGTGAGATGATATCACAGGCCACTTGATAAGTGAGATTGATAAGTGTGTGGCCACACCCTGAAAAGTAGTTTACTTATCTGTTTCATCAATCTACTTAAGATCAAGAAATATCATAAACATCAGAGAGGATGACAGCCGCCATGCCTCTAGTTTATAATATCGATATCAAATGGTAAAAGAAGTTAAGAGATAACTACAGGGTCTCTGCATCTTTAGACTGCTGAAATAGCTGTATTGGTTAGGGGCAGTAATGGTTTGCTAGAACCCACTTACTGTCTGTGGGCCGTGAGCCCACTGATAGCTAAGGACAGTCCCATAGGATCGTGCACATTGAACATCTGAGTTAGAACTTATAGAACGGTACACTGGAGAGATGAGATTAATTAATTGGTTGACAGTAAAATGTCAAGGTAATTAATTGGTGGTTAATTAATTGATTAATTGATACTTTGTATCAATGTAATTGATTAATAGATTTAGGCGTTGAGTATTTAATTGGTTAATTAGTTTACGGGATGTAATTAATTAATTTGTAAATTAATGAAATTGCATTCCTGAATAATTAATCAAACTAATATGTCAATTTATTAATTAGTGTTATTTATTTAATTGGGGTAATTAAATTTAATCTAATTATAACTAATTGCATATAATAAATACTATTGGTATTTATTTAAGTGATTATGTTAGGATTAGATTAGTTTTGTAATTAACCAATTAGGTTTAGGAATAACTACACTATATATAATAAAAGCCTAAAACCTAAAACAATCGAATTAACCGTATACATGTTCGGCCACCATCTAAATGTAGATTGAAAAAATCACAAAAGTAAATTGCGGCAGAAACATGTTTTGAGAAAGTGGAATTTGTTTGGCAAATTTCATTATCTCTCCAGTTCTTCTTTGTTCTTCGGCTAGCATCGGTTCTGGCTCGATAGCTGTTCGTGCACCTGACTACGGAGATCATACTACTTTGTGGATTCTTCAGCCGTCTCTAGAAGAGACAGTCCGGGTATGTTTATATCCTTAAACGGATCCCAAAAGGTTTTATTCAATCAATGGTTAACGGACAAAGATCAAACTAAAGGGATTAGAAATAAATTTTAAACCGCAATTCCGCTGTGCTACAGTTGATTAACTGGCTTTAATCCCTAACATGATAGACACTGGCAGTTCTTGTAATGTCATTACTAGGGGAGAATTCTCCAAGCTCAAGGTTGACCCTATTCAGATTGAGACCACCATGGTAGATATTCTGGGAGTGACAGGTCACACAATCCAAACAAAGGGCCAAGTGACATTGGAATGCGAGTTAGCAGATGAAGATCAGGTATGGATGGGAGATCTGGAGTTCTCCATCATGGACGGTCAATTGGCATACAATATCATCTTAGGGCGGCCTTTCATCTTAGAAGTGGCGGCTCTCATATCGATACGCCATTTGACGATGTACATCCCTACTCCCAAGGGAGGCGTGATGATCAAGGGGAACCAGAAGGTTGCTCAGGAGACGTACTCTGCATCCTTATCAACTCGGCCCCAGTCCAAGGATGACGAAGAAGATGAGCTAGTCACGATGGCTCTAGGAGATACAGAAATGTTCCTCATTGCAGATGGTAAACAGGTACGAATTGCCAAAGGGCTAGGAGTTGAGATTAAGGAGGGTGTTACAAAAGTTCTCCGCGAATCGGAAGACGTATTCGCGTGGAAGGATGAGATCCTCACAGGGGTCAGTCCAGATGTGATCACGCACAAGCTCAATATCACCGAAGATGCGGTCCTAGTGGCTCAGAAAAGAAGGAATCATGGGCCAGAGAGACAGAAAGTAATAGAGGAAGAGATATCTAAACTGAAAAAGGCAGACGCCATTGAGGTAGTTATTTACACGCAATGGCTGACAAATGTAGTCCTGGTTAAAAAGGCAGGCGGATCATACCGCATGTGTATTGATTTCATGGACCTTAATAAGGCTTGTCCCAAAGACAACTACCCTTTGCCTAGCATTGATATTCTAGTTGACGGAACCGCTGGACACGTAGTATATTCCTTCACAGATGTGAAGTCGAGTTATCACCAGATCCTCATGGAGCCATCAGACAGGATCAAAACTTCCTTCGTGACTCACCAGGCGACTTATTGCTTCAAAGTCATGCCTTTTGGGCTTAAGAACGCTGGAGCTACTTACCAGCGGATGATGAACAAAATATTCGAAGGAAGAAAAGGCGACAACTTCTCAGTCTATGTGGATGACATGATCATTAAAAGCACCACCATGGAGAAGCATGCAGAGGACATAAGGGAAGTCTTAGGAGTCCTTCGTCATCACAACATTAAACTGAACCCTGAGAAGTGTTCCTTTGGGGAAACTTATGGAAAATTCTTGGGATACATGATCAGCCAGGAAGGGGTAGGTCCTAACCCAGATAAAATCAAAGCTATTCTGGACATGAAGGAGCCGCAGAATGTCAGAGAGGTACAGCGTCTTAACGGGCGTATCATAGCCCTTGGCAGGTTCATTTCATGCTCTGCTCGTAGATGCCAACCCTTCTATGAAGTGATCAAAAAATAGAAAGCATTCGAGTGGAATGAGGATTGCAAGCAAGCCTTCGAAGGGATCAAACGCTTCCTCACAGAACCGCCTTTAATGAGTAGACCTTTGGAAGGTGAGAATCTATACATGTACGTTTATGTCACTAATAAAGCAGTTTGTACTGTCATGATAAGGGAAGAAGATGACCAGCAGTATCCGATCTATTATGTGAGCAAAGTTCTAAAAGACGCCGAAACTCGGTATTCAAGATTGGATAAGATGGCACTGGCCGTGGTCACCACATCGATCCGCCTCAAACCCTACTTCCAGGCTCATACAGTCATTTTCCGCACCAACATACCTATGAGGAAAGTGCTACAAAGGCCAGAAACATCAGGGAGGTTGATGGAGTGGGCAATCCGCCTGGGCGAATTCGATGTTCGTTACGAAGGTAGATCCGCCCTGAAGAGCCAAGTCTTGGCAGACTTTGTGAATGAATTCACAGAGGAAGGTGTAAATCTTCCTAAACCAAAGGTAGAGGAGTGGACGATGTACACTGATGGTGCTTCTCCAGCGGAAGGTGTAGGAATAGGCGTAGTAATCAAGGGACCACACTACATCAAGCTACATTATGCGGCAAAGCTAGACTTTCTCGAAACAAATAATGCTGCAGAATACGAGGCCCTACTATTGGGACTACGCTTGTTGAAGGAGATTACACCAGAGCGGGTCGTGATCTATAGCGACTCCAAGATGATGGTCAACCAGGTGATCAAAAACTTTGAGGTGAAAGATGAAACCCTGGCCAAGTATGTAGAGGAGGTCAAGAAGCTATTAAACTACCTCAAGATCAAAGAAACCAAATGGGAGCTAGTCCATGTGCTTCGGGGATCAAACATAGAAGCAGATCACCTGGCTAAACTGGCTTCTAGCAAGGAACAGTGGGCGGACCTACAATGTCGTTCGAGGTGAAAACGAGGCTGGCATTCGCCTCAGAAATCATCGCCCTTCTTACAACCACCGGAGGAGATTGGAGATCACCGATCCGCCAGTACCTTGCAGACGGAACTTTGCCTCAAGACAACGAAGAAGCCCGACGGACGGTAAGAAAGGCAGCATACTTCTCCATAATAAATGATTGCCTGTACAGAAAGTCTTTCGGACAGCCTTGGTTGAAGTGCGTTACGATAGAAGAAGGACAACAGATCCTCAAGGAGTTACATGAAGGTGCTTGCGGAGCCCATGAAACATCTGCCTCCATTTTGAAAAACTCTAGGTTGGCGGGATTTTATTGGCCCACGGCGGAACTTGATGCTCAAAAGATAGTAGAGTCCTATCATAATTGCCAGGTTCATGCAAATGAATCTCATACGGCTAAGCACCTACAAAAGCCCATCATCAAAGGACGACCCTTTGCCATCTGGGGGATTGACATTGTTGGTCCTTTTCCTCCTACCAAGAGACAAAGAAAATATGTGGTAGTAGCTGTGGACCACTTTACGAAGTGGGTAGAGGCCAAAGCTGTCTCCTCCATAAACGCTGAGTGGATGGTCGAGTTTGTCAGGGACAACATCGTCGGAAGATTCGGAGTCCCCCAAACGGTTATCACTGACAATGGGACGTAGTTCAATTGTGGAGAGTTCAGAGCATTCTTCGAAAGTCAAGGCATTCATAACAGGTTCGCCTCTGTTTGCTACCCCCAATCCAACAGGATGACCGAAGTTACAAATCGAACGATCGTCAAGGGCATAAAAAAGAGACTGGGGGAGCATAAAAAAAAGTGGGCGGATCAGCTAATGAGTGTTCTATGGGCATACAAGACCACTCCTCGGACAGCAACAGGTGAATCACCGTTCGCCCTCTCCTATGGCGTAGAAGCTGTGATCCCTATTGAGATTCAGGTCCCTAGCGACAGAGTCTTATTCTACTGCGAAGACAAGAACAACCAAAGGTTGAGGGAAAGTCTTGACCAATTGGTAGCAAAAAGGGAGCAAGCGTATATATGAGTGGCCCCATACAAACAGAGGATCGCAGCCTATCATGATAAACACGCCAAGCTCGTAGATCTGAACTTGGGAGACCTAGTGCTCCGAAAGGCGGACAAAATTCAATCCACGGAGGGCAAAGGAAAGTTGGGAATCACCTGGACGGGACCATACAAAATAGTCACCAAAATTGGACCCGTCACTTTCAAGATCCAAGATATGGAGGGGAACACTCTACCACAGACGTGGAACATTCAGAACCTCCGCAAGTATTTCGCCAGAGAGTAAAGTGTAACCAAGGTCTTGAGTACTCTTTTTCCTTTAGTAAGGTTTTATCCTATGTGATTTTTCTTATTAAAGGTTTTAATGAGGCTCACACATAAGACCAATTTGTTGTAATAAGGCGAATCGCCATTTAATAAAGAGAAATTTTCATCTTGCAAATTCTTCCTTAAGTATTTTCTTGCAGCAATATAAATATTCCAGATTCAAAAAGGGGGAGGCAACAAACGCATTCCCACAGCAGAATAATGCTATCATGGCATAACTACTTTATCCTCAAAGATAGGAGAATAATCTCAGCGGCGGATCAATTCACCTCAAAGATAGGAAGTAATTGATCACCGTCAGAGACAGAGTTAAAACATTTCTCAGACGTGAGATCTTTACACTCTCAAATACTCTTTCCAAAGAAGAGTTTCAAGTCCTAGTGGCGGATCGATTCACCTCAAAGATAGGAAGCAAATCGATCGCCTAAGGCAGCTTAACTTCCTCAAAAGGAATAAAAGCTTCAAAGCTTTCAAAAAGGCTCACATTCCAGGGTACGGCTGGCCACCTACCTTGAACCAACAAAATAAGTCCTAAAACCTAGAAATTTACTTGCTGAAAGATATAAAGCGTAAAGTAAAGATAATGGTTGAAAAAAGGATTAAGTAAATTGTACTTAGTTACATTCAAAAACCAAAAATTTACAGGAGTATCCTCCTTAGCGTCTTTCTCTAAAGATGCGCCCTCTGGAGGAACCTCATTCCCCATAATGATAGTTCCCGCCTGAAGAACCGTACAATCAATCATCGAATCATTGTCCTTGTCACCCGCCTCCTGGGATGCTTCGCCAAGATCATCTGATTCAAGATCAACAACAGGCTTGCTCTCCTCGACTGACCCGCTCAGCTCCTTCCGAATTTGATCGCGGATGAAATCCTTAACGTTCGGTATCCTGTCATACTTAATGCAATCCTCAACCTCAGGGACCACGTACTCCGGGTCCACAAAATCAATCTCGGGGTAGGAAAGCTTAACGTATGCCATGATCCGTTCGCCATAGTAATAAGCACGTTCACCTGCCATGATCTCCGCGTTTGATAAGGCAGCTTTATGATTCTTAACATCCTCCTCCATCTCCTCCATCTTCTCCTTCAGGCTACGGATCTTGGTGTCCTTACTTTCATTAAGGGCAATGGCGGAAGAAGCATTCACATTAGCAACGGCAACCTCATTCTCCAGCCTTTTTATGGTGGCTTTATCCGCCACCCCTTGGAGTAGATCCGCCTCCATAGCACGCATGTGCGTATACGCCTAGCAAAGCAAAGGATGATGTAAGAAACAAAATCTTCCCGAATGAAATCACTCTTTCATCCAAAAATGTGAAATAAGGAAAATAAAACTCACTAAAAGGAGATCCCTTTTCCCCATCTTAGCATGGGCTGATCCGGAGAACTTGTTTTGGCTCTCCTGCACTTCACCAAGTTGACCGAGGGCCTCATCAAGATCATTGATAACCGACTCATTCCTCAGGGACCCTTTATCACCATACTTGGCGAGCCAATATCCTCCCAAGTCGGGTTTAACCACTGATGCAGGAATTAGAAGGCCAAAATCAGGATCCACAGCAGCGGCCGATCTCTTCCTCTTAAGAGGGGGATCCGCGATGCCTTCAAAGGGACGTTTTCCGGAGCTCTTACTGGGATCCGCCACCTGCGCATCTTTTTGGGCCTCCAACTCCTTCTGTTTCTTACGCTTCTCTACAAGGGCGCGACTGGCCTCAGACAAACCCCTGACAAGGGAACAACGAAATAATCAAGGTTCAAGGAAGAAACAAAGTTACCTTCATCAAGCTGAGTAAACTTTGCGTAAGTAATCACATCCCCCACACGGAGGACTAGAGGAATGTCATTCATCATGAATTCCAGAGCATCGGCGTACGTACAGGCATCCGTCTTAATGCTCTTCATGAGATCCACCACCTTCTCATCACTATCAGTCAGTATACGCAAATCCCCAGCCATGTGTTGAGGCTTAGCATTCCAATTTAATGGGAATCCGAGAGGCTCGTCTTTTTTCACCTTAACGAAGAAAAACTTCTCGTCCTAGAGATGGACGTTTGACATCTTATCGCAAAAAGACGAATAACTCTTGAATTTGGCAAAAGTGTAGAAGGATTTGGTTTTACGCTTTGAGGGTTTGTGAAGAGACCGGAAGACACGAAGATTACAGACTCCCCCAGGTTCGAAGCTAAGTAACAATCTAGAGCAATGTCCAACCAGCCATTTGGATGCAGCTAGCAGACAGTGATCCCAAAAAACTCTAAGATATCCGCCATCATCCGAGGAAGAGGAAGATGGAATCCTCTCTCCACGTGACTACTATACATGGATAGATATCCTACAGGGGGACAGGCGGGTCTCTGATGATCAGCCGCCAACTCGGTCTCATAATCTCTGATCCACGGATAGTGATCCGCCAAATCAGCTAGATCCGCGGCGCTCATACGAGACGGAGTAGTCTCTGCACGTGGCTTCTTTTTCCTAATCGGAGTTGAAGGGGAAGCCTCCATTCTGGAAAGGCTCCTAGGATCTATCGTCGGAGCAATATGAGTCACAGCAGCGGAAAGATTCTGGGTCCTAATTAAACAAGTGTGACGATTCCTACTCTCCCTCACCGTATTACATAACTCGGATAAATCGCAACTAGGTGTACTTTCAGAAGAATTGGAACTCTCGGAAGAGGTGGTCCAACTAAATAAAGGTTCGGAGGAAGTGGTCAAATTAAAGAGTTCAATGGTAGACCCAGAAGAAGAACGGATAAAAACTCAGAAACATGACGAGAAGGTTCACTTACATGGAAAATCGGAAGTTTTGAAGCTTCTTGATGCCGGAAAAACTCTGAAAAAACGCAAACCAAATCGGATGGAAAATAGCAAATAAGGCAGAAAGAGGAAAAGAGAAGTTGAAGAAGGTATCGCCACTTACCTCGAGCAGTGCGTCCAGGACCCCTGTCGCGCAATGAATGGCCTGGAACAGAGCGGTAATTAAAGCAACTCATCATGACGGCATGCCAGAAAGTGCAAAAGCCCTAAAAGACTTTAATGGAACTTAGGGGGGCTTCTGATAACAACCAGATACAATTTACGGGACTAAAAGGGTAATTGACCAAACGATCGTGTATTCAGACGATCCAGAGAGCAATGGCATATCAAGCAAGCCATCCACATGGCGAATCACCTAGATTCCACCACACGTAATCCATAGTCAAACCTACGGGAGACCCGCCATCATGCCTCGATCCGCCCAATGAACGGTTAAGTCGATTCCCAATGAAGGCACTTAATAACCCATTAATGAGCTAACGGTCATACTTGAATGAGATCAGTAACCGCCATTAATGAGGCATTAATGGAGACTTTCTAGTTACTAGGAGTTACGACTACATGGCTATAAATAGCTTGCATCACAAGCTATTGAGGTACACATACATTCTCGCTCTTTTAAACCCTACTTTGTCAATATAGTTTATTCTCTTACAATATACTAACTTTGGCATCGGAGCCTCCCCCCGTCGAACCCAACGACGCCCCCCGCAGGGAAGGAGTCCGATCAGAAGTTCATCACCAGTTATCACCTTTATGAACCGTCGGTAGAATCCTGCATGCCCAAGGAAACTTCTCACATCTTTGACATTTGTAGGAACAGCTAGTTTCTCAATCACTTCAACCTTAGCCTTGTCAACTTCCATTCCCTGTTCCGAGATCTGATGTCCGAGCACAATTCCTCCCGTGACCATAAAATGGCACTTTTCCCAGTTTAGAACCAAGTTTGTCTCTCTACATTGTACTAACACGGCCTCCAGGTTATTCAGATAGCTTCCAAATGAATTTCCATATACAGAGAAATCATCCATGAAGATTTCCACAGTTTGCTCTACCATATCATGAAATATAGACATCATGCATCTTTGAAACATCGCAGGTGCATTGCATAACCCAAAAGGTATGTGTCTGAAAGAGTAAGTCCCGTAGGGGCACGTAAAGGTTGTTTTCTCTTAATCTTTAGAATGGATGGCAATCTGATTGTACCCTGAGTACCCATCAAGGAAACAGTAAAATGCATAGCCCGCTAGACGTTCCAGCATCTGATCAATGAATGGCAAAAGAAAAGGGTCTTTCCTTGTTGCTTCGTTTAGCTTTCGGTAGTCTACACATACTCTCCATCCATTTATGGTTCTTATGGGGACCTGTTCGTTTTTCTCATTTAAAACAACTGTCGTACCTCCTTTCTTTGGAACTACATGAACAGGGCTTGTCCAAACGCTGTCAAAAATGGGGTAAATAATTCCTGCATCTAAAAGCTTGATCACTGCTTTCCTTATGACCTCCTTCATGTGTGGGTTCAATCTGCGCTGTGGCTGGACGCATGGCTTGTGTTCTTTCTCCATCAGGATCCGATGAACACACACAGCTGGACTAATCCCCTTGATGTCATCTATCTTCTATGCAAGTGCATCCTTATTTCTTCTTAACACCTCCATAAGTTGAGCTTTCTGATCAGGCGTTAATTTGGAAGATATAATCACTGGACTTTCGTTTGGTGGTTCCAGGAAAGCATATTCAAGGTGCGATGGCAAAGGTTTTAGTTCAGGTTTTGATAAAGGCACAATGGGTATTTCAGGAGGTTCTTGATGAGTGGGAACAGTTTGATCAGGATGGATTGATGAAGCTTCTGTTTCGATGGAACAACCTGTTCCTTCACAGAGATTAACCTCTTCTCCTAAGAGTGCTTCCAATGTGTCCTGTCCCTATTCCTACAATTCAGATAGGCTTTGGAAATCATCCAAGAAATAACATGTGTCATCGCTAGTGTTAGCTCATCTCATGGCCTCATTCATCTTAAAAATAATCTCTTCCCCATTAATTCTTAAGAACAATTGTCCCTCTCCCACATCTATCAATGCTTTACCTGTTGCTAGGAACGGTCTACCCAGAATAATGGGAACATGCAAATCTTCGTCAATATCCATTATGATGAAATCAACAAGCAGTATAAATTTTCCTACTTTGACTAACACATCCTCCACAACTCCCCTAGGGTAGCATACAGACCTATCGGCCAACTGGATGGATATTCTAGTTGGTTGTGGTTCTCCTAACCCTAGCTTAACATACACAGAATATGGCATAAGGTTTATACTCGCTCCAAGGTCACACAATGCATTTTCAATATTTAAATTGCCAATAGAACAGGGTATTGAAAAACTCCCTGGATCCTTTATCTTTTTCGGAAGCTGTTGCTTGTTCTGTAGGATTGAAGAGCAGTCCATGTTCAGTTGGATCATCGAAATGTTCTCCAATTTCTTTTTATTGGACAGAATATCTTTCAAGAATTTTGCATATGTGGGCATCTGAGCTAGTGCTTCCACGAAGGGGATGTTGATATGCAACTTCCTCAAGGTGTCAAGCACTTTTGAATTTTGCTCTTCAAGCTTTTTGGTCACTAGCCTCGCCGGATAAGGTACAGGTGGTACATAGGGAGGAGGTGGATAATACTTCTTCCCTGGTTTCTCCTGATTGTGGTCTGATGTAAGACCTGCCTCGGCTGGCTTCTCTAGGTCAAGAACAGTCTGTTCCTGTCCTTTTTCCTTAACTCCGGAACTACCTGCACACTCAGCACTCTTATTAGAAATCAAAGGAGGATTAGTTTCCTTACCAGAGCGTAGAGTGATTGCCATGACATCTCCTTTAGGATTTGGTTCGGTATTACTCGACATCACTCCTTTTCCTTTTGATGATGAAGCAGCCAGTTGATGAACTTGTGTCTCCAAGTTTTTGATTGAAGCATGTGTCTGCTTCATAAATTGCATCATCATGGTCTTCATGTCCTGTTCAACATCCTCCTTGGGTGTAACAGGCTGTTTGTAGTGTTGTTGAGCCTACCTCTGGTAATGTCCTCCTTGTTGCTGCTGGTATCTAGGTTGCTCCTGCTGGTTTGGCTGTCCAGTCCATCCGAAGTTTGGATGATTTCTTGTGGCTGGGTTGTATGTATTGGAGTATGGGTTTGGTGGGTTCCTTTGATTATATCCAGCATAATCACATTGTTCCTGCTCACCTTTCCCTTGCTTGACTCCAGGACAGTTGATGTTGAAGTGAGGCCCTCCACAAAAATCACAAACATCATTGAATTGTGGTTCGGTGTGAATGGATGATACATTGATCTTGTTGAGCTGCCTTGCAAGCTGTTCCACCTGGGTGGTCAGCTTTGACACAACATCATTGTCCGCCGTTCTTTTTCCTTCACTCCTCGCTGAGTGCCAGTTATAACTTGTGCTTACAACTTTCTCAATAAGGTCGTACAAGGCTTGTGGTTCAAGATCTTCGGGGTTAGCATTAGTAATGGATTCAATCTGGATTTTGTATGTGTTGGTGACTCCATTGTAAAAATTTTGTACTTGCATCCACATGGGGATGCCATGATTTGGTACCCTTCTTAACAGCTCTTTGTACCTTTCCCATGCCTCTGCCAACGACTCGTCCTCTTCTTGTACAAATTGAGATACTTCATTTCTGAGCTTTATGGCCTGTCGAGGTGGAAAGTATTTCATCAAAAAAGCACTGGCCAGATCCTGCCAAGTTGCGATGGGTCCTGGCTATATGTTTTTTAGCCAGTTCGTTGCTTTATCTTTGAGAAAAAAAGGAAACAGCTTCAGCCTTATCACATCATCTGACACTCCTCTGTTTGATCGAAAGGTGTTGCACAGTGTGACAAACTCCTGGATGTGTGCATTTGGATCTTCAGACTGGTAGCCATTGAATTTCACGGCTACTTGCAACATTTGTATCATTGATGCCTTTACTTCGAACATGTTGTTCCCTTCGTTAGGCAACACAATGCACGACGAGTGTCCTTCCGTGGTAGGTCTGGAATAGTCTCTGATTCTCATAACTGGAGGATTGTTGTTCTCTCCTTCCTCTTATTGATTTGGTTGAACTGGTTGTTCTGGTGGTACTCTTCCAGCCATCCTTCTTTCTCTTTGTCTCTCTCTTTGTCTTACTCATCGAGCTCCCGCTTGGTTTCGTCTACACATTCTCTCTAACTCAAGATCGATAGGAAAAACTGGTGGTCCAGCTCTGCGCATAGTAGGAGAACTACTTCTGGCTGCACTACTTAGCAAAAAGATTAAAAACACCTTGTTTCACAGAAATTTTCAAATAAATTTTGTTGCTTTCAATCCCCGGAAATGGCGCCAAAAACTTGTTGTCTTCTGATCAGACTCTAGCAAGTGCACTAGAAACAAGTAATAAAGTGATAAATAGAGTATCGTCTCCACATGGATTGATGGCCAAATTTTACTAGAAAACCCTTGCAGAACAGGGTGTTCGTGGTGTGTGAATTCTTGATCTTGAGATATATTGTGAAATGGTAACAAAGTCAATGATCTAACTTATGAAAAAGAGTATTTGATAATGATAAAAGGTAGAACAGGCTAGGCACAGCTGAACATGTTACTTTCAGTCTCTAAACATCCTATTTACTCATGAATGAAGTCAAGTGAAGTCAAGGTTTCTGCTTTAATGCTCACTTAAGTCAACTCTCGTGTGTTCTTAAGATTCTAAGACTTACTACAACCGTAAGCGTCCCTAAGGTTGGTTCTTTCTTGCATTACGATCGAAACAGAATTTCAATAAAGAAAACCATTGATACAACCTCTTAACATTCCTGCTTCAGGGTTGGACGTCTGATAAAAAGTTTCGTGAAGATGAAAGCAGTTCCCTATCATTCATCTAACACTAACATACATGCATAAGCAATAGAGTAAAAGCTTTATCAAACACATCATAAAGTATCAACATTCATTCATAAATAAGAAAATAGAGGACTTACATAACAGGCCCTAACTGGCCGAACCCGTTCAAAACGACTACTCACTCATACTACCGAGTGAACAGACTGCATTGTATCTATAGGACTCCATCAATGGAGTCATCATCTTCTTAGAGAGCTTTTCTCTCTACCAAAACTTCTATCTTTAGTTCTCCAAAAGGTGTACCCTTCCTTTCCCTCCACTACGTCTATAAATAGGAGGAAAAAGCAATCGGTACACAAAAGTATTCATAAAATATTACAAAATAAAATAGATTGTTCAACTAATCCCAGATTACTAGAAGTGGTTAAGATATTTTTGACCCTTGAACACTCAATGGTCGAACACTCTTGTCTTCTTGTTACTTTTAGCCGCTCTTTTCCTGCCGCTCCTGCTGCTTGTCATGTCGCTATCCGTCATCAAACACGCAGCGTTTAACCGTTGGATCAAAGATTGCTCATCTCCTCATGGTTTCTGCAAAACAGGCTGCTTACAGTCTGTTTGACTTAATCTTTTCCAATCTGCATAAAAACACTTATAAGACCTTCTTTTACATAACATTACTCCTAAAACACCCTTAATTCATCACAAATAGTATGTTTAATTGTAGTCATTTTCGTGCCTAACACCAACCAAGTAATAGCAATCAATAAAGATTGTCTCTAACAAATCAACACAAGATCAATGAAAGAGAAATAGAGATAGCAATTAATCGAATGGAGATGAGTGGGATGGTTTCTTCCTCAATCTATATTGGCCGAAATTTCCAACCCTTGGAATATTGTCTAGACCGAAATTCACATATAAGGGGGGTATTTATAGCCTCTTAATTCTAATCCCTAGTTAGATTGAATTAGAACACTTAATTAGAGTCATATTCCAAATAGCACTCTTATTTAGTTAATATTAATATTATCTACAATTATATCTAAATAATATTTATTATTGATAGGATAATAATTAGGGATATAATTAAATTAAATCACCTAACTAATTTTATCCTATAATTAATTTAACCATAATTATAATCTAATTATAATTATCTAAATACATTAATTATTCATAATATATATATATATATATATTTATTTATTTTAGATAGGATATTATGAATTATTGGTTAGAGATATAATCACATTAAATCTTCTAACTCATTTATCTTATAATTAATTTAACCACAATTATAATCCAATTATAATTATCTAAATAAATTAACTTTTTTTTTTGGTAAGAAGGGAAGAAAAAAAAACAAACAAACAAAAACCTAACCCGGGATCAGTCTAGGAAGACTGACCCCAATCCTATCCTCAAGAAGAGAAGGTAACAGAAAAGAAGGAGGAACGGAAAGGGTAGAAACACCTAACATCCCCCCATGCCCAGCAGCTGCCAAGCGATCCGCCACGCGGTTTTGCTCCCTATAAATATGGGAGAAGGTAAGAGAATCGAAGGCAGGACGAAGCCTCAAGATGGCTTTAATGCGATTCTGACTCTTAAGACAAATAACCTGTCTATCCGAAATCCTGTTGATAGCCTCCAAATTGTCAGACTCCACCGAAAGTCTTTTAACACCCATGCGAATGGCGAGTTTAATGCCAGACAAGATCCCCCAGAGCTCCGCAGTAAAGGAGGAGCCCGTACCTAAGTTATGGGTAAACCCAGCCAGCCAGGCGCCACCAGCATCCCGAAGAACTCCACCAGCAGCAATTCTGCCATTACTAAGGCAGGAGCCATCCGTATTCAACTTGACAACCCCTTCCCTGGGCTTCCTCCAACCAACTAACTGGACCTCTTTAACCGGGGAGGGGTGAACCAGGGGCTCTCCTTCAAAACTCTTTGTAATAACAGAGAGTTTTTTCGAGAAGTAAAACCGGAGGTCAGGAATAAAGACAGTCTTCTCAGCAAATAACTCTTCATTCCTCCATTTCCACATTTGGTGACAAATAATAGCGAAAAGAATAGCCCCGTGCTCCATACTGGCCAACAAATTCCCATTAACGCCTTCAGAGAACCAGTCAATATCAGAGAACCCCATAAAGGAAGGAAGGATGTGGTGAGGAAGGACCCCTTCCCAAACCTTTCTACTATTCGGGCAATCCCTCAAAGCATGGCACAAGGTTTCCACATGGCCGCTGCATCTGCTACAGGCACCAGATACAGCCAAGTGCCTTCTGTGTCTATCTGCATTCGTGAGGAGCCTGTCTTTGACTCCCAGCCATAGGAAACTCCTAATGCGGTATGGGACTTTGAGGGCCCAAATGGACTTCCAAATTTCCAAGGGAGGATCAGCCCTATTAGGGGTAAAAGCTTCATAGGCCGATTTGCAAGAATAAGAACCATTATTAGTCAAGGCCCAGCAGTGTCTGTCCTTATCCTCCTCCTGATTACTAATCTTCACACCTCTAATATTAAGGAGGGTCTCCAGGCTAAGAAAGGAGTCGAACTTAGACCAGATCCAGTCTCCCTCCGAGTCCACCACATCAGCAATTCTCCAGGAGAGGAGATCATTCGGCGGAGGGGCGATGCACACCTCAATCAACGGTTTGTCACCAATCCAGGTGTCATACCAGAAACTAATGGATCTCCCATTACCCACCTCCAAGCCAATCCCTATACAGAACTCAGCAAAAACAGCACTAATCCCTTTCCAGAGGAAGGAACAGCTGACAACCCTCTCCTTCGGGCCACCAAAGATTCTATCTTTCCTATACTTGCCGCACAGAAGACGAACCCAAAGGGAGGAGGGGGATTGCCACATTCTCCAAAGAAGCTTCATTAACAGGACTTTATTATTGTCCTTAGCTTGCCTTATACCAAGACCCCCACTGCTCTTAGGCTGGCAGGCTTCCTTCCAAGGGACCAGGTGAATCTTCCTCCCATCCCCAGACTCTCCCCACAGAAAACGCCGATTAATTTTATCAAGGTCGTTGAGGACCGGCTCAGGGAGCTTACAGGCTTGCATGATGTGATTTGGAGCAGCGCAGTTGATAGACTGGATTAAAGTAAGGCGACCTGCAAGGGAAAGAGAATTAGCTTTCCAGCTAGCACACAAACCGTTAGATTTGTCCAAAATGTCTTTAAAAGAGGCTTTGGACACCCTGTCACTATGAAGAGGGACCCCAAGGTATTTCCCAAACAATTGAGTCAGGGGAATGCCAGACATCTCACTCAGTCTTCTACACAAGCTATTATCCATATTCTTGGAACAAAGCATACGAGATTTATGGATGTTAATCTTCTGGCCAGAAGCCTCACAAAAGCAGTCGAGGATATCCATCACAGCCTTAATTTGTTCCTCATTACCCTCCACAAAAAGCATGACATCATCAGCAAAGAGTAAATGGGTAACAGGGGGGCAATGTCTGTTGATGGAAACAGGGTGGAGAGTCCCTTTGCTCACCGCCTCTTGGATCAGGTGAGACAATCTTTCCATGGCAATAACAAAAAGGAAGGGGCTCATAGGATCCCCTTGACGAATACCCCTGGATGGAGAGAACTCATCCGACATATCCTTATTGATCATAACCTGGAAAACAGGAGAGGAGATACACTTTCCAATCAAATTCCTCCAGTTCTCCGGGATACCAGCTTTGGCTAAACTATCCAGAAGAAAGCTCCAGTTCAACCTATCATAGGCTTTCTCCAGATCCAGCTTGAGAGCCACGATCCCTTTCTTGCCTTTCTTAATCTTCATAGAATGGACAACCTCCTGGGCAATAACAACGTTATCCATCAATTGTCTTCCAGGAACAAAGCTCCCTTGATTTTGGCTGATAATATCCGGAAGGATCTTCCGGATTCTATTAGCCACAATCTTAGTAATAGCTTTATACAAGACATTACAAAGACTGATGGGTCTCATCTGGAGAAAGGAAGAAGGCTTGGCAACCTTAGGAATCAAGACAATGAGGGTTTTATTAACCAAACTGATATTGTTCGAACCACCAAAGACACCTAACACAAAGCTGTATATATATATATATATACATACAAAATTCGCCCCCCCCCCTAATATTCATAATTAAACAATTTTAATCCTCCATTCATTAATTACTATTATATCCTCTTTTGGTTCCAAGTCTTATGTGTGACCCATTAGGTTCTTATTGCTACTAGCCATATACATCTATTTAATCAATTCCCAAAATTACATTCAACCTTTTGTATATCGGAATGAGTGCGCGGACTGTGAATAACAGAACCGTAAACATTCCCCCAGAGCTATAAGAAGACAGGTTGATTCCGTCGTTGACCTTTTCGTATTAGGTCCAGTATAATTCAATCCTTCACCAGCTATATCCTTGAACGAATCTTATGACTATGGATAGTGTCAAGTCACATATAATGAGACGTTCATTTTACTTGTTCGGGTAGAGGTAACTCCGAATAGACAGATTAAGTGAAATCTCCATTTCTACTCTTAATCTATCACCTTGCAAGGATTTAGAGTCAAGTCTCCACAAGCGATCATGGATATATCTCCCATTTATCAGGAGTGATGAATGCTCAATCCAATGTCAACTATTCTACAATTACTTCATGTAATACCCAACGTCTGCCCGCACACACCCCAGGATCCTTCCTGTTATGGATCGTGTTTCAACAGAGTCAAAGTATCACCCTCCATAATCCAAAATCACTAATTAATATTCCTTTGAGTCTGAGAATTACTTATACCTATTAATACCAATGTGATGAACAGGTGACATAGGATACATCCATCCATCCTGTTATCTCAAGTCGAGTCCCCAATCCTAATGAACTCCTTCACTAGATCCGTGTAATTGTCCAAATATCTCCATATCTGAAGCTTATGAGATCAGCTCTCGGTTCATAACAAAAGACACTATTACATGCAAGTCTCAACAGTATTTTGTCAATCCCTATTTAAACATATTAATTAACTTGGGGTGGTTTTAAGTTTATTAGTTTATTATAAGGTTTGGTCTCACTTCATGCTTGTATGAACACTTTATAATCACTTTAAATAAACTTCAGGATTTTCTTTCATTTGACTTAATTAGTTCTTAAAAGATGAATGCCTTTATATAGTTTAAACATACTATATCTTATTAAAACAAATGATATAAAAGAACAATTCATTTACAGCTGGTTTATATCCTACAACAATTGACTATAGGACACTAAACCCCAACATCTCCCACTTGGACTAAAGCCAATTGTTTCTAAAAACATTCCCATAAGCGTTCGCATGACGATCATGAACCTTTTGGGGTAAGGCATTCTTTAAATGGATCTATAAGATTGTCCCTTTATGGCCACTCTTTTAATTCTCACATCTACTCTTGTTGTTATCTCTCGATAGAGATAGTAACTGTTGAAACACCTTTCCACATGATTTTGATTTGACAAAATTATTTAAGAAGAATTAAATCTCTATGATAAAAATATTTTAACACATTAAATTTAAATGCTTTGATTTATTTATACTAATGTGTTTGTTCAATGTTGAGTATTTTAATTCATAAGACATTAAGTTGTAAAGCCCAAAGGCCCACAAGAGAAAGTCAAGCCCAAGTCAACGTCTGAAAGCCACACGGCCCAAGCAGATCAAAACGCAGCTCAAGCTGAACAAAATGCAAGCCCAGCAAGGAGAAGGATCGAGAAGACTTCGACCAAAAGCTTCGTGCGACAAGGAAGTCAGGTCAGCGGCTGACCTGAACAAACTTAGAGACAAAGTATTTCTACTTTGGGTAAAGTTCAGAAGACGCATGAAGCTATCTGGAAGACTTTGCCAAAAATGTGGAAACATTCTGACCAGCCTGACGAAAAGCTGCTGAGCACTGCCGAAGACAGAAGATACAAGAATATGATTGGCCGAGGACGCTGAGCATGTACTGAGTGAAAGCAACAGGAAGCCGTTTCCCTCCAACGGTTATTTCAAAATTCGAAATTACCGATGCATCAAGTGTCACTATAAATAGGCCACTCAAACGCTTCATTCGATGCAGATCTTCATCAAGTCGAACCCCTGACCAAATTGATACTCGAAGTTCTGTATTTGAAAAGCAAAGCAAATCTTACACCAATTCCAATCTTTGTGTAAAAGTCTAGAGTGATCCTAGTTCATCTAAAGTGTTCTTAGCAATTGTTGTTTAGAACAGAAACACTTATCATTTCTAGAAGTATAGAAAGGAGAAGTTGAGTACTCGGTCATAGTACTCAGTAGTAGAAATAGGATTGAGTAGAAGAATAGAGGAAGGTACTCTTATATACTCAGTTGCTATTGTAAAAGGTTTGTGCTCTACCTTTAAAGAGCTCAGTAGAGGATTCTGAAAAGCTCGGAAGGAATTCCGGGGATTGGACGTAGGCGGAGAGGCCGAACCAGGATACGTCTGCTGAGTAATATCCTTCTAACCCTTAACTCCTTTATATTCTGCTTGCTTAAACAGTGCCTAGTAAAACACTAAAACGAACACACGCTGAGTTGAGTGAACTGAGAAGCTGACTTCAGGAACAGACTTAAGCGCTATCTCCTAACTCAAGAATAGAAACAGCCTTAGTCACTAGTTGACTAAGCTTGTGTCTAAAACTACTCAGTAACACTGTGCTTAAAGACTAAGTTAAAGTCTTGTAGGAAAACAAGTCAGCCTTAATGGACACAAATTTTAAATAGTTCCTAACCCCCCCTTGGAACTAATATTTTCACGTTACACGGGACCAACAGTAACGACTGAGGTAGTGTTTGGACGTATTATGAGACTGTGGGTCCCTGGCAAGAGCAATAGCTTTGTTGTTAATCTCATTAACAATGTCAGGTACCACACCTAGTTCATTAATGAACTTCCATTCCAAACTTCCTTTTAGCTGCTTCGGAAGCTGCTATATACTCTGATTTGATCTTTGGCTCGGCTACGATTTCCTGCTCGGAACTATTCTAGCTAACCGTACCTCTTCAGAATAAAATTGTATTCTGTGAAATCATCTTTATCTATTTGATGACTTATATCTGAAAGTCTCCAACTTTCAATTTATCATCTCCATATACTAGGAACATGTCTATAGTCATTTCAAGTATTTAAGAATGTTCTTGACAACAATCCGGTGACCATCACTCGGATTGACCTATAATCGACTTTGTCATGCTTAAAGCAAAAGTGATGTTAGGTCTAGTGCAAAACGCTTTGAGCACTTTGTCAACGTATGTAGACTGGGAAGGGTCAAGCAGTCTTCTCAATCTATCTCCATAGATCTTAATCCTTAAGATGTAAGTTGCTTCTCCTGAGTCTATTATGGAGAATTTTATCCGATAACCCAAATTTTCACTGATTACAGCATAGCTATGTTGTTTCTATTATTATAATATCATCGATATAATACTAAGTAAACGACCGAGCTCCCACTAGTTTTCATGTACATGCTTATACGAGCTCCCACTAGTTTGTTGGAAATTAGGCTAAGGTATAGAAGCGGAAATATAAAATTTTAACCTATTTCCATTAACCCTAGGATCCGTTAATCGTTATTTCATATAAAGAGGGATAAGAAGAATTACCTTTTGACGATCAATCTACCGTTGTTAATAAAGTGCCCACAACTCTTCTCCGAGTTCCCAAACACGAAATAAAACACGGGAAGATTAATTTAGAATGGGCTGTCGAAATTTTCTCTCTCTTGCACTATAGGGATTTCGAAAATCTCAATAGGGTTGCACTAGTGGATTTCGAAAATCCTAGGGGAGGGGTATTTATAATCTGTTGTATCTAATCCCTAGTTAGATAGAATTAGGTTACTGAATAGGAATTCAATTCGGAATAGAATTCTCAATTATTATCTCATTATATATCTAATATACTAAGGATAATAATAATAACCTTATTGGATAATAATAGGAGTATTTTAATCTAATTAAAACTCCTAACTTATTTATCTCTTAATTAATTTAATTCATAATCCTAATCTAATTAGGATTAACAAAATCAAATTAATTATTCATGTATTTCACTACATGAATTTCGACCCCCCCTTGGTCCATGGGCCTTATTGGGCTCAATTGGGCTTCCATCAATTAATTAACATCTATCTCTCTTTTAGGTTCTAAGTCTTATGTGTGACCCATTAGGTTCTTATTGCTTCTAGCCGTATGCAACGTTATTAAATAATTTTCAAAGAATTATATTTAATCTTTGCATAACGGAATGATGTACAGAGTATGTGATTAGCAAGTCCGTAATCATTCCCTCCGAGCTATAAGAAGACAGGATGATTCTGTCGTTAACCTTTCCGTATTAGTTACAGTATAATTCGATCCTTTATCAACTACATCCTTGAACTGAATCGTATGACTATGGATGATGTCAAGTCACATATAGCGAGATGAGCGTTTTACTTGTACAGGCCGAGTCAACTCAAATAGATAGGTTAAGTGAAATCTGTATTTCAAGTCTTAAGCTATCACCTTGCAAGGATTTAGAGTCGAGTCTTCCACAAGCGATCCTTGGATGTATCTCCCATTTATCGGGAGTGATAAATGCTCAATCCAATATATAACGATCCCGCAATCACTTCCTGCGATACCCAACATCTACTGTTCACACCCCAGAGTCATCTCTGTTAAGGATCGTGTTACACCAGAGTCAAAGCGTCACATTCCGTAATCCAGAATACCAATTAATATTCTTTTGAGTCTGAGGATTAGTTATACCTATTAATACCAATGAGATGAACAGGTGACAAGGATGAATCTACCCATCCTGTTATCTCAAATCGGATCCCCAATCCTAATGAACTACTTTTCATCGGATCTATGTAACTGTCTAGATATCTATATATATGAAGCTTGTGAGATCAGCTTTCTGTCGGACAGAAGACATTGTTACATGCAAGTCTCAACAGTGATATATCAATCCTAAACATATCACTTGACTTGGGGTGGTTTTAAGTTTATCAGTTTACTATAAAGTTTTGTCCCACTTCATGCTTGTATGAACACTTTATAATCACTTTAAATAAACTTACGGATTTCCTTTTATTAGACTTTATTTAGTGCTTAAAAGGGATTGCCTTTATATAGTTATAAAACATATATCTCATTAAAACAAATGATATAAAGAACAATTCATTTACATTAAGTTTGTATCCTAGAACAATTGTCTATAGGACACTAAACCCCAACATACTCCCACTTGGACTAAAGCCAATTGTTTCTAAAACTTATCCCAGTAGAAGTTAGATGACGATCATGTACTCTCTGGGTTAAAGGCTTTGTCAACGGATCTGCAACGTTGTCCTCTGTAGGTACTCTTTCTATTCTCACATCTCCTCTAGCCACAATCTCTCTTATGATGTGGTATTGCTTAAGGTAATGCTTGGATGCATTATGAGACCGTGGTTCCTTTGCTTGCGCAATGGCTCCAGTGTTATCACAATACAGTGTAATGGGATTTACAATGTCAGGCACCACACCAAGTTCTGTAATGAACTTTCTAATCCAAACCGCTTCCTTTGCTGCTTTCGCAGCTGCGATATACTCTGACTCGGTCGTAGAGAAAGCTACACTTCCCTGTTTGGAACTCTTCCAACTGACCGCGTCCCCATTCAAGATAAACAGGTATCCTGATTGGGATTTAAAATCATTCTCATCTGTGAGATGACTTGCATCTGAAAATCCTTCTATTTTCAGATCACCTTCTCCGTACACTAGGAACATATCTTTAGTTCTTCTCAAGTACTTAAGAATGTTCTTGACGGCAATCCAATGCTCGTCTCCCAGATTTCCTTGGTAACGACTCGTTACAGATAACGCGAACGCTACGTCAGGTCTAATGCATAGCATAGCATACATAATCGAACCGATTGCGCTGGCGTACGGGACTACAGCCATGCGTCTTTTGTCATCATCGGTTTTAGGACATTGATGATTGTTTAACTTTACTCCATGTAGCATGGGTAAGTTACCTCGTTTCGATTCAAGCATGCTAAACCGATTTAGCACCTTTTCAATGTATGTAGCCTGTGAAAGACCAAGCATTCTTCTCGATCTATCTCTGTAGATCTTTATACCAAGTATATAAGCTGCTTCACCAAGGTCTTTCATTAAGAAGTTACCAGATAACCATACTTTTACCGACTGTAGTAGAGCAATGTCATTTCCCATTAATAATATATCGTCCACATATAGTATGAAAAATGCTATAGAGCTCCCACTTGCTTTCTTGTAAATGCAAGCTTCTTCGCAATTTTGTTCGAAACCAAATTGTTTTATGGTTTCGTCAAAACGCTTATTCCAGCTTCTTGATGCTTGCTTGAGTCCATAAATGGATCTCTGAAGTTTGCAAACTTTATTTCCATCCTTCGATATGAAACCTTCAGGCTGCATCATATATACATCCTCAAGCAGGTTTCCGTTTAGGAAAGCTGTTTTCACATCCATTTGCCAAATCTCATAATCGAAGTGAGCGGCAATTGCAAGCATGATTCTGATTGATTTGGACATAGCCACGGGAGAGAAAGTTTCGTCATAATCAATTCCTTGCTTCTAACGATATCCTTTCGCTACTAACCTAGCTTTGTAGGTGCTAACCTTTCCATCCATGTCTGTCTTCTTTTTGAAGATCCATCTGCACCCAATGGGTTTTATCCCTTCGGGTGGATCAACCAAAGTCCACACTTGGTTAGTATACATGGAATCCATTTCAGAATCCATGGCCTCAAGCCATGCTTTAGAATCTGGACTAGTAAGAGCCTCTTCGTAGTTTTCGGGTTCGTCGTCTAACACGGGAACCTTATTATCATCTCCCACTAGAAAACCATATCTAACTGGGAGTTCACGAACTCTTTATGATCTACGAATAGGTGGCACTGGAGTCTCATCTAATGGGACTCCTTCGGGTACCTCAACCGCCTCTATTGTTTCAGTCGGTGTTTCTTCTTCTTGAACTTCGTCAAGTTCAATCATGCTTCCCTTTTGTGTTTCTTCGAGAAACTCTTTCTCTAAGAAGGTTGCATGTTTGGATACTATCACTTTCTGATCATCTGGATGATAGAAGTAATATCCCACAGTTTCCTTAGGGTATCCAATGAAGAAACATTTATCAGATTTCGAATCTAGTTTGTCGGACGCTGAACAACCCCATACTCTCATAAATGAGAACACGGGTTTCCTACCAATGAACAATTCATATGGTGTGGAACTAGCGGATTTAGTTGGTACTCGGTTTAGGGTGAAGAGGGCAGTTTCTAAGGCATAGCCCCAGAACGTCTTTGGAAGTAAGGCCATACTCATCATGGATCGTACCATATCTAGTAGGGTACGGTTTCTCCTCTCGGATACACCATTGTGTTGTGGTGTATAGGGAGGTGTCCATTGTGAGCATATCCCACATTCAGTTAGATAATTCAGAAAATCATCTGAAAGATATTCGCCACCTCGATCAGATCGAAGCGTTTTTATTTTCTTTCCTAATTGATTTTCTACTTCATTCTTGAAGATTTTGAATTTCTCAAAAGCTTCTGATTTGTGCTTCATCAAGTAGATGTAACCATATCGGGTATGGTCATCTATGAAGCTTATGAAGAATCTGAATCCTCCTCTTGCTTGTACTGACATAGGACCGCATACATCTGAATGAATGAGTCCTAGAGTGTCTGATACACGCTCACCTTTATTGCTAAAGGGTGTCTTTGTCATTTTACCTTTTAAACATGATTCGCATGTTTCCAATGATTCGGGATCGATTGGATCTATAAGCCCATCTGAATGTAGCTTTAGCATGCGTCTCTTGTTTATATGGCCTAAATGACAATGCCACAAGTAAGTTGAATTATCTAGCTTATGTCTTTTGGTATCAATTGCAAAAACAGGAATTCTGTCATTTAACACATAAATCCCATTTTGTGATATTCCTGAAAAATAAAAGATCGAATCTTTATAAAAATTGCAACTCTTGTCTTTTATTGAAATATGAAAACCGTCGTCAACAAGACGGCTAATAGAAATAATGTTACGAGACATTTGCGGAACGTATAAACAGTTCCTTAATTCTATTACAAGCCCAGAGGGCAAATTTAAAACATAATCTCCAATTGCGAGGGCGGCAACTCTTGCTCCATTTCCTACTCGCAAGTTTATGCTTTCTTTCTTTAGTTCCTTAGTCTGTTTTAGCTCCTGCATATTTGTACAAATATGAGATCCACATCCGGTATCAAGTACCCAAGATTCAGACTGTGAAACTGTATTTATTTCAATATAAAACATACCAGATGCTGAAGCACCGTCATTTTCCTTCTTGTGGAAGGTTAGGTACTCCATGCAGTTCCTCTTCCAATGCCCCAAGTCACCACAATAGTAGCACTTTCCTTTGGGCTTCTTTAATTCCTTTCCCTTCGTTTCGGTGAGCACAGCCTCCTTGCCTTTATCAAGATGGTTTGGATTGGGAGAGATCCCTTTCCTTTTTCTTGATCCTTCAATAGCAAGGGCCAGTATCTCCTCGTTTTCTTTTATAATGGGCTCGACTGACTCGAGCATATGTGCAAGCTCTACAAGAGAGGTTTGCAAGCCACTCATTTGATAGTTCATGATGAACTGTGAGTAACTCTCGGAGAGGGACTGAAGAAGTAAGTTTTCACTTAGTTCATGGTCCATCGCATCTCCAATACTAGAAAACTTGGTGATAAGGCTGATCATCTTGGCACAATGTGCCATTACAGATGTGCCCACCTGCATTTTGCTTTTATATAACTCCTTTGTTATTTCGAAGCGCTCGCACCGAGTTTCATTCACAAATAACTCTTTTAGGTGCTTGACCATGGAATAGGCATCCATATCTGAATGTACTTGCATTTTTACTCCCGGTGTCAAAGATGCAAGTATGATGTCTCCCGTTTGATCGTCATCAGATTTATGCTTCAAGTAAGCATAAAATTCTTGGTAGGGAGCATCATCCGTTGGGTAAGGGGGTATCGGTATATCAAGTACATACCCTTTCCTCTCGAACTTCAAAACAATTTTGAGGTTGCGATACCAATCGGTGAAGTTTGAACCATTCAATTTGTTATCGGTAAGAATGTTTTGCAGATTGGTGTTAGTCATGATTTTAAGAGTGTGTTTAATTAAACCTAAGAGTGAGAAAGAGTAAACGTATGTCATTCATTTGCTTAAAGTATATCAATCTAAAATTATAGGCCTTTTAGTTTATTTTAGATTGCTCCCACTATTTTGCCAAATTAATAGCCCTCCATATTAATTCGAAGAATTTCACAAATCCTTTAGTGAGCTAGGATCCTAACTCCCGAGATTTCGCCTTGAGTTTGCTCAACAAGCTAGTCTCATTTGTTAGGTAGATTCATGTAATCAATCACATCTTTAATGTGATTCCTAAGTTATTGGGTTACTAACCACATTAGTAACTAATATGCTATTCACATTAATCCCAACCATCTTGCCCATTAGTTTATGACAACATGAGTTTGCTCATCCAATTATCATAATCTAATTTAAGTATTACCCCATATTCATGAAAAGTAATTTTCGATAATTCAGGTGTTACCGAAAAGACCCCGAGCTTGAGTTTGCTCAACAACCCAAAGGCCGCCAGAACTGCCGGCTGAATTATAATATTAGGGAGGGGCAACCGATTTTAATAACTTGTTTATTTACTTAACTTTTTAATGAGGGATTTTATTTTAGGTCTCATAATCTAATTTAGTCTTGATTTGCTTTAGCATACATCAGACACATACATTCACATACATTGGCGTTATGGACATATCATCTAAATTATTCCGTCGAGCCAGAGACGGAATAAAAGGGCAAACCTAAGGAAATACTAACTATTACATATTTCTCTTTAGGTCCTCTGTCTTCTCCATGGCGCCTTGAAATTACATATTAATTTCTATACTACTAAAGAAAACTTCAATTGAATTGAAGGGAATCAGATGAGAGGAGAAATTACAATAGATAGTAGAAAGGCAGGACTCGCAGGCCCTATTTCAAAAATACCAAAAGACTAAAAGAGGGTCCAAATATGTCCATAACTCCAAACATGCACAGACTCAATTAAATAAATTTAATTGGTTGATTACATAACTATCTTATGTAATATTTATGTTAATCACATTAACTTATCAAATTAACTTTCATCCAATTTTACTTCTAACAGTTTCGTATCTTTTATATTAATTTTTAGATTAATATAACTATACAAAACTTTAATTATGCACGTTCCAATTATTTTAATTTTAATTCATTTAACATTTTGATTTACAAATTGGTAAAACAAACTTTTAAACAAATTTTCATTCGATAATCAAAACAGAAAACTATCAATTTCTGAAACATATATATTTAAATATAAAAACGATTTTAAACAATTTAAAATCAAGTGGGTCTCGGGCCGGGCCCGAGAGTGGGTTGCTGCCAACCGCTGCTGCCTTGCGGCAGCGGCGGCCAGGCGCCGCGCGACAGCGGCCAGTCGCGCCGCGAGGCGCGACTCGGGCTGCTGTCGTATTTATTTATTTTTTTTATAATAACAATTTTAAATATATATATATATATATCAGTTCTAAAACGGTTTTAAAACGATTTTCAGAAAATAGGAAAATCTACTATAGATTTATGTTTTATCTTTAGAATTAATAAAACTGATTTTATCAATCTAACTATAAAACTAATAGATTTTTGTTATAATGATTATCAACCAAAATAATAAGGAACATACGCATAATCTATTTTAATTAACAATTAATTAAAACTTATTTATCTTTAGAATCAATTAATCAAAACAATTTGTTAATTAATCCTAACTATAAATATTTATTCAATCCTATTGAAAAACTTCTAAATTTTCATATATGAAATAACGGATTTAACGATGGCTCTGATACCACTGTTGGAAATTAGGCTAAGGTATAGCAGCGGAAATATAAAATTTTAACCTATTTCCATTAACCATAGGATCCGTTAATCGTTATTTCATATAAAGAGGGATAAGAAGAATTACCTTTTGATGATCAATCTACCGTTGTTAATGAAGTGCCCACAACTCTTCTCCGAGTTCCCAAACACGAAATAAAACACGGGAAGATTAATTTAGAATCAACCGTTGAATAGCAACCAAAGTAGATTGCCTCTAATTAATCAACACAAGATCAAGGATAAAAGAAATAGATGAAATCAATTGATCGGAAGGAAGCCGTAGAAAATCTCGTCCTCGAACTGGGGTGTCGAAATTTTCTCTCTCTTGCACTATAGGGATTTCGAAAATCTCAATAGGATTGCACTAGTGGATTTCGAAAATCCTAGGGGAGGGGTATTTATAATCTGTTGTATCTAATCCCTAGTTAGATAGAATTAGGTTACTGAATAGGAATTCAATTCGGAATAGAATTCTCAATTATTATCTCATTATATATCTAATATACTAAGGATAATAATAATAACCTTATTGGATAATAATATGAGTATTTTAATCTAATTAAAACTCCTAACTTATTTATCTCTTAATTAATTTAATTCATAATCCTAATCTAATTAGGATTAACAAAATCAAATTAATTATTCATGTATTTCACTACATGAATTTTGACCCCCCTTGGTCCGTGGGCCTTATTGGGATCAATTGAGCTTCCATCAATTAATTAACATCTATCTCTCTTTTAGGTTCCAAGTCTTATGTGTGACCCATTAGGTTCTTATTGCTTCTAGCCGTATGCAACGTTATTAAATAATTTTCAAAGAATTATATTTAATCTTTGCATAACGGAATGATGTATAGAGTATGTGATTAGCAAGTCCGTAATCATTCCCCCAGAGCTATAAGAAGACAGGTTGATTCTGTCGTTAACCTCTCCGTATTAGTTACAGTATAATTCGATCCTTTATCAACTACATCCTTGAACTGAATCTTATGACTATGGATGATGTCAAGTCGCATATAGCGAGACGTTCGTTTTACTTGTACAGGCCGAGTCAACTCAAATAGATAGGTTAAGTGAAATCTGTATTTCAAGTCTTAAGCTATCACCTTGCAAGGATTTAGAGTCAAGTCTTCCACAAGCGATCCTTGGATGTATCTCCCATTTATCGGGAGTGATAAATGCTCAATCCAATATATAACGATCCCGCAATCACTTCCTGTGATACCCAATGTCTACTGTTCACACCCCAGAGTCATCTCTGTTAAGGATCGTGTTACGCCAGAGTCAAAGCGTCACATTCCGTAATCCAGAATACCAGTTAATATTCCTTTGAGTCTGAGGATTAGTTATACCTATTAATACCAATGAGATGAACAGGTGACAAGGATGAATCTACCCATCCTGTTATCTCAAATCGGATCCCTAATCCTAATGAACTACTTTTCATCGGATCCATGTAACTGTCCAGATATCTATATATATGAAGCTTGTGAGATCAGCTTTCTGTCGGACAGAAGACATTGTTACATGCAAGTCTCAACAGTGATATATCAATCCTAAACATATCACTTGACTTGGGGTGGTTTTAAGTTTATCAGTTTACTATAAAGTTTTATCTCACTTCATGCTTGTATGAACACTTTATAATCACTTTAAATAAACTTACGGATTTCCTTTTATTAGACTTTATTTAGTGCTTAAAAAGGATTGCCTTTATATAGTTATAAAACATATATCTCATTAAAACAAATGATATAAAGAACAATTCATTTACATTAAGTTTGTATCCTATAACAATTGTCTATAGGACACTAAACCCCAACATAGTTTACACGTACAAGCTTACAAGAACTTTCTCATAAGTCGTAGGTTAATCGTCTAACACGGGAACCTCTTCGTCGTCTCCCACTAGAAATCCAAATCTCTTTTGGGATTTCATCGGCTCCCACTAAAAATCCAAATTTCTTTAGGATTTGATGAACTCGAATAAACATACGAGTCAACAATGTCACAAATGTCTCATCCTGTGAGACAGACTCGTGTTCCACCATCGCTTCTGCTATTTCAGGCAATCCCTCTTCTTGAACTTCATCAAGTTCAATCACGCTTTCTTCCTGTGCTTCTAGAAGAAACTCTTTCTCTAGAAATACAGCGTGTTTGGATACTATTACTTTCTGATCATTCGGATGATAGAAGCAATATCCCATTGTTTCTTTTGGACTTCTAATGAAGAAGTATTTATCCGATTTAGGGTCTAACTTAATCTGATGCTATGTATTTGACATATGTTGAACACCCCTAAATTCTCTTGAAAGAGAAACTGGGTTTCTTTCCAGTGAACAATTCAGATACAATAGAACTGGCGGATTTTGTGGATACTCGGTTCAAAGGTAAATAAGGTGGTTTCTAAGGCGTAGTCCTAAAACATATTTGGAAGAGAGGTTGTGCTCATCATGGATCGTACTATATCTAATAAAGTACAATTTCTCCTTTCAGATACATCGTGGTGTATACGAAGGAGTCCATTGTGAGTGAATCCCATATTCATTTAGACAATTCAGGAAATCATTTGAAAGATATTCTCTGCCTCGATCTAATCGAAGTACTTTAATAGTCTTTCTTGTTTGATTTTCTACTTCATCCTTGAAGCATTTGAACTTCTTCAAAAGCTTCCGACTTATGCTTCATCAAGCTGAAGTATCCATATTCGATATGATTATCTTATGAAGCTAATGAAGTAACTGAACCTTTCTCTTGCTTGTGTTGACATATGACTAACTGTATTTGAATGTACTAGTCCTAGAGTGTCTGATACACATTCTTCTTTATTGCTAAATGGTGTCTTTGTCATCTTTCTTTTAAACAAGACTTACATGTGTCCATTGATTCAAAATCAACTGAGTCTATAAGCCCATCTTGATGCAGCTCAAACATGTGTTTCTCATTTATATAGCCTAGGTGACATTCCCACAAGTTGAATTATCTATCTTTTAATTCCAAATCTAAAAGCACCATCCCGACCCATCTTCTAGAGAGAGTCTAAGTACTTCTTACAGTTCCTCTTCCAATTCACTTCTTTACCATATTGGTGGCATTCCCTTCTTGCTTTTATTGACTTGGGTTTAATGCATTTGTTCTTCTTGGAATCTTTAGAATTGGGAAACTTCCTTTTCTCTCATGAGATCCCTCAGTAACAAGTATAAACATCACTTTCTTAAGATTTGGGCTCAACTAACTTGAGCATATTCAAGAGCTCTTCTATAGAGGTCTCTGAGTTATTCATCTGACAGCTCATGATGAACTTATGAATAAATCTCTAGGAGGGATCGTGGAACTAAGTCGACACTTAATTCATTATCCATCACAAATCCAATATTAGAAAGCTTTGGTGATGTAGCCAACCATCTTGACATAAAGTGTCACAACAGAAGAACCTTCTTACATCTTGGAGCGAAACAATCATCACTATCTCATAGCTTTCGCATTTGAGTCTGTTTCTCAAAACATCTCCTCCAAGTGCATAACCATGGAATACGCATCCATGTTCTCATATTGCCTTAATATTTAAGAATGTTCTTGACAAGAATCTGATTCCTTACTGATTGGTTCTATCTATTGATTTATTCTTATGACTTGTGTTTGTTTTTATGCAGATTTGGGCATATGAGTACGGGTTGGTGCCATTGCCCATGTTGAGTAACTGTTTTGTTGCTCCTCCTATTCTAGACGGGTATCTCAGGTCTAACTGGACCTGGACGGAGACCTTTACCACTGATGGTGTCAGGTGCCATCTTGCCGCTTTGACCTAAGGGCGGGTTCATAGAGAAACCATCGTTAGTCTAAAAGAGTAATTCACTAGTTGGAATGCTTACCCTTTTCTTTGCATTTGGCAGGTGCGTGTGTCTCCATTGGGAGATTGAGCTATATGGAATGGGATCATGCGGAAGTTTTCTCGACTAAGCATTAAGAGGTATGTCGTCGAGTGCCTGCTGGCGTAGGTGTACTACTTGGGAGATTGGGTACGCCGCTGGCAGAAGGGCCCTATAGGAAGTTATATCCCATTGCCTCCGTCTGATGAGACGCTGTACATCGCCTGCTACACTGCAGCTAGAGAATTTCCTGAGATGATTGTAGGGACGCGAGTTATTGAGCATGCCGAGGGTGACTACGATGTCTTCATCGAGACCATCTGAAGTGGACTCCGATTTGAAGGAAAATAGGCAAATGTTTGGCAGCAGAAATATAAAATTTTTAACCTATTTCCTTTAACCAAGATTTGTTAATCGTTATTTCATATAAAGAGGGATAGAAGGAAATACCTTTTGATGAACTATCTACTGTTGCACTCGACGTGCCCTCAAATCTTAATCTGAGTTCATGAGCACAAAACAAAACACAAATCAAACGAAGTTAGAACTCAACCGTATAATAGCAATCAACCTCTAATTAATCAACACAAGATCAAGGAGTAAAAGGAAAGAGATGAAATCAATTGATTCAGAAGCAAGCGGTGAAAGACGATCCACTACAGTAGGGGTCAAAATTTCTCTCTCTCCGGGATGGCAAAGGTGGCCGAAATTTACAACTAGAGGGGGTTAATATAGCCTCTTCTATCTAAACCCTAGTCAGATAGAATTAGGTTACTGAATAAGAGTTTAATTCGGAATAATACTCTTATTGTTATTATCTATAATTATATCTAAATATAAAGATAATAATAACTTATTAATAGGATAATAATTAGAAGCAATTCAATCTACAATAAACCTCCTAACTTATTTATCCTATAATTAATTTAATCCATAATCATAATCTAATTATAATTGTTTAAAATTAAATTAATTCCTTTATGTGTCACAACACATAAAATCGCCCCCCTATTACTAGGCCTTAGTGGACTCAGTTGGGCTTCCGTCAATTAATTAACATCTGTTTCTCTTTTGGGTTCCAAGTCTTATGTGTGACCCATTAGGTTCTTATTGCTTCTAGCCGTATACAACTATTAAATTAATTTCTCAAAATTACATTCAATCTTTGTATAACTGGTGATCCAATTTTTCCTTTTTTAGTCTTTGTGGAAATGGGAGCTTCGGTACATAAGTCCCAATTGGATCACTAACATCTTTACTATTATCTGAGGAAGTCATGGTTTTTGGGTCCGATCTGGAGTTTCTTGGGTCATGCGGGTTTCTATAGGAGATTCATTAAGGATTTTTCTAAAATAGCAACCCCTTTGACCCGCCCCGCGTATAAGTGGAGACGCCCCGCGTGGTGTCTGTTGACTTCGTGGGACCATGCAGACTGACTGCTGTGATTGAGAGGGCATTGTTTTACGCCCCGCATGGTTGCTTCTGCGCCCCGCGTGTGTCGATGAGGTTTACTCCTTAACTCGTTCCTGCGAAATACAATTCTCGAGATCTGAGTTAGCTTGACGTTTATTTTTCTGAAATTAATCAAAAACAAAGGAAATTAACCAAAAGCATAAAATTTATTTTTATTTTGTTATTTTATTAAAAACACATTATTTTTGTAATTAAACTTACTTATTTAGTCCAAAATTAAACTGTAAATCACGCTAAAAGATAGGGACAAAATGTCCCTATCAATAACGGAATGAGTACGCGAACTGTGATTGGCAGATCCGAAACATTCCCCCAGAGCTATAAGCAGACAGGTTGATTCCGTCGTTGACCTTTTCATATTAGTTACAGTATAATTCGATCCTTCATCAACTACATCCTTGAACAGAATCTTATGACTATGGATAATGTCAAGTCACATATAGCAAGACGTTCGTTTTACTTGTACAGGCCGAGTTAACTCCAATTAGATAGGTTAAGTGAAATCTGCATTTCAAGTCTTAAGCTAGCACCTTTCAAGGATTTAGAGTTAAGTCTTCCACAACGATCCTTGGACGTATCTCCCATTTATCAGGAGTGACAAATGCTCAATCCAATGTTAACTATCCTGCAATTACTTCCTGTGATACCCAACGTCTGCCGTACACACCCCAGAGTCATCCCTGTTATGGATCGTGTTACAACAGGATCAAAGCATCACATTCCATAATCCAGAATCACTAATTAACATTCATTTGAGTATTAGGATTACTTATACCTATTAATACCAATGAGATTAACAAGTGACAAGGATAAATCTACCCATCCTGTTATCTCAAGTCGGGTCCCCAATCCTAATGAACCCTTTCATTGGATCCATGTAACTGTCCAGATATATGCATATCTGAAGCTTGTGAGATCAGCTCTCTGTCTCGACAGAAAACATTGTTACATGCAAGTCTTAACAGTGTTATATCAATCCCTATTCAAAACATATCACTTGACTTGGGGTGGTTTTAAGTTTATTAGTTTATTATAATGTTTTGTCTCACTTCATGCTTGTATGAACACTTTATAATCACTTTAAATAAACGGGTAAATTACATACGTGGTGTACAACTTTTACCCGTAATCACACTTTGGTGTACAACCAAAATTTTGTCACACTAAACTGTACAACTTTTTAATGACCTCCCACTAAAGTGTACAGCCGGTAATTTTGACCGGTCAACGCGCCACCTCATCACTTTTAACCTCTTAACAAATAAAAATGGATCCCACCTAATGTTAAATGACTAATTTACCCTTAATTATATTTTTCTTTTATTTTTTATTTTTCTTTCTTATTAATTCTATCTTTTTTCTCTCCTAAATTCTCTCCCCTATCTCTCTTCGGCCTCCGCTACTACCAGCCACTTCTCTCTCCTAAATTCTCTCTCATATCTCTCATTCCCCTCCACCTCTTCCATTGTCTTCACCAATGATAAAAGTCAAACTTCTATATTACATGAAATTTGAACTCTAGTTGAACTAATTTCGTAATACTAGAAAGAAGAAGAAAAGGAAAGACATTACAGAGTCAACTAAAAACAATTGAAACAGTTAAAAACAAGACACCATTGATGCTAAATCATATCTTTTCTTTTCCAAATCATAGTAAGAAACTTCTATATATATACTTACTATCAGGACCTCCTAACTGGGTTACAGCATCAACGAATCTATCATTTCATCAGAAGCAAAAATTGGTTTGATCGCCCATAAAAATCTTTCATCAGAATTTCTTTCATCAGTTATTTCTTCCTCGTCCAATGAACAAAACCCCAAAATCTTTCATCATTTATTCTTTCATCAAAATCTTTCTGTCTCCTCTGAAAAAAAAACCCAAATTAAACATTAAAATTAAACCATAAAGATAATCAAAGATGCCTCCTTTATGAAGAAATAAGATCTGGTTCGAGGAAAGTAGGTAGTGGGAAAGAAGTCGGAGATGAAGGAAATGAAATCGGAGAAGACGGTGGTTCTCTTTTTTGGGTTTGGTGAAATTGTTAGAGAAATAAATAGAAGGAAGAAAATGTGCAAAAAAGAAAGAGTAGCAGGAGTAGCAGTAAGGACTATTTGGAAAAATTAGAGAGAGAGAGGAAGGGAAAGATAGAGAGATTGAAAGCTTTTAGAGAGAGAAGAGTTAGAGAGAGAAATGGAGTGAGTTCTATTTTTTTCAATTTGGAAGAGATGAGGGTATTTTAGTAATTCCATATTAGGAGTGTGAATGTTTGACTTTTAAAGTGATCAAAATGCTGATGTGGCAACGTTGACCCGCGTTGACCGGTCATTTTTACCGGCTGTACACATTAGTGGGAGGTCACAAGAAGGTTGTGCAGTTTAGTGTGACAAAATTTTGATTGTACACCAAAGTGTGATTACGGGTAAAGGTTGTACACCACGTATGTAATTTACCCTTAAATAAACTTAGGGATTTCCTTTTTATTAAACTTATTTAGTTCTTTAAAGGATATTGCGTTTATATAGTTATGAAACCATATCTTATTAAAACAAATGACATAAAGAACAATTCATTTACATTAGGTTTATATCCTGAAACAATTGTCTATAGGACACTAAACCCCAACATACTCCCACTTGGACTAAAGCCAATTGTTTCTACAACTTATCCTAGTAGAACTTAAATGACGATCATGTACTTTCTGGGTTAAGGGCTTTGTCAACGGATCTGCAACGTTGTCCTCTGTAAGTACTCTTTCTATTCTCAAATCTCCTCTTGCAACAATCTCTCTTACAAGGTGGTATCGCTTAAGGTAATGCTTGGATGCATTATGAGACCGTGGTTCCTTTGCTTGTGCAATGGCTCCATTGTTATCACAGTACAGAGTAATGGGATTCACAATGTCAGGCACCACACCAAGTTCGGTAATGAACTTCTTAATCCAAACTGCTTCCTTTGATGCCTCCGCAGCAGCGATGTACTCAGACTCGGTCGTAGAGAAAAGCCACGCTTCCCTGCTTGGAACTCTTCCAACTGACCGCGCCCCCATTCAAGATAAATATGTATCCTGATTGGGATCTAAAATCCTTCTCATCTGTGAGATGACTGGCATCTGAAAATCCTTCTATTTTCAGATCCCCTTCTCCGTACACTAGGCACATATCTTTAGTCCTTCTCAAGTACTTAAGAATGTTCTTGACGGCATTCCAATGCTCGTCACCCGAATTACCTTGATAACGACTCATTATGCTTAACGCGAACGCTACGTCAGGTCTAGTGCAAATCATAGCATACATAATCGAACCGATTGCACTGGCGTACGGAATTACAGCCATGCGTTTCTTATCATCTTCGGTTTTAGGACATTGATGATGAAGGAAAATAGGCTAACGTATATCAGCGAAAATATAAAAATTTTAACCTATTTCCATTAACCCCAAGATCTGTTAATCGTTATTTCATACAAAGAGGGATAAGAAGAAATACCTTTTAGATGTTCTATCTACCGTTGCAAACGAAGTGCCCACAACTCTTACTTCGAGTTCCCGAGCATAAAACAAAACAAAGGAAGATCAAGTTAGAATCAACCGTTTATAACAACCAAAGTAGATTGTCTCTAATTAATCAACACAAGATCAAGGATAAAGAGAAAGGTATGAAAATCAATTGAACGGATGGAAGCGGTGAAAACTCGTCCTCGGTTAGGGGGGTTCGAATTCTCTCTCCTGGAATTAATTGTAGATTTCGAAAATCCTTAGTAGGGGGGTATTTATAATCACTTGTATCTAAACCCTAGTTAGATAGAATTAGGTTACTTAATAGGAATTCAATTCGGAATAGAATTCTTAATTATTGTCTATTAATATATCTAAATATAAAAGATAATAATGATAACCTTATTGGATAATAATAGGAGTAATATAATCAAATTAAAACTCCTAACTTATTTATCCTTTAATTAATTTAATTCATAATCCTAATCTAATTAGGATTTGATACAATCAAATTAATCATTTATGTATTTCACTACATAAATTTCGCCCCCCCTTGGTTACTGGGCCCTATTGGGCTCAGTTGGGCTTCCATCAATTAATTAACATCTGTCTCTCTTTTGGGTTCCAAGTCTTATGTGTGACCCATTAGGTTCTTATTGCTTCTAGCCGTATGCAACTTTATTATTTAATTTTCAAAGAATTATATTTAATCTTTGCATAACGGAATGATGTACAAAGTATGTGATTAGCAAGTCCGTAATCATTCCCCTAGAGCTATAAGAAGACAGGTTGATTCTGTCATTGACCTTTCCGTATTAGTTACGGTATAATTCGATCCTTTATCAACTACGTCCTTGAATTGAATCTTATGACTATGGGTAATATCAAGTCACATATAGCGAGACGTTCGTTTTACTTGTTCTGGCCAAGTCAACTCCTATTAGATAGGTTAAGAGAAATCTAATTTCATTCTTAAGCTATCACCTTGGAAGGATTTAGAGTCAAGACTTCCACAAGCGATCCATGGACATATCTCCCATTTATCGGGAGTGATAAATGCTCAATCCAATGTATAACGATCCCGCAATCACTTCATGTGATACCCAACGTCTGCTGTTCACACCCCAGAGTCATCTCTGTTAAGGATCGTGTTACAACAGAGTCAAAGCGTCACATTCCGTAATCCAGAATACCAATTAACATTCCTTTGAGTCTGAGGATTATTTATACCTATTAATACCAATGAGATGAACAGGTGACAAGGAAGAATCTACCCATCCTGTTATCTCAAGTCGGGTCCCCAATCCTAATGAACTACTTTCATCGGATCCATGTAACTGTCCAGATATCTATATATGTGAAGCTTGTGAGATCAGCTTTCTGTCGGACAGAAGACATTGTTACATGCAAGTCTCAATCGCGATATGTCAATCCTAAACATATTGCTTGACTTGGGGTGGTTTTAAGTTTATTAGTTTATTACAAAGTTTCGTCTCACTTCATGCTTGTATGAACACTTTATAATCACTTTAAACAAACTTACGGATTTCCTTTTATTAGACTTTATTTAGTGCTTAAAAGGGATTGCCTTTATATAGTTATAAAACATATATCTCATTAAAACAAATGATATAAAGAACACTTCATTTACATTAAGTCTGTATCCTAGAACAATTGTCTATAGGACACTAAACCCCAACAGATGATTGCTTAACTTCACCCAATGTACCATGGGTAAGTTACCTCGTTTCGATTCAAGCATGCTAAACCCCTTTAGCACCTTTTCAATGTATGTAGCCTGTGAAAGACCAAGAAGTCTTCTTGATCTATCTCTATAGATCTTTATCCCTAATATATAAGTTGCTTCACCAAGGTCTTTCATAGAGAAGTTACCTGATAAGCATACTTTTGCCGACTGTAGTAGAGCTATGTCATTCCCCATTAGTAATATATCATCCACATATAATATGAGAAATGCAACTGAGCTCCCACTTGCTTTCTTGTAAATACAAGCTTTTTCGTAATTTTATTCGAAACCAAACTATTTTATGGTTTCGTCTGATGCTTGCTTGAGTCCATAAATGGATCTCTGAAGTTTGCAAACCTTGGTTGCATCCTTTGATGTGAAACTGAATGTCATATGTCCTAAAAATGTCTATAAATTGAATGCAGGATGCGCTATCCAAGAGAGACGACGATCTGCTGAGCCGTGAGGAGGCGTTGAGGGACAGCCAGGCTGAGCTGATGGAGGTGCGACCGCAGCTTCATAGGTGGCAGAGCAGATATGGGCGGCTTGATGCTGGAGAGGTTGTAGACTCTGATAATGATAGCCATTAGGTCTAGGATAGTTGTTGCCTAGTCTAAGGATGATGAAAACTGGCCTCTTAAAATGGGAGTCTAGCAAGTATACTAGGTCTATCGTAGTTGGGCAAAACCAAGTGTCATTTCCACAGGGATTGAGTCAAGATCAGGAGTAGTTACCTTAATCACTACATCAATTAAAGTTGAAGTGGGTGTAGTGAACATGCAATAAAATAAAGAGACAAGAATGAGTTAAGTAAATATCAAGGGGAACAGCTGCTGGTCTAGCGTTGTGCCGAATGGCAATTGCTCATATAACTAATCTATTAACATGGGCATCTTTAAGGTTCTTGGCTTGAATTTCTCCTTCTAAGGTCACTAAGGTCAGGTGTCCCTTTTTCCATAGATTCTAAGAATAGGGCTTAATCAAGTGTCCTTGCGCTAAGTTGTTCCAGCGTTAAGAACAATGAGCATTCATAAAAGAAACCTCAATATATGGTTATATTCGTGTCCATCGAAAACAATATGCATCAAATGGCATTACATCACAACCATCTATTTCATCTTGGTGCACAAAAGTTGTCTCCCACATTTCACTCTCCCATTGGTCCATGCTTAACCTGCGTGTTTATCCGAAATGTGCCTGTTTGACCCGTTTCTGTTACTGAACGTGTGTTTTTGCACTTCTCTGTAGCTGTTCAAGAGGAATCCTTTGTGAACTGTTATTTCTTATTGTTTCCTTCCATTCTTGATGGAAACTTTGGTCTTGGTAGCTCTTTTCCATGAATGATCTGCCTCGCAATCTTGTCTATCTTGCTCGCATCAAATTACCCCCAACTTGCGCCTTTACTTGTCCGCAAGCAACACAATGTACAAGGTGGTGAAAGCATAAGCAGTGAAGAAAGCAAGTCCAACTAGTGCAAGAAATTTAGGATATTTGATTCATGAAATAATCAAATAAGTTAAGACAATTCAGATTGAAATAAATGATGAACTGATTCTCTTATTATATCATTATCACAATACGCTGCATCTGATCACTCATTAACTTGTCGTGTTTCTCTCATTTTTATGGGTGTTTAAGTCACTCAACAGCAATGCATGCCTTAGTGTAAGTTTTAACTTTGCAATTCGGTCCAAACAGGAGTTGCAGCTATTCAGCATAAGCAGAATCATCTCGAGGGTATTTGAGTAAAGGTTAGATGGTTAAAGGATAGAAATGTGAGGAAGTGTTGGGTAGTTGCCCATGTGGATTGCTAGCGAGGTTCTTTGCGCTTGTTTGAACCTTGATTTAAATCTCTCTTAGGTTGGGGCACTTATTAACTTATTTTATTTTACTATCATTTTTTTTTATTTTTTTTTAGATAAAGATGTGGCCTCCTAAGCATAAGTGTAACAGCTTTTTCTGGTATTTGGTCTTGTTCCTTAGCTCTCAAATATTTGAACAACTACCTCACTGGTAGGGTGTTTTATGGGATGGTGAAAATGTGATGTTTGGGTAAGGGGGGTCGGTGTTTAGGAACGATCAACTTTTTATGCCGAACAGCTAGCGAACTCCACATTAGGGCAAACCTAACAAAGTTTACCTACAGCTAAACATGCAAAGCCCACTCATAAAAAAAAAATTGCACATGTGCATGCATCTTTTTGGCTCAACTCTCGCAGGTTGTTCGCAGCTAGCATGTAATAAATATTATAAACGAATAATTCATCATGAATTCAATCTTCCTAATCCTAGCAAAGTTATTAAAACAGAATCAAAACAAGTAGACTGCTTGAAACTAGCTAGAAGGGTTTCTCAAAAGCTTATGGAGTAAGATGGAGGATGCGCACAGGGTGTGTGCGGGTGATGTGCTTTGATTTTGGTGGAGTGAAGGTGTACATTGCAAAACAATGGGAAAACAATTCCAGCAAGCATGGGGGGCAAGAAAGACTGAACAGTTGTAGAGATGCTAAAATGAGAATTCCCTACCCCCAACTTAAATGAAACATTGTCCTCAATGACAAACAGTATGGGCAACGAATTCTACATTTGCAAAAACACATGCATCCATCAACAAATAAACACAGGTAAAAGCATGGAGTGGGAAGTGTAGTTAATCAAACTGCAAGAGATTGGGAGGACTGAGCATCCTCCCCTACATCATCAGCATCTTTCAAGGCCGCTGGTGCATTGACTTCTATCTTAATAGACTTTTTGTCCGGGCTTTGTTTGGAAGCATCAGAAACAGTCTGTTTGGTTCCGGCAGTGCTATTCCCCATTTCCACTACAGCTATTCTTGCCCTGGGGATCTTTATCTCTTGGTCACATGCCGCCAACCGCTGTTCCATCACCCTTAAATTAATCAGAATTGTTTCCATGCTCAAACGAGCAGCCTGTTGGAAGAACCTCTCATCACCGACATCATGGTGTTGTTCTTCCGTGAGTGTTTTTAAGGGCGAGATGTTAATAGGCTGGGCGAAACCCTCATTGCTCTTTCTCTTCTTTGAACTTTCTGGCTGGTTGATGTCCTTCTATTTCAGCGCCTCAGCGGTCTTCCACAAATACCAGACTCCATCCACATCGCACCATATTTCCAAGAATTTCATGGTGTTCAGGCTGAGTGGCTCCATGCTTGGTCCTTTTGTTAGCGTAGTGAATTTCGGGTCGAAGAATCCCACATTCTTCGTGATGGTGTTAATGTATGGGCCACAGAACAGACCAGATACACTCTTCTTCTGCTGGACCACGGTGATGTATTCTGCAAAAAAAAGTAACCTACATTCATAGGTTTCTGATTATACATATAGTAAAGAGCAAATAAATCAGCTATTGGGACAGTGGCCCGGTGAACACAGCCAAACAGGGACCCAGGTAGAATGCGGTGCATGTATTTGAGCCTGTAGTTGTCTATCCCGAAGGCCTTTGATGTGTTAGGGATATAGTCACTCTTCCCCATGATGGTTTTCCAGAACACTACCGTGTCAAAGTCTTCAGGGATCTCGCACATCGCCGATGCGTAAGGTTCATCTCTCAGCCCGTCCTAGTGAACTACTCCCAAAAGAATATCCAACGTGTTGATGGAGCAGTTGAGGTGATTGCCTCACAGACGGAACTGGTAGCGCTTGTGATGCGTCTTCTCGGTGATCGATGGGTCTCGTTGGAACGTAGAGATGAAATCCAGGGTCAGTTCACGGTATGACTCATCATCGATTGAGAGAAAGGGTGTTAAGTTGGCACCATGAATAAAAGCTTTCACTTCTGTGGTCAAGCCGATCGTCTCAAGGGTGTTCCAGCAGATCTTCCGGGTTATATGGAGATCAGTGCTCTGGAAGTTCTGAAAGTTCCGCTGCTCGGTTTCGTGTGAGAAGATGAGTAGTTGACGAGATAAAGTGTTGGAGCTTATGGTGCTTCCACTACCATCAGGTTGTTTCTCTTTTTGTTTGCTGGCAGTGGAGGAGCGAGTGTTTTTACGGGCCATTTGAGTGGAGAGGGGAGTAGTGAGAGTAAGAGAGGAGAAGTGTAGGTGAGATGGGTTTTTCCAAAAGGGAGGTTATAAAGATGGGGGGAAGCACAACGTGTGTGGCGGTTCAATATTAGAACAACCAATCAGAAGTATAACTGCCACCGTAATGAACTTATCCCCGTTTCTTGTTTGGCAACATGCATAACCCCTTCCCCTTCCTACTTTGATTATGCTGCATAATGATGGATAAGTTGTTAAGCCCAAAATATACCTAAAATATCATTAACATTTACATCATTTTTATTACAAATTTATGTTGTTTATATCTGTTTAGATTACTTTTACTCTCGAATATCTTTCTTTCTTGTAAGGTACCTAAATATTTGGTAAAATCCAAATATGAACGAAAAAGGATCAAAAACAGAAGAAAAACCCTACCAAAGGAGTCAAAGATGACGTAAATCAAAAGCGCCAAGTCAAGAACACGAACGAGAGCTAAGAAGTGAAAAACACAGCGAGCCGCGACAGCGAATCCACCACCCGCGGCCGCGACACGCGTGGTTCAACTACTTCCTCCCTTCATCCAAAGCTCAACTTAATGCTCCCCCATTCACGGCCGAGGATTCCCATTCTCGGTAAGTGCAGAAAATTTTCCAAAAGCATTTAACACATGTTGAAGTCCAAGAAACGCGTTCGTTCAAGTGGATAAAGATGTCTCTTCATAACGGATACGACTCTTCACAAAGGACACATCACTTCAGTCACAACCCTTCAACATCTATAAATAAAGAGTTGATAAGGAGAGAAAAGTTGTTGTTGGAGGATAATATGTTATGTTATGTTATGTAATGTAATGTAATATTGAGAGAGAGTTAGATTAGTGCAGAGTTTATGCAGAAACTTTGACTCAGAAAAGAGTCAGAGTTTAGATTTTATTTCTGTTCAAAGCAATATGCTGTACACACATTGTTTACTCAATAATAACAAGTTTAGTAGCATTTAGACATTGTTCCAGTTTAGTTTACATTTTGGTGGTAGATGAGATTATTCTCCATTCCAAAGATTCGGCGAGAAGAATTAGTAAAAGGATCCGCCCCTGAGCCTGACAACCTCTAAGGAAACCCAAGGAAGGGACTGATCATCCGTTCACTTGCACGCCCTCGAAGGGTCCATGCGATTTCACTCTGTAAACTTGTATCAATTTATATTTCATCTAATAAAGTCCGTTCTATTCGATAAATCGTTATGCAGCACTTATGGTAACCAATCCAATATAAGTGAGGCTGGTGTTTTCATTAAAACGCAGTTGAATTCAAAATCATTACAAGGAAACTTTGTTGAACACTTAGGCAAATTATCATCTCGAAAGAGTTTTAATTTGATTAAGGGCAACTATCCCGAAAGGGTTTTGCCACGTTCAAAGCCAATTAATTAGAGGTTCCGTCATTTATTTCATCGTTATAATTTGTACAAAGTTTAAAGTTGTTTTCTTTGCTTAATGCAAACGAATACATTTATTTGTTTTTCTAAAAGTTCTAAACGTTCCTGTCTTGCAAATTAACTTTTAAATCATAAATAATTTCTAACATCTAAATACTTTAATCTAATTCTATTTCTAGCAATTTCAAAACCAAATCCAATTTCAAATAACGTTTATCTATTTAATAAACCTTAAGTCGTATTTAAACTAAATTAATATAAGTTTTCGTTAAAAAGCGTTCTCTGTGGGATCGATATTTTTATTACTACAAGAGAAACCGTGCACTTGCGGAAATCGCTCAATAAGTTTTTGGCGCCGTTGCCGGGGAACGCCAAATTTTTAACAAAAAATTATATTATTCGTGTTTTATTTCGAACTTTGGTTTATACATCTATTTATTTATTTATTTATAGTTTTTATTTATTTATTGAGGATGGTCACTAGGACTAAATCCTCGTTGTTATTTAACGTTTGCAATTAAATGTTTGCAGATAAGAAAATCCAAGTTTTTTTCAAAGATAAACTGGAGATTTGATCATCAGTATAAATTCACAGAAGGAGTCTACAGAAAAGAAATCCAGTTAACAGATATATCATAGAAGGGAAATTCGAATAATCTCTTCTAAAACCTTTAACCCTTTTCTATAAACTTAACCCTTCACCAAAACATCATATCTCTTTGTTAAGAAATTTATTCAATTCCTACACTAAACCCAAATAATTTCCTTTTTATCATTCCCTTAAAACACCTACATTTATCTCTCTAAGAAATCACCATGGAAAATCTTCTCGGACAGATGAACAAGTAGGATGAAATTACCTTATTCGCCAGGAAGGAATTGTATGCTTTTAATATAGTTTTGAAAGTTTCAGTTAATGTACGTAGTTTTTGTTCACGTACGGAACCAAAATTTCGGGCATTCAACCGAAATCATTAGATCCTTAATTTGAGAAAACGCTAAAAAAAAAGGGCCTAAAAAAAGAAAATACCAAAAAAAAAAATAAAAAAACCCAAAAGAAAGAAAAATATATACAATAATAATTTCAAAGATTTGGGACGCAATTCTAATTTTTGATTCCAAATTGAAATTATCTCCAGGTAAGTTTTCAAACCTTTTGTTGTTTATCTTTAGTCTCGTTTGTTGTTTTATTTTCATCTTTACTTGTTTTAAATTTAATTTACATTTGTTTATAATTTATAATTTATAGTTTTTAAATATGCGTATGTCGAGTTTTAAATCAATAAAAATTTATTTAAGTCATGTTCTAAGTTTGTCCAAGCAAAAGGAACAAAAAAATATATTTCTGAACTTACTGAGAATATGAATTCTCAGTTGAGAATTTTACTTTCTTTGCCTTATAAATTTCTGAACTTACAGAGAATCTGAATTCTCAGTTGAGAATTCAGAATTTCAAAATTTCAAGGGAAATGAAGAGAAAATAAAAATTTCTGAACTTACCGAGGATTGAAATCCTCGGCCGAGGATCGAAATTCTCTGTAACATCAGCGGAAAAAAAAAAAAAATTTAGCGTGCAGCGACCGCGTCTCAGTATCCTCGGTCGCGACATGGTGAATTCCTGCAGAATCAGACCTGTATTCTTCTTTTCCTGCAGACACAACTTTTCAGAAACAAAAAAATTGAGTTTCTTCATCTTTAGGAGGTTTGATTAACACCTTTTCACATCAAAACAACACCTACTTTCATCCTATGATTTTATAAATAAGTTATAGAGGATCAAAGTTCTGTTACATTCTTTTCATCTCTGTCATAAATCTCTGATTTTCTTATATCTTTATTAACCAGAAACAAAGTTCAGAGAACTTTGCTTCCTTACCTATTTTCAAACACCATGATTTCTGTTTCAGACAATAAACGTCCTGACTTATCAGCACGCTATGGTTGTTTCTTTCCGGTGTATAATCATGATGAGGGACGCCGTTATTATCAATTTCGATATACAATGCCCGTCGGGATGTTATATATGGACGAGTTCTTGAATGATGAACTCGGAATAAGCGACGATATGAATCGCTATTTGGAGAAATTGGGGTGGACTAAGTTTGCTCATATGAAATTTCCAATAATTAGAGATTGGATTCTGGAATTTCTCTGTTCTGTACGTTTTGTTAACAAACGTCGGATGCGTCTTAGTTTTCGCCACGACGGCAAAACTTACACATTTGGCTACCCAGAGTTACATGCCTGGTTTGGTTTTCCCCTACGGGAGACATCCACACATCGTCCTGGCAGAAATATGACGTCTAGCGACATTTGGCGAATGCTAACTGGTTTTTGGCGTTTCAATCCCAGACTCGCCTACAATAAAATGATCAAATCCAATTCTATGGTTTATTTACATAAATTCTTGTGTCACAGTTTGTTTGGACGCACTTCTAGTAGTATGGTCCAAGACACAGACCTGTATGTCTTAGGCGACATCTTCCGAGGCAATACCGTGAATTCATCGAAGATTTTGATGGACGGTCTGGTTGCCGCTTCTAGGTTGAAAGGGAGAAAGTCAACGGGATATGGGAATATAATCTGTGGCATTATACTCGGAGCGAAAGGATTAGTCGATGTTCCGTGGACCGATCCAGAACCCTTTCCATTTATGGATTATGAATACATGGAAAAAGAGGGCCTGGTTACAAATGTTTTTAGGATTGGCCCACAAATTCTTTCTGCAAAAGAAAGACAGATCTTCGTGCAGGCGAAGATTGATCGTTATCGGGCCTGGTTAAAAATGTTTTCAGGATTGGCCCACAATTCAACGGGATGACGTTTTAATTTGCCTTTCTGTTGTTTAGTATTTTTGTTTTCACATAGTATGTAAATAGGTTTGTTTGTTTATAATTAAATTCATATTTATTTCATGCAATAATAATAAATCCATTCTTTTTATTATTTCGTCTGAGTACTAGTTTTATGTCTGTTTAAATTTTCTCAGAGATAATTAATCGATGACAATAATTCTCAGTTTATATTTAACATCTTATGAATCTATTAAATAAGACATTAATAAGTACATGACTAAATTAAATGTAAATGACTAAATATAGATTCATTTAACTTCTTAATGTTTTTTTCATAACCTTTGCTATTCTTATCTTCATTGAATTAATTATATCATTTGTTTTTTCCATTAATAAGGACAAACCTTTGGTTTTCCTTATCATTTAATGTTTTACATTTATGTTTTTAAGTACAGATTACATTTTCAAGGAGTTCATGATATAATTTCTCAAGAAATTACACAAAACAGAGTTCAAATGCCAAATATGGATGATCAGGGGCTGATCCGCGGCCGAGAATGTCAAATTCTCGGTAACTTCAGCGAGCAACGCAAGAAAATTCAGAGAAAATTTCTCTGAATACCGCGTGCCGTGGCCGCGGATGGGTATCCTCGGTCGCGACCCGCGGCCTGTAGAGCCACCAGTTCCGGATTTTTGACTTCAATTGAGCCAATTCCTATTCCTTCCATAACTCCTAAACACCTATATTTTACCCCTATATATACATATCCCTTACACAAACCTAACATCACTTTCTATTTTTTCCCAATTACACAACCCAAACTCTTCCCCGTACAATTAAATCCACACCATATCACCTTTACTTTTACCATATTTTTTTATAATTCTTTCCCAACAACAACATTCGTAGCTTAAAATGCCTAGACAACGCAGATTACTCTTTCCCATGCTACAAGGGAATGAGAGGATTACATTTAGGGATTTAAGTTAATTTATGAAGTTGGGGATGAAGAGATGCGTATTCGGTTTGGACATATTTTGCCTCGTTTAGCCGAATTTAAAGTACACTTGTAGCACACTCCTACAGAATAATAGTCCATGCTTCCAGTTTCGACACATAAGCATGTTACTATGCGTACTTTGATTACGGTTTTGCAAGTTCGATGTTGGTACTACAAGTTCACATGGCAATGGTATTACAGAGGATGGTAATGAGCAGCCCATTTTTGGTAAGGATGACGATACGCCATATGACGATGAAGCAGATGCACAAGGGCGTGTTGTTTCCTACACACAAGCACAACAGTTTGGTTAGATGATATTGTTACAAGCATCTCAAGATAATGATCCGGTGGATTTCAGAAGAATTTTGAACCAACTCAATGCCAATAATCGACAAATAAATTTGAGGATTGATGATTTGGTGGAGAACAACATGTTGATGAATGACAACCTCAATACTTTGAGGCGTGCGCAAAGATCGACTCGGCATCGGATGCTTTCGTTTTTCCGTCGCCGAAATGTGGAAACTTCACCAACGCCTCCGGATTCCCCGCCGCATGCTTAGGTTTTATCTTTTATTTTTATCTTATCTTGTTTTAATTTCAGTTTCGTACATTTTTATTTCTTATGTTTCGTACAATTTCAGTTTTAATTTAATTTTATGATGCATGTTTTCTTTGCTATATCTTTCATTTCTTTCCGTTTGTTTTATCTTTAACGTTTTATCTCCATTTTTGCACCAATGAGGACATGGTCCAATTTAAGTGTGGGAGGAGATATATACATATATCATTTTTATACAAACGAATGAATGAACGAATATATGCAAATGAATGAATGAATGTATGCAACACTTGTTTGTTTTCAAAAATACAAAATGCAACGAATATTGCAACACTTTTAAATATATTGCAACAAATGAAAAAACTTAACATTTTTTATGAAATATCATTTTTACATTTATCAAATAATCATAAGTTAAATTTCTTTTATGATTATTTTTAGGTTATCATTATCGATAGAAATAAATATTTCTATACGGGTAATATTTTTCAAAATATTTTTCACAAATCTTCGACACGATTTTAAGTAAAAAATTGTCTCGAGTGAATGTATTTAAGTAATAAATTCTTTATTTTCAATCTCTATTTCATATCATGAAATTCATGATACAATAAATCCTATTTTAAATTTTCAATTAGGTTTATAGGCATTAAATTGAACTAACAATTTTTAGCTCGGTTTTTGATTTTGTCTTACATTAACACCAATTGAAGTTTTTAAGGAAACTATAGCCATAATACATGTTGAATTTTAAGTCAATATAGGATGAATGTGCTAATTTTCTTTTTCCCAATTCATATTAATTAATCAATAAATCGTATTCTTAACTTTTGGCCACAATTGAGACCAACCTTATCACAGTCGAGGTATGAAAAGGAAGAAATAAATAAGTAAAGCGTACTTTTGGCCACGGTTGCGACCACCCTTATCACAATCGAGGTATGAAAGGAACATTTAAAATAAGAAAAAATTAAGCGTGTTTAAAGTTTAAAGTAACGATTGCGTCCACCCATGGCATGGTCGATACCTCTCAAGCGAACACAAATCAAATGCATATAAAGTCACGATCGAGACCACCCTTATCACGGGCGTACCTAAGCAAGTAAATTAAACTTAATACTCATATATCATAATTTAGGTTTGGGAAAGGAAATTTGGTGCTTTGAAATGTCTTGAGATGAAAGACTCAATAACATGCGTGCTTACATCGTCCCGAATACTTCAATTTAAAACATTGAAATACAAGACGAATGATATATCGTATTAATACTAAGTTAGTTTGATATTTTGCGTATAAATTTGCCATGCGAAGTTAGTCTTTTCGGCTTAACTAATTTAAAAGGTAAACACAAAGATATATGTTTTATTTTCATAAAGAGATTAGTTAAAGAATAAGTTCAGTGAAATTTTGCTCGGGACTAGCAAAAGATTAAGTGTGGAGATTTGTTAAGCCCAAAATATACCTAAAATATCATTAACATTTACATCATTTTTATTACAAATTTATGTTGTTTATATCTGTTTAGATTACTTTTACTCTCGAATATCTTTCTTTCTTGTAAGGTACCTAAATATTTGGTAAAATCCAAATATGAACGAAAAAGGATCAAAAACAGAAGAAAAACCCTACCAAAGGAGTCAAAGATGACGTAAATCAAAAGCGCCAAGTCAAGAACACGAACGAGAGCTAAGAAGTGAAAAACACAGCGAGCCGCGACAGCGAATCCACCACCTGCGGCCGCGACACGCGTGGTTCAACTACTTCCTCCCTTCGTCCAAAGCTCAACTTAATGCTCCCCCATTCACGGCCGAGGATTCCCATTCTCGGTAAGTGCAGAAAATTTGCCAAAAGCATTTAACACATGTTGAAGTCCAAAAAACGCGTTCGTTCAAGTGGATAAAGACGTCTCTTCAGAACGGATACGACTCTTCACAAAGGACACATCACTTCAGTCACAACCCTTCAACATCTATAAATAAAGAGTTGATAAGGAGAGAAAAGTTGTTGTTGGAGGATAATATGTTATGTTATGTTATGTAATGTAATGTAATATTGAGAGAGAGTTAGATTAGTGCAGAGTTTATGCAGAAACTCTGACTCAGAAAAGAGTCAGAGTTTAGATTTTATTTCTGTTCAAAGCAATATGTTGTACACACATTGTTTACTCAATAATAACAAGTTTAGTAGCATTTAGACATTGTTCCAGTTTAGTTTACATTTTGGTGGTAGATGAGATTATTCTCCATTCCAAAGATTCGGCGAGAAGAATTAGTAAAAGGATCCGCCCCTGAGCCTGACAACCTCTAAGGAAACCCAAGGAAGGGACTGATCATCCGTTCACTTGCACGCCCTCGAAGGGTCCATGCGATTTCACTCTGTAAACTTGTATCAATTTATATTTCATCTAATAAAGTCCGTTCTATTCGATAAATCGTTATGCAGCACTTATGGTAACCAATCCAATATAAGTGAGGCTGGTGTTTTCATTAAAACGCAGTTGAATTCAAAATCATTACAAGGAAACTTTGTTGAACACTTAGGCAAATTATCATCTCGAAAGAGTTTTAATTTGATTAAGGGCAACTATCCCGAAAGGGTTTTGCCATGTTCAAAGCCAATTAATTAGAGGTTCCGTCATTTATTTCATCGTTATAATTTGTACAAAGTTTAAAGTTGTTTTCTTTGCTTAATGCAAACAAATACATTTATTTGTTTTTCTAAAAGTTCTAAACGTTCCTGTCTTGCAAATTAACTTTTAAATCATAAATAATTTCTAACATCTAAATACTTTAATCTAATTCTATTTCTAGCAATTTTAAAACCAAATCCAATTTCAAATAACGTTTATCTATTTAATAAACCTTAAGTCGTATTTAAACTAAATTAATATAAGTTTTCGTTAAAAATCGTTCTCTGTGGGATCGATATTTTTATTACTACAAGCGAAACCGTGCACTTGCGAAATCGCTCAACATAAGTCAAACTTGAATGACGTGACCGACGATAGTAATAAATGTGGCACAGTGCCTCATATCAGTGAACTGCTCCCAATGCTGCTTTTTTGAAATAGCCATTCCACCTGCCTATAGATTTCCTTGAGATAATGTTAAAATTTGAGACAACAATTAATAAATAAAAAAAACTAGTAAAAGTAAAAAATAAAAAGACTAAGAGCATCCTTAATGGTTGGTCACTCCAACCATGGACACCTCATCATTTTCTACTATTACAAAACACTCTCCACAATAAAACACTCTTCTTAAAAATTCATCTCTAATGGTTGGATACCCTCATCTTATTAATGGGTCCCACATATTATAATATTTTATTTTCTTTATTTTAATCTAATTTTTTTATTACTAATATTTATAATATTGTTATTAAATGTTATTAATTAAGATATTTATTATTATTATTTAATTTTTTATACTATTAATATTAATTTATTCAATAATATTAAACATTATGGAATAATATTTTTCGGAGAGAAGAAAATCATACCGTTTAACTCCAAAGTGCAATTTTTTAATCAATTTTTAAATTTATACCATATTAATTTATTGTCTTTTTGATTAATAAAAAATTTTAATTTATTGTTAAAACATAAAAAAGAAAGTGAAAAAAGAAATACATAGCAGAGTAGTTAGATAGAATACGATTTCTTTTTATTATTTTACATGTAGGACCCACCAATATAGATTTGAGGTTAGTATCTAAATTTGGATACTCACCAAATTTGGATACACCAATTTCTTCCCAAGTAGTGGTTAGACACCCACTTTATATTTTTTCTTTTTGCAGATTAGTCCTTTTCAAGAACCACTAGAGGTGCTCTAAGGATAGGGCGAACGTTAGAGTTGAGTGAATGTACACATGTGGGGTTGCATGTTAACCATGAATTTTGGTCTAGCCAAGGTAAATACATAAAAATGTAAAATTTGTCCTGGTTCGAAAAGTTCAAAGGTATGGAACACCCCAATGTGTAGAATATCTCAATGATGAAGATGTGCAACCCATAGTCCTAATTTTTATCTCCCTCCCTCAGTGTTGTTGTTATTATATATATATATATATATATATATATCTCTTTTTTGTGTGTCCTTATCATAAGACAATACTTAATTTGGTTGTTCAAGGTAATGTGTCACATCCGCTCCACCTTTTGGTTCATGAACCAAGTAGGGTTTGAGGCGTTGCCCATTAACCTTGAACACCTTACCTACGCCACATTGAATTTCTATAGCACCATGAGGGTACACCTTGTGCACTGTGAATGGTCCGGACCATCAGGATCGAAGTTTCCCATGGAACAATTTCAACCTGGAGTTGTATAATAATACTTGTTGTCCCTCATGGAACTCTTTGGCTTGAATTCGCCTGTCGTGCCACATCTTTGCCTGTTCCTTATACTTGACTGCATTCTCATAAGCGAATAGTCCGAATTCTTCCATCTCATTAAGTTGTGCATACCTATTTGCATTAACGCTCTATTCATCAAAATTAAAAAAAGGTTAGTGCCAATGGGCCCTATGTTCTAGTTCGATATAGAGATGGCAATCTTTGCCAGAGAGCAGCCGGAATGGAGACATCCCGATGGATGTTTTAAAGGCTGTTCTATACGCCCGAAGAGCGTCATCGAGTTTTAGAGACCAGTCCTTTCAGAACGAATTGACTATTTTCTCCAAAATTCTTTTCAGCTCCCTGTTTGATAGTTCCACATGCCCACTGGTCTGGGGGTGATAGGGAGTAGTTATTCGGTGTGTAACTGTAGGTGCCGCGGCCTCGCCCGGGCGAACTGGGGGTGGACACCGTTGACGACAGATGCTGTGATTGGCGCCGAAAGCAACCAATCGCGGAATCAAGCTGCTCGGCAGGGCCGGAGCTCGGAGTATGGAAGAGTCGCCACCCACGAATGGGAAATGAACACCGATCCCTTGCGGGAGACCGGTGAGGGTTCGGGAAATTTGGGTACGAGCCGAGAAGGCTAGCTCCTTTCCGGAGAAAGGCTACTAGGCACCCTGATATCGCCCGGTTCTAAACCACCGGCCTCCTACTTAGCATGTTAGGCGCTAACGGACTAATCGCATATTTCTTTAAGTTTAAAATTCATTTGAAACCTTTTCTTTCTCGTTTTGGAAGCCGTTTTGAGCATATTATTGAAAGCCATATTAGTAAAGAATCACCCATTTTACATGAATTAAGATATGTAGAAGAAAGAGGGAGATAGAAGGAAGAATTGATTTATTTGCAACGTGAATTGCGTCTTAAGCTATACATTCAATCTAAACTAATCTCACTCCCCAAAAGAAGGTTTATTTACATGGTTCGTACCTTAATCGACGTTGGAACGATTTAGATACGTTTCAAAACCCCGTTAATTTACATGCTTTTCACCCGAATCGCCGTTGGAACGACTCGAGCGTTTGAAAACGTGGAACAAGAAGTTTTAACTCAAAAACATGATTAAGCATACAAGTCAATTTATTTTTGTACAAAACCGCTTAGACATGAAAACGATTCCAAACTCCATTATTTACAAGGAAAACGATTTTTATTACAAGGTTCGCTTAATCCGTTGTTGGAACGGATTAAGGTTTCAAAACATGACATTTAGAAAACCATTTGGAACCAAAAAGAAGTTAAAAAACTCTTATTTACACTTTGAAAGTCTCCAAATACCTTTTTAATCTACATAATCAAATTGAAATCTTTTTTGTGGCTTGTTCTTCCCATTTTCCTCCAATTAGTCCTCACTTGAACATAATTACAATAATTAACAAATTTAATCCCCAAAATTCATCCAACCAAACACATTTGAAATAGATACATTTTGGTAAAAATGGTATTTACACCTATAGATTAAAAATGAAGTAAAAACATAATATACACTATAGTTATTGATATGTACTAATAAAAGAGAAAGTGATGCTAAGTATAGTCCCCTTTTTATCCTAATTAAAAACATGTAAAAATAATAAACATGGTTCATATATAGAAAAATAACATTTGACCCAAAATAGTTTTTACATAACAAATATATAGAAAATAACCCACCCATAATGTACATTAAATATGGATAATAGAAAATACTACTTCATAACCCAAAAACATCACTTAAAACATGATTACTTTTTCCCACATACAACACCCCCAAAAGGATCACTCCTAATATAGTTAAGTATAAATACATATATTCAAATAATTGGAAAACGTATACTTTTATAGGAAAATAACTATTATACTATACATAATAAGTAGATTATTATTAAAAATAGTTAGAAACACAAAAAGTATAAAGACTATATTTAATGTCCTAATGTACCCCATATATATATATGACCTCTAATTTAACCCAAATATGTCTATAAACCAAATAATATACTAATAGCCCATAAACTCTCCAAAATGGCCCATAAAGTAGCCAAATATCAAAACAGTCCCTACTCTTACCGAAAATCAAAAAAAAAAAAAGAATCCCAAAACAAATAGCCAAAATAATGTTCTATATAATACACCCCAAAATAATTACCTAGGGTATCTAAATAAACCAAAATGATACCATATTATATACCCTCAAACAATTAACCCAACCCATTAATAAATAATTAATAACCATAAAAGTGAAAACTATTAACAAAAAATCCTAAAAAGACCAAAAATAATATTTATAACCCAAACTCCCATATAAATATACATATACATTAATCATATTAAAGCCCACAACACTAACATATTTAATTGGTCCAAAAAGAAACAGGAGCTCCAACGATTTTCTAGGAAATTCTGGTTGATTTACTGACGGAAAATCCGTCAGTAAACCGTCATTTGTGACAGAAACAGCACAATCTCAGAAACTGTCCCTCTAATCTCCAGAAATATGAAAACTTATTAGATCTACTCTATATCATCATTTTAGCCCCCAAACTACCCCAAATCGGGTCATGGTTTGTAATGGAGGATTCTAAAACGACGTTTTATTGAAAATAATAGTTCAAAACATTTATAAACACACGGATCTACGACGTTTGGATCCCGAACTACCCTTAAATCGGGTCACGGTTCGTATTGGGATCCAAAACGAAGTTTTTATTTCAAATCCAAAACCAAATACTTATTCAAATGCAAAACGAAAATAAAATAAATAAATTCGAATGATAAACAAAGTAAACAAAGAATTAAATGGGTTTAGTTCATCGGATTGTTACCTCTTGATTGGTAACGGATTCCAAATCAGTCGATTGATCGAGTTTTAAAGTCGTGTTTTTGGGTTTTTGGGCAAATTCGGGTTTCGCCAAAATTTTCCAGAGGTTCGGGTGCGTTTTTCTCCTCCTTTTGTGCATTGAGCTCCATCCTATTTATAGGCATGGAGCTCATAAACTTAGTTTATCTTTGGCTCCAAGCCAACTTGGAGCCAAAGATAAGCCTAGGAAATGAAATTTCCTCTTCATCATTGTTATTATTACTATTATTATTATTATCATCATTATTATTTATTTGTTATTATTATTATTATTATTATATATATATATTTATAAATCCTAACTAAAGAATGCACTTGGCATTCGGCCAAGTGCATTTGCTAATGCCAAGTGCAGGGGGTTGGGCCTGGGCGGCCCAGCCCCCGTCACGGGCCGTCCAATGGCCCGTGACGTAAATACCGGCGCCCAGCGGGGCCATGTTTATATGTATATTAGAAAATAAAAATAAAAATAAATTTTTAACTAAACAAAATACATCAAAAATTAACCAAAATCTAAAAATGATTTTTGTCAAAACCGATTTTATAGAATTAGCTTTTATAAAATTGATCTTTTTACAAAACTATTTTTTATTGTTCGAATTTTAAAACAAAACCCCTATCGACCCGAGATTTCATTAATAATGAAACAACCCGAACTCGGCGAGACGATTTAAGATTTCATTCGCGGAACCGATTCACCCGTCATCTCGATTCGATTTTCGAATTCGATCAAACCGGTCTCCACGGTTCCTTTGAACAACGTTTTTTATTTATTATTTTTATTGACTCATCATTTATTTTAATCAACTGATTTGGATCCCTACTTATAATTTTTCTTCATCGGTCCTCCGACCCCGGTGTCTACAGTAACTCCATACTTTTTCAAAAGCCTCTCAAACAGAACATTACAGAAATGTGATCTTTGATCACTAATGATTGCTCTAGGCACTCCAAACCTAGCAAACAGCTGTTTGAGAAATTTTGTGACCACTCTGGTGTCATTTGAGGGAGAAGCTGCAGCTTCCACCCATTTGCTCACATAGTCCACTGCAACTAGTATATACTGATTGCCAAATGAGTTGGGAAAAGGCTGTTGAAATACCTTTCCACATGATTTTGATTTGATAAAATTATTTAAGTTAATCCATGATTAAGGGGCAATTAAATTTAAGTGCTTTGATTTAATTGTACTAATATGTTTGTTCAATGTTGAGTATAAATACAAATTGAAAAAGAAATAAAAAGTAAGACAGGACGAAGACAGCATAAGAAAATAACACAAGCTGAGTGGAGTATAACTCAGCGTGACAAAAGATAAGTCATCTTCAGAAAAGAAGCTTAAAGATCAAGCTAATCAACGAAGCTGAGTGGAACGGAACTCGGTATTAAAAGTAGAGAAGTCTTCTTGAGAACTATGTCTTGCAGAACGAAGCTGACCATGGAAGCTGAGTAAAAGAGAACTCAGTATTTGTATTAGCAACAATCGAAGACAACAGTTATCAAAGTCAAGCTGAGTGATCTTCAGGACAGCGTGAATGATCCGTTTGCTAAAAGACAAGATCCGACAACTGTCTGCACCAATAATAGAAACCTTGGAATTACGCAAAAGCCAATTTCAAGATGCATGGGTCAACTGTTCTTTTGCTAAAAGACAAACTGGCACAAAAAGATGAAACCTGCGAGAAGAAGACAAACCTGACGACTGCGGAATTCAGATGACAGGATTGGCCTGTAAAACTGAAGCTGACCAGAACATGTCTTAAGATAAAGCCGTTTGAATCCAACGGATAACTCCAGATTCAAATCATTAGGCCTCAGACTTCAACTATAAAAGGACAAGTTCATTCTTGGATCCTTTGCTGATTGCAAAAACAAAAAGAGAACAAAAGCATACATACATAACCAGCCCTCGCTGGCCTAACCAGTTCAAAACGACTATTCACTCATGTGGAAGAGTGAATAGCCTAAGTTATATCTACAGAACTCCATGGAAGGAGTCATAATATCTTTCATAGAGAGCTTCTCTCTCTGAAAGTGTTCAGTACCAAAATTATCTCCCTCCAAAAGTATATCTTTCTTTCCATCCACTACCAATATAAATAGGAGGGAAAAAGATAGAGAGTACACAAAATAAACTAAAATATTACAAAAACAGAAAGATTGTTCAAAAGATAGGAGATTGCTAAAAGTGGTGGTAATATGTTTTGAATCTTGAACACTCAAGAGTCGATTTGTCTTGTCATCATGTTGCTCTTTGCCGCCCATTTCTGCCCGCTTGTAATGTCGCTGTCCATCATCAGTATGCAGTGTTATTCGCTGGATCAAAGTGTGCTCTTCTCCTCTTGGTTGTTGCAAAACAGGCTGTATAACAGCCTTTTTGACTTTAACAATTCAAATCTGCATAAAACACTAATTAGTCCTTCTTTTAAGCAATATTACGCCTATAACATCCCCAATTTATCACAAATGGTATGTTTAATTGTAGTCATTTTCATGCCTAACAGTTCTCCTAATCCTAATTACATATAAATCGAATATGGGATTAAGTTGATGCTGGCTCCTAGGTCACACAATGCATTCTGAATAGTCAGTGTTCCTATTGAATAGGGTATAGAGAAACTCCCTGGATCTTTCAGCTTTTTCAGAAGCTGCTGTTTAGCTTGTAGGATTGAGGAACTGTCTCTATTCAGCTGCACCATTGCTACGCTTTTGAGCTTCTTCTTATTTGTGAGAAGGTCTTTGAGGAACTTGACATACATTGGCATCTCTAATAAAGCCTTTATGAATGGGATGTTGATGTGCAACTTCGTCCATTGTTCTAAGAAACTTTTGTGCCTCTTCTCACAGTTTTGCTGCTTTAGCCTGTCTGGGTAGGGCATTATTGCTTCGTAGGATGGACAGTTCTCGTTGGCAGGCTGTTTGTCCCTTCTTTTCTCTGATTGAGCTGCTTGGTGGGGTTGTGCTGGCTCGCTGGCTGGTTGATCTCCTCCTCCTACATCATTGGTCAAATTGTTATTGTCAAGTGTTAAACCCAAAATATACCTAAAATAACATTGATATTTACCTCAGTTTTGTATTAAAAATCATGTTGATTATGTTCATTTAGAATACTTTTACATCTATATTTGTTTCTATTGTGAAAGGTACTCAATTATTTGGTAAAATCTAAATAGGAGCTAAAACGGAGCAAAAAACGAGAGGAAAATCACAGTTTCGAGCTAAAAGTGCGCGTAATTCAGAAGACTGATACAAGGAGACGGGAAACAGTCGAGAACCGGAAATAAACACCCGTGTCGCGACCGAGATCCCATATCTCGGTCGCGACACGCGTCCCTCAGGCATGAAAATACACTTTCGTCAGCAAAGTCTCCTACACCCCATGTCACGACTGAGATTCTTGAATCTCGGTAGCAACAGCAACTTCAGCACACATTTTACATGTGTTAATTTCCAAACGACGCATCCGTTCATCCGGATAGAGGCGACGCTTCACCAACGGACGCATCTCTTCACCAACGAATACGACCCTTCAAACACACCTATTGGAATATTATAAATAGATGAAGAAGTTCAGAGTTCAATGTAGGTGCAATGTTGATTATTTCAATGTTGTTATGTTGGTAGTTCTAGTTCATAGTTTGGTTACACAAACTTGTTATAAAGTTACAAGTTTGTGTAAATAGTTTAAGACACAATACGTAGTTATTATTGTTGTCGTTTAGAGTTCAAGTTTGGTTCGAAGATAAGTTACATTTTGGTAGTAGACGAACAATCTCTATTCCGAGATTCAGCGAGAGGAATTAGCGGCTGAAGCGCCCCAGAGTCTGACAAACTCCAATGAAGTTTGCGGAAAGGATTGACAACCCGGAACTCAAATTAGTTTTGCTATCCATGTTTCTTCTTCTCTGTTAACTTGATTCGATTCATAATTAAATAATTAGATATCTTTTTCAATGCAATATATTTTTCTGTTGTTACTTTGATGTTACCTTCGAAGTAAGGTTCTGGTGTTTTCATTAAAATGTATACATTTCATATAATTACAAGGAAACTTAGTTGAAAACTTGAAAGAATTAGTGTTTACGGAAGATATGATCGTTAGGTCGGCTTATCGGAAATAAATACCAATTTGATTAAGGTAGAAATATGCTCCGTTCCAGAGAGATTTCTACGGTTCAAAGCCTATTAATTGTGTTAATCGATAAATTGTTACATCTTAATAATCTTATCAAAGTTATAAGTTGTTTTCTTGCTCTGTGTAAACAAGTCTCGAATTCTACTTTAACCTAAACTTAATTTAGGATTAGAAACCAATTTAAACCATTTCAAACCATTAACGTTTTCCTATAAACTTTGAGAAGACGAATGTAATCAATACAATATATTCTAATCAAATTATCATACGTTCTCTGTGGGATCGATATTTTATTACTACAAGCGAAACTGTGCACTTGCGGAATTTGCCTAACAAGTTTTTGGCGTCGTTGCCGGGGAACGATGTTGATATTTGATTTTTAATTACTGTTTTATTTTATTCCGAATCTTGGTTTATAGATTTATAATTTATGTATTTATATGTTTTATTGTTTTTTTATTTATTGAGGATGGTCATTAGGACTAGATCCTCATTGTTATTTAACATTTGCATTAAGATTGTTTGCAGATAAAAAAAATCCAAATTTTCTCAAAGATGAACTGGAGATTTGATCATCAATACAATTCACAGAAGGAGTCTACAGAAAAGAAATTTAGCATGCAGATACATCAGAATGGAAAGAAATTTTTTGAAAAAGCTTGTCAGACATCACAGATGGTTTTTCCAGAAAAATTTACCTCTTCCCAAACACCTTTACCTTTTTTCTATACACTTAACCCTTCACCAAAACATCATTTCTCCTTGTAAAAAAATTATTCAATTCCTACATTACACTCAAATAATTTCTTCTTTTATCATATCATTTCCTTAAATACCTACATCCATCTCTCTAAGAAACAGCAGGATCATCACCATCAGACTTTTCTCAGACAGATGTATCAGAAAGTAGGAATGAGGAATACAGTCATTGAAATTATCTTATCCGCTAGGAAGGAATTGTCTACTTTTACCATAATTTCAACAGTTTCAGTTCATGCGCGTAGTTCCTGTTCATGCACAAAACTAGAAGTTCGGGCATTCAACCGGAATCAGTAGATCCTTAAATTGAGAAAACGTAAAAAAAAAAATCTTTTTCCAGATAAGTTAGAATGGACGAGACCATTATTTAAAATCGGTCCAGGTAATTGATTTTGTCCATGATTTTTATTCTCCTTGAGAATTCTTAAGGATTATCATGTTTTTAGTTTTTAGTTTTTCGTATTTTAATTTTTATATATTCATTTTTAGTTTAGCAATAATAGTTAGATTAGAAATAAAAAAAAATTGATCATTGAAAGATATTCAAAATATGTTATGTATCTTAAATATTTGTAATTGATTAGGAAAGTGTCTTTAGATTTTTTTTTTTAAAATTGAGAGAAATTACATCAAACTTAAGTTTCTGCTCATGTAGAGATTTTTGTTTTTTTTTAGTTTGATGAATTTCTGCTCATACTGAGATTTTGATAATCTCAACTGAGATTTTTGATTTTTCAGTCTTGTAGGAGTTTCTGCTTGTGCAAAGATTTTTGATTTTAGTGCCTTATAGAATTTCTGCTCATACAGAGATTTTTAAAATCTCAACTGAGATTTAAAAAAAATCTTTAGGGAGGACCAATACAAAGCATTTCTTGCAAAGGGAGCAAGGCGTGTCACGATCGATATTTCGAATTCTCGACCACGACACGCGTATTTTTGAAAAAAAATAAAAATAAAAAAATAATAATTTCCTCTCTATATATTTAATGTCTAATTTTTTATTTTATTCACTAAAAGGCATAAAAGACACATTTTCATTCTTTTCAATAGTCATGATTTTTGGTTAGGAACCAACAAATTAAAAACTTGACATATTTTTCAACATTACAATTTTAATTCTCCAAATTTCTGAATTCCTTAATCTTTAATTCATCGGTTTAATTCTCCACATAACTTGGTTAGTTTTTAGTCCAAGTTATATATCTTAAAATTAAGTTGATTAAAAGGACGATATAAACATGATAAGTAATATCAAACACAACATTATGCCCAAAATAAGTATAGCTACTTTTGAAAAAAGCATCACCGCCATTTTGATGAGTTTCTACTCTGAATTCCATTAAAAAAAAAAGCAGATTTCATGGCTGAAACTGTGTTAATTACTGAAATGGAGATGATACGGTGAATCGTTTTTCAAAGTTTTGCTGCATTTATAAACTTTATACAATGTCTATTTAATATAGGGCATGTTAATGGAGATGTATATTGCTTTGACATTTATATATTTGGGAGATGAGAGATATAATGTTCTGTTAATATAATGCAAAATTAGATTACTGCTCGGGAAACTTCTACTAAGCACAAATCATTTACAATTAAATATGTGATGTAAATGAACTCCTTTCAATAAAATGTGTTAAATTATTTTGCTTGTCACTTTATTATTACTTTCAAATTGATAGTGAAGTAGATAATATTTGTGCTTTGTTGAATGTATAAATTCTGTTGATTGATCTCTACTTGTACTGTATAAATTCTCGAATAATATTTTCATATGTTTCTATACATATATTTTTAAGTTCTTGTTTGAACATTTTTAATTCTCTGATTGTATATAATTGTTCCATTTTAATGAAATTATATTTTTTATAACTCTTAGATTGAGGAAAGCCCTTAAGGCTAACCTTTAATTTAATTTTTAGTTTTGTCTTTGAGTTTTTACAGATATTAAAAATTATTAAAGGAGCATTAGTGCAAAAAGAAATAAGTTTAGCAAGTTAAAAATGTCAGAAAATGGAAATTTTGGCCTACAGCATGAAAATCTCGGTAGAGATTTTCAATATCTCTAGACGAACAGCGAGCAGGTGCAGTCAGGAAGAATTTTTTCTCCCTGAAAAACATCTGTCGCGACCGAGATTCTGAGAATCACGATCGTGACTCGGTGACTTTAGACCGAAAATTGGCTTAAATCCTTCACTTTTTCCTACTCCAACTCTATTTACAACATATTTTTTTTCAACATTCAATTACACATCATATTATCTTTCATTTTTACCAATTTTTCACTTATTACCTACCTTTTTCCTATTCATTTTCTTCCCGAACACACAACTCCATTACCTAACCTCCATTTTTCTATTTTTCTCTCTCACAAATCCGACATTTATACACCATGCCTAGTCATAAGGTTACTCATATGATTTCCACTTCCACCTCTAATCGGTTGCATTGTCTCTTTGTGGCCCCATTCGGCATTATTTTCTGTTGAGGAGGGCAAGCAGTATAGGCACTCTTTTGGGAGATAGTTCGTGTTTTCCGATATTCTTTTTGGATTTTGCTACAGAGATTTACATTTAGGAATTAGGTTCAAATTTATGAAGTTGGGTATGAAGAGACGAGTATTTGGCTATCATACAAAACAATTTTGCTAAGCCCATGACTTTTCAAACCAATCCGGTTTAGACATATTTGACTAGTTTGGATGGATTTCATCCCAAGAATTCTACTAGCAAGCTCATTAAGGATCATTGTAATTTCTATTTTCAATACATATTTCACCTATCCTCTTTTTGGGCATGTTAAAGGGTAGAAGGTTCGAAGTCGGGATTTATTTGTTTTGGATTGCATTTTCAAGAGTTTAGTGGTAGATAGCATTGGAATACTTTTTGACAATTTTCAATCGTGCTTCCGTTTCAACCAATAAGCAAGTTACTATGGGTACTTTGATTTCGTGGTATTGTTTTGGATGCTACGGGTAGTTTGGAACCATTTCAATCACTTACTCATTATTATTTTCCGATGTTGGATTATGCCGCAATTTTACACATTAATTTAGTAGCTAGCCAATGTTGGCTAGTTTTGCAAGTTCGATGTTGGTACTTCTAGTTCACATGGCAATGGTATTCAAGAGGATGGTAATGAGGAAGCGAGTTATGGTGAGGATGAAAATGAGGCACCACGTGAAGACGTCAGGGACAAATTATATGAAGTTGTGGGTTGACAACAAGTTTTGGATCACGTATACGGTTATTAGAGCCATTCCCGCAACAAGCAAACAACAAAGTTTTTGGCACAAATAAATGCCGACAATAGACAAATTAACTTAAGAATCAGTGCGGTTGATAAACACATCAATAATTTGAGGAAGGAATATAATATTTTCGCCGCCAAGGAGTTGCGTCGATGCGGTCGGATTCTCCTTCACATTCAGGTTTTATCTTTCCTTACTTTTTAGTCTATTTCTATTTTTATTTTCATATTTAATGCTTGTTTGTTTCATACTCGTTTATTTCATTTTATAATTTTGTACTCCATCTTTTATCATTTATCAATTTTTGCACAATGAGGACATTGTCCAATTTAAGTGTGGGAGGAGATAGTTCATTTATCTTATTTCAAGTACGAATGTGTGTCAAATTATTTTTGCATACACATTTTTGCCTACGTAAAAAAAAATTAGTACATATTACATAGGGTAATTAATTTATTAGTCCCTATATTTTGACAAAACACACTGTTTAGTCCCTGTATTTTCAAAAACACATGGTAAGGTCCCTAACCTTTTTCTCAGTGAACTGTTTAGTCCTTCCGTCTGTTTGTTAGATTTTTTACCGTTTATGACTTCGAAAATGACTAAATTACCCTTTACTATTTACCTTCAAACGTTAGAAGAGGAAATCCAATTTAGAAGAAGAAGCTATTTGTGTGGAGAACAAGAAAAAGAACATACCTAATGCTTACGAATTTGAACGATTAAGAAGAAAATCAAGAAGAAGAACACTCAAATTTGATTTCAGATGCATTAGAGTTTAAAGGAAATGAAAATAAAGGAAAAGAAGAACGCAAATCCAAATTAACTAACAAAATCTTCACGAGAGTCTAACGGCAGGGACTAAACAGTTCACCGAGAAAAACGTTAGGGACTAAACAGTTCATCGAGAAAAAAGTTAGGGACTTTATCATGTGTTTTTGAAAATATAGGGACTAAACAGTGTGTTTTGTTAAAATATAGGGACTAATAAATTAATTACACTATTACATATGATAAGTACAATATATATTCATATACTATTAAGGTTATAAATATGCTAGAAATAGTTAAATATTTCTACAAGGGCAACAATATTCAATATTATTAAAACATCTCCGACACGATTTTATAAAGAAAATGTCTCGAGTAAATGTATATAAGTAATAAATTCTTTATTTCGATTTTCGTTTATATTATGCCATTGCATGATAAATATACTTCTTATTTCTATTTTTCAATTAGGTTTATAGGCATTAATCAAACTAACACTTTTTTGCTCGGTTTGATTTCGTCTTACTTTAAAAACTCAATTGAAGTTTTTAGGGAAACTATAGTCATAATACATGTTGATTTAAGTCAATAGAGGATGAATGTACTATTTTCTTTCCCATTTTGAAATTTTGTTTTATAACTCATATTAATTTAATTAAGTAATCGTATTCTTAACTTTTGGCCACGATTGCGACCACCCATGTCATAGTCGAGGTATGAAAGGGAAGAAAAATTAATAAAATGGTACTTTTGGCCACGGTTGCGACCACCCTTATCATGCAGGAAAATAGACAAGCCTAAGCATGGCGGAATAATAAAATTGTATCTATTTTATCTATTTCCCTTTTCCAAGATCTGTTAATTGTTATTTCATATAAAGAGGGATAGAAAGTAATACCTTTATATGAAGAACTATCTACCGTTGAAAACGAAGTGCCCACAACTTGTTATTATCAACTCGTGAACCACGAACGTTTGATTCAACACAAAACAAAACTAATCAGTAATCAAGCTTTAATAAATAGCAATCGCAATGATTGCCTCTAACAGAAATCGATACGAGATCAAAGAGGGAGTAAGAAATAAAGTAAATTAGCCGAGACGACGACGGAACAATTCATTCTCTCTTGTTTCTTATGTTGGCCGAAATACTGAGGCTAGAGGTCTATTTATAGACTTCCGAAACCCTAATCCCAGTTGTGTTAGGAATTTAATTAATTGGAATCTTATTCTGAATAGGATTCCTAATTAGATAATTAAATAAACACTTTAATATTATCTAAACAATAACTAATTATTTAGATAATTATTATTAATCAAATTAATAATTAATTAATATTAGGGATAATTAATTAGAGTTTTAATTGCATAAAACATCCAATTAATATTATCAGATAATTCTTTAGTTTAATTCATAATCATAATCTAATTATAATTATTAAACTAAATTAATATCCCTAACTAATATGTAAATTTCGGCCCATGTGTCTGTGTCCTGCTAATTACGTTTTCGTTATCCGATTCCAAGTCCCATATGCGACCCATTAGGTTCTTTATTGCCACTAGTCGTATATATCCTTTGAAATTATTCATCACGATTAATTCCAACATATATATAACGGAATACCGTCGCGAGCTGTTACTAGCAAAACCTATGATATTCCCCCAGAGCAATTAAGAAGTCAGGTTGATAACTGACGTTAACCTTTCTGTATTAGGTACAGTATAATACGATCCTTCGTCAACTATATCCTGTCGGTCAATTCCTTATAACCATGAATGTGTCAAGGTTACATATAACGAAGAGTCCAGTTTAACTTGTACAGGTTGAATTCACTCTGAAAAGATAAGTTAAGTGAAATGTTCATTTCTACTCTTAGTTGTATCACCTTGCAAGGATTTCAGTCAATTCACCACAAGAGGCCATTTGGATATATCTCCCACTTACCGGGAGTGACGAATGATCAATCTGACATTAACTATTCTGCAATTACTTTGTGTGATACCCAACCCTGCTCTCACACACCCTAGGCTCTCACCTATTGGATCGTTCTCGCACAGAATCAAAGTATCAGACTCCATAATCTAGAATCGCTAATTAACGAATGTTTGAGTCTGAGGATTAATTATACCTACTAATACCAATGAGATGAACAGTTGACACATTAGATAAATCAATCCATTCTGTTACCTCAAGTCGGGTCCCAATCCTAATGAACTCTTTCACTGGATCCATGTAACTGTCTAGATATCTGAATATCTAAAGCTTGTGAGATCAGCTTTCTGTCTCGACAGAAAACACTGTTACATGTAAGTCTCAACAGTAATATGCCAACCCCTATAACATATCACTTGACTTGGGTTTACTTTAAGTCTATTGGTCTATTATAAGGTACAGTCTCACTTCATGCTTGTATGAACACTTTATAACTACTTAAATAAACTTAGGGTTACTTTCTTTATGAAAGATTCTTGCCTTTGTATATAGTTTCATTTTAATGCTATATATCTGATTAATCAAATGATCAAATAAACAATTTATTCATTAATATTAATATCCTAAAACAATTGTCTTTAGGACACTAAACTCCAACATTCTCCTACTTGGACTAAAGCCAATTGTTCCTGAAACTAATACCAGAAGAACTAAGATGTCTATCGTGAGCTCTTTGTGGTAATGGCTTGGTCAACGGATCTGCAACGTTGTCCTCAGTGGGCACCTTTTCTATTCTCACATCTCCCCTGGTTATGATCTCCCTAATGAGATGATATCGTTTGAGATAATGTTTGGATGCATTATGAGACCGTGGTTCCTTTGCTTGTGCAATGGCTCCATTGTTATCACAGTATAGAGTAATGGGATTCACAATGTCAGGTACCACTCCTAGTTCTGTTATGAACTTCCTAATCCAAACAGCCTCATTTGCCGCTTCTGCAGCTGCGATGTACTCTGATTCAGTTGACGAGAAAGCAACACTTCGTTGCTTGGAACTCTTCCAACTAACTGAACCTTCATTCAGGATAAACTGGTATCCTGATTGGGATCTATAATCATTTTCATCAGTCAGATGACTAGCATCTGAATATCCTTCAATTTTCAATTCTCCTTGTCCATATACGAGGAACATGTCTTTAGTTCTTCTAAGATACTTAAGAATGTTCTTGACAGCAATCCAGTGATCAAATCCCAGATTCCCTTGATATCGACTCGTCATACTCAATGCGAACGCCACATCAGGTCTAGTGCAAAGCATAGCATACATGATCGAACCAACCGCGCTGGAGTAAGGAATTACAGCCATGTAATTCTTGTCACTGTCCGTTTTAGGACATTGACCATTTGATAACTTGACACCATGGACCATTGGTAAGTTACCTCTTTTCGATTCATGCATGTCAAAACGCTTTAGGACTTTGTCAATATATGTAGACTGGGATAGTCCGAGCAGTCTCTTTGATCTATCCCGATAGATCTTAATCCCTAAGATGTAGGCTGCTTCTCCCAAATCTTTCATGGAGAAATTACTCGATAACCAAACTTTTACTGTTTGCAACATTGCAACATCGTTTCCATAAGTAGTATATCATCAACATATAGTACTAAGAAAACGACTGAGCTCCCACTTGTCTTCTTGTAAACACAAGCCTCTTCTGAGTTTTGTTCAAAACCAAATTGTTTTATGGTTTCATCAAAACGTTTGTTCCAGCTTCTAGATGCTTGCTTGAGTCCATAAATGGACCTTTGAAGTTTGCAAACCTTGGTTGCATTCTTCGACGTGAAACCTTCAGGTTGCATCATGTATACATCCTCAAGTAGGTTTCCATTTAGGAAAGCTGTTTTCGCATCCATTTGCCAAATCTCATAATCAAAATGAGCGGCAATTGCAAGCAATATTCTGATGGATTTGAACATGGCTACTGGAGAGAAAGTCTCGTCATAGTCAACACCTTGCCTTTGACGATATCCTTTCGCTACTAACCTAGCTTTGTAGGTACTAACCTTTCCATCCATGTCTGTCTTCTTCTTGAAGATCCACCTGCACCCAATGGGTTTTATCCCTTCGGGTGGATCAACCAAAGTCCACACTTGGTTAGTATACATGGAGTCCATTTCAGAATTCATGGCTTCAAGCCATGCTTTAGATTCTGGACTAGTAAGAGCTTCTTCGTAGGTTTCGGGCTCATCGTCTAACACGGGAACCAGTTCGTCATCTCCCACTAGAAAACCATATCTAACTGGGAGTTCACGAATTCTTTGAGACCTACGAGTGGGATATGACGCTTGTGTTTCATCTAGTGAAATGGGTTCGGGTTCAACTTCTTCCGCATTTTCAAAATGTGATTCCTCTTGAACTTCCTTAAGTTCAATCACGCTTCCATTTTGTGTTTCTTCTAGAAACTCTTTCTCTAGAAACACCGCGTGTTTGGATACTATTACCTTTTAGTCATCTGGATGATAAAAGTAATATCCCATAGTTTCCTTTGGGTATCCAATGAAGAAACACTTGTCAGATTTGGGATCTACTTTATCTGACACAATACGTTTGACGTATGCTGAACATCCCCATATTCTCATGAAAGAGAAGATGGGTTTTCTACCAACGAACAGTTCGAATGGTGTGGAACTGGTAGATTTGGTTGGAACTCGGTTTAAGGTAAATAGGGCAGTTTCTAAGGCATAGCCCCAGAATGATTTTGGAAGAGAAGTGGTGCTCATCATGGATCGTACCATATCTAGTAAGGTGCGATTTCTCCTTTCTGATACACCATTGTGTTGTAGTGTATAAGGAGGTGTCCATTGTGAGCATATTCCACATTCATTTAGATAACTCATAAATTCTTCAGAAAGATATTCTCCACCTCGATCAGATCGATGTATCTTGATAGTCTTTCCTGTTTGATTCTCAACTTCATTCTTAAAGCATTTGAATTTCTCAAAAGCTTCTGACTTGTGCTTCATCAAATAGATATAACCATATCTAGTATGATCATCTATGAAGCTAATGAAGTATCTGAATCCTCCTCTTGCTTGGACTGACATAGGACCACATACATTTGAATGTATTAATCCTAGAGTGTTTGATACACGCTGACCTTTATTGCTAAAGGGTGTCTTTGTCATTTTTCCTTTTAAACATGACTCACATGTTCCCATTGATTCACAATCAATTGAGTCTATAAGCCCATCTTGATATAGCTTAAGCATGCGTCTCTGGTTTATATGGCCTAAACGACAATGCCATAAGTAAGTTGAATTATCTAATCTAAGTCTTTTGGTATCAATTGTGAAAGCAGAAACTTTATCATTCAAAATATAAATACCATTTAATGATATTCCTGAAAAAGAAAATATTATTTCTATAAAATTCACAACCATTGTTCTTAATTGAAACATGAAAGCCATCATCAACTAGACAGCTAATAGAAATAATGTTACGAGACATCTCCGGAACATACAAACAGTTCCTTAATTCTATTACAAGCCCAGAGGGCAAACTCAAAACATAATCTCCAATTGCGAGGGCGGCAACTCTTGCTCCATTTCCTACTCGCAAGTTTATGTCTCCTTTCTTTAATTCCCTAGTCTGCTTTAGTTCCTGCATATTCATACAAATATGAGATCCACACCCGGTATCTAATACCCAAGATTCAGACTGCGAAATTGAGTTAATTTCAATATAGAACATACCAGAAGTTGAAGCACCGTCCTTTCCCTTCTTGAGAGAAGCTAGGTACTCCTTGCAATTTCTCCTCCAATGCCCATCTTTACCACAGAAGTGGCATTCCCTTTTGGGCTTTTTGACTTGCTTTCCTTTGGCCTGGGCTAACTTGCCTCCCTTGTTCTTCTTGGGATATTTAGGACTAGGAAATTTCCCTTTCCTCTTCTTTGATCGCTCAATCACAAGAGCGGGTACCACCTTATCTTTCTTCAGGTTGGGCTCAACAGTCTTGAGCATATTGGCAAGCTCTTCAAGAGAGGTGTGTAAGTCATTCATTTGGTAGTTCATGGTGAACTGTGAATAACTATCCGGGAGGGATTGAAGAAGCAAGTCTACACTTAGTTCATGATCCATCGCAAAGACAATACTTGAAAGTTTGGTGATATAACCAATCATCTTGACACAATGTGTCATAACAGATGTGCCCTCTTGCATCCTGCAGCGAAACAACAGTTTTGATATCTCAAAACATTCGCACCGAGTCTGTTTTCCAAACAACTCCTTTAAGTGCATGACAATAGAATAGGCATTCATCTCCTCATGTTGCCTTTGCAGATCTGGTGTCATCGATGCAAGTATGATGCACCCGGCATGTTCATCATCGGATTTATGCTTCTGATAGACATCAATCTCTTCAATGGGTGCATCATTGGCCGGAAGAACGGGTATCGATGTATCCAGTACATACCCTATCTTTTCGAACTTCAAAACAATTTTGAGGTTACGAAACCAGTCAGTGAAGTTTGAACCATTCAACTTGTTATCGGTAAGGATATTTCTTAGATCAGTTTTCGACATGATTGTTTTTAGAGTACGATTTGATAAAATTAACCTAAGAGTGAGAAAAGTGACGGATGTTATTCATTTGTTTAATTCACTTACAATTTAAATACGTTGGACTTTTATGTTTTAAATTGCTCCCACTATTTTACCAAATTAATAACCCTCTACATTAATTCGAAGGATATTCACAATTCCTTTAGTAAGCTAGAATCCTAACTCCTGAAATTTCACCTTGAGTTTACTCAACAAGCTAGTTTCATTCATTAGGTAGATTCATGTAATCAATCACATCAAAACATGTGATTTCTAGGTTGTTGGGTTACTAACCACATTAGTAACTGATATGTGTCGTCTATCAATCCCAACCATATTGCCCATTAGGTTAGAACAACATGAGTTTACTCATCCAATTATTCTATCCTAATTTAAGCATTACCCCATATTCGTGAAAAACAATTTTTCGATAATTCAGGTGTTACCATAAGATCCCGAGCTTGAGTTTACTCAACAACCCAAAGGCCCCCAATACTACCGGCTGAATTATAATATTAGGGAGGGGCAGCCGATTTTAATAACTTGCTTATTTACTTAACTTTTGATTAGTGGGGGATTTTATTTAAGTCTCATAATCTAACCTAGTCTTGATTTGCTTTAGCACATATCAAACATTCATACATTCAACATTGACAATTATGGACATATCTCTAAGTTTATTCCGTTGAGCCAGAAACGGAATAAAGGGTCACCCTAGGGAAATACTAACTATTACATATTTCTCTTTGGGTCCTCCGTCTTCTCCTTGGCGCCTTGAATTACAACAACATTCTATTTCTAAGAAACTTCAATTTAGTTGAAGGGATTTGGATGAGAGGAGAAATACAATAGAGAGTAAGAGAAGGTAGGACACACATTTCCTATTTAAATACCAAAAGACTAAATAACAATTATAGAGGGTCTAATATGTCCATAACGCCAAACATGCATAGACTCAATTAAACTAAATTTAATTGGTTGATTACATAAACTATTTATGTAATATTTGAGTTAATCAAATTAACAACTTAAATTAATTTTCATCCAATTTTAATTATGCATATCCTAATTAATTCGTATAATTCATTTAATGCTTTGAATTACTTATATCAAATATTTAGGTAAAACAAACTTTTAAATAAATTGATTTTGATAATCAAAACAAATTATTATATTCTGAAACATATGTATATATATATTTAAAACCGGTCTTTTAAAACACATTTTAAAAACGGTACCATCGATTGGGCCGGGCCGATTTAATCGGCCCGACCCTATGGTATAGTTGCTGCCGTAGGGCAGCAGCTAGCAGCGTCCGCCGCCACTGGTTGCTGCCGCAAGGCAGCAACCAGTCACAATAGCGGTCGGGGTCGCCGCCTCGCGGCAACGACCCCGAACAGCTATTGATATTTATTTTATTTTTTTATTAAATATATATATATAATTGTTCTAAAACAGTTTCAAAACAATTTTCATAATATTAAAACAGTTTTATCATTTAGATTTAATAAAACAAAACGTTTTAATTATCTAACTATAAAACCTTTAGGTTTTGTTTAAACGATTATCAACCGAAATAATCAGGAACTATGCATAATCAGTTTTAATTAACAAGTAATCAAAACTTATTTATCGTTAGATTAATTGAACTAACCGATTAATTAATTTGTCCTAACAATAAATTTATTCAATCTGATTGAATAACCCTTTTTATTTACATATATGAAATAACAGATTAACATAGGCTCTGATACCAATGCAGGAAAATAGACAAGCCTAGGCATAGCGGAATAATAAAATTTTATCTATTTTATCTATTTCCCTTTTCCAAGATCTGTTAATTGTTATTTCATATAAAGAGGGATAGAAAGTAATACCTTTATATGAAGAACTATCTACCGTTGAAAACGAAGTGCCCACAACTTGTTATTATCAACTCGTGAACCACGAACGTTTGATTCAACACAAAACAAAACTAATCAGTAATCAAGCTTTAATAAATAGCAATCGCAATGATTGCCTCTAACAGAAATCGATACGAGATCAAAGAGGGAGTAAGAAATAAAGTAAATTAGCCGAGACGACGACGGAACAATTCCTTCTCTCTTGTTTCTTATGTTGGCCGAAATACTGAGGCTAGGGGTCTATTTATAGACTTCTGAAACCCTAATCCCGGTTGTGTTAGGAATTTAATTAATTGGAATCTTATTCTGAATAGGATTCCTAATTAGATAATTAAATAAACACTTTAATATTATCTAAACAATAACTAATTATTTAGATAATTATTATTAATCAAATTAATAATTAATTAATATTAGGAATAATTAATTAGAGTTTTAATTGCATAAACATCCAATTAATATTATCAGATAATTCTTTAGTTTAATTCATAATCATAATCTAATTAAAATTATTAAACTAAATTAATATCCCTAACTAATATGTAAATTTCGGCCCATGTGTCTGTGTCCCGCTAATTACGTTTTCATCATCCGATTCCAAGTCCCATATGCGACCCATTAGGTTCTTTATTGCCACTAGCCGTATATATCCTTTGAAATTATTCATCACGATTAATTCCAACATATATATAACGGAATACCGTCGCGAGCTGTTACTAGCAGAACCTATGATATTCCCTAGAGCAATTAAGAAGTCAGGTTGATAACTGACGTTAACCTTTCTGTATTAGGTACAGTATAATACGATCCTTCGTCAACTATATCCTGTCGGTCAATTCCTTATAACCATGGAATGTGTCAAGGTTACATATAACGAAGAGTCCGGTTTTACTTGTACAGATTGAATTCACTCTGAAAAGATAAGTTAAGTGAAATGTTCATTTCTACTCTTAACTGTATCACCTTGCAAGGATTTCAGTCAATTCACCACAAGCGGCCATTTGGATATATCTCCCACTTACCGGGAGTGACGAATGCTCAATCTGACATTAACTATTCTGCAATTACTTTGTGTGATACCCAACCCTGCTCTCACACACCCTAGGCTCTCACCTATTGGATCGTGCTCGCACAGAATCAAAGTATCAGACTCCATAATCCAGAATCATTAATTAACGAATGTTTGAGTCTGAGGATTAGTTATACCTACTAATACCAATGAGATGAACAGTTGACACATTAGATAAATCAATCCATTCTGTTATCTCAAGTCGGGACCTCTTAAATGGACACAAATTAATAAATGTATATAAAGTCACGGTCGAGACCACCCTTATCACGGGCGTAACTAGCAATTAAGTTAACAAAAACCTAAATTCGTATCTATAAATTTCAGTATTGATTTGGGAAAAGGAAATTTTGTGCTTATAAATGCCTTGAGACCGAAGATCAAAAACATGCGTGCTTACACACGTCCTGAATGCTTCATTAAAAAAACTGCCATACAAGAGGGATGATAATCACTTTAATCCTAGCTAGTTTGATGTTTGCGTATAAATTTACCTTACAAGATTTATCTTTCGGTTTAACTAATTTAAAAATGTTATGTGGAAATATATTCTATTTTTAAAGATCCTAGCTAGTTTGATGATTTTGCTCGGGACTAGCAAAAGCTTAAGTGTGGGAGTTTGTTAAGCCCAAAATATACCCAAAATAACATTGATATTTACCTCAGTTTTGTATTAAAATCATGTTGATTATGTTCATTTAGAATACTTTTACGTCTATATTTGTTTCTATTGTGCAAGTGATGGGTTCATAATTGACCCTAATAACCATATTTTATTTCACTAACAATGGGCTTATGTGCTGTTAATTGTTATCAATTTACGACTAAAGGACCCTTATTGCAGATTTTGTGAAGAAAAATAGAAACAGCTATCAAGCAGCCCGTTGCAGGAAAAAGTAAAGGAAAATCTATGGACCAAAGGGCAATAGCTTGTAAAGAGTAGGAAGACAGCCAAGCAAAGAGGTGGGACCAGTGGAGATCTAGCTTGCTGAAGAAGATTTGGGCCTTGAAGTGTTCAAGTGGCCATAATCTGTCAGAACAATCTGCTTTAGTGTACTTTCTAGTATATTTTATGTTTCTTCCCTCCTAGTTAAATAGACTACTATGAAAGGAGAGAGGGATGACTTTTTGGAGATCTGAAACTTCATCTTCCACGAAAGTTCTCTTTAATTTGAGACCTAACTCCATTAATGGAGATTTATTGCAATTTTTGTGGTTGTTCACTCATCATTATGAGTGAGTAGTCAACCGAATGAGCTGAGCCAGCTCAGAACTAGTGTTGTAAGTTCTCTTTATCTATTTATGAATGAATGTATGTTATTTAATGGTGTGTTTAATGATGTTCTTCATGCTTGAGTGTTATAACTCTTATATTAGTGTTAATGAATGATAGGAAACTGCTTTCATTCTCACGTATCTCTCATTAAACATACAAAACCCGAAATAGGAATATAAGGGGTTTGTATCAAGGGTTTTCTGAAAATGAAATGCTACTTCGTGTTTAATGCAAGAAAGAACCATCTTAAAGGATGCTTGAAGTTGTAGTAAGTCTTAGAATCTCAAGAACACACGAGAGTTGACTTGAGTGAGCCCAAAGTAGATACCTTGACCCACATCATATTACATTCATGAATAAATAGAGAAAAGTTAACTGTAAACATTTTGTGCATGCTAGGCTTAGCTTGTTCTCTTTGTTTTATTGTGTTAAATCTTAGTTCTGTGCATTCTATCTTTATAGATCTGCGGCTTTTACATCATTTTAATTAAGTTGTATGAAACTAATCTTCATTAAAAGAAAGAAGTTACTGTTACTACGAACACCCTGTTCTATAAGGTTTTTCTGCTAAAATTGGTCATCAATCCCTGAGGAGACTATACTCTACTTATCATTTTATTACTTGTATCTAGTGCACTTGCTAGAGTCTGTTTTGAGGACAACAAGTTTTTGGCGCCGTTGCCGGGGATTGAAAGCAACAATTTTATCTAAAAATTTCTATGAAACAAGGTGTGTTTAATCTGTTTGTTCAATAGTACAGTCAAAGGCAGGTCTTTCTTACAGTCTATGCGTAGAGCTGGACCGCTGATAGCGCGACGCCTAGTGGTAGAGTTTTTCCACGATGAAATGTATATATTATGAGTGCGTTGTGACTATATCTATGGATGTGATCTTTATAAATTGCTCTTAACTCTACTAGACGCTACGACTATTTAGGGGCAAGTGTACCCCATCGTATCAAGTAATAATCCGGTTAAGACCGGGTATCGAATCCACGGGATTTATAATTGCAAGTATTAAATGACTCGATTTTATACGTTATTTAAGCGGTGAATACTTTGGGGTTGGTGTGAGACACAACTACAAACTACTCCTAACTATAGGTGAAACAGATTTATGTAGCGGAAAACTCCACGGGATGATATGGGTGACGATAAGTTATAAATATAATAGGCAATAACTCCGAATATATTCGATTGATGATTTACTCTTGTAAAGACGACTACGTGTAGTTCGACCGACCCGTGAAGTACTTAGACTACGTGGTTCCTAGTCAAGGTGTGTCTAATGCTGGAGATCAAAAACTAGGGCCCGTAAGTTCCGTGGTGTGTCAATTCCTACGGTTTCAAAAGTGTCACTTCCGGTAGGTCAACACCTATATGAATCCCTAAAGATAGCCCGAATGGCGTCGGAAATCGCGTTCCCCTACACAATAGTCAATTACGAGTATCAAAACAAGTAATAAACATCAACACGTATATAGAAACGGAAATTGCGAATCACGTATTATAAATGTGGAAAGCATAAATGAGGAATACAACCAAGCCTAGTACATAGGAAGAGTGCAAGCTAATTAGCAAGCGAAGAGGGAAGAATCGGCCCTCGGAACTAGTCAACCGGACTCAAGGCCGTCTCTTAGGACTTGGAGATGGAACTCTCGAGCTCGGTGACGAATGATGGAGCGGAACGTTGATGGAATGCCGGAATAACCGAAAAAGCTCTCGAGGTGGGAGAGTTTTATTACATAAACTGAATCTTAAAACCAAAACTATACAACAACAACTATCTAAAAGAAGCAAAGTGTAGCTATGTTCAAGGTAAGGTTTTGTAAGGTGTCTAAATGAGTGCTAGTCACTCTTATTTATACATCAAGCTAGGGGCAAAATTGTAACTTCACAAAGCACAAATATGGAGCAACATTATTTGGTGCAGAAATCCAATGATACGCCTCGCGTAAGGTGGTCTACGCCCCGCGTAAGTGCCCTTTCCGTCAGAAATCTCCTGCATGTGGACCAATTCCGTGTCTTGTTGTCTAAAGCACGCCCTGCGTAGCTAAAGTACGCCCCGCGTGTTTGAGTCTCTGAAGTTTTATTGCTTGAATTGGAGCTTTTACGCCGTGCGTAGCTGAAGTACGCCCCGCGTAAAGAGTTGACTCAAGGAGAAAGTGCAGTCTGACTTTCAGAATTAGGCCAATCATTCCGACATATGTCATACGCCCCGCGTAGGGTGGCATACGCCCCGCGTATGCTGAGTCAATTCCACATGGCGTCTGCGGATAAGGCAATTATTGCTGACACCATGTTTCACGCCCCGCGTAAAGGGTGATACGCCCCGCGTACCTGAGTAGATTTTTGCTCCTTGGTCGTACCTGAAATACAAATCTTGCGAGCCAAGTTAGCTTGACGTTTTTATTTCCTAAACTAATCAAAAACACGAAAAATTAACTGAAAGTACGAAATTTATTTTTATTTCTTTATTTTATCAAAACGCTTTATTTTGTAATTAAACTTATTTATTTTATCCAAAATCAATCCGTAAATCACGCTAAAAGATAGGGGTAAAATACCCCTATCAAACCTCCTCGGACTTTAAAGTTTTACTTGTCCTCAAGTAAAAGAAATCGAAAGATAAGGGATTGAGAAAATTAAGAAACAAACCGAAGGTTGGTTTTGCCAAGTGCGTGATTTCAAAGTTATGGTTTTATGCAAAGGTTTCGGTAAGTACCTACGCAAACAATTGAATACGAAACTTGTTTGAAACCTCCATGATCAAGATTAATAGGCAATATTAACGGGGGTTGAATATATTTTGAGAACCCGATAGTACCTCACCAAGGGATTTCGCTCTTACGCTTAATTTTAGGTGGGTCGGTGTTTTAGCACTCTTCTTTGCACTTACTCGAGATCATGTTGAATTTGCATTTTCATTCGGGTTTTTCCTCCTAAAATATGGTTAGGCAACATTAAAATTGAACCCGGAGGGGGGTTGTAATGTGGGTGGCTTCTTTAGTGGTTAGTTTAAAGAGACTCGAGCTCAAAAATACCGTTTTGTGATTGCACCGTATTTTTGTTTATTTCGGCCTTGGCGAATTTTACAAAATATACTTCAAAATTGCTCGGGTGGAGCTTGAGAATGCCTTTTTTATTTTTATCGTATCCTTTGTTTCGATAGAGGCACAAAAACAATATTTTGAAAACTTATGGTGCTCATTTGCTAAGGCCGTGACTTATTTCGGGTAATTCAGGTGCAACTTGATTATGTCGGTATTTGAACAAGAGGAAAAAGGGTTAAATGTTTAAAAGGGTGTTAACAAAAGGGTTTCCTAATGTTCAATGAAAACGAGAAAAATAAATTAAGAAAAATTAGCCTAAGTGGGTTCGGTTTATCATCTATTGCCTTTTTACCAAAAATAAGTGTACTTAACCCGGTATTGGATGCAAATTCTATGAGTCGAGTGAAGTCAAAGCTCTCGAAAAATTGTGAAAGAATTAGAGTTCTCGTACGAACTCTTTTAGGCTCAAAAATACCTCACAAAGATTCGGGTTTAAATTGTGTACTATCAAGTCTTCGCTAAATTCTCAACTATCCCGTTTTTATTGCCTTTTTAAAGTTTATTATGGAGATAACGTTTGGGTTAAGCCTCAATGCCTTAGTTTAGTACTAACCTAAGTTTTGCACAAATTCCCTAACTTTAATATCAAGACTAAAATCTCTTAATTGAATCATTCCTTTATGTTCCGACGCTTTTATTTTTGATGACAAATAACGGAACTTTAATTAATTTCCGAAGGAGGGATAGCGTGTCGGGAAAATTTTAAAGAGTAATAAGTGAGTTTAATTATTTTGTTGTTATTAAATTTTTATTTTTGTTTTTGGTAGTGCAAACCAAACTAAAAGTGCGGGGTTGCACGGCCCTCCGCGTTATTTAAAATGACGCCTATTCCAAGCGCGTCGCAGAAAAGAAGTCAAAACAAAAACAAAAATAAAGGTAAGGAAGGAAAAGAAGACCCTTAGTGGGCAGGGGCCCTACGCGAGGCGTGCCCAGGGGGGCGCCCCGCGTAGGGCGGCGTTTTATTGCTTTTGGAGTCAGAGACTCAAATACGCGGGGCGCAGGAACAGGGCGCCCCGCGTGTTTGATTTTCTGGACTTTTTTAAGCATAAAAATGGTGGGTACGCGGGGCGTACCATGGGGTACGCCCTGCGTGGTGTTATTCTAAACACTTAAAAACAAAAATAACGAAAGCACAAAACACAAACGGAACTTAACGATTTTAATTAGAAACAACATAGTACATTAAAAACATAAAAATAACATAGGAAATAACAAAAGAACATACATAAAGAAAACATAAAAAAGAGAAAGAAAAACGGAAACTATGGTTGTGGTGGAGGCGGATTGTCATGAATGTTGAAGTGGGTGTAGAAGGCGTTGGTGAAGGCGTCAAAGTTAGCCCTATCCGCTAGCCTTTGAGCCTCGAGGGCATCGAAGCGGGAGTCGAAATGGGCCCGATCCTGACGTTGGTTATCCTCCAGAATATCCAACCGAGCATAGAGAGAGTTGAATTCGTGGAGGGGTGGAGGACTAAAATTGAGACCCAAGCTCGAGTCCGAGTCACCTTCCGCATTGGAGTGGGCCGCCCGTGAAGTCTCGCCCGGGCCGGAGGTCGAACGCTTAAGAGACTTAAAGGCGTTCTTCTCCACGGGCCGAGGCAAAAGGCTCGGGAGGCGATCGAGGGCAGCTTCACCAAGAGCGGTGAGGTCGAAGATGGTGACAAGGTGGCCAAAACCGAGCTTGGCCCACTTCTGGATGGGCGTGGAGTGGAGGTGAGCAGCCACGTGATAGGCGATGTCATAGGTGAGCCCATTGACACAACAGTAGAGGGCCAACAGTTCGTGTTTGTTGACCTTAGAGGCCTCGGACTTCCCCGAGAAGTAAAATAAGATGAAGCGGTGGAGAAGTTGGAGGATAGGGTCACGGATGAGAGATGGGCGGAGGTTGGAGACGTGATAGTCATCGGACCCGGTAATGGAGGCCCAAAACTCATGAGCGGCAACGCCGTCGGGCCAACTGGATCTGCCCCCCTCCATTTGGGAAGTGAAATGGTGTTGGAGCCATTGAATGTCAATGGAGAAGGGTCGATTGTGGAGGCGGAAGTTGAAGAGGGCGGCTCCGGGGACGTTGTTGGAGGTGAGGGTGGTGTAGAACTCCACCACTAGTGACGGGTACACCCGCTGATGTGTAGAGTAGATGTCGTACCAACCGAGGGCACGGAGGCGAGCTTCGAAGGGAATGCCCAAATCATATTGATCAAGCACGCTACGTTGGATATAGGGAAGCTCCATGATAGTGGCGGCACAAAGATCTTCGTACCTTTGGGCCTCCTCCTCGGTTAGGAGATGAAAAGGAGCCCGGTATTAGCAGGTGAGTGGTGGAGTTTCCTCTCGTTCGGGAGGTGGAGGTGGCGGTTGGTTTTGTGCGGAACGGGAAGAACGGGCCCTAGTGGACCGTGGGGGACGCATGTCGGTGGTGTGTTTTCGCCTAACCATGGTGTGAGTGAGGGGTTTTAGAGAGTGTGGAGGAAGGTTGTGGGATGGTTGAGTGAGTTGTGAGGGAGAAGAAGAAGAAAAGGAGGGGTTTATATAAGGGGAGAGTGGGGAATCCAAGTAAAACTCGGATTCCCAGAGGGGTACGCGGGGCGTGAAGGGGCCACGCCACGCGTATCCCTCCCCCTGAGCTTATTTTTCGCAAAAATGGTGCGGTACGCGGGGCGTGAAAGGGGGCACGCCTCGCGTATCGCACCTCCTGCCCCTTTTTGGTGAAAAAAAGGGAAGGACGCGGGGCGTATATGGGGATACGCCCCGCGTAAGAGGGGGAGGTGGAAAGATTTTTTCGGTTTTTGATCAGTTTTCTGATTTTTAATTTTATGTTTTATGAGTTTTTATGATTTTTATGTTTAATTATGAATTGTTTGAAATGTTTTTATTTTTTTTTAAATTGTAATTAAGGAGGTAGTTAATATAAAATTTATTATGGAGGGAGTTTTGAATTTGAAAGGGTGGAAGTTGATTAGATGGAAAGGAAGGTGGAGTGTGGAAGTGGAAAAGGTGTATAGGGAAGAGGAGTGATGGGAAGTTTGAGGGAAGGAAAGTTGCCATGGGGAGTTGTAATTCACAACTCCCCGAGGATACGCGAGGCGTACCCTGGGGCATGTCCCGCGTGTCCTCCCACGTGGCTCTTATTCGAAAGAGGTTTTACTCACCGATGGGTACACGGGGCGTGATAGGAGATACGCCCCACGTGGTGTGTCTTTTATTGAGTAAAATGGGCAGACACAAAACTACGCGGGGCGCATGGGGTTGTACGTCCCGCGTAACTAAAAAAAACGTTTTGGATTAATATAGGATTTGTTTTTCTTATTTTTATTTATGCAAGAGGATACAAAAGAAAATAAAATGAGGGTAAAAATAAAATGATATCTGAAAGGGAAGATGATGAGATGGCGGAAACTAACAATGGCATACGTAAAAATACTAGAAGTAGAGACAAACAAAAATAAAAATAAGTTGAAAAACGTTTATAATATATATAAACAAGTGGTTCGAGAAACTCAAACCGGTGCTACGTTTTGAGTCGAAGTAGCTCGACTTTGAATTTCCTCCTAGGTGTATGCTTCCATTCGCGTTAGGAATTCAAATTCTTGAATAAACAACCCGTACCTGCAAAACGGATTGTTCGCTTCAAAAGAATTTAACAAAAACCAAAAACTATATGTACAGAAATTATCGAAGAGTTTAGTTTGCTCCCTTTTTGACTCCTTTGGTAGTTCAAAAGGAGCGAAATGTTCCGATGTAGAAGGAACCTCTGACTCTTCTCGCTTTGGATTTATTTCCATGGGTCCGCACACAACCGGCTCATCGATGTCCGTTTCCTCACAACTGAGACGACTTTTATTCTTTGGGGAATCCTTTTGAGAAAACTCAATTAACTCGAGCTTCCCATTTTGACAAACCAAATTGGACTCTCGAATTGATTCGTCCGCGGCGGAATCACGAGGAGACTTCAATCTGGCCCATAGATTTCCCAATTCCCTGAAATATGTCTCAGTGTTAGATAATCCTTCATGAATATCTTTAAGCATAGAGTTTATCACATCGAATTTCGAGATTGAGTGTGGACATTCGTCATCCATGCGGTCGTCCCACCGATGACGACTATGAAGCATCATACTATGAAACAAATCATTAGTAACAACATAAAACGAAATAAATTATTCACAAAAAGAGAAAATAATATTTACAAATGCTTAAACTAACAATAAAACGTTTTTGTCTAATATTGCAAGAAATTATAAATCCCCGGCAACGGCGCCAAAAACTTGATAGCGCGACGCCTAGTGGTAGAGTTTTTCCACGACGAAATGTATATATTATGAGTGCGTTGTGACTATATCTATGGATGTGATCTTTATAAATTGCTCTTAACTCTACTAGACGCTACGACTACTTAGGGGCAAGTGTACCCCGTCGTATCAAGTAATAATCCGGTTAAGACCGGGTATCGAATCCACGGGATTTATAATTGCAAGTATTAAATGACTCGATTTTATACGTTATTTAAGCGGTGAATACTTTCGGGTTGGTGTGAGACACAACTACAAACTACTCCTAACTATAGGTGAAACAGATTTATGTAGCGGAAAACTCCACGGGATGATATGGGTGACAATAAGTTATAAATATAATAGGCAATAACTCCGAATATATTCGATTGATGATTTACTCTTGCAAAGACGACTACGTGTAGTTCGACCGACCCGTGAAGTACTTAGACTACGTGGTTCCTAGTCAAGGCGTGTCTAATGCTGGAGATCAGAAACTAGGGCCCGTAAGTTCCGTGGTGTGTCAATTCCTACGGTTTCCGGAGCGTCACTTCCGGTAGGGCAACACCTATATGAATCCCTAAAGATAGCCCGAATGGCGTCGGAAATCGTGTTCCCCTACACAATAGTCAATTACGAGTATCAAAACAAGTAATAAACATCAACACGTATATAGAAACGAAAATTGCGAATCACGTATTATAAATGTGGAAAGCATAAATGAGGAATACAACCAAGCCTAGTACATAGGAAGAGTGCAACCTAATTAGCAAGTGAAGAGGGAAGAATTGGCCCTCGGAACTAGCCAACCGAACTCAAGGCCGTCTCTTAGGACTTAGAGATGGAACTCTCGAGCTCGGTGACGAATGATGGAGCGGAACGTTGATGGAATGCCGGAATAACCGAACAAGCTCTCGAGGTGGGAGAGTTTTATTACATAAACTGAATCTTAAAACCAAAACTATACAACAACAACTATCTAAAAGAAGGAAAGTGTAGCTATGTTCAAGGTAAGGTTTTGTAAGGTGTCTAAATGAGTGCTAGTCACTCTTATTTATACATCAAGCTATGGGCAAAATTGTAACTTCACAAAACACAAGTATGGAGCAACATTATTTGGTGCAGAAATCTAATGATACGCCTCGCGTAAGGTGGTCTACGCCCCGCGTAAGTGCCCATTCCGTCAAAAATCTCCTGCATGTGGACCAATTCCGTGTCTTGTTGTCTCAAGCACGCCCTGCGTAGCTAAAGTACGCCCCGCGTGTTTGAGTCTCTGAAGTTTTATTGCTTGAATTTGAGCTTTTACGCCGTGCGTAGCTGAAGTACGCCCCGCATAAAAGAGTTGACTCAAGGAGACAGTGCAGTCTGACTTTCAGGATTAGGCCAATCATTTCCGACATATGTCATACGCCCCGCGTAGGGTGGCATACGCCCCGCGTATGCTGAGTCAATTCCACATGGCGTCTGCGGATAAGGCAATTATTGCTGACACCATGTTTCACGCCCCGCGTAAAGGGTGATACGCCCTACGTACCTGAGTAGATTTTTGCTCCTTGGTCGTACCTGAAATACAAATCTTGCGAGCCGAGTTAGCTTGACGTTTTTATTTCCTAAACTAATCAAAAACACGGAAAATTAACTGAAAGTACGAAATTTATTTTTATTTCTTTATTTTATCAAAACGCTTTATTTTGTAATTAAACTTATTTATTTTATCCAAAATCAATCCGTAAATCACGCTAAAAGATAGGAGTAAAATACCCCTATCAACCGCCAGCCTTTCCTATCGATCTTGAGTTAGAAAGAACATGTAGAAGGAACTAGGCAGCAGTTAGACGAGCAAGACAAAGAGAAAGGCAGAGGCAAAAAAGAATGGTCGGAAGAATACCAAAACAACCTGCTCCAAAAGGAGAAGGTGAAAATAATAATCCACCAACCATGAGAATCAGAGACTACTCTAGACCTACCACTGAAGGGCACTCATCATGTATTGTGCTGCCTAATGAGGGGAACAACCTGTTCGAAATCAAGCCATCCATGATACAAATGCTTCAAGCTGATGTTCAGTTCGGTGGATACCACAATGAAGACCCCAATGCTCATATTCAGGATTTTGTTGAAATGTGTAACACTTTCAGAAAAAAAAAATAGGGGGGTAGCCGATGATGTTATAAGGTTAAAGTTCTTTCCTTTCTCTCTAAAGGATAAAGCAAGAATTTGGTTGAAGAACCTTCAACCCGGATCAATAACTACTTGGCAAGAGATGGCTAGTGCGTTCTTGATGAAGTATTTCCCACCAAGGCAAGCTATCAAGTTGAGAAACGAGGTTTCTCGTTTTATGCAAGAAGAAGATGAGTCGTTAGCTGAGGCTTGGGAACATTACAAGGAGCTCTTGAGAAGGGTACCAAACCATGGCATTCCCATGTGGATGCAAGTTCAGAATTTCTACAATGGAGTCACCAATACCTATAAAAATTCAAATTGAGTCCATTGCAAATGGTAACCCCGAAGATCTTGAACCACAAGCTCTATATGATCTCATTGAAAGGGTGGTCAATACAAGTTACAATTGGCACTCGGTGAGGAGTGATGGGAAGAAGATTTCAGATTCTGATGTTGTTTCAAAGTTGACAACTCAGGTGGAACAGCTTGCTAAGCAAATCAGCAAGATGAATGTGTCTTCCATTCACAGTGAACCTCCATTTTCTGATGAATGTGACTTTTGTGTTGGTCCCCGTTTCAATATCAACTGCCCAGGAGTTAAATCGAGCAAGGCCAACCAAGAACAATGTCATTATGTTGGGTACAATCAAAGAAGTCCACCCAATCCATACTCAAACAAATATAATTTCGGTTCAGGGAATCATCCCAACTTTGGGTGGACCCAGCAGCAAAATCAGTAAGAACAACCTAGATATCAGCAGCAACAAAGAGGTCAATACCAACAACAACCTCAGCAACAATACAAACAGCCTGTTCAGGCTAAAGAAGAGGTTGAGCCAGATTTAAAAACCATGATGATGCAATTCATGAAGCAAACTCAGGCTTCCATGAAGAATCTAGAGACTCAAGTGCATCAATTGGCATCATCATCCTCATCCAAGGAAAAGGGTGTCATTCCAAGCAATACCAAGCCTAATCCTAAGGGAGATGTCATGGCTATCACGCTGAGGGCTGGTAAAGAAATCTCTGCCCCTATTAAAATTAAAAAAGTTGTTGATGTTGCAGGTACCTCAAAAGAAGCTGAAACTGTTAAGGAACAAACTGTTCCAGAGGCCACCAGGCATGTTGCTAAAGAACATGAGCCTATTCAAGTTCATGAGGAACCTGGGGAGAATTATATTCCACCTCCTCCCTATGTATCACATGTTCCTTATCCAGCAAGGCTTGTGAATCAAAAGTTGAAAGAGCAAAACTCCAAAATCCTTGATACATTGAGAAAGTTACACATCAACATTCCATTTGTGGAAGCTCTGGCTCAGATGCCAACTTATGCCAAGTTCCTAAAGGATGTTCTGTCCAATAAGAAAAAGCTTGAGAACATCTCCATGATCCAACTGAATCGAGACTGTTCCTCAATACTACAGAACAAGTAGCAGCTTCCTAAAAAGCTCAAAGATCCAGGGAGTTTCTCAATCCCTTGTTCCATTGGTAAATTGAATATTGAAAATGCATTGTGTGACCTTGGAGCTAGTATCAATCTCATGTCGTATTCTATTTATGTTAAGCTAGGCTTGGGAGAACCTCAACCTACTAGGATGTCGATTCAATTAGCAGATAGATCTGTATGTTATCCTAGGGGAATTGTGGAGGATGTGCTAGTTAAAATAGGGAAATTCATATTACCCGTAGACTTTATTATCATGGACATAGATGAGGATTTGCATGTACCCATCATTTTAGGGAGACCATTTTTAGCCACGGGTAGGGCCTTAATAGATGTTGAAAAGGGACAATTGTTTTTAAGGATAAATGGTGAAGAAATAATTTTTAGGATGAATGAGGCCATGAGGCTGGCTAACTCAAGTGATGATACATGCTATTTTTTGGATGCATGCCACACCTCGTCTGTTTTTCAGGACTATCACCAAGACACTTTGGAAACAATACTGGGGGAAGAAGTGAATATCTGTGAAGGAACAGGTTGTTCCCTAGAAACAGCAACAAAACCACCACTTCCACCAAACACAACTGGGCCCTCACACAAAGAACCACCTGATATACCCACCCCCAAAAGGTGGCGTGATAAAAAGATTCAAGGGAAGGAATTCCATGAAGGGCAAAAAGTGCTCTTGTATAATTCCAGGTTGAGACTGTTCCCTGGAAAATTAAAGTCCAGATGGTCTGGACCTTACACTGTGAACAAGGTGTTCCTTCATGGGGCTGTAGAAATTTTTAAACCAGGAAATGAATCTTTCAAAGTTAACGGCTAGAGGTTGAAACCCTACCTTGCACATGAGGTCCCAGGAGTAGTTGAGACCGTCAACTTCCAGGATCCACCATGATTCAAAGAGAACAGTGTGTTCGCTGCAAACACCAATTGCAGCAAATTAATTGGGTAACCCCCAATTTATCTATCCCTTAGTTAGATTTGTGTTAAATTTCTTTTTAATTTTGTTATTTTTATGCACTAACATGACTAATGTTGAATTTTGTGGTACTTCCTAAATTTTGTTGGCAAAGGTTTTAAACTTTCATTTCCTAAAATTAGGTTTGAGTTTGAATTTTTACCAAATTAATTTGGGGGTGTTTGTTGTCTTCCTCTTTCGGTAACGAATCTAACCCTACTTCTAATTTCCTGTTTACTGAATGCTTTGTTGATAATCTGCAAAATTTCCACTATCACGGTGTTTAAGTTTAACATTGAGGACAATGTTACATTTTAATTTGGGGGTGGGGAAAAGAAAATGAATATCTTGATATATTTGTTGTGAGAACGTGATAAAAGCCCTAAAATTTTGATGAAAACTGTGAGTGAAAGGTGAAATTAGCTTGTGAGAATTTGAGGAAACTCAAAATTAAACACTTGCTTGATATGGTTGTTAGTGTGTCATTCGAACCCCAAATGTTGTGTCATTCCCTATCTTTTTCTGTCTTGTAAATGTTAGTACATGTTCGTAGTTTTTCTTAATTCCTCGTACTTTGTGTTAAATGTCTAAAAATTCTGTGTTGTTCTCTGTTTCTGAACAGTATGTTCTGTTTCTAGTTTTTGCTCTCTGTTTTCCCTTTCTTTCTGTATATAGCAGCAGAATAATATATATATATATATATATATATATATTAAAGAAAAAAGACTTTCAATTGCCAATCAATGATTGCATGCTTGCACCTCAAATTTAGTGTGTGGTGAACCCAGTGATAATTCAATTTTCAAAAGATAGAAGTTCTGAAATGTTTTAGGTTTTAATTCAAAATTCAATTAGAGGGCCTTAAGCCGTAGTGCATGTAAAAGCCCTAAATTGTGAGAACTTGAGCCTACATTAGCATCTAAATGCATTGATTCTTTGTGAGAGGGCTAGTACATATTGTCTTTAGGTAGGTTTTGCTTTGGTTGCCTAGTCAAAATGGTAAAATTTTGGAAGATTAACATAGGATGAAAAAGGCATTTAGATCCCAAATTCACTCCACAAAAAGCTTACCTGTGCATTGCACTCACACTTTTAGGATAACCAACTTGTGCTTTAGCCTATTCTTTCTTAAGCACTACTTAAAGGAACCAATTCCCTTCACTTTAATCCCAAAACGCCTTGAATTTGTCTCATGCCTCAGAACAAGCTGCTCTAGTTAAAGAAAAATACATTTTTGAGAAAATCTGAGTATATAAAGATAAAATTGTTGAAATGATGACATTTGAGGGATGATGATTGAGTGAGGACCACTTTTTGAATAAGGTTGAAAAAAATATCCCAAATAGGAATTTTAGAAGATAACAAAAATATCTTTCAATAAAGTCTTTTCATTTTCAGGACACATGTTCATATCTTGAGCCTGAAATGAAATGTTTGGATGGTTGTCTTTTGTGTGTTTAAAGAATAGTTTGGCCAATGTTGTGAAACAGGCTGTGCAGAGTGATTAGGTTAAGGCAGAATTGCTAAGTTTTGAGAACTGAGTATAGTTGAATTGCATTGCATGTAGACAGAATTCTTACACTTAAATAGCCATTCACTTCCATACCTTAGCCTTAGCCTAACATTACAACCTATGTTTAAGACCTTTTGACTATGTTTGGAGAATTTTTTATCCGTGAAGATAGGGCCAATAAGCAAAATCATAGCCTATTGATGTGTGTACTGAGTTGAGGAGTGAAGTTCCATTCCCTTCCTTGTGGAAACAAAGGCCATTTGAGAGTGAGTGAAAATTCCTTCCTTAGTGAGGCACTTTGGGGCATACAGGTTGTTTGATTGAATTTTGAAGTTCAACCTTAAGCTTTAATGAATTTCTTGAATTGGAATGTATGTTTTAGATCTGGTCTAACCACATTTTTATCAAGCTCTTGTGTGCTAATCAAAGGTTGAGTTAGTTGAAAGTTGAATAAAGTTCTGCTGCTGTTGCTTTTTTCTTTTTGTTTGTCTATTATCTCTTCTAGATCTGTTCCAGTTCTTGTTCTTATGTTTTCTCCATTGCCTTGTTTCTATGTCATTCCCTTTTGTTTTTATTTTCTTTGCTTTCCCCTTTTTGTTGTTCTTTTCTCTATCTTCTGTTGTGTTTGCTTGAGGACAAGCAAAAGTTCAATTTGGGAGTATTTGATGGGTTCATAATTGACCCTAATAACCATATTTTATTTCACTAAAAATGGGCTTATGGGCTGTTAATTGTTATCAATTTAGGACTAAAGGACCCTTATTGCAGATTTTGTGAAGAAAAATAGAAACAACTGTCAAACAGCCCGTTGCAGGAAAAGTAAAGGAAAATCTATGGACCAAAGGGCAATAGTGTGTAAAGAGTAGGAAGACAGCCAAGCAAAGAGGTGGGACCAGTGGAGATCTAGCTTGTTGAAGAAGATTTGGGCCTTGAAGTGTTCAAGTGGCCATAATGTGTCAGAACGATCTGCTTTAGTGTACTTTCTAGTATATTTTATGTTTCTTCCCTCCTAGTTAAATAGACTACTGTGAAAGGAGAGAGGGGTGACTTTTTAGAGATCTGAAACTTCATCTCCCACGAGAGTTCTCTTTAATTTGAGACCTAACTCCATTAATGGAGATTTATTACAATTTCTGTGGTTGTTCACTAATCATTATGAGTGAGTAGTCAACCGAATGAGCTGAGCCAGCTCAGAACTAGTGTTGTAAGTTCTCTTTATCTATTTATGAATGAATGTATGTTATTTAATGGTGTGTTTAATGATGTTCTTCATGCTTGAGTGTTATAACTCTTATATTAGTGTTAATGAATGATAGGGAACTGCTTTCATTCTCACGTATCTCTCATTAAACATACAAAACCTGAAATAGGAATATAAAGGGTTTGTATCAAGGGTTTTATGAAAATGAAATGCTACTTCGTGTTTAATGCAAGAAAGAACCATCTTAAAGGATGCTTGAAGTTGTAGTAAGTCTTAGAATCACAAGAACACACGAGAGTTGACTTGAGTGAGCCCAAAGTAGATACCTTGACCCACATCATATTACATTCATGAATAAATAGAGCAGAGTTAACTGTAAACATTCTGTTCATGCTAGGCTTAGCTTGTTCTCTTTGTTTTACTGTGTTAAATCTTAGTTCTGTGCATTCTATCTTTATAGATCTGCGGCTTTTACATCATTTTAATTAAGTTGTATGAAACTAATCTTCACTAAAAGAAAGACGTTACTGTTACTACGAACACCCTGTTCTATAAGGTTTTTCTGCTAAAATTGGTCATCAATCCCTGAGGAGACGATACTCTACTTATCATTTTATTACTTGTATCTAGTGCACTTGCTAGAGTCTGTTTTCAGGACAACAGCAAGGTACTCAATTATTTGGTAAAATCCAAATAGGAGCTAAAACGGAGCAAAAAAAACGAGAGGAAAATCACAGTTTCGAGCTAAAAGTACGCGTAATTCAGAAGACTGATACAAGGAGACGGGAAACAGTCGAGAACCGAAAATAAACACCCGTGTCGCGACCGAGATCCCATATCTCGGTCGCGACACGCGTCCCTCAGGCACGAAAATACACTTTCGTCAGCAAAGTCTCCTACACCTCATGTCACGACTGAGATTCTTGAATCTCGGTAGCAACAGCACACATTTTACATGTGTTAATTTCCAAACGACGCATCCGTTCATCCGGATAGAGGCGACGCTTCACCAGCGGACGCATCTCTTCACCAACGGATACGACCCTTCAAACACACCTATTGGAATATTATAAATAGATGAAGAAGTTCAGAGTTCAATGTTGGTGCAATGTTGATTATTTCAATGTTGTTATGTTGGTAGTTCTAATTCATAGTTTGGTTACACAAACTTGTTATAAAGTTACAAGTTTGTGTAAATAGTTTAAGACACAATACGTAGTTATTATTGTTGTCGTTTAGAGTTCAAGTTTGGTTCGAAGATAAGTTGCATTTTGGTAGTAAACGAACAATCTCTATTCCAAATTCAGCGAGAGGAATTAGCGGCTGAAGCACCCCAGAGTCTGACAAACTCCAATGAAGTTTGCGGAAAGGATTGACAACCCGGAACTCAAATTAGTTTTGCTATCCATGTTTCTTCTTCTCTGTTAACTTGATTCGATTCATAATTAATTAATTAATTAGATATCTTTTTCAATGCAATATATTTTTCTGTTGTTACTTTGATGTTACCTTCGAAGTAAGGTTCTGTTGTTTTCATTAAAATGTATATATTTCATATAATTACAAGGAAACTTAATTGAACACTTGAAAGAATTAGTGTTTACGGAAGATATGATCGTTAGGTCGGCTTATCGGAAATAAATATCAATTTGATTAAGGTAGAAATCTGCTTCGTTCCAGAGAAATTTCTACGGTTCAAAGCCTATTAACTGTGTTAATCGATAAATTGTTACATCTTAATAATCTTATCAAAGTTATAAATTGTTTTCTTGCTTTGTGTAAACAAATCTCGAATTCTACTTTAACCTAAACTTAATTTCTACACGTTGTAATCTTAATTATTTATATAAGGTATTTTAACAAATGAATTTCCTAAATAGTTTCAGTCCGAGCATTAAATTTTTTATCTTAGTAGATACTCCCTCCATTCTTTTTTATATGTCGTTTAAGGTTTTTCATCAAGACCAATGCAATATTAATGAGACTATTAAAATGACTAATGTACCCTTAATACTTTTCTCCTGGATCTCTACTTTCTATGCAAAATTTCTCTCTTATTAATTTTTATGACTTAATTAAGATAATTTGCATTAATAACTATATCTCTCTCTTACAATAAATAGGGGCAAATTAGAGAAAGTATGGTAAAAAGTGCATTGGTAATACAAAACGACATTACAAGATATGCTATTATCCTTAACTATGAGAAAGAATTTTTTTTTTTAATTAACAATATAAATTTGTTAGTTTAATATAAATTCATTAGTTTAATTCTATATCAATTGTATCTTTTAATTTTAATTTGATTCTATATTAATTGCATTTCTTAATTTTCTTAATATGAAATGAAAATGAAAAAAGTACATATACCTTTGACAATTTTCTTTAAAAAAAATATTCAAAAGATTGAAAATTTTCTTAAAATCTTTTTTTCTATAGTTGTGATAATTAATTAATCAATTGTAATTAGAGATTATGAATAGAAAAGAAAAAAAAATATAAACATAAAATAAAATAAAAAAGTTCGAATAGAATATAAATTAATTTTATCATTTTAAATGTTATTTAATTTAGTTTGACTGTCAGCTCTGCAGAAACAAAAACTTGAAAGATCGTATAGTACTTAAAGATCATATAATTAGAGGAACTAATAAATCGTTTAGTCAAAAATCATGAGTGCCTAAATTTGATCAAGTCATCAGACAACAATTAACATGGTTAAATAACCAACCATCATTTCACCTTGGAATTTCCCAAGAGTGATCACTAAAGACCTTGTAAGATGTAAAGAAATACTAGGAAGCATGAAAACGAATTTGTGAGAGTATTTAGTTGGTTGCCACAGTTTTGTCTATTATATAATATGATCATTATCATTGTTGAACGGTCAAAAAAACTGAGTTAAGCAGGTAGAGAGATGGAAAAAAGTAGCAGCAAACTAAGATTGGGAATTAAACTAATCTTCATAACATTGACAGCTAATACGACTGATTTACTAAACATTACATGGCGACATATGCTGTGGTAATCCTCCATCATCTTACATCGGATCCAATACAACTTTGATATTTTACCTTCTTCTTTCTAACAAAAACCACAAAATGGAATATCAGTGAGAAAAGGATCGTTGCTCATGCTTAGTTTTAACCCTTTTCAAACTAAGAGAGCATCAACAAAAAAATCAACTACCCGCCCTCACTGTCCTGTTTCCAGCTATATATTTATATCTAGAATAACAAAAAAATTAAATCCGTAATTCAAAACCACAAAAAGGACAAATGGATAGCACCTGGGCTGGGGCTGGGCTGCAGCTGGGACATGTCAAAACATCATTAAGCTATCATCTACAGAGTACGTCTAGTATCTTAATCTGCTTCTCGGTACACGCCTTCATCTGGTGGTATTATTCCATCTTCATCTGCTGGAATCATGCCTTCCTCCTCCTCTTCTCCTAAACCATTAAAACCTTTCCCTTGTTCCTTCACTGCGGTGTGAAAACTGCTGCTACCGCCACCGTTTGGGGACCTTGACCTTTCACGCTGGTTTTGAGGTGCTGCAGGAGCCCGACTTTTTTCCATCATTGCCTGATGGAAACTACGCACTGGGGACCTGTCCCGTGTAACAGTTGGCCTATCAGGGCTTCGACTCCGGCTGCGATCACGGCTCCAACCTTTACTACGCTCACCCCAACCTGACCCCTTATCAGGGCTTCGACTGCGGCCTCTATCACCTCCATCATTGTACCCACGGTCAAACCTGTACACACAGCAGCAGGCATTTCTCAGAGTTCTTTTACATTATAACCAATAATAATAAACAAGCTAAAAATGCAGGATGATTCAAAGCCTCCATTTCTCCTAGAAAATGTTTGGGGTTCATATATCACACCCAAAATTGTCAAAACACAACTTACGGATGAAAAGAGCCACAAATGCATCTGTGCAAAACAAAGAAAGATTCGCTTGCAAGAAAAGCAAAAAGAGCAGAGCATCTTTTGGACAAAATGAAGTCCTATCACAAAAGAGTAACCCTCGGCTCAAACGGAAAAAGTACACCACTAAACAAAGCACAAGTACCTGTCTCGTGACTCGTTATCATATCCACGTCCACCGCCTCTGCTGGAAAAGGAACTAGACATCCCAAAACTACCTCTTCCACCGTCCCTTCCACCATAACCAAAATCACTCCGTCCACCACGGCCCCCATCATGACCACCAGGACCAGGGCCCCAGCGTCTAGACCTGCCCATCCCACCCCCACGAGAAGCCATATCACGAACTTCTGATGGGACTTTCTGATTTGCACCTTCCAGAACTTTAATGAGCTCTGATGCATACTTTGCGTCATGGTCACCGAAGAAAGTGTAAGCAACTCCAGTAGCACCTGCCCTGCCAGTCCTACCAATCCTATGAACATAATCTTCCACTCCAGTGGGGAAATCATAGTTGATGACCACCCTGGCACAAGTTAAAGACCAGTAATTTCCATAAGGCCAATTTGTCTTCCACCATAAGATGTAACAGGTTAGTTAATTACAATTAACTATTATTAGTTAATAAAAATATATTCATACAACTAGATCAGTTACTAATATAATAGAGTATAAGTACATTAAAAGCTATTCCGATTAGGCAAAAACCATAAATCATCATGCCTCGACAGGTTAAAAATTAAAATGACGATGCAAATTTCTTTCACACATTCGCAAAGCACTCTTTTACAATTATTTAAAAAAATCAAAAATAAAAAAAATAAAAGATCTGTAGCGCTTAGTATTATCACTCTACCTAGGAAAGACGCACTAGCCCCTTGCACTCTTTAAAATAAATCCATGGACAAAATCATTACCGAGAACTAGCCTTAACACCCTCAAATAGAGAGGATCCATGATAGCAGATTCAAAGAAAATTATCAGTAGTTTTATGGACACGGAAAATGTTGACTAATTCATGATGCCAAGTTATTGCCAATTTTCTAACCAAACTACAGAAAAAAATACTATCAAATGACCTGATGTCTTTAACGTCCAGTCCTCGAGCAGCAACATCAGTGGCTACTAGCACTGGAGATCTCCCTGTGCGGAACTGACTCAGAACATAATCTCTCTCACTCTGAGATTTATCACCATGAATAGCAGCAGCTCCAAACTGGCGAGTAAGATTACGAGCAAGTTGATCACACATCTTTTTTGTTGAACAAAATATAATAATCTTCGACCCAGGCTCTTGAGATCTTATAATCTGCTCCAACCTTCTGTGCTTCTCCATGGGTGCCAATACTTCAATATACTATAAGGCAGCAACACAAAAACAACTGAATAATTTTTAATGACCATTTCTGTTTTCAAAAGTGTGTAGAGAAATTTTGATTAATCAAACACAAAACATCCACTAAAAATAGCACTGTACAGTATTCTCCTTCTACAATCAAGAACAGCAATCGCACAATTCATACCTGTGTGATTGACTTGTTTGCCACAAGCTCATCAACATTCCCAATATTAACTTGCACAGGATTGATCAGTAAATCTGCTGCAATCTTCCGAACTTCCTTTGGCCATGTTGCTGTGTACATGAGGGTCTGTCGGCGGGCAGGTACCTCATTAACAATCTTCCGTATCTGAGGTTCAAAACCCATGTCCAACATGCGATCAGCTTCATCCAATACCAGGTAAGAAACTTGTCCAAGGCTAATTCTCCTCATTTCAAGAATGTCGTTCAAGCGGCCGGGAGTAGCAACCACAATATCTGCTCCTCTGTCTAGTTCTTTCAACTGGGGACCCTTTGGTGCTCCACCATACAAACACTTTAAAGGAAGAGCATTTCACAACAAATGTCAATAATATTATTAGAGAGATAAGAATGTTCACTTCTATTAGAAGTGTTGGCAGTTTTACAAAAAAAATGAAATTACAAAAGAAAACCATCGCCAACTGCAAAAGTGTAATGCCTTGTTTGATAACCACCCAAATCACTTAATTTAATAGTTTAAGCACTTATTTATATTAAGTGTGTTCGATAACTTCAAAGTTTCAACCACTTAAAATGTTCAATTAAGTTAAAAATCACTTATTTTGACAAGTCAAAATAGTTAACTTAAAGTTTTAAGTTGAACATTATCAATTAATATTTTATATCCAGTACTTAGTTTTAGTAGTTATCAAACAGTTGCATATAACACTTATAATATTCAACACTTTCCAGTACTTATTTCAGCACTTAATTTTAGTTTTATCATACAGCACCTAACTACATATATAGGTGTCTACATTCCTATATGGCAAATTAATCCTAAGATCTATTAGTTAATAAATCTGGATTACATCCTTTTTTACTAGGTAAAGAAAATCAACTTACTTTTTCTTCAAAACAATGACATCTTAGTAAAACAGCATGATCCATAGCCAAGCAGGTAAAAATTACAAAAGCTTAAAGCAATAGTAAATGACCACGCTGGAACTTATAAATTATGAAACAAACTAGAAAAATGTCCAACAGCATATAATATCCAATTCTGAGGAATGTCTACTTGCAGATATTGCAAAAATACAATGGCATCCCACAATGATAATTGAAGAAAGATCTTATTAAGATATCTATTTGCTACAAAACAAGATAACTTAAGTAGCATACCGTGCATGAAATTCTTGATGACTTTCCAAACTTCACAGCTTCATCTTGTATCTGTGTTGCCAATTCTCTTGTTGGCGACAATACCAATACAGTTGGACCCAGCTGAGGGTCATTGCGGCTGCGCTTGAGATGAATAAACCCAGGAACTAAGTAACCTAAGGTCTTACCTGAGCCGGTCTTAGCTATAGCCACTATATCTCTGCTCTGCAAAGCAATTGGCCACGATTGCGCCTGAATTGGTGTTGGGGCAGAGAACCCGGCATTTTGTACCTGGAAAAAGCAAAATCCAGCAACTCCCATAAGCCAAGGAACTGGCTTCAAGATGGCTGATTTTCTTTTGGGCTTATAGAGGAGGGGCTAATGGCAGAAGAAGCGTCATCCCCCACATGCAGATGGCAAATGCTTGCTGATGCATGCTGGAGCAGGAGGAGGCCTCTTCTTCCGTTCGGACCGAGTGGCAGAGCAAATCATCACCAACAGCAGTCCCAGCCACGAACTTGGGTGATTCAGAAAGCCCTTCCCAAAAGAAAAGGTCGACCGTATAAGGGCGCTCCAAACTATATGCAAGGCCCCCACAGAGGGCAGCACAGCGTACGACATTAGCTCCTCCCAGGAGCAAATATCGCACCTGCGACAAAAAGTACAGATGGCAAAGGTATTAACGAATCTGAAACTCAACATGGGACCTTCAACAATCAGATAACTTGCAAAAAACACAGTTTCACTAACATGATTCCAGGCCAGCAAAAATTACAAGCATAAACAAACAATATATATGAACAGAAGTCCGTACCTCTCTGAGAAGCTCAGAAGGAAAGCCTGTGGAATCAAATGACATAAGAGGTGGGGGTACTTCAGCTCCCTAGCACAGGATTCAGAAAAACATTAGTGCATACTTGAAAAGCTACACAAGTCAAGTAAAGACTAAAGGAGAAACAATCCCAAGATGATGAATAAAATATGATTGTAAAATCCAAAAGTCAAACACTTGAAAGAATATATAGCTAGATATAGTAGCAGACCTAATTGTAATTAAGATCCAAAAAAACAAAAACAAGTTGCATTTGTGTACAATATAAGTGTGTAGGCAAAGAAAGGGAAAGACATTTTGACTAATAAAGGAGCCATAATATGAACTGAGTTTCAGAATAAAATCATTGTCATATTTATGCATGTTTTATCCTACATAAAATGCTATATCAATTGCATAACTTATCAAGCAAAACATCCAGTACAACTATCACACAACTTTCATCTTGTACAAGCATATTTATAGTTTATGACTGCCAGGAAAAATCAAAAGAGCAAAGGCAGTACTAAAATGCAGGCAAATTTAACATGAGCATGCTTAAAGCTGGTTTTGGAACCTAAGTTTTATTGTTGAGATTTTCTGGATCGAGTCCATTGCAAGAAAATTTTCTTTCATGTACTTGGATTGCACACCTTTCATACTGTTCCCGTATATTCATTACTTCATAGAAAGAATTTAACAAAAGGGCTTACAAATTAATATGAGTAAACTTCTATCAGTACGCAATTTATGAATGAGTGACATGAACCAAAATAAGAGTTGTGCAAAAAATCCAATGTGAACTTACAGTAACTGAAATTTCATGCCGACGGCGATAAGCCTCTGCAGACATACTGCTTCCACCAGTTGACGATCCTCTAGCAGAAGAGCCACCAGTTCCATTCACAGTTCCATCTAGGACATTTTCATATTGTTCAGCTACAGTTCTTGCACCCTGATGCAAAGTAAAGAATATCACATCATTCAATGTAGAAACCTGAAGCATAAATTAACATATACTTTTAGAACTCTCTACCTTTCCAGAGTTGAAATATAGGATGCTTGGAACAGATTGTAATAAAAAGTAACATTAACACTCAACTGACAGAGTTGATTAATAATATGTATATTTTCATGCTCTTTGGGTGCACACTTCACTCAAATTGTCAGGATTTAGTTTATACTGACATATCACATACAAACATGAATCAAGCGGAATATGTACCTGATTCCAATCCACAAGTAAATACTTGTACAACAAAACATTTGGTACAAAAAGGAAAACTCAAATGACGGAGTGCTGATTGTGAAGATTACAAATTACAAACCCAAAATTTTTACGAAACCTAATTCAGATAGAGTATAGGTCATAAGTAGATAGTTTTCTTCCATCTGAATCTACATCTCATCATAGTCAACAAGTCAAGTAACAAGTATCAAGTCACAATATAAAGTGATACAAGAAACATGCCTGACTAGTCCTTGTTCCGGCATCAGAATTTGAACCAATAGGATTTCCTCTGCCATACCTATCCTCTGCTTTTACAGGACTATAGGCACGGCGAGAAGATTGCTGAACTTGAACTGAAGAACTGACGGGCACTGAAGAAGACTTTGATGGAAAAGAAGAGGAACCAGGCCTCTCATACTGAGTAACATTAGTCTCAGGATTCCAAAAGTAAAGGTACCCAGTTTTACCATCAACTAAACCCTTCCATGGCTTGGGGAGAGTAGGGTCCTCTGGTGCATATCTAGGAGCAGCAGAGGCGGTTGCAGTAGCAGCCATTGCAAGGTAACCCACTAAGACAAACCTGCAAGAAAAAATAATTAGATACAAAGGGCACTGTAAGAAAATGCAAATCCGAAGCAAGACTAGAAGATGTATTGGTAAAAACTTAATGTCTTACTCGTCCAAAATCAGCTTAAGAAAAATACTAAAAATTTAGGGTTTACTTGGCAATGAAAATTGCAAATAATGATAAAAATAAGCAGATCATGCAACAAGAAAAATAGTTAGGAATCCATCGAGCATCATTGCATGTACGTAACACACTTGGGATGGAAGTTCATGCACTAACTCAAATTCTTTACATCATAATAAAGCAGCAACATGTCTTGCAACAAATTTGATTTCCAGAAAACCAACAATTAAGTCTTCAAACAGAGGTAGAAAATAAGAAAACAAAAAAAAAAGAGAATACAGCAACAGTCTACCAGATCTCAAAGACGAAAAGAAAGCAAATATGCAAACCGGAAGTTTCATCTACTTCCCTAACTATATTGTATAAGCAACTAAACGGACCACATAAGCCCTAGATTCCACAAGAAAAGAAGCCGAATAAGAAGTAGATTCAGATCTGGAAATATCTGTTGGAAAATTTACTTTTATAGTTTATTGATTTTATTTCATATCAAGGAACAAGAGAGGAACTGAGAAATCATACCTGAAAGTATCGTATAGAAGGTAGGAAAGAGGAGAGGAAAAATCGAGGAGAGAAATGCTCTAGTCCAAGCACAACGAAGACGACCGGCCCTCTCTCTCACTAGCTTTCTCTAACCCTCGAAAAGAGAAACGTCTGGAGGGCAGAGAACGCGTAAACCAAAATGAAAATGGTGAGTACCAAGTGAATTTATAGCATCAATATTCGAACATCCAAGCCCAAATTCACTATATTTTTGTTTCCAGGAATTTCAATCATGTTTGCAAAAGATCACAAATATATATGTTGTAAAATCACTTATGATGGTATAGGATCTCTAATAGCCTCTTAATTTGATTTTAATTTAAAATTTAAGAATGGAGAGTTAAAAATCAGATACAACCAAAAATTACTAAAGGAGCGATTTGGTTCGGACATATGTAACAGAATGGAATCAAGAAAGGAAAACAAGGACAAACGAATGGAATGGTGACTGTCTGGTTCAAATAAGACAATATATCAGAGTTGTATTTTTAACAATAATTTCTATACATACATGTGTCTGTATTGATAAATTATTCACACATAAATATAAGAATGAAAATCAATTTATTCAATCATTAAAATCAAAAGACTATGAAACATATGAAAGTGACATAAAATAAAACAAATGAAATGCGTAAAGATTTTATTTTAAATAAAATAATCATTTTAAAATAATTAAAAGTAAATACTAAAACTGAATAATATGATAAAAGAAAAATATTTTGTCAAAATTATTTTTTATGGCAAAAAAGTAAAAACAAATAAGTGAGGAACATCTGTAGTGAATTTTTTTTTCCTCTACTAATTAACTTGAAATAATGTTGAATTTGGGTGTTGGAACCTTTAAAAATGGTTTATTGAGCAAGAAATTGTGTAAAACCTCTCCTTTGCACTCACTTTCACTTAGTTTCACTCAATTTCTTTCTCTTTTCACTCAAAGTGGTTTCTTTTCTTTGAAAAACTGATGTCCTTCTTGTTGAAACACAATTTCCACACTAATTTTGATTTGACAAATCTATTTAAATTAAAATTAAAATCCCTAAGATAAATTCTCAACACATTAAATTTAAAGCTTCGATTTATTATTACTAATGTGCTTATTGAGTGTTTGGATGAATTAAATGATAAGTGTAAAAGATAGAAAGATAAAGCACATGAGATAAGTCAAGGCCCAAGGAAGTAAAGAAGTAAGTTAAATGGATCAAAGGCTTTTGGATCAACTCAGCCCAGCAGAAGGAAGAATCCATAAGAAAGCCATTGTCTTCTTCACGAAGCTGCTGACTTCGAAGACCAAAGAAGGAAGCACACAAGGCACAAGTTGACTTCCTAACTTGCAGACAAATGCTGTCCAATTGAGGAAAGATTCAGACGCAACAGACGAGCTGTCGCTATGCTGTTTGGGAATCTTTGCCAAAAATGGAAAGACAATCTGAGCCGTTCTGAGTAAAGCACTGAAGCGCTACTGAACAAGACACAGAACGACAGAGAAAACTTCATTACGATTGATCGTGACACTGGGCGCTGAGGATGAAAGGGAAAGCAGAGTCGTTTCCCTCCAACGGTTATTTCGAAATTCGAAATGACTGATGCCTTGAAGCGACACTATAAAAGCCCTGTCATTTGCTTCATTCAGACTTGATCTTCAACACGCGAAAGCTCCAAGCAAATTCATACTTGAAGTTTCAGCTGAAAGCAAAGCAATATTTACACAAACTCTTATTCTTCTGTGTAAACAATAGATTAGATCATCCAAGTGTTTTTTGTTTTAGAACAAAATATTATCAATCACTAAATCTAGTTAGGAGACTCTGAGTTGCTCGGTATTTAGCAATCGGAGTTGAATAGTGTTGAGTGTATGTATATAGAGGGCGGTACTCTATAACTGCTTGCTGACTATTGTAAAGGGTTTGTGCTCTACCTAAAAGAGCTCAGTAGTGGATTAAAGCTCGGAAAAGGAATTCCGGTGACTGGATGTAAGCAAGAGGTCGAACCAGGATAAACTGTTGAGTAGTATTCTCTATCCCTTATCTCCTATATTTGCTTGCTTTTATATTTGCTAAGAAAACGTTTAATTTAAGCATGCTGGGTTGCTTGATCTAGTGTTGTGTTCAGGAATAGACTTCTAAGTGCTATCTCATGAATACACATCAGAAATAACTTTAGTTGTTGACTAACTAAAGCTGCCTTTGATCGCACTCAGTATTGTTATGTTATTAATCCGTGTGAGAAAATACACTTCATCGAAAAGATAAAGTCGGCCTTTATACTTAAAATTGTAAATAGTTCCTTTAACCCCCCCCCCCCCCCCTAGGAACTTATTCTCATAACCCAAGGGACCAACAAGTGGTATCAGAGCGTAATAGCTCAACTTACAAGATAACACTATCTTGAGCTGATCCTTATAACATGGCTGTCAATAGCACTCGTTTCCTCCTAGAAAATGAAACAACTCAAATATTGTCTGAGGGCTTGTTCATCACCAGGCCACCTCTGTTCTTCAGGTCTAACTACACCTTCTAGAAGAACAGAATGAAAAATTTCATTTAGGCAACGAATATGAGTGCCTGGCTAGCAATAGTCCAAGGCCCGTTCATTCCATACGAAACGGTTGATAATGTAAAAGTTATCAAGGATGAGGCTAAGTGGACTGAGGATGACCTAAAGAAATTACAAAACAATGCCTCAGCTATCAATATGCTTCACTGTGCATTAGATGTTACAGAGTATAATAAGATTTCAGGATGTGAGTCAGCACAGGAAATCTGGAAGAAGCTGGAAGTCACCTATGAAGGTACCAGTAAGGTGAATGAGTCCAAGGTAAACCAGCACATGAGACTTTACGAGCTGTTTGAAATGAATGATGGTGAAGGCATCTTAGAGATGAATGCCAGATTCACTAACATCATAAATGAGCTCAAAAGACTTGGAAAGAGATTCTCGGAAGAGGAACAATGTTGAAACACATTTCCACACTAATTTTGATTTGACAAATCTATTTAAATTAGAATTAAAATCCCTAAGGTACATTAAATTTAAAAGCTTTGATTTATTATTACTAATGTGTTTGTTGAGTGTTTTGGAGTAATTGAATTATAAGTGCAAAAGAAATGAAAAGTCAAAGCCCAAGTCCTTAAGCCAAGTCAAGGCCCAAAGAAATTAAAGAAGAAAGTCAAACAGATTAAAGGCCCTTTAGATCAATTCAGCCCAGCGGAAGGAAGGATCTAAAAGAAAAGCCAATGCCTTCATAACAAAGTTGCTGACTTCGAAGACCAAAGGAGGCAGTAGATAAGGATCAAGTTGACTTCTAAATATGCAGACAAAGGTTATCCGATTGATGAAAGATTCAGACGCAACAGACGAGTTATCGCTATGCTGTCTTGGAATCTTTGCCAAAAATAGTGAGACCATCTGAAGACTCTGAGTAAAAGCAACTGAAGCGCTGCTGAACAAGAAACAGAGAGACAGAAAGAACTTCGTTACGATTGGCCGTGGCACTGGGCGCTGAGGATGAAAGGGACAGTAGAGCCGTTTCCCTCCAACGGTTATTTTGAAATTTGAAATGACCGATTGTTGAGCGATTTCCGTAATTGCACGTTTCGCTTGTCGTAATAAAAAGATATTGAACCCACAGAAAACGCTTTTTAACGAAAACTTATTTTAATTCAGTTTGATTCACGTTTTAGGTTTATGATATAGAAAATCGTTTAATTGAATTTTGGGTTTTGAGATTGAATTAATAAGAATCAGATTATAATATATGTAGAATGTTAGAAATCAATTATGTCTTAAGATTAAATTACAAGACAGGAACATTTAGCGTTTAAAATAAGAGAAGAGTTGTACTCGTTTGCATTAAGCAAAGATACCAACTTTAAACTTTGTAAAAATTATAAATGTGTAATAAACGTAAATTCCTTCAATTAAAAGGCTTTGAATCGTAGAGAACCCCCCTGGCGTTGAGTAGATTTCTACCTTGACCAAATTTATACTTATTTCCGATAAGCCGATCCAACGATCATATCGTTCGTAAGAATGAATTTGCCTAAGTGTTCAACAAAGTTTTCTTGTAAAGATTTGAATTTAACTACGTTTTAATGAAAACACCAGAACTTTACTTCGAATCATTTACCAAAGTAACTACATAAGAATATATTGAATTGCATGAACTTTTATTAGATGAAGTGTGAATTGATACAAGTTTGCCGAGAATAAAAAGCATGGAAGCATTCAAAACGACATTGGAGTTCCGGGTCGTCAATCCTTTCCTCAAACCTCGTTAGAGTTTGTCAGGCTCTAGGGTCGAATCCGCTACTTGATCTTCTCGCTGAATCTTCAGAATAGAGATGGCGTTTCTTCTACCAAAATGTAAACTAGTCTTCGAACAGATCTTAATCTAAATCTAATTGCTACTGTGTTTGTAATTAATCTAAGAACAATTTGTGCACATCAGATTGCTTTTACAGAAATGAAATCTAATCTCTGACTCATTTCTGAGTTAGAGTTTCTGCATAAATTCTGCACTAATCTTAATCATCTAACTCTCTACAACTCTGAAATCAACTCTCTATTTATAGATGTTGAAGAGTCGTTTTGAAGGGTCGTGTCCGTTGCGAAGAGACGTTTCTATCCACCCGAACATATGTGATTTTTGGAATTTAAACATGTGAAAACGTGCTGGAAAACCTGCTGATCCTACCGAGATCATGGAATCCCTGCCGAGATTAGGGGAGAAATTTCTGTGCTTCAGAACGAACAGGCAAAATGCCTCAAAAGAGCGTGTCACGACCGAGATTCGGGATGTTCCTCTCGGTTCTGACTCTGTTCCCGTCTTCCTCGTATCGGTGTGCTGAATTCTTCGTCTTTTTGGCTCGTAACTTAGGGTTTTTCCTTCGTTTTTGATCCGTTTTCGCTCCTATTTGGATTTTACCAAATATTTAGGTACCTTGCATGAAAGAAACATATTCGGACGTAAAAGTACTCTAAATAGATATAAACAGCACGATTTCATAGCAAAACTGATGTAAATATTAATGATATTTTTTTATATTTTGGGCTTAACAAATCTCCACACTTAATCTTTTGCTAGTCCCGAGCAAAATTTCACTAGATTTATCCTTTAATTAATCTCTTTATGAAAATAAAACATATATCTCTGTATTCCTTTTTAAATTAGTTAAACCGAAAAGATTAACTTCGCATGGCAAATTTATACGCAAAATACCAAACTAGCTAGTATAAAGGCGATATATCATTCGTCTTGTATTTTCAATTTTAAAATTGAAGTATTCGGGACGATATAAGCACGCATGTTATTGAGTCTTCCGTCTCAAGGCATTTCAAAGCACAAAATTTCCTTTCCCAAACCTAAACTATTATATGAATTATATTAAATGAATTAAGTACTTAGGTTAATTTATTTGCTTAGTTACGCCCGAGATAAGGGTGGTCTTGATCGTAACTTTATATGCATTTTATTTATGTTCGCTTAAGAGGTACCGACCATGCAATGGGTGGACGCAATCGTTACTTTAAACTTAAACACGTTTAATTTTTGCTTTAATTTTAACGTTCCTTCCATACCTCAATTGTGATAAGGATGGTCGCAATCGTGGCCAAAAGTACCGTTTACTTAATTTTCTTCCCTTTCATACCTCGATTGTGATAAGGTTGGTCTCAATCGTGGCCAAAAGTTAAGAATACGACTACTTGATTTAATTAACACAAGTTATAAAATTAAAATTGTAAATTGGGAAAAAGAAAAATAGCACATTCATCCTATATTAACTCAAAATTCAACATGTATTATGGCTAAAGTTTCCTTAAAAACTTCAATTGGTGTTAATGTAAGACGAAAATCAAACCGAGCTAAAAATTGTTAGTTCAATTTAATGCCTATAAACCTAATTGAAAATTTAAAGTAAGATTTATTGTATCATGAATTTTCATGATATAAAATAGAGATTTGAGAATAAAGAATTTTTTACTTAAATACATTCACTCGAGACGTTTTTACTTAAAATCGTATCGAAGATTTGTGAAAATTTTGAAAAATATTACCCATATAGAAATTTTATTTCTAACGATAAAGATAACCTAAAAATAATCATATTATTTCATATTTTAATGTTTATAAAATAATATCATTTTTGAAAAATGTTGCAAAATGTGTTGCATTTGCATAAAACAATTGTTGCGTTTTGAAAATGTTGCTTAAAAATTTATTGACATGTATTTATGTTAATATGGATGTCATTTATTCTTATTCGTTGCATTCATTCGTACTAAAAATAAAACGATATATGCAATATCTCCTCCCACACTAAATTTGGACCATGTCCTCATTGGTGCAAAAATTGATAAAACACGAAAAATTGTACGAAATAAAGCATACGAAAATAAGATAGAAAAATATGAAATATAATCATTCAACATAATAAAATTGAAATTGTACCAAACATAAAAATAAAAAGCATTGTACTAAATTTAAATTAAAAACAACAAATATAGGGAAATGAGTTATGAAAAAGAGAGGATAGAACCTAATCTTGAGTAGGTGAATCCGGTGGAGACGGTGTTGTCACAATGTTTTGACGATGGAAAAATGATAACATCCGATGTCGGGTAGACTTATGCTCTCGTCGCAAAGTGTTAATATTGGTATCCACCTCGGTGATTCGTGAACTCATCTCTTGGTTGCTTTCACAATATCATCCAACCGCAAATTCATTTGCCAGTTGTGTGCATTCATTTGGTTCAAAATTTGTTGCAAATTAACTTGATCATCAACATTGTGTTCTTCCGCAATATGCTCTTGTGCTTGTGTTTGGGCTTCAACATGCTCCTCCTCCTCACCCTCTTCTTCATCATCATCATCACCCTCTTCGGTACCTAAACCATGTGAACTAGAAGCTCCGCCACCCGTTTGACTGCTAAGGTGCTTAATACGTGTCTCATAAGAGACAAATACGGGTGGACCATCCTTAAGTAATAAATTGGCTTGAAGAAGAGCCGGGATATCCAAAAGAGGTAAATTGCCATGGTAAGTGAGGTTTTGAAAATTCGTCAATTCACCACGTGCTCCCATAACAATCCCGGTAATAAAATTTCCCAAAGGTACTTGCTTAGTGTGGGATGCGGAGGCACGGTGTAAATTGTCGAATAGCATGCCAATGCTATCATTGAAGATCTTTGAAAATACAATCAAACATAAACAAATCCCTAACTTGAACTTTAGAACTCTCAACCCTTCCAAACAAGGAGAAAGATAAAAACTTATGAAAGTAGAATAGACAATTATCCCGAATCAACTTGCTAGAGGTGTTCTTAGGGTAAAAAGTATCGTGGCCGGACAAAGCATGCCAAATGGTATGGGGACCAATTTCTTTAGGCTTTTGAACAAAATCACTAGTAGAAAAACCAAACATCTCACCCATTGCTTCATAATCAAGTCTATAAGTAGTACCATTATTCCTAAAGGTGATAAATCTTTTCCTCTTATCATACTTCAAAGTGCGGTATAATCTAACATCGGAAAATAATTATGAGTAAGTTATTGAAAACTGCTCCAAAATACCCGTAGCACCCAAAACAAAAACCCGTAATTAAATGACCAAAGGAACTTGCTTAGTGGTTGAAACAGAAACATGGACTTAATTGGCAAAAAGCATTTCAATGTTAATCTACCATGAAACCCTTGAAGATGTAATCCAAAATGAACAAATAAATCCTGACTTGGAACCCTTTACCTTTTAACATGCCCAAAAAGAAAATAGGATAAAAATTTATTGAAAATAGAAATTACTATTATCCTTAATGAGCTTGCTAGAAGTGTGCTTGGAATTAAATTCATCTAATCCAACTTCATAAATTCAACTTAAATCCCTAAATGTAATCCTCTCATGCTTTTTAGCATAGGAAAGAGTAACCAAAAAGTCAATAATGGCTATTGCACTATGCGTTATGTCCATAAAAGTGCTTGTACAATTATTAGAGGTAGAGGAAACCTTGTGAGTAACCTTCTTATGTCTAGGCATGGTGTTTAAATGTCGGATTTATGAGGGGAAAAAATAGAAAAACTGTGAGAAAGATAGAAAAATAGAGGGTTAGGTTATGGAGTTTGTGTAAGGGATAGGTTTATATAGGGATAAAAATAGGTGTTATGAATTAGTGTAGGAATAGGAAAATGTTGAAAATGGATCAAATTCATGCCTATACTCGTCCTACAGGTCGTGTGTCGCGACCGAGATTCCGGAATCTCGGTCGCGACATGAGCTTTTCAAGGAGAATTATTTCTCCTGAAAGTTCAGTCTTCGCTGTTTGTGTAGGGATTCTGAAATCCCTACCGAGATTCTAGACCTGGCAGCTTATAAACGCGTATTTGAACGCCGATTTTATCTTCTCGTCTTGCAATTATGTCCTATTAATGAATGTATTAAAACCTGTAACTTTAAAAACATAATTAAAACATTAAATAAAGGAAAAACCAAAGGTTTCACTTTAATAAATATTGAATAAATGAAACAATTAATGTTGGGAATTAATGTTAAAACATGAATGTTCTTTGATGAATTGATTCAAACAATGAACGTTCTTAATGAATTAAATTGAAACATGAATGTATTTTAATCATAAATGTTACAATTAATATTCTAATTAATAATGAGAATACAGATATATATACGTGAACATAAACAAAGATGTAAACAATAATCGAACATTTATTGATTTCACATAAAATCAAACATACAGATTAAAAAAATAAAAAATATATTTACAGGAATTGCAAAAACAAACCTATATACAAATAATCACAAACAAACAAACTCATTAAAAATTAAAATTATATGGTATCCTTATGAATTTGAGATTTTCATGCTGTAGGCCAAAATTTCCATTTTCTGACATTTTGAACTTGCTAAATTTATTTCTTCTTATACTAATGTTTCTTTAATGATTTTTAATACCCGAAAAAACTCAAAAACAAAACTAAAAATTAAATTAAAGGTTGGCCTTAAGGGCTTTCCTCAATCTAAGAGTAATAAAAATATATAATTACATGAAAAATGGAACTAGTATACACAATCAGAAAATTAAAAATGTTCAAGCAAGAAGTTAAAAGCATAGAAATGATACAGAAACATAATACTGTAAATACAACAAAACAAATCTAATCTAGTCTGTAGTAATTGAAATTCCACGTTCTTGTTCTTGGTTCATTTTTACTTGAATTTTTAATGTTTTCTCTCGTGAAGAAAGAAATCAAGAACTAAGAACTCGAAATAATTAATATTAGTGTTTGACGAATCCGTCGTTCTCCAAGAACTCGAAATTAAGGACTGAAAAATGTTCATTCTCGTTCCAAAGAACGAAAAATTTATATTTAGATACAACTAATAAAATTCGTATATCCAACTTTCTCGTTCTTCGAACGATAAGTATATATCAAACCTTCTATTTAAAATATGTGAAGAATCCACAACATTACTGTAAAAGAATTTTTTTTTAACCGGATGAATTAAAACAAATAAAGATTTCAGAAATTTTAAGAATAAAAAATTGCAATGTTGAAAAATATGTGAAGATTTTAATTTGTTGGTTTCAAACCAAATTTATACTTATTTCCGATAAGCCGATCCAACGATCATATCGTCCGTAAGAATGAATTTGCCCAAGTGTTCAACAAAGTTTCCTTGTAAAGATTTGAATTTAACTACGTTTTAATGAAAACACCAGAACTTTACTTTGGATCATTTACCAAAGTAACTACATAAGAATATATTGAATTACATGAACTTTTATTAGATGAAGTGTGAATTGATACAAGTTTACCGATAACAAAAAGCATGGAAGCATTCAAAACGACATTGGAGTTCCGGGTCGTCAATCCTTTCCTCAAACCTCGTTAGAGTTTGTCAGGCTCCAGGGTCGAATCCGCTACTTGATCTTCTCGCTGAATCTTCAGAATAGAGATGGCATTTCTTCTACCGAAATGTAAACTAGTCTTCGAACAGATCTTAATCTAAATCTAATTGCTACTATGTTTGTAATTAATCTAAGAACAATTTGTGTACATCAGATTGCTTTTACAGAAATGAAATCTAATCTCTGACTCATTTCTGAGTTAGAGTTTCTGCATAAATTTTGCACTAATCTTAATCATCTAACTCTCTACAACTCTGAAATCAACTCTCTATTTATAGATGTTGAAGAGTCGTGTTGAAGGGTCGTGTCCGCTGCGAAGAGACGTTTTTATCCACCCGAAAAGACATGATTTTTGGAATTTAAACATGTGAAAACATTACTGGAAAACCTACTGATCCTACCGAGATCATGGAATCCCTGCCGAGATTAGGGGAGAAATTTCTGTGCTTCAGAACGAATAGGCGAAATGCCTCAAAAGAGCGTGTCGCGACCGAGATTTGGGAATCTCGGTCGCGACCCAGAATCTCTATCGAGATTCGGGATGTTCCTCTCGGTTCTGACTCTGTTCCCGTCTTCCTCGTATCGGTGTGCTGAATTCTTTGTCTTTTTGGATCGTAACTTAGGGGTTTTCCTTCGTTTTTGATCCATTTTCACTCCTATTTGGATTTTACCAAATATTTAGGTACCTTGCATGAAAGAAACATACTCGGACGTAAAAGTACTCTCAATAGATATAAACATCACGATTTCATAGCAAAACTGATGTAAATATTAATGATATTTTAGGTATATTTTGGGCTTAACACCGATGCCTTGAAGTCTCACTATAAAAGGCATGTCATTTGCTTCATTCAGACTCGATCTTCAACACGCGAAAGCTCTAAGCAAATTCATACTTGAAGTTCCATCTGAAAGCAAAGCAAAGCCATTTTACACCAACTCTTATTTCTGTGTGTAAACAATAGATTAGATCATATAAGTGTTCTTCCTTTTAGAACAAAATATTATCAATCATTAAATCTAGTTAGGAGAGTCTGAGGTGCTCGGTATTTAGCAATCAGAGTTGAATAATGCTGAGTGTTGATATATAGAGGACGATACTCTGTAACTGCTCCTTGACTATTGTAAGGGGTTTGTGCTCTACCCAAAAGAGCTTAGTAGTGGATTAAAGCTCAGAAAGGAATTCTGGGGACTGGATGTAGATAGGAGGCCGAACCAGGATAAACTGTTGAGTAACATTTTCTATCCCTTATCTCCTATATCTGCTTGCTTTTATTTCTGGCTAAGAAAACGTTTAACTTAAGCCTGCTGAGTTGCTTGATCTAGTGATGAGTTCGGGAATAGACTTCTAAGTGCTATCTATTGAATCAACATCAGAAACAACTTTAGTTGCTGACCAACTAGAGCTGCCTCTGACCGCACTCAGTATCATTGTGCTAATTAATCAGTGTGAGAAAATACAACTCACAATTTAAACAAGCCAGCTTAATACATAAAATTTTAAATAGTTCCTTTAACCTCCCCCCCTAGGAACTTATTCTCATAACACAAGGGACCAACAAAAGACTTTACCATAAATAGAGAGACAATCTAACGCATACCGACCGGAAGTACCTGCCACCTGATTCAGACAGAAAAGGCAATGTTCTCATTGGCCGAAGACACTGAGTACTGACGAGTGAAAGTGACAGCAAGCCGTTTCCCTCCAACGGTTATTTTGAAATTCGAAATAACCTGTGCCTCAGATGTCACTATAAATAGGCCTCTCATTTGCTTCATTCAATGCAGATCTTCATTGTTAAGCCCAAAATATACCTAAAATATCATTAATATTTACATCAGTTTTGGTATGAAATCATGCTATTTATATCTATTTAGAGTACTTTTACGTCCGAATATGTTTCTTTCATGCAAGGTACCTAAATATTTGGTAAAACCCAAATAGGAACGAAAACAGGTCAAAAACGAAGGAAAACCCTAAGTTACAGGTCAAAAATATTCAGTAAGGAACTCAGTGTTGAGCTCCCCCATGATAGTTGACCTTTTCTTAATTTCTGAAGATTCTCCCCCATAAGGGTTGAACCACTGACTTAGTTTTACTTTAAACATTTTAAGGTTTAATTAAGTAGGTCTAAAGTCAGCTTCAGAAGAAGGTCAGCACTTGGAACATTTTGTCTTTACTCAGTTTTGATACTTGGTTAAGTGGAAGATTAAGTTCAGTTATCAAAGTGGAAGTAAGTTGAGTAAGTTAGTTGGAGCTGAGTAGTTTTACTCAATGGCCAAGTACTTGTACAATTTTTTATGTTCACAAGTTTTAGTTTACTTTGTTCAATGAGTTTTAAGTAAGTAGACATTTGAGAAAGGCCATGCATTAGATCAACACAGCAGATAAGCACGAAACAATAAGTAAATAACTCAGTTTTTTTAAGAAGATACAATAATATATTAACTCAGTGAAACAAGAAACATAGCATCAACAAACATCAAGATTACACAAGTTAAAAAACATCTATTTCCTAATGTTGACTTGAACTTGGTTAGATTTGGGTTTGGTTTGCTGGGTAGGCTTCGATGTGTCTTTTCGCTGAGTCTGTGTGCTGGGGGGGACAGCAGAAGTTGATCCGAGATGTTTCTTCTGTTGAGTTCCTTCTGCCGAGTGCTTATTTTTCTCCCCCGTTTTGCCAGCATCACCAGACTGAGGGGGGAAAGCATAGAACTGTCCCTTTTGAATAGCACGAGTCAGTAGGGTTGAGTATTGTTGCATTTGACTTGTACTTTCTTTGAGACCTTGAAAGACCTGTAGACCACCTGCCATGCTAGATGCTGGAATTTGCATATGAGTACTGATGACACTGAGTATGAACTCAAGTGACTTCCCTATCCAGGTAATAGAGTCGGTCATCCTAGCATAGGAGTGATGATACATCTTGAGCATGGAGGCATCATAGATATGGCGCTGAGCGTTCTGATGTCGGACGTGCTCAAGGGTCGATCGGGCATAGTGCAGGATATCATTGGTCTTGACTTGGTCAGTTTCCATTTCTTCTCGGGTCAAGCTGAGTATGCGCACAACCTCAACTACTTGTTTAATCATGCACTGAGAAGTGGAGGAAACAAGGTCTTGAGCTTCAGTAAGCTCAGTGGTCAGCTTTGTGAAGTGTTGGGTCACTTCAGCAGATTTGGCGATCGTTGAGTTTGCATCAGATAAAGCATTGAGCTTTCCTTCAATGGTATCCATGTGGTGAACCATGTGTAAGTGAAGTTTAGCCATTCTAGTTGCAAACTCCTGCTTGGGCTGTTGAGCAACCATGTTGGTAAGGACACGCATTAGCTCCTTAAGACCTTTGAGTTCAGTCAGAAGTTGTATAATGGTGGTCAGTTGAGTAGGCTGAGCAGATGGACACTCAGCATCAGGTGCATGAGTTCGTTGAATGTCCGCGATCAGTTCTTAAGCAGCTTGAAGGATCCTTTTCCCAGAGTTTGAGGTAGTGAGGAAGCTTAGAGGATCAGCTGCGGATGAGTTCTGGTTAGCAGTGGGTGTTTGGAGATTTGGGTGTTGTACAGAAGTTAAGGTGCCAGGTTGATCAAGTGAAGGTTGAGCAATGGGAGTGGCATCCTCAGTGTTGATTCCAGCAGCAGGAGCTGACTGGTTTACTAACTGCTCAGTAGGAGGATTGGTTTACGCAGCAGTAGTATCTACCTACTCAGTGTCAACCTAGAGTTGATTTGAGACTTGAGGCTGAGGCAACTCAAGGTTGTCTTTAGCAGGAGTGTCTTCGGTTACTTGCTCGTTAAGTTGAGCACCAGAAGCTTCGATCACTTGCTCAGTAGAAGATGGAGCAGTGGTGTCGGTAGAGATTGGGCCCTTAGTGGCTTTAGCGTTGGCATGTTCCTGTTGGCCAGAAACAGAGGCTTGCTTTTCCTTGATTGGTGGAGTTGGTTCAATTGGTTTTGAGAAAAAGTTGAACTCCAACGCAGTTAGGTCAACAATAGGGTCACGAAGCGGGGAGTCATCCAGAACATCAAATACTGGTGGTTTGCGTGAATTTCGCTTGAACCGTTTTTCACTGCCTTCCTTTGATAGTTTTGGAGAAGGAGTTTGATCAGCAATGATGGGTTTTGTTGATGCAGGAGAAGCATCTAGATGAATGTCCTCAGCGGTCTTTTCAACAGCCGTGTTCTTAACAGGAGACTCAGCTCCTTGCTCATCAGCCTGCACTTCGGCAGTTGAGTTGCTGGGTTCATTACTCCTTGTGTTCTTAGCAGAGACATGTTTCTCCTGTTGACCACTAGAAGTTGTCTCAATATCGAGTTCCTGTTTTCACAGGAAGAAGGAGTTCTTTAGGACAACAAAGTCCAGTGGAGTTGCATCCAAAAGGGTAACTCCAGAAGCCTTCTTCCTCTTTAGGGGTTGCTCAGTTTCCTCAGGTTCGTCCTCAACCTCTTTTACATGAGCGGGTCTTTTCTGTGCAGAGTTAGTGGGTTCAGCTTTCTTCTTAGTAGACTCAGTAGGTGGGGGTTTGGTCAGTATCACTTTCACTCTCTTGACCGTCTGAGCAACAGATTTAGCTTGTGGTGCGGAGGAGTCGGCTTTCCTCTTTTTCCCTTTGCTGGGCAGCTCATCTTGCTCTTCCTCTTCTACCATTGTTTCCTTTCCTTTCTTGGATTTGGATTTGAAAGGAAAGTTGTGTGCTAATTGATAGCGTAAAACGTACGGTAGAGTTTCTACGATGAAATATTTATATTATGATAAGTGCGTTATGACTATGGATGTGATCTTGCTAAATGCTCTAGCTCTACTGTACGCCACAACTTAGGGGCAAGTGTACCCCGTCGTATCAAGTAATAATCCGGTTAAGACCGGGTATCGAATGCACGGGATTTATAACTACAAGTATTAGACGACTCGGTTTTATACGTTATCTAAGCGGTGAATACTTTGAGTTGATTCGGGGAACAACTATAAACTACTCCTAACTACGGGTGAGACAAGTTTATATAGCAAAACTCTACGAAATGATATGGATAGCGATAAGTTATAAATATGACGAATAATGACTCCCAATATATAAACGGTTAATGTTTCACTCGTGCAATGACGACTATGTGTAGTGTGACCGATCCGTGAAGTGCTTAGACTACGTGGTTCCTAGTCAAGGTGTGTCTAATGCTTGGGACCAGAAATTAGGGCCCGTAAGTTCCGTGGTTTGTCAATTCCTACGGTTTTTGGAGCATCACTTCCGGTAAGGCAACACCTATATGAATCCCTAAAGATAGCCCGAATGGCGTCGGAAATCGTGTTCTCCTACACAATAATCAATTACGAGTATCAAAACAAGTAGCAAACATCAACAAAAATATAGAGAAAGAGATTATGAATCATAAATTATAAATATGAAGAATGTAAATGTGAATTACAACCAAGCCTAGTACATAGGAAGAGTGCAAGCTAATTAGCAAGTGAAAAGGGAAGAATCCACCCTCGGAACTAGCTAACCGGACTCAAGGCCGTCTCTTAGGACTTGGAGGTGGAACTTTCGAGCTTGGTGGACGGAGATGGAACGGAACTTTGATGGAATGCCGGGGATCAACGAACAAGCTCTCAAGGTGGAAGAGATTGCTTATATAAACTACAATCTCACACTATCTAACAAGAACTATACTAAAAGTCTAAGATGTAAGATGTAAGGTTCAAGATTACAAGATTAAGAGATTCCTAAATGAGTGCTAGTCACTCTTATTTATACACATCAAGCTAGGGCAAAGTTGTAATTTCATAAGGCACAAGCATGGAGGAACATGATTTTCTGCAGATTTCCCATGATACGCCTCGCGTATGGTGGAGTACGCCCCGCGTAATTGCCCATTCTGTCAGAAATCTCCTGCATGTGGACCAAATCCAGATCTTGTTGTCTCAATCACGCCTCGCGTGGACTGGGATGCGCCTCGCGTGTTTGAGTTTCTGAGATTTTATTGCTTGATTTGGCCCTTTTACGCCTCGCGTAGTCGAAGCACGCCCTGCGTAAATGAGTCTCTGAGATTTTTGCATTGAAGAACTTCCTTACACGCCTCGCGTGTAAGGTGGTACGTCCCGCGTAGGGTAGTTGACTCAGGGAGACCATGCAGTCTGACTTTCAGGATTAGGCTTATCATTTCTGACACATGTTTCCACGCCTCGCGTGGTGGTTGATACGCCCCGCGTATTGGTGACTAGATCCCAAGTGGTGCCTGTGGATTGAACAATTATTTCTGACCAAATGTTCCACGCCCCGCGTAAAGAGAGGTACGCCCCGCGTATGTTGGTGGAATTTCACTCATTGCTCGTACCTGAAACACAATTCTCGAGAGCCGAGTTAGCTTGACTTATTTTATTTCTAATTAAATCAAAAATAGGGAAAATTAACCGTAAGTACGGAATTTATTTTTATTTCGCTATTTTAATTAAAACACTCTATTTTTGCAATTAAACTTATTTATTTCATCTAAAACTAAGCCGTAAATCACGCTAAAAGATAGGGACGAAACGCCCCTATCAAACCTCCTCGGACTTTAAAGTTTTACTTGTTCTCAAGTAAAAGAAATCGAAAGACAAGGGATTGAGATTATTAAGAAACAAACCATCGGTTGGTTTTACTAAGTGCGTGATTCTGAAGCTAAAGTTTTATACAAAGTTTTCGGCAAGCACCTACGCAAACAAATGAGTGACCAAAACTTGTTTGAAACCTCCATGATCAAATTTAATAGGCAATATTAACGGGGGTTGAACATCTTTTGAGAACCCGATAGTACCTCACCAAGGGATTTCACTCTTACGCTCAAATTTTGGTGGGTCGGTGTTTTTGCACTTACTCGAAGTCACTTTGAGTTTGCATTTTTATCCGGATTTTTCCTCCTATGTTATGGTCTAGGTAATATTAAAAATGAACCCGGAGCGGGGTTGTAATGTGGGTGGCTTTTTAGTGGTTAATTTTTGGAAACTCGAGTTTAAACACCATTTTGATGATCGCACCGTGCTTTTATTTTGGCCTTAGCAAGTTCGTAAAATAATATCGAAATTGCTCGGTTGGAGCTTGAGACTACCTTTGTGTTTTTCTTTTTCTTTTTGTTTTGAGAGCGGCACAAAAACGATTTCGAGGACTTATGGCGCTTACTTATCAAGGCCTTGGCTTATTTCGGGTGCGATTTGATTTTGTTGGTATTTAAACAAGAGGAAAAAGGGTTAATTGTTAAAAGGGTATTAACAAGAAAAGTCGGTTAATAGGCTCGAGGGGGTTTCCTAGAGGTTGATGAAAACGAGAAAAATAAATTAAGAAAAGAATTAGACTAAGTGGGTTCGTTTTATCATCTATTGCCATTTTAACCAAAATAAGTGTACTTAACCCGGTATTAGATGCAAACTCTATGAGTCGAGTGAAGTCAAAGCTCTCAAAAAGTTGTGAAAGAAATAGAGTTCTCGTACGAACTCTTTTAAGCTCAAAATTACCTCACAAAATTTCGGGTTAATTGTGTACGTTCAAGTTCTCGTCAAATTTTCAACTATCCCGTTTTTATTGCTTTTTTGAATTTCATTATGGAGATGACCTGTGGGTTAGGACTCAATACTTTTGTTTAGTACGAACCTAGGCTTTGCATAAATTCTAGAGTTTCGGAATTAAGACTAAAATTTCTTACTAAAACCGATCCTTTGTATTAATGTCTTTACATCTAAGGACAAATAACAGAACTTTTAATTGATTTCCGAGGGGGTAGTGTGTCGGAAAAATTAAAGAATCAATAAATTAGTTTAATTATTTTGTTGTTTATTTAATTTTTTTTTATTATTTTTTTTGTTAGTGCAAAACAAACGGTAAGTGCGGGGTTGCACGGCCCTCCGCGTTATTAAAATGATGCCTATTCCAAGGGCGTCGCAAAAGAAAAGAAAAACAAAAACAAAAATAAAGATGGAATTTTAAATTAAAAATAGGACCCTTGAAGGTTAGGTCATATGCGAGGCGTGCCCAGGGGGGCGCCCCACGTAGGAGGTGCATTTTTAGCCATTTTTGGCCAGAGACTCAAATACGCGGGACGCAGTAAGAGGGGCGCCCTGCGTGTTTGAGTTTCTGGGCGAATTATACAAGAGAAATGGTGATCACGCGGGGCGTAAAAGGGAGTACGCCCGGCGTGAGTTGCCAAAATGGTGCCAGAGACTCAACTGCGCGGGGCGTGCTGGTGTGTACGCCCCGCGTGAGAAACTTAGATTAGTATGGGATTTGTTTTTTTTTCTTTTTCGTTGATTTTAATTGAAGAAGATAAAAAAGAAAGAAAACAAACGGATATGATACATATATACAAAGGGTTGGAGGAACGCAAACCGAGGCTACATTTAGAGTCGGAGTAGCTCGACTTTCTCATGATGTGTGCATGCTTACGGTGTTTGGAGGAATGTGGCTTCGCCGTGTTGTGGAAAAGTGCCTCCGTAGTATATTTTCAGACGGTGGCCGTTCACCCGGTGGGTTGCGTTGTCGGAACCTTGGATGTCGACCGCTTCGGACGAGTGGGCCTCAATAACGGTGTACGGTCCCGACCACCGACTTTTTAATTTTCCTGGGAACAGGCGGAGGCGAGAATTATATAGGAGGACTTGGTCTCCTTTGTTGAATTCCCTGATTTGCACGTGCTTGTCATGCCATTTCTTCGTACGTTCTTTGTAAATCTTGGCATTTTCGTACGAACCGAGACGAAGTTCATCAAGGGTATTGAGTTGGAGGAGACGTTGATCCCCCGTGGCCTGCACATCAAAATTTAAAAATTTCAGAGCCCAATAAGCCTTATGTTCCAATTCCAGCGGTAAATGACACGATTTCCCGAAAACTAAACGATAAGGAGACATCCCGATAGGCGTTTTAAACGCCGTGCGGTAGGCCCAAAGAGCATCATCGAGCTTTAGGCTCCAGTATTTCCTAGAGGAACTAGCCGTTTTTTCTAAGATACGTTTTAGTTCGCGGTTAGAAACTTCTACTTGCCCGCTAGTTTGCGGATGGTAGGGTGTGGAGACTCGGTGTGCAACCCCGTATTTTTGTAAGAGTTGGTCGAATTGGCGATTGCAAAAGTGGGAACCCCCGTCACTAATGATAGCTCGAGGGGTTCCAAACCGAGTAAAGATGTTTTTTTTTTATAAATTTCCCTACCACCTTGGAGTCGTTTGAGGGTAAGGCAACGACCTCCACCCATTTGGAGACATAGTCAACCGCCACAAGAATGTAGGAGTTGTTATGCGACTTAGGGAAAGGCCCCATAAAGTCTATCCCCCAAACATCAAAAAGTTCGCAAACTAGGATCCCTTGTTGGAGCATTTCATGTTTACGGGAGATGTTCCCGCTTAGTTGACAAGCGTCATATGATTTGACGAAGTCTTGGGAATCCTTGGACAAGGTAGGCCAATAAAAACCACATTATAGAACCTTTGCCATGGTCCGACTAGGGCCAAAGTGGCCTCCCGGCTCTTGGGTGTGACACATATGCAACACATGATTTACCTGTTCTTCCGGTATGCACCTACGAATGATATTATCAGCACAAGATTTAAACAAGTAAGGTTCTTCCCAAAAATAGTTCTTAGCATCGTGAAAGAACTTCCTACGCTGCTCGTAAGTAAGGTGCGGGGGAAGAATATTACCGACTTTGAAGTTCGCCATATCGGCGTACCAAGGTAAAGGTGTTACCGCATAGAGAGTTTCGTCGGGAAAGGTCTCCTTGATCTCCACAACTTCCGGAGATGCGGCTTGATCGCTTTGTAATCGGGAAAGATGGTCGGCTACGACATTCTCCACTCCTTTTTTATCCCTAATTTCGATGTCAAATTCTTGTAGGAGTAGAATCCACCGTATCAATCGTGGTTTGGCATCCTACTTAGTCATTAGGTACTTGAGAGCTGCGTGGTCAGTGTATATGATAATTTTGGATAACACGAGATATGATCTAAATTTATCGAAAGCAAAAACTACAGCAAACATCTCTTTTTCCGTAATGGAATAGTTTTGTTGGGCTTCATTGAGCGTTTTGCTCGCATAAAAAATGGGGCGGAAAATTTTATCCACTCGTTGGCCCAAACAAGCACCTACAGCCAAATCACTTGCATCACACATAAGTTCAAAGGGGAGACTCCAATCGGGTTTCACCATGATGGGTGCATTAATTAGTTTTTCCTTTAGCGTGTTAAATGCAAGCAAACATTCGGAGGAAAAACTAAATTCCGCATCCTTTAAGAGGAGTTGGGTCAAGGGGGTTGCTATTTTAGAAAAATCTTTAATGAATCGCCTATAAAACCCTACATGACCTAAGAAACTCCGAATCCCTTTAACATTGATTGGAGGAGGCAATTTCTCAATTACCTCAATCTTGGCCGGATCGACCGCGATTCCCTCCCCGGACACCTTGTGTCCTAAAACAATACAATCTTGAACCATAAATTGACACTTTTCCCAACTAAGAGCTAGGCTAGTGTCCTCACAACGTTGAAGGACTTTATCAAGATTGCTCAAACAAATTTCGAAGGACGACCCAAAAACAGAAAAATCGTCCATGAAGACTTCCATGAAATCCTCAATCATCTCGGAGAATATAGTCGTCATGCACCGTTGAAAGGTGGCGGGAGCGTTACAAAGCCCAAACGACATCCGCCTATATGCAAATGTCCCATATGGACAAGTAAATGTCATCTTTTCTTGATCCGAAGGATCAACGGGGATCTGCATATAGCCGGATAGGCCATCGAGGGTACAAAAGAATTTATGTCCCACCATTCTTTCCAACATCTGGTCAATGAACGGTAAGGGAAAATGAACTTTTCGGGTGGCCTCATTAAGTTTCCTATAATCAATGCATACTCGCCACCCCGTTATCTTCCGTGTGGGAATTAATTCCCCTTGATCATTTTCCATCACCGTAGTGCCCCCCTTTTTGGGGACGCATTGGACCGGACTAACCCACGGACTATCAGAGATATAAAAGATTATACCTGCGTCGAGGAGTTTGATTACCTCGGCCTTCACTACCTCTTTTATGTTGGGGTTAAGTCGTCGTTGCGGCTTCACGGAGGGTTTGACTTTGTCCTCCATAAAGATGCGGTGTGTGCAAATGGTGGGGCTAATTCCTTTAATGTCTTGAATGGTCCATCCAAATACGCCCTTGTATTTTTGTAACACCGCAACCAATGCTTCCTCCATTTCCGCTGTCAAAAGTGAAGATATAACAACGAGTAAGAAATTAGGAGGTTGTAAAAACACATATTTTAAATTAGGAGGCAAGGGTTTAAGTTCCAAAGTCGGAGGCTCTTCGAGAGATGACTTTGATTTCGCTTTGCTATCCCGGTCCAAACCCTCAAACCGGCTCCTTGCCAACAGACATTGTTCAATCTCGGAGGAGTACTCAAATGGCTTGTTCAATGGCTCCTCATCCAAATGCTCATTACCATCTATTTCCGAAGAGGTTCCCGTTGAAGACCTATCACAAAAATTCTTAACAAAAAGATCAATAGAGTCTACGGAATTTAGAAAGTTGCAATCCTCCATGGTATGAGACGGGAATTTCATGGAGTTGTACATGTTAAACTCTACCTCTTCGTCTTGCAACCGTAGGATGAGCTTACCTTCGTGGACATCAATGAGAGTCCTACCCCTTGCAAGAAATGGTCGTCCTAGGAGGATTGGTACCGAATCGTCTTCCGCCATGTCGAGCACCATAAAATCGGTGGGGAAAATGAACTTGTCCACTTTCACTAAGACATCCTCCACAACTCCCTTTGGCCGGGCAATGGATCTATCGGCCAATTGAAGCGTTATATTGGTAGGCTTTGGCTCTCCCAAGCCGAGCTTTCTAAACACAGACAAAGGCATTAGATTGATACTAGCACCTAAATCACATAAAGCTCTACTAAACTCAACATTTCCAATCGTTCATGGGATAGAAAAACTTCCTAAATCCTTGAGTTTAGGTGGGAGTTTATTCGTTATAATCGCGGAGCATTCCTCCGTAAGCGCTACCGTTTCGTTGTATTCTAACTTCCTCTTTTTGGCGAGGATTTCCTTAAGAAACTTCGCATAGGTGGACATTTGTTCTAATGCCTCCGCAAGCGGAATGTTAATGTGAAGTTTCTTAAAGATTTCTAAAAACTTGCCATATTGATGGTCCAATTTTTCCTTTTTAAGTCGTTGTGGAAAAGGGAGCTTCGGTACGTAAGCCCCAATTGGATCACACATATTTTTATTCTTATCCGAGGAAGTCGTGGGTTTCGGATCCGAACCGGGGTTGCTTACCACTTCCGGTTCATCACTTACCTTTGGAGCGGTTGGAGTTGCCTTTGGAACCGGTGGCTCCAAACCCTTACCACTACGGAGAGTTATTGCTTGTGCGGTCTCCCGGTTCTTGGGTCTCGGGTTTTGCTCGGTGTTAGTCGGGAGAAACCCATGTTGTCTCTCTTGTTGTTGGCGACTTAATTGGGCCACTTGATGTCCCAAATCCCTGCAAAAAGCCTCATTGTCAGCAAGACGGGAAGATATTTCCTTGAGGAGATTAATTACCGTGGAGTCTTGCGCATTGCTAGGAGGGTGAGAACTTTGTCCTCCTTGGGCATTAGGGAATTGGCTCAAACCTTGCTCCCTGAACTCATTATTGAATCCGGATGGGGGTTTCAACACCTTTTGATTGTTGCCATAAGACAAACTCGGGTGTTGGTGTCGAGGCCTCCATCCGCTGTTATTATTATCACGGTGGTGATAAGCATTCGAGTTATGATAGGAGTTGTAATTAGAATTATACCTCGGTTTTCCCCCTACATAACTTACGCTCTCGGCATCGCCGGCGAAAGGGCTTCCAGCTTGACAATCCTTACCATGGTGGTCACCACCGCAATGTGAGCACAATAGGGCTTGTGCTGTATTCTAGAGGCTTAATTGCGCCAGTAAGGCATCTAGCTTTTTACTTATCTCGCTCATGGAGATCTTAGGAGCCTCGTCTTCTACGGCAAAAGTTTGATGTCGTGAGGGCCCGGCAAGCCGATCTTCTTGCCATTGGACACTTTTCCTAGCTAATTTGTGGATGAGCTCGTAGGCCTCGCTTGCCGATTTTCGAAACAAATCCCCACCTGCGGCAGAATCAATAGTTGCACGATTAGTGGGAGTTAAACCATGGTATAAGGTACTTACCAAATCATGCTTAGGAATGTCATGGTGGGGGCAGTTTCGGAGCAACTTCCGGAACCTAGCCCAAGCTGAATGGAGGGCCTCGTATTCAAGTTGCCTAAAGGACATGATATCGTTTCTCAACTTAACCGTTTTGGAAGGCGGGAAGTAGTACGAAAGGAACTCCTTCTCGAGCTCCTCCCACGATGTGATCGATCCCGCCTCCAACGAGTGCAACCACTCCAACGCTTGTCCTGTCAAAGAGAAAGGAAATAACTTTAGTTGGATGGCCTCAACCGGAACACCGTTTTGCCGAGAAGTTTCGGTACACATAAGAAATTTATCAAGGTGTTCGTTAGGGTTTTCATGGGGTTCCCCTCCGAATTGACCAAGTTGTTGGATTAGTTGGATCATGCTAGTCTTTATTTCGTATGTGTCGGCCGGAATGGTGGGGGCAATGATTCCATTGCGGTTTTGAGGTCGGTGCGGAGCAAGGATCTCCATCATCGAGCGCATGTCATTGCCTCCACCATTTCGGTTGTTATTCACGGGTTGCACCGGCGGCCTTTGGTTGAACTCGGGCTGGTTAGCTTCATTGTTGAGGTTTGCCATTTTCTCTCTCCGAATCCTACAAAGAGTACGTTCAATTTCAAGATCAATAGGAACGAGAGTATCACTATGAGATCGGGTGTGCATAAAACAAATAAATAAAACAAAACACGAAAGAATTTTATTAGTAACAAGTATATATAAACAGTATATATAAACAATTTATACAAAAATAATGCTTAGATTAACAACAAAACGTTTTTGTCTAATATTGCAAGAAATTATAAATCCCCGGCAACGGCGCCAAAAACTTGATAGCGTAAAACATACGGTAGAGTTTCTACGACGAAATATTTATATTATGATAAGTGCGTTATGACTATGGATGTGATCTTTCTAAATGCTCTAGCTCTACTGTACGCCACAACTTAGGGGCAAGTGTACCCCGTCGTATCAAGTAATAATCCGGTTGTCGATTTTCGAAACAAATCCCCACAATTCGGAGGAGTCCATTATGAGTGAATCCATATTCATTTAGATAATTCAGGAAATCATTTGAAAGATGTTCTCTGCGACGATCTGATCGAAGCACTATAATATTCTTTCTTGTTTGTTTTTTCTTACTTCATTTTTGAAGCATTTGCACTTTCTCAAAAGCTGTTGATTTATGCTTCATCAAACAGATGAATCGATAACTAGTATGATCATCTTATGGAGCTAATGAAGTGACTGAACCTTTCTCTTGCTTGTGTTGACATATGATTAGATGCATCTGAATGTACTAGTCCTAGAGTGTCTGATACACATTCTCCTTTATTGCTAAAGGGTGTCTTTGTCATCCTTCCTTTAAACCAGACTTACATGTGTCCATTGATTCAAAATCAACTGAGTCTACAAGCCCATCTTGATGAAGCTTGAACATGTGTTTTTCGTTTATATAGGCTAAGTGACATTCCCACAAGTAGGTTGAATTATCTATCTTTTAATTCCAAACGTAAAAGCACCATCCTGACCTTTCTTCTAGAGAAAGTTTAAGTGCTTCTTACAGTTCCTGTTCCAATTCCTTTCTTTACCATATTGGTGGCATTCCCTTTCGGCTTCTTGCTTTTATTGACTTGGGTTTAATGCATTTGTTCTTCTTAGAATCTTTAGAATTGGGAGACTTCCCTTTTCTCTCGTGAGATCTCTCAATAACAAGTGCTGACATCACTTTCTTAAAATTTGGGCTCAACTGACTTGAGCATATTCCAGAGCTCTTTTATAGAGGTCTCTAGGTTATTCATTTTACAGTTCATGATGAACTTATGAATAAATCTCCAAGAGGGATCGAGAACTAAGTCGACACTTAATTCATTATCCATTACAAAACTAATACTAGAAAGTTTTGGTGATGTAGTCAATCGTCTTGACACCAAGTGCCATAGCTGCAAGTGTGATACATCCTGTACGTTCGTCATCTGATTGGTGCTTCTAGTAAACATCAATCTTTTTGACAGGAGCATCATCTACTAGGGCATTGGACATCGGCATGCCCAATCTTTTCGAACTTCAAAACAATTTTGAGTTTGCCAAAGTAGTCGGTGAATTTTGAACTATTCAATTTGTTATCGGTTAAAATATTATGTAGATCCATTTTAGATATGGTGATTCAGAGTATTTACTTTAACTTGAGAGTGAGATAGAGTGACGTATGTTTATTCATTTGCTTTAAAGTATATCAATTTAAAATTATAGGTCTTTTAATTTCATTTTAAATTGCTCCCACTATTTTGCCAAATTAATAGCCCTCCATATTAATTCGAAGAATTTCACAAATCTTTTAGTGAGCTAGGATCCTAACTCCTGAAATTTCACCTTGTGTTTACTCAACAAGCTAGTCTCATTTGTTAGGTAGATTCATACAATCAATCACATCAACAATGCGATTCCTAGGTTATTGGGTTACTAAGCACATTAGTAACTAATATGTTATTCATATTAATCCCAACCATATTGCCCATTAGTTTATGACAACATGAGTTTACCCATCCAATTATCATAATCTAATTTAAGTATTACCCCATATTCATGAAAAAACGATTTTCGATAATTCAGGTGTTACCATAAGACCCCGAGCTTGAGTTTACTCAACAACCTAAAGGCCCCCAGTACTGCCGGCTGAATTATAATATTAGGGAGGGGCAATCGATTTTAATAACTTCCTTATTTACTTAACTTTTAATTAGCGAGGGATTTTTATTATTAAGTCTCATAATCTAGCCTAGTCTTGATTTGCTTTAGCATACATCAGACACATACAATTTACATTGGTAGTTATGGACATATCATCTAAATTATTCCGTTGAGCCAGAAACGGAATAAAGGTCACCCTATGGTAAATACTAACTATTACATATTTATCCTCCAGGTCCTCCGTCTTTTCCTTGGCGCCTTGATATACAACAATATTTAATTTCTATACTACTTTAGAATACTTCAACTAATTTGAAGGGATTTAGGTGAGAAGAGAAATACAATAGAGAGTAGATAAGGCAGGACACGTAGGCCCTATTTTCCAAAAATACCAAAAGACTAAATAACTATTATAGAGGGTCCAAATATGTCCATAACTCCAAACATGCAAAGACTCAATTAAATAAATTTAATTGGTTGATTACATAAACCCTTTATGTAATATTTAAGTTAATCAAATTAAACTTTTAAATTAATTTCACTATTAAATCAACCTTTTAATTAATTTTGTATCATTTATATTTTGTTAAAATGTATCAAATATAAACTTAATGAGATACTCAAAATATAAACTATACAAGAAATTAATTATTTGTGTTCAATTATTTTACCAAGATTATTTAACGTGTTTAATTCAACCGTATCACATACAAATAATTAAACTTTGTAAAATCAATTCCAGAACATAAAACTTTTAAGACGAGAGATTATACATCATTGTGTTTAATCATTTTACCAAAACCGTTTAACGTGATTAACTAATATATCAAGTATATTTATTAATCACAAAACGGTTTGCAAAATCAAATTAAAATACATACTATCACCATATCCTTTTATTAATTATAACAATTAATAAATTCATATGGACTGATTTGTTGTTCCTAAATTTTAATTTTGTATCAATGAAATAGTTTATCTAATTAATCGTATCTTAATTAGACAACTGAATTCAATCTATACAAAAGTAGGCAACGATTAAATCATGTGGATCAATTAATTCTATATATATCAAATTTAGTTTTCTGAAAAACAAATTATTTTGAAAAATAAAACAGAAAACCTCATAACGGGGACGAAAATCGGATTCGTCCCCATCGCGGATCATATCCGCGACGTTGGGCGATATTGCTGCCAAAAGGGCAGCAATTGCCGCCCAACAAATAAATTAGAGTTGGGGTCCAACTCTTTTAAAGAGTTGGACCCAACTCTAATGAGTGTAATTCGTGTGATGTGCGAATTACATATACATTTTTTTAATTTATTTATTATTATAAATTAAAACTAATTTCAATTTATATATTTATATATATTTATAAAATCTAATTTATATTTATATATATAACCTTTTCAAATATATATCTAATTAATCGATTCTAACCGTTTCGTTTAAATTGTTTTAACAAAATCAAAGTTTTTCAAAGATTAATCTAATTAAATCTTTTAACGATTCAAACTGTTAAACCCTTAATCCACAAAACACGTATATCACATATACAAACATCGTTTTAATCAATCGTTTAATTCTACAAATCGCTTTGCAAATTAACCGAATCATAAAACATCTTAATCTCATCTTAACCATTTATCTTTAGATTAATTAAAGAAATCAAATTTATTAATTAACCTAACAATAAATCTATTCAATCTGATTGAAAACCCTTTTATTTTCATATATGAAATAACGGATTTAACGCAGGCTCTGATACCACTGAAGGAAAATAGGCTAACGTTTGGCAGCGGAAATATAAAATTTTTACCTATTTCCTTTTCCCAAGATCCGTTAATCGTTATTTCATATAAGGAGAGATTGAACATAAATACCTTTATGACGATACCTATGCATGATTTTTAGATTTTCATCTTGCCTGGTATTGTCTTGGAGAAGATGACGAAGGTCACTTAGTTTGACCTCCTCAATCTCATCACATCGCCTACTGAGTGCTCATACTTTCTTGTTACACTTTTTGACAAGTGTGTAGAGATCACTCGGGGCATTAATCATTTCATTTCTGGGCAGGGGTAGAGTCATTACCTCAGTTGACCGTTCCTCATTATCAGATGCACATGAGGGTTCAGCTTGCTCAGAAGGGCAGGGGTCAGCAGACTCATCAGCCATGAAGCAGATGTTTGCTGACTCAGTGGCTTCAGCTCCTGATGAAGATGATTCATCACTATCACTCCAGGTGGCCACTATTGCCTTTCTACTGCTTTTCTTGTCCTTCTTCAAGGTAGGACAACTTGACTTGATATGGCCAGTTTGGTGACATTCAAAGCATGTGATGGGCTTTGAACTTTCCTTCTTGTATTTGCTGTCGCTTGACTCAGCTTTGTAATTGTCATTTCTCTTGAATGGCTTCCTGTTGTATTTGTCATTCTTGCGAAATAGCTTCTTCATTTTTCTAGTGAACATGGCCATTTCTTCATCGTCTGATAAGTCACCATCAGTTGAGTCAGCTTTCATGATAAGAGACTTTTGCTTCTTGTCCTCAGCCTTCTCCTTCACCTCAAAGTTCTTCATTGAGATCTTATGGGTCAGCAGAGATCTAATAAGCTCATCGTACTTTTAGGTGGTTAAGTCCTGAGCTTCCTCAACGGCCATCTTCTTCGCTTGCCAGCTTTGGGGAAGACTCCTCAGTATCTTCTTCACTTGTTCTTCCTCAATGAAGTTCTTGCCGAGTCTCTTGAGCTCGTTGATTATGTTGGTGAACCTTGAGTTCATCCCAGAGATTCCTTCACCATCATTCATCTCGAACAGCTCGTACAGCCTCATGTGCTGGTTCACCTTGGATTCCTTGACCTTGCTGGTTCCTTCATAGGTGACTTCAAGCTTCTTCCAAATCTCCTGTGCTGACTCGCAACCTGAGATTTTATTGTACTCTGTAGCATCTAGCGCATAGTGAAGCATGTTTGTAGCTGAGGCATGGTTTTGCAGTTTCTTGAGGTCATCCTCTGACCACTTAGCCTCTTCCTTGACGAGCTTTTACCCGTCAATAGTTTCATAGGGAACAAATGGGCCTTGGACTATTGAAAGCCATGCACTCATATTTGTTGCCTGAATAAAAAATTTCATCCTGTTCTTCCAGAAGGTATAGTTAGACCCAAAGAACAGGGGAGGCCTAGAGATAGATAATCCCTCGGGGAGTATCTGAGTTGTCTGATTTCCAAGGAGGAAACAAGTGCTGTTCTCAGCCATTACAGGGACCAGCTCAAGATAGTTTTATCTTGTTTAGTGGGCTGTTAAGCTCTGATACCACTTGTTGGTCCCGTGTAACGTGACAATATTAGTTCCAAGGGGGGGTTAGGAACTATTTAAAAAATTTGTCCGTTAAGGCTGACTTGTTTTCTTACAAGACTTTAACTTAGTCTTTAAGCACAGCGGTACTGAGTAGCTTTAGACACAAGCTTAGTCAACTAGTGACTAAGACTGTTTCTATTCTTGAGTCAGGAGATAGCACTTAAGTCTATTCCTGAACTCAGCTTCTCAGTTCACTCGACTCAGCGTGTGTTCATTTTAGTGTTTTACTAGGCAGTGTTTAAGCAAGCAAAATATAAAGGAGTTAAGGGTTAGAAGGATATTACTCAGCAGACGTATCCTGGTTCGGCTCTTCGCCTACGTCCAGTCCCCGGAATTCCTTCTGAGCTTTTCAGAATCCTCTACTGAGCTCTTTAAAGGTAGAGCACAAACTTTTTACAATAGCAACTGAGTATATAAGAGTACCCTTCCTCTATTCCTCTACTCAATCCTATTTCTACCGCTGAGTACTATGACCGAGTACTCAGCTTCTCCTTTCTATACTTCTAGAAATGATAAGTGTTTTCTGTTCTAAACAACAATTGCTAAGAACACTTTAGATGAACTAAAATCACTCTAGACTTTTACACAAAGATTGGAATTGGTGTAAGATTTGTTTTGCTTTTCTAATACAGAACTTCAAGTATCAATTTGGTCAGCGTTTCGACTTGATTGAAGATCTGCATCGAATCAAGCGTTTGAATGGCCTATTTATAGTGACACTTGATGCACCGGTAATTTTGAATTTCGAAATAACCGTTGGAGGGAAACGACTTCCTGTCGTTTTCAATTAGTACGTGCTCAGCGTCCTCGGCCAATCAACTTCTTGTATCTTCTGTCTTCGACAGTACAACTTTTAGTCAGGCTGGTCAGAATGTTTCCACATTTTTGGTAAAGTCTTGCAGACAGCTTCCTGCGTCTTTTGAACTTTACCCAAAGTAGAAATACTTTGTCTCCAAGTTTGTTCAGGTCAGAACCTGACTTCCTTGTCGCATAACTCAGCAGCTTTATCTTGAAGCTTTTGGTCGAAGGCTTCTCGATCCTTCTCCTTGCTGGGCTTGCGTTTTGTTCAGCTTGAGCTACGTTTTTGTTCAGCTTGAGCTGCGTTTTGATCTTCTTGGGCCATGTGGCTTTCAGATGTTGACTTGGGCTTGACTTTCTCTTGTGGGCCTTTGGACTTTACAACTTAATGTCTTATGAATTAAAATACTCAACATTGAACAAACACATTCGTACAAATAAATCAAAGCATTTAAATTTAATGTATTAGAATATTTTTATCATGGAGATTTAATTCTTCTTAAATAATTTTGTCAAATCAAAATCATGTGGAAAGGTGTTTCAACAGAAATTCAGCGCACCGAAACAAGGATGACGGAACAAAGTCAACACCGGGAAAAAAACTCCCGTGTCGCGATCGAGATTCCCTAATCTTGGTCGCGACACACCTTTTTTTTGGCATTTTCCCTTGCGTTTTGAAGACCAAAATTTTACTCCCACGATCTCGGCAGGGATTCCTCAGTCTCGGTAGGATCAGCAGTTTTGTCAGCACAATTTACACATGTTTTAAATCAAAGAAACACGTCTGTTCGGGTAGATAAAAACGTCTCTTCGCAGCGGACACGTCCCTTCAACACGACTCTTCAACATCTATAAATAAAGAGTTAATTTCAGAGTTTAATGTTGAGAGATTAATTAAGATTAGTGCAGAATTTATGCAGAAATTTTGAGTCAGAAACGATTCAGAGTTAGAGTTCATTTTTGTAAAAGCAATTTGATGTACACACATTGTTCTTAGATTTCATTACAAACACAGTAGCAATTAGATTTAGATTAAGATCTGTTCGAAGACTAGTTTACATTTTGGTAGTAGAAATATCATCTCTATTCCGAAGATTCAGCGAGAAAATTAAATAGCGGATTCGACTGGAGCCTGACAAACTCTAACGAGGTTTGAGGAAAGGATTGATAACCCGGAACTTGAGTGTCGTTTGGAATGCTTCCATGTTTAATGTTCTCTGTAAACTTGTATCAATTCATACTTCATCTAATAAAGTTCATACTTTTCTTTACATCTTTATGTAGTTACTTTGGTAATTAATCTGAAGTAAGATTCTAGTGTTTTCATTAAAATGAATTTAATCAAAATATTTACAAGGAAACTTAGTTGAACACTTGAACAAGTTCATGCTTACGGATGATATGATCGTTGGGTCGGCTTATCAGAAATAAGTGTAAACTTGATTAAGGTAGTAATCCACTCAACGCCAGGGGGATGTTCTATGGTTCAAAGCCTCTTAATTGAAAGTACCTTCGTTTATTACACATTTATAATACTTACAAAGTTTAAAGTTGGTATCTTTGCTTAATGCAAACGAGTACAACTCTTTTCTTATTCTAAATGCTAATGTTTCTGTCTTGTAATCAAATTCCAAGACAGAATTGCTTTCTAAACTTTTGACATAAAACTTCTAATCTGATTCTTAATTACCTCAATTCAATTTCAATCCAATCCAATTAAATTAACGATTATCTATTTATTAAACCTAAAGACGTATTTAAATTGTACATTAATAAGTTTTTGTGAAAAAATGTTTCCTGTGGGATCGATATCTTTTTATTACTACAAGCGAAACCGTGCACTTGCGGAAATCGCTCAACATTCATCAAGTCGAAACCCTGACCAAATTGCTACTTGAAGTTCCGTGCCAAAGCAAAGAAAAGAAATCTTACACTCACTCTCATTTTGTGTAAAAGTCTAGATTGTAATTCATCTAAAGTGTTCTCTGTAGTTAGAACAAAATCTTTATCATTTCTAGAGATTAGAAGGAGATACTGAGTTGCTCGGTTATAGCACCCAGTGGTAGAAATAGTATTGGGTATAGGATATAGAGGAAGGTACTCTGTATACTCACTGACTATTGTAAGAGGTTTGTGATCTACCTGAAAGAGCTCAGTAGTGGATTAAAGCTCGGAAGGATCCCGGGGACTTGACATAGGCGAGAGGCCGAACCAGGATAAATCTACTGAGTAACATTTTCTAAACTCTTAACTCCTTATCTGCTTGATTTGAACTGTGCCTAGTAAAATACTAAAATATATATACTGAGTTGTGTGGCTTGAGTACTGAGTTCAGGAATAGACTTCAGTGCTATCTCCTGACTCAACGATAGAAGCAGTCTTAGTTACTAGTTGACTAAAACTGCCTCTGATCTCACTCAGCACCACTGTGCTAAACGACTAAGTAAAAGTCTTATTTGAAAAAGAAGTCAGCCTTAAAGAGAAATTTTTTAAATAGTTCCTAACCCCCCTTTGGAACTAATTCTCTCACGTTACACGGGACCAACATGTATAAATAGTCTCTTGTATCTAAACCCTAGTTAGATAGAATTAGGTTACTTAATTAGAGTTTTATTCTAAATAATACTCTATAAATATTATCTATAATTATATCTAAATATAAAGATAATATTTAGTTGTTTGATAGAATAATAATTAGAAGATATAATCACATTAAACCTCCTAATTTATTTATCCTATAATTAATTTAACCACAATTACAATTCAATTATAATTGTCTCAATAAATTAATGTCCATGTATATTTAATACATGTAAATTTCGGCCCCCCTCTTATTGGGCCTTAAAAACTATTTTGAACTTCCATCTATTAATTACTATCAATTCCTCTTTTGGTTCTAAGTCTTACGTGTGACCCATGTAGGTTCTTATTGCTACTAGCCGTATACAACCATTAAATTAATTTCCCAAAATTATATTCAATCTTTGTATAATGGAATGAGTGCGCGGACTGTGAATAGCAGAACCGTAAACATTCCCCCAGAGCTAAAAGAAGACAGGTTGATTCCGTCGTTGACCTTTTCGCATTAGGTCCAGTATAATTCGATCATTTATCAACTACATCCTTGAACTGAATCTTATGACTATGGATAATGTCAAGTCACATATAACGAGACGTTCATTTTACTTGTACAAGCCGAGTTAACTCCGAATAGATAGATTAAGTGAAATCTTTATTTCAACTCTTAATCCATCACCTTACAAGGATTTGGAGTCAAGTCTTCCACACGCGATCCTTGGACGTATCTTCTATTTGTCAGGAGTGACATGCTCAATCCAATATTAACTATTCTGCAATTACTTTATGTGATACCCAACGCCTGCCCGCACACACTCAGGGTCCTCCCTGTTATGGATCGTGTTTGAACAGAGTCAAAGTATCACATTCCAAATCCAGAATCACTAATTAATATTCCTTTGAGTCTGAGGATTACTTATACCTACTAATACCAATGTGATGAACATGTGACATAGGATAAATCCATCCATCCTGTTATCTCAAGTCGGGTCCCCAATCCTAATGAACTCCTTCACCGGATCCATGTAACTGCCCAGATATCCACATATCTGAAGCTTGTTAGATCAGCTCTCTGTTCACAACAGAAGACATTATTACATGCAAGTCTTAACAGTATTATGTCAATCCTTATTCAAACATATTACTTGACTTGGGGTGGTTTTAAGTTTATTAGTTTATTATAATGTTTTGTCTCACTTCATGCTTGTATGAACACTTTATAATCACTTTAAATAAACTTAAGGGTTTTCTTTTATTTGACTTATTTAGTTCTTAAAAGTGATTGCCTTTATATATAGTTGAAAACCATATCTTATTAGAACAAATGATATAAAAGAACAATTCATTTACAGTTGGTTTATATCCTACAACAATTGACTATAGGACACTAAACCCCAACATACTCCCACTCGGACTAAAGCCAATTGTTTCTAAAAACATTCCCATAAGCGTTCGCATGATGATCATGAACCTTTTGGGGGTAAGGCATTCTTTAATTGGATCTATAAGATTGTCCCTTTATGGGCAGTCTTTTAATTCTCACATCTGCTCTCGTTGTTATCTCTCGGTAGAGATAGTAATGACTGAGGTAGTGTTTGGACGTATTATGAGACTACGGGTCCTTGGCAAGAGCAACAGCTCTATTGTTAATCTCATTAATAATGGCAGGTACCAAACCTAGTTCATTAATGAACTTCCATTCCAAACTTCCTTTCAGCTACTTCCGAAGCTGCTATATACTCTGATTTGATCTTTGGCTCGGCTACGGTTTCATACGTGGAACTATTCCAGCTAACCGTACCTCTTTTAGAATAAACTTGTATTTTGTGAAATCATCTTTATCTGTTTGATGACTTATATCTGAAAGTCTCCAACTTTAAATTTATCATCTCCATGTACTCGAAACATGTCTATAGTCATTTTAAGTACTTAAGAATGTCTTTAACGACAATCCAGTGACCATCACTTAGATTGACCTATAATCGACTTTGTCATGCTTAAAGCAAAAGCGATGTTAGGTCTAGTGCAAAATGCTTTGAGCACTTTGTCAACGTATTTAGACTGGGAGGGGTCAAGCAGTCTTCTCAATCTATCTCCATAGATCTTAATCCTTAAGATGTAATATGCTTCTCCTAAGTCTAATATGGAGAATTTTATCCGATAACTAAAATTTTCACCGATTGTAATATAGCTACGTCGTTCCCATTAGTAGAATATCATCGATATATAATACTAAGTAAACGACCAAGCTCCCACTAGTTTACATGTAAGGCTCATTCGAGCTCCCACTAGCTTACATGTACAGTTGTAGGTCCATCGTCTAACACAGGAACCTCTTCGTCGTCTCCCACTAGAAATCCAAGGATTTCATCGGCTCCCACTAGAAATCCAAATCTCTTTGGGATTTGATGAACTCGGCCAAACCTATGAGTTAGTAATGTCACCAATGCCTCATCTTGTGAGACAGATTCGGGTTCCGCCATCGCTTCCGCTATTTCAGCCAATCCTTCCTTTTGAACTTCATCAAGTTCAATCACGCTTTCTACTTGTGTTTCTAGAAGAATTTCTTTCTCTAGAAGTATAACGTCTTTGGATACTGTTACTTTTAATCATCCGAATAATAGAAGTAATATCCGACTTTTCTTTCGGATATCCAATGCAGAAGTATTTCTCAGATTTAGAATCTAACTTATCTGATGTTATGTGTTTAACATATGCTGACCACCCCTAAATTCTCATGAAAGAGAAACTGGGTTTCTTTCCTATGAACAATTCAAATGGAATAGAACTGGCAGATTTTATGGATACTCGGTTCAAGGTAAATAGGGCGGTTTCCAAGGCGTAGCCCTAGAACATCTTTGGAAGATAGGTTGTGCTCATCATGGATTGTACTACATCTAATAGGGTACAATTTCTCCTTTCAGATACATCATGGTGTATACGGAGGAGTCCATTGTGAGTGAATCCATATTTAGATAATTCAGGAAATCATTTGAAAGATATTCTCTGCCTCGATCTAATCGAAGTACTTTAATAGTCTTTCTTGTTTGATTTACTACTTCATTCTTGAATCATTTGAACTTTCTCAAAAGCTTCTGACTTATGCTTTAACAAGCAGATGAATCAATATCTGGTATGATCATCTTATGAAGCTAATGAAGTGACTCAACCTTTCTCTTTACTTGTGTTGATATATGACTACATACATTTGAATGTATTAGTCCTAGAGTGTCTAATACATATTCTCATTTATTGCTAAAGGGTGTCTTTGTCATCTTTGTTTTAAACAAGACTTACATGTGCCCATTGATTCAAAATCAATTGAGTCTATAAGCCCATCTTGATGCAGCTTAGACATGTGTCTCTCACTTATATAGCCTAGGTGACATTTCCACAAGTAAGTTGAATTATCTATCCTTTTAATTTCAAATGTAAAAGCACTATCCTGACCCTTCTTCTTGAGAGAGTCTAAGTACTTCTTACAGTTCTTCTTCCATTTCCTTTCTTTACTATATTGGTGGCATTCCCTTTTGGCTTCTTACTTTTATTGACTTGGGTTAATGCGCTTGTTCCTCTTGGAATATTTAGAATTGGGAAACTTCCCTTTTCTCTTGTGAGATCCCTCAATAACAAGTGCAGACATCACTTTCTGTTTCTTTGGATTAGGCTCAACTGACTTGAGCATGTTCAAGAGCTCTTTTAGAGAGGTCTTTGAGTTTATTCATCTGGCAGTTTGTGATGAACTTATGAATAAATCTTTGGGAGGAATCATAGAACTAAGTCGACACTTAATTCATTATCCATCGTAAATCCAATGCTAGAAAGCTTAGTGATGTAACCAATCATCTTGACACAATGTGCCACAACAGAAGAACCTTCTTGCATCTTGGAGCAAAACAACAACTTTGCCATCTCATATCTTTCGCATTGAGATTGTTTCTCAAAACACCTCTTTCAAGTGCATAATCATGGAATACACATCCATGTTCTCATGTTGCTTTTGTAGCTCTAGTGACATAGCTGCAAGTATGATACATCCTGTACGTTCGTCATCTGATTGGTGCTTCCGGTAAACATTAACCTTCTTGATAGGAGCATCATCAACAAGGACATTGGGTATCAGCGTATCTTAATACATACCCAATCTTTTCGAACTTCAAAACAATTTTGACGGTGGGTATCAGTGTATCTTAATACATATCCAACAATTTCGAAACCTCAAAACAATTTTGAGTTTTACCAAAATAGTTGGTGAATTTTGAACTATTCAATTTGTTATCGGTTAAAATGTTATGTAGATCCATTTTAGATATGATGATTCAGAGTATTTACTTTAACTTGGCACAGAGAGTGAGATAGAGTGACGTATGTTATTCATTTGCTTTAACGTATATCAATTTAAAAACATAGGACTTTTAATTCATTTTAAATTGCTCCCACTATTTTGCCAAATTAATAACCCTCAATATTAATTTAAAGAATTTCACAAACTCTTTGGTGAGCTAGGATCCTACCTAGTGAAGTTTTGCCTTGAGTGACTCAACAAGCTAGCCTCATTCGATAGGTAGATTCGTATAATCAATCACATCAACTATATGATTTCTATGTTATTGGGTTACTAACCACATTAGTAACTAATACATCTTGTTATTAATCCCAACCATATTGCCTACCAACTTCGAACAACATGAGTGACTCATCCAATTATTCTAGGTTAGTTTAAGTCTTAACCTTATATTCATGAAAACAAATTTTCAATAATTCAGGTGTTACCATAAGACCCCGAGCTTGAGTGACTCAACAATCCAAAGGCCCCCGATACTGTAGGCTGAATTATAATATTAGGGAGGCAACTATTTTATAACTTGCTTATTGACTTAACTTTTAATTAGTGAGGGATTTTTATTTTAAGTCTCATAATCTAACCTAGTCTTGATTTGCTTTAGCGTACATCAGACATATACAATTTACATTGGTAGTTATGGACATATTATCTAAATTATTCTGTTGAGACAAAAACGGAATAAATGGTCAACCCTAGGGAAATACTAACTATTATATATTTCTCCTTCAGGTCCTCCGTCTTTTCCTTGGCGCCTTGATTTACAACAATATTTAATTTCTATACTACTTTAGAATACTTCAACTAATATGAAAGGATTTAGGTGAGAAGAGAAATACAATAGAGAGTAGATAAGGTAGGACACACATGCCCTATTTTTTAAAAATACCAAAAGACTAAATAACAATTATAGAGGGGTCTAAATATGTCCATAACACCAAACATGCAAGGACTCAATTAAATAAATTTAATTGGTTGATTACGTAAACTATTTATGTAATATTTTAGTTAATCAAATTAACCCTTAAATTAATTTTACTATCAATTTAGTCCTTTAATTAACTTTACTATCAAATTAACCTTTAATTAAGTTCTCCCTCACCACTTGCTTTCGACTTTCTTAGCCCACTCTGATCTTGATTGGTTTACAGATGGAGTTAGTGGGAAGTTGTTGGCTGACCTCGAGCATGGTGATATTTTCTTTGCTATTGTCTGTCACCAAATTTGGTATTGGAGGAACCAAGAGATTTTTGAAAGGAAAACTGTCATTCTTCCTAATTTGAGAGAGTTCTTCGCGGGAAAACTATCTAATATTATTGATAGCTTCAAAGGAGATGCACTTGCTAGTTCTACCCAAAAGAAAAATTTTCACCTCTTTGGCTGGTGTAGGCCTAGGGAAGGAGTGGTAAAATTGAACACGGATGGTTCCTGCCTTAATAACGGTAAAATATCTGCAGGAGGTGTTCTAAGGGATGATGGGGTGCTTGGCTGTCTGGGTTTATTCATAACCTGGGCATGAGTTCATCCTTTTCGGCTGAACTTTGGGGGATTTTGTCTGGCCTAAGACTGACCAAGAGTCTGGGGTTGAAAAAGTTGCTTGTAGAATCTGACAACCTCGAGGCCATCAAAATGATCTCCGATAAAAAAGCTATTTGTTTAAATAGCCAAAATTTAATCAAATGTATTAGAAGGCTTTGTTCTTCCTTTGACTTCATCAGCTTCAGCCATGTCTTCAGAGAGCAAAACCGGGCAGCGGATCGTTTGGCGGCTGATGGGCATGAGCGGATGTTGGGCGTCATAACCTTATCTTCTCCTCCTGATTATTTATCTTGTCTTCTTTTGGAAGATGTAGTGGGGGTTAGCTTCCCTAGGTTAATCTTTTTGGATTTTTTTTTTGGTTTTTTGTTTTTTCTTTCCCGTTCCTACAAAAAAAAAGACACTCAAAATATAACTATACAAAATATTAATTATTTGTGTTCAATTATTTTACCAAAATTATTTAACGTGTTTAATTCAACCGTATCACATACATATAATTAAACATCAAATAACTTTGCAAAATCAATTCCAAAACACAAAACTTTTAAGACGAGAGATTATAAATTGTTGTGTTTAATCATTTTACCAAAACTGATTAATGTGTTCAACTAATATATCAAATATAATTATTAAGCACAAAAACGGTTTGTAAAATCGAATTAAAAACACACATAATTACCATATCCTTTTATTAATTATAACAATTATAAATTAATAAACTTATATGGGCTGATTCGTTGTTCCTAAATTTTAATTTTGTATGAATGAAATAGTTCGCCTAATTAACCGTATCAAATAACTTTAATTATACAAATCAATTCAGTCTATACAATTTAAAACAGACAACGATCAAAATTAAGTGGATTAATTAATTATATATATATATAAGATTTAGTTTTCTGAAAAATCAAAATATTTTAAAAAAATCAGAAATGCAAAATAAACGTGATGGGGACAAAAACCGAATTCGACCCCATGGATCGCATCCGCAACACTGGGCGGAATTGCTACCACAAGGGCAGCAATTGCCGCCCAACTCCAACTCTTAATTGAAAGAGTTGGAGTCCAACCCTTTTAATTAAAAAGAGTTGGACCCAACTCTTCTCTTTCCTTTTTCTTTTATGCGAACAATAGCTTTTAGCTGCTGTTGGCAACCTTTTTTTTTTTTAATTTAAATTAAAAATTTAATATATATATATATATGTGATATACGTGTTTTGTGGATTAAGGGTTTAACAGTTTGAATCGTTAAAAGATTTAATTAGATTAATCTTTGAAAAACTTTGATTTTGTTAAAACAATTTAAACGAAACGGTTAGAATCGATTAATTAGATATATATTTGAAAAGGTTATATATATATAAATATAAATTAGATTTTATAAATATATATAAATATATATATATATATATATATATATATATATATTTATAAAACTATTTTATATTTATATATATAACCTTTTCAAATAATTAATCAATTCTAACCGTTTCGTTTAAATCGTTTAACAAAATCAAATTTTCAAAGATTAATCTAATTAACTCTTTTAGCGATTCAAACGATTAAACCCTTAATCCAAAAAACACGTATATCACATATACAAACATTGTTTTAATCAACTGGTTAATTCTACAAACCCCTTTGTTAATTAACCGAATAATAAAACATCTTAATATCGTCTTAATCGTTTAATATTTTCATATATGAAATAACAGATTTAACGCTCGCTTTGATACCACTGAAGGAAAATAGGCAAACACAGGCACATTGGAAATATAAATTTTTTTACCTATTTCCTTAAACCAAGATCCGTTAATCGTTATTTCATATAAAGAGGGATAGAACGAAATACCTTTATTGACGATCTATCTACAGTTGCAAACGAAGTGCCCATAACTCTTAATATCGGGTTCCACGAACACAAACAAAACAAACAATCAAACGATTAGAATCTCAACCAAAGAATAACAATCAATAAAAATCACCTCTAATAAATCAACACAAGATCAAAGAGAATAGAAGGTGATAGAAATTAATCGGATGGAAGCGAGCGGAGTAAAATTCTTCTTCAACAATTGGTGGCCGAATTTTCTCTCTCTCCTTATTAGGGTTGGCCGAATTTCACAATTAAGGGGGGGTATAAATAGCCTCTTGTATCTAAACCCTAGTTAGATAAAATTAGGTTACTTAATTAGAGTTTTATTCTAAATAATACTCTATAAATATTATCTATAATTATATCTAAATATAAAGATAATATTTAGTTGTTTGATAGAATAATAATTAAAAGATATAATTGTTGGTCCCGTGTAAAGTGAGAGAATTAGTTCCAAGGGGGGGGTAGGAACTATTTAAAAAAATTCTCCTTAAGGCGGACTTATTTTTCAAATAAGACTTTTACTTAGTCTTTTAGCACAGTGGTGCTGAGTGAGATCAGAGGCAGGATTAGTTAACTAGTAACTAATACTGCTTCTATCGTTGAGTCAGGAAATAGCACTGAAGTCTATTCCTGAACTCAGTGCTCAAGCCACACAACTCAGTATATATATTTTAGTGATTTAGTAGGCATAGTACAAAGCAAGTATATAAAGAGTAAGAGTTAGAAAGTGTTACTCAGCAGACTTATCCTGGTTCGGCCTCCTGCCTACGTCTAGTCCCCGGAATCCTTATGAGCTTTTTAATCCACTACTGAGCTCTTTCAGGTAGAGCACAAACCTCTTACAATAGATAGTGAGTATACAGAGTACCTTCCTGTATATCCTATACCCAATGCTATTCTACTATTGAGTGCTATAATCAAGCAACTCGATATCTCCTTCTATTCTCTAGAAATTGATAAATGTTTTGTTCTAAGTACAAAAGAACACTTTAGATTATTTACAATCTAGGCTTTTACACAAAATAAGAATGAGTGTAAAATTTCTTTGCTTTGCTTTGGCATAGAACTTCCAGTAACAATTTGGTCAGCGTTTCGACTTGGTGAAGATCTGCATTGAATGAAGCAAATGAGAGGCCTATTTATAGTGACATCTAAGGCGCCGAAATAACCGTTAGAGGGAAACAACTTTCTATCGCTTTCACTCGTCAGTACTCAGTGTCTTCGGCCAATGAGAACGTTGCCTTTTCTGTCTGGTTCAGGTGGCATGTACTTCCGGTCAGATTGTCCCTCTACTTATGGTAAAGTCTTCTAGACAGCTTCTTGCGACGCCTAAAACTTTCCTAAAGTGGAGTAGCTTTGTCTCGAAGTTATTCAGGTCAACTGCTGACCTGTCTTCTATCCGTTCGACTCAGCAGCTTTGACATGAAGTTGTTAGAAGCTCCTTCTGGATCCTTCCATCTGCTGGGCCGTGTTCTTCAAATGAGTTGGATCTGTTGGATTGGGCTTTGACCTTCTCTTGTGGGCTTTTGGGCCTTGGTCTTTTAATGTCTTCTTATCTTATTAATTTAATTACTCAACATTGAACAAACACATTAGTAGTAAATAAAGCAAAGCATTTAAATTTAATGTGTTGGAATATTTTTATCATGGGAATTTAAATCTAATTTAAATAATTTTGTCAAATCAAAATCATTGTGGAAAGGTGTTTCAACAAACTCCCCCATTTTGATGTTGGCAAAAATATTAAATTAGGAACTTAGTGTTGAGCTCCCCCATGATTGTTGACCTTTCCTTAACTTCTGAAATTCTCCCCTATAAGGGTTGGACTACTGACTTAGCTTTACTTTAAACATTTTAAGGTTTAATCAAGTAAGGTTGAGTTCAGGGTCAAAAGAAGGCCAGTATTGAGAACCTACTTACTATACTCAGTTCTGATACTTGTTGAATGGATTCTTTTAAAAGAGTTCAAATATCAGAGTTGAAATTGTACTGAGTTAGTCTAAAGGTTGCTGAGTGGAGTTACTCAGTCGCTTATACTTGTATAAATTTTATGTTCTTTATTTGTTCAATGATTTTTAAAGTGATAGACATTATGAGAATAATCAATATAAGTTCAACATGGCATTTAGAGACATAAGCAATCAGATATAGACAGGGTATTGAGTCAACATTTGATATGTGAAAGATAAGTTCTCATATATAACATAGCATTCACGTAAGCACAACAAAAAAATATGATTCAACACAGAAAGCTAGAAGATCTAAGTTGCTAGACTAAAAGGTCTATCTACTTTGTGTTGAATTGAACTTGTTTGGATTTTTGTGAGTGTTGTGTTGTTCCTTGTTGCTGAGGTGGTTTTGGGTCAGTGGAAGAGGATTGAATTGTTTGTTGCTGTTGAGTTCCTTGTTCTTCCATTTGCTTACCCTTACCCTTTTCTTTCTCCCCCCTTTTTTCCAGCATCAGAATTGGGTCCAAGAGTGGGAGCAAGAAATTGACCAGCTGATACAACACGAGTGAGTCTAGATGAAAACATTTGTAAGCTACTCATACTTTCCTTGAGGCCTTTGAAAACCTTCAGGCCGACGTCCATATTTGATGCTGGAACGCTGCCAGTTACACTCATGCAGCTGAGCATAAACTCAAGTGCCTTTCCTAGCCAGGTGATGGAGTCAGTTAGCTTGGCAAAGGACTGATTGTGTAGTCTCAACATGGAGGCATCGCAAATATGATGCTGCTGGGTTTGATGTTTGACTTGCGCATAAATATCTTTGGAAAAGGTGTAGATGGCAGAGGTCTTCTTTTCTTTTGTCTCCATCGCCTCACGTTTGATGCTGAGTAGCCGGATGGCTTCAACAACTTGTTCAATTATGCATTGAGATGAAGACGTGATAGAATTCTGAGCCTTAAAGAGCTCAGTGGTCATCTGCTGAAAGTGTTGAGTTACTTCAACGGATGTGGCAGCTGTGGAACTAGCAGCTGAGATGGTAGTGATTTGTCCTTGAAGGTTATCCATGCGATGGACCATCAGCAGTTGCAGTTCAACCATTCTATCAGTGAAAGCCTTGTTGTTCTGCTGAGAGACTAAGGCAGTTAGTGCATGCATTAAGTCTTTGATGCTCTTGATCTCACTCAGAAGTTGCATGACTTCACTCAGTGGAGTAGGCTCAGCAGAAGGTGCGACAGAGGCTGGAGCTGAGGCTTGAGACTTGTTCATGTCTTTGACTAAGGCAAAGACAGAGTGGAGTATCTTTTGCCCAGTCTTAGTTTGATAGACAAAAGACAATGGGTCAGAGCCAACATCTTCATGGCCCATTGAAGTCTCATCAGCCGGGTCATTGTCCATTCCAGTTGATTGATTTGGAAGTGAAGGTTGCTGGACAGGAGGTGGAGAGTCAATGCGTGCTGATTGTTCAATATTTGAAGTGTTGGCAGCAGCAGCAAAGGACTCAGGTATTGTCTAGTCAGGGATGGAAGTGGATGGAGCAGCAGACAAGTTAATCACTTACTCAGTATCAGCTTGATTTAGAGCAGGTATCCCTTCATTCACTTGCTCAGTATTGAGTTGAGCAGTAGTATCATCGATCACTTGCTCAAATGAATGGTCAGTTGGAGCAGCAGTGTCGGAAGGTTGAGGGCCCATGTTGGGTTCAGAGATGGCTTGTTCTTGAGCTTCAGAAACAGAGGCTTATTTTTGATGAGCTTGCTGCTCAGGAAGAGGTGTGCTGGTGAAGAAGACGAAGTCAATATTTTTGGGGTCAACAACATCTTGACGAGGAGGTGATTCATCATCAAGGGTGAAAACTTTAGGTTTTCGGCTTTACTTCTTCTTGAACCTCTTGTCTCTCTTTTCTCTACTGCTTCGATGATGATGTTTGTGATGTTTGGAAGAGTCAGTAGGAATAGAATCAGATGATTGGAGGGAAGGAATTTCTGGTTGCTGAACAATTGGTTCTTTCTCAGAAGCTTGTATTCCTTCACCTTCAAGCTGCTCTCCAACAACTAAGGTTTCCTCCTCAGGAGCTTGTATTCCTTCACCTTCAATCTGCTCCTCAGTTTGGATTAGATCAGTTGTTGGCTCAGTAGTGGAAGGAATAGAGGAGGCAACAGGGACTTGCTATTCAGGAGCAAAGGCTGTAACTGGAGGTTCCTCAACAGTTACTCCTTATGTCTGGAGGAATAATGAGTCCTTAGGGACAGAGAATTCCAGTGGTGTTGGATTCATCACTTTAACTCTGAAGGTAGTCTTCTTCTTCAGAGGTTTATCACCCTCGGGTAGATCATCAGAGGCAGCCCTTTTCTGCATTTTCTCAGCAGATGTTGGCTCAGAGTTACTTGAAGAAACTCTGACCTTGTTGGTTGCTGGCCTGGGAGATTTAGCTTTAGGTGCCTGAGACACATCAGCTTTTCTTTTCTTCCCCTTACTGGGTTGTTCATTGTCAGCATCTTGAGCAACCTCACTGATGGGTGTCGAATCTACCAGATAAATAAGTATTACAGACCGAACTAATGGTTTGTAGAAATGGTAAGTAAAGATCGTACCCGAAGGATTAATACTGATCGATTACGTATATAACTAAATCTAATTAATATAAATTGGGGGAAAATGATTGTTTGGTGGTTATCCTGGAATAAGTTTTGCTAAATTGAAATGAAATTATATTTGGTAATTCTTATATGATGGAATTTCGATCAAGGGAGATCCGCATGCATAACAATTATTTCCTCGTTGATCATTGAAAGTGGGAAAATATCATAATTGACATGATCTGGATTGGTTATAGTCGTTCCTTATTCATTCCCGACCTAATCCTTCCTTAATTGTAAATCAAATCCTAGAGCACCTAAAGATAAGCCCCCATTCGGCCAGACAGTTCTAGCTTAGCGCTTAGAATTTAATATGTCGAAAGCATTAGGGATTAGAAGGACCCAATCTAAGTTAACCGAATTCTTAGCGATTCCGATTTAAACCAAATCACACGTTTATGTGCTTGAACATAGTTAGGATTTCAGATGATTACAAATCCTATAGCCTAACGTTGTTTTAATGAATGAAAAAGCCGAAGCCCGGCCGAACTGTAGCCTAAACTTTCATTGAAGGTCTGATTTCATAGATTGATAAATATGTAAACAGATCACATAAAATTAGATTACTGAATTTAAGATCAACAATCTCACAATTGGAAATAATGCTAGCCTTTGATTAATCCCTTAATCGATGGAGGAAATTAGCTACGCATAGTCATGAATCGACTATGATAGCTTACAAAGACAAAAATGGTGAATGTAAAGTAAAAATGGAAAATGATGCTAAAGCTTACAAAAACCCTAACAAGGAAAATAAAATTGTCAATTCAAAAGTATCCCCAAAGACAACGGTGGAGTTCCTTTATAGTGTTGATTACAAAAATCTTCAATCTTCTGAGTTCCTTCCTTGATTTCAGGGATTTCCTTCGTTCAAAATATTCTGTTGAGACTGTGGAGATAAGTTAGTTTCTGATTCTACTGACTTGGCGATTTGAATAAGTCGACCCCCTTAGTCTTGGGCAAGACTAAACCAATGGCGACCACAAAGCTGAACTTTGAGTGAAAAAGGTCCAAAACAGCCTTCCAAGCCTTCTTTTCTCCAATTTGATCCCTGAAAGCACTTATGCAATAAAACAAGTAAAAAGGTCCCAAAATGACACATAAAAGAGGGAATAACTGTTGAAACACCTTTCCACATGATTTTGATTTGACAAAATTATTCATGTTAATGATAAAAAAAATATTCTAAACACATTAAATCTAAATGCTTTGATTTATTCACACTAATGTGTCTGTTCAATGTTGAGTCATTTGAGTTATAAGACATTAAGTTAAAAGGCCCCAAGGCCCATGAAAGAGAGTCAAGCCCAAGTCAATGGATCATAGCCTCACAGCCCAAGAAGACCAAAACGCAGTCGTACTGAGTAAAACGCAAGCCCAGCTTGGAGAAGGATCGAGAAGCCTTCGTCTAAATAGCTTCAAGATGAAGCTGCTGAGGTGTGCGACAAGGTACTCAGGTCAGCGGCAGAACAGAACAAACTTAGAGACAAAGTATTTCTACTTTGGGTAAAGCTCAGAGGATGCAAAATGCTGTTTGGAAGACTTTACTATAAATGTGGAGACATTCTAGTTTGTCTGACGAAAAGCTGCTGAGCACTGCCGAAGACAAAAAATACAAGAATATTATTGGCCAAGGACGCTGAGCACGTACTGAGTGAAAGCGATAGGAAGCCATTTCCCTCCAACGGTTATTTCAAAATTCGAAATCACCGGTGCTTCAAGTGTCACTATAAATATGCCTCTCAAATGCTTCATTCGATGCAGATCTTCAATCAAGTCGAAACGCTGACCAAATTGTTACTTGAAGTTCTGTGAGAAAAGCAAAGCAAATCTTACACCAATTCCAATTCTGTGTAAAAGTCTAGAGTGATCTAAATCATCTAAAGTGTCTTAGCAATTGTTGTTTAGGACAAAAACACTTATCATTTCTAGAAGTATAGAAAGGAGAAGCTGAGTACTCGGTATAGTACTCAGTAGTAGAGATAAGAGTGAGTAGAGGAATAGAGGAAGGTACTCTTGTATACTCAGCTTCTGTTGTAAAAGGTTTTGTGCTCTACCTTTAAAGAGCTCAGTAGAGGATTCAAAAAGCTCGGAAGGATTTCCGGGGACTGGACGTAGGCGAAGAGGCCGAACCAGGATACGTCTGCTGAGTAATATCCTTCTAACCCTTATCTTCTTTAATTATTGCTTGGTATAACACTGCCTAGTTAAACGTTAAAACAAACACAAGCTGAGTTGAGTGAACTGAGAAGCTGAGTTCAGGAATAGACTTAAAAATGCTATCTCCTGACTCAAGGATAGATCAAGTCTTAGTCACCTGTTGACTAAGTCTGTATCTAAAACTTACTCAGTATCACAGTGCGAAAAGACTTCAAGAAAGTCTAAGTTCGAAATTAATAGTCAGCCACAGGAGAAAATTTTAAATAGTTCCTAACCCCCCATTGGAACTAATATTGTCACGTTATACGGGACCAACAATAACCATAAAAAGGACCTAGTAAACTTGCCATTTTGGGTACTTATCAAATTACATCACACTTGCCAAATACTTGTCCCTAAGCATGTCTATGTTTAAGTCAATATCCCTCTTTTCAAATGAAACGCACTTACTAATCTTTCCAAGCCCCCCTAGCATTATGAAGATCACAAACCATCAAATTAAGTAGAAAGGGACTTTCGTTATCCTAAGCATGCTTGCTTCATGTATGATAAAGAATAAAGCAGTCAACCCTTTAAGAAAAACAGTTTGAAAAATGTACCACCCTCGCCGGATTTCTCTCATATCTCTTAAGTGTTTAGGCAATGATTTTTTTTAGGGAATCGCTCAAATCACAACCCTAGAATGAAATTACCATAAGCTTGCCAATGTATCAAATCTCAACCACTTAGTATGAGTCCAATAGACTAAATCAAAGGGTCTTAAAACAGGGTGTAACATAGGTTAGGGGTAAGGTTTGGAGAAGGAAAGAAGGGGAACTGAGAGTAGTGACAACATACATTCTACTCCGAAATAGAAAAATAATTCTTCAAATTAGAACAAGAAGACTATTATTTCACAGGATAATGTCCATTTAGGGATCCTTGAAGCACAATCCATTCGTAATCAAAGGACTATTAATTGAGTCCTTGTATTGTGGTCTTTTTATGGACATTACCCAAATCAACAAAGAATATACAGACTCTGATGGCTAAAATGTCCCTGGCCAAGGGGCTTAAAACAGAGGTTGTGTCAAGAAATGGGGAGAAGGGCTCAAAAGTGGCTAACTAAGGGCTGGTTCTGTCTTTTTCATCGTTAGTCTTAGGCAAGACTAAGGGTTCAAAGTTTATTTGAAGTGGCTGGAAGAAAGAAAACCTACTGCCCTTATCATGGTTAATACTTGGATTCATCAATGTTGTCTCGAAATGCATAACATGGCAAGTTCTAGAATTCCAAACTAGAATTGGACAATACTTAGAAAAAAAATAGAACAAAGTGTAATGTTTTTGTTCTTGCATTTCGGCTCAAATTTTTTCCAAAAATTGGGGTAAGAATGGTGGTATAAGTTTCAAAACGTTTTCTGAGTCCGGGTTGAAAGACTTCATAACATATTTAAACAATTCAACAAAGCATGATGGGTTATCTACTTATCCCGGATCTTTTCAAATCAAAGGTTGTGAATTTTCATAAAACGAGCGGGTCTACGTACTAGACTAGCTTCGCTTGTCAACAATTCCAAGTGTAGAATAAAGACAACAATGACGCTTAGGAACATGCATTTGAGTGCCCACCTCACACTTAGTCTTTAACTGTATTTATAAACAAAATTGGTGGGCACCTCACACTTAGTCAAAAGCAAAAATTTGCACAAGTTCAGCACACAAGATTCACAAAACTCCAATAAAAACAAAAACACAAAATCCTAACACTAGCAAACCCTTCCTTTAAGACTCAATTGTCCCTCCCCCACTATTATTATGCATCGTCTCGATGTAGAGAACGGAATTATGAAGAACTAAGAGCAGCAGTTGAAATTGAAAGGAGAAAGGATAGGAATAACTGCCCTGTGGAGGAGTGAATCCAACTGAATCAAGGAGCGAAGGGATGCGGAGGTGTGAATCCAACCTCCTTAAAATAGGCTGTCTGGTTCTGGTATATTTTCTGAATTGTCTCAGCCATTGTGCCAACAACGGCAGCCAAGGAAGCTAGTTGCTCGGTTGGGTCATCAGAGTGCCGGTTCGGAGCTGAAGTTTCGCCTTGTTCTTAAGGAGGTACGGCTGAGGATGCAAACTTTTTGGGAATTTGACCTGCGTAGGAGGGTAAGTCGCCTGCATGGATAAAAGAAACAGAACCTCCTTCCTCGTTCCGGATTAGCTTCATGGCTTTTAACAAGTTTAAATCAAAAGGAAGCATTCGACAAGCAATATGCAAAGGGCATTCATCCACATCAAGTTCACATAAGTTCATTGCTAAGCATGTGATGATATGTCCTAAGTGAAATTTAGCTACCCTCTTGACCATCTCAGAAAATTTCAAGGCTAGCCAATAGCCTAAGTTAACATGTCTTTCAGTCACCATACACCACAGGAAAAACAGTTCCTGTTTTGACACAACAGTTGGGTCCTCATTCTTGGCTGAGTAGTTAATAACCAAAAATCTATGCATGAAACGCAAAGGCTCGCTTAAAATTAGATTTGCCTTAGATTTTGAGGGGCTAAAAACGGTGTCGGCTAAACCAGTTAACTCAGAATAAACATTCACAACATTAAACTCAGTAGGATAATCACAAAGCATGTTAGAATATGCATCAGTTGAGCAGAATTCTTTATCAAACAGACCCAAAGCCACATTAAATTAAGCTACAGACAGGTTATGCATCTTATCATTCAATTGAAATTGAATGCATGAGGCTTGTGATTTCTTCATTTTCTTCTTATCCAAAGTAAACGTGCTAAAGAACTCATGCATTAGACAGTTATAAATAGGATAATTTAACTGCAAAAACGGCTTCCAACCAATATTATCCATCAAATCATGCACATCAGACTTAATATTTAAAGCAACTAGAGTAGGCTTATGCAACCAACGACCCTCAACAAAAGTTTTAAGTTTTAAGGAATTGTACCTCTGTTGGTGTGCCGGCAAGTCGAAAGTCATCCCGGTGTCGATGACTATAGGCTTAGATCGTTGTGGTCCTTTCTCTAGGCGAGCCCGGGTTTTTTTCTTTGGTCGTGTGGAGTAGGTTGGAGCTTCGGGCTGTTCAGGTTGTTCACTGTGAGTTTTCGAGGACTCCGATTCTGCTTGTTCGAATGAGTTGTTGTGCGAGCTAGAATCGGTCTCCATAGAGTCAGTGGAGCTTGACTCGGAGAGTTCAATGGAGATGGTCCTTTTGGGAGGAGGGGCTAGTCGCTGGGACTTCCGAGACGGAGCCGGTCTCTTGGGTGGCGGGGGCTTCCTCTTTCTCTGGGGTCTTGGTGGTGGAGAACGGTGGTCAGATACCTGAGGTGAAGGTGCCAGGTCCGCTGGAAGTGGTGAGTTGTGACTCGTCATAGGTGGTGTCGACTCCGGGCCTGTTGGAAGTGGCGAGTGGTGGCTCGCCGTCGGTGGTGAAGACGTCGGGTCTGCTGGAAGTGGCGAGTGGTGGCTCGCCATCGGTAGTGAAGAGTTCGGACTCTTTCGAGGTGGTGAGTGTAGGCTCGCCATGGGTATATCGCCGACGGAGTCAGTTTCCTGTGTTCTCTCTAATATTGCGACTATCTCGGAGGCGGAGGGAGAATGGAAGCGGTATGGAGAGTCGGGGACCACCGACGGTGAAGGGGTTCAGTCCGCCATTTGCAGTGCCTTCCTTTTCTCCTTTCTTGAGTATCTGCGAAGGGACGCCGGAGGTGATGGTGACTCGGCGTCGGTGCGGTACTGGCGGGGGGAGAGGGAGGCAAGTTGTAGCGGCTCTATCTTGGAAATTCGCTGAAGTAGCCATCCATGGTGGTTTGAAGGAGGTGAAGAGTTTTTTTTAGGGTTTTGAGGCAAACGTTCGATGGAGCGGAAGAGGTTTTAGGTGTAAAGGGTTAAATGGTGTTTCAAATTCAAATGAGGTAAAAAAGGGTGTTTTAACCCTAACTTAGGCCCATTAACCTCATGTCACTTATCTTCTTAGCCCAACTCCTAAAGAACATTGCCAATACCTGCAATCAACAAAATGAAACCCAAAAATTATCCAAGGAAAGGGATGAAGTTAGTTGAGTTAGTTGAAGAATAAAAACAGTAAGCAAAACTGATATGAATAAAAACTGAATAGTCTTGGTGTAGACACCGAGTCGGAGGACCTGTGACGAAAACCTGAAAACAAGACGGTTGAAGCGATTGATTCCGGAAGTTTTGAAAAACAAAAATATATAAAGAATGATAAGTACATAATAAGGAAGAAAGAGTTATGGCGGGTCGCTATTGCCAATGGGGTGGCTCGCGAGCGCTTAGCGGCATGGTGCGAGCGCTTAGCGGCATCCGACGCGCGGTCGAAGACAGTCGGACGCCCGTTCGACCGCGCGGGGCGCGCGCTCGACGTCCGTCGGATGCACGCATCCAACCACAAGTGACGCGCGCTCGACGTCCGAGCGATGCACGGGCCCGGTGGCGCGGAGCGCGCTCTCGTCGGCCACGGGGCGTGAGCGCCCGGCAGCGCGGAACACGCGTTCGACGGCCGCGACGCGTGGGCGCCCGACGGCACGGAACGCACGCTCGACGGCTGCAGGGCGTGCACGCCCGACGGTGCGAGACGCGCCCCGGCGGCCGTTGGGCGAGCACCCACCGACGTCGGGCGAACGCCCAACGGCGGTTGGGCGCTCGCCCAACGCTGTTGGGCGATCACCCAACAATTGTTGGGCGATCGCCCAACAAATGTTGGGCGCTCGCCCAACGCTGTTGGGCGATCACCCAACAATTGTTGGGCGATCGCCCAACAAATGTTGGGCGATAGCCCAACGTGAGGTTGGGCGGCCGCCCAACATGCCTTGGGCGGTCGCCCAACCCCCTTGGGCGACGCCCGATTCTTTTCGGGCGTCGCCCATTCCGCTGGGGATCCGTTTGCCTATAAAAGGCACGGATCCCCATGCATTAGAAAAAAGGGGGGAGAGATTCTTTGGAGCTTTCTCACTCTAAACATTTTTAAAGAGAGAAAGTCAATTTTTTGGAGAAAATATTTTTTTCCCAAAAAAATCCAAATTTTCCCAAAGTTAAATTTTTACTAAAAAACACAAAAAACCGGAAAATCACGACTCGTGGAATCAATCGGCTTCGACTGTCAGATACCGAACTTGAGGTATTATCCGAGGACTAGACTCGTTTTATTTTATTTTATTTATTTCTTTTCCTTTATTTATTTTTATGTTATAATTTTATTTATTTTGTCATTTATTTATTTATCACGGTTTATTTAATTTTTCGTATTTATTTAATTCCCGTCTCTTGTTAGATAAACGTTCGGTTTTGTTTTGAAGTAAAAAACCTCGTTTTGATATCCCAATACGAACCGTGATCCGATTAAAAGGTAGTTCGGGTATCGAAAACGTTGTAATTATAAGTTTTAACTAAAAAAATTTCCAAATAATGTTTTAAAATAAAAACGTCGTTTTAGGAACTTCCGTTATTGACTATGATCCATTTTTGGTAGTTCGGAAATCCAAAACGATTGAGTTAGACTTAATTTAAAGCTTTTGAATAAATCTGGAAACAATTGGAGTGCTGCTGTAATTTTCCGTTTCTGTCACTAATTGCTGTTTACCGACGGATTTTCCGTCGGTAAATCTGCTGGAATGTAAAAAATGCTGTTTTGGTCCCTGTTTCTTAACTTTTAAGCTTTTGGTCCTTTGTATATATATGTGTATTTATGTAATATATATTTTCAAACTATCTTTAGACATTTGATACATATAGTTATTTAGAATGTTTATATATCTTTATTTTATTTTATTTTAAATATAAGTATAGGTATATATATCTTTTCTTTTCTTTTTCCTTTACTTAAAGGGTAATGAATTTTATTTTAAAATGATATTTACTTGGGTGTTTTGGGAGTGATTAATTAGTAGACATTTTGTGGATAAATGGATATTATTTTGACATTTAAATTACATTAGGTATGTATATATATAGTTTTTGGCTATTTGGGCTATATTAGTTATTATTAGATAAAACTATTTAGGGGACAAATGATATTTTCTTATTTAGGGGTTTTATTTATTATTTTCACATATTTAAAGTAAAAATGTATTATACTTAGTATTTTCATTATTATTCCTTATATATGTATTATATAGTATCTTTTCACTTATCCTTATTTCATGTTTCCTTTTTTGGCTAAAATGTATATATATACCTATATTATTTTCTTTATTCTTTGGACATTTATGGGTCCATGTTTCAAATGGGCTTTATTTGGGAGTGAATTTTGATTTAATATGTTTATTGTTGTAATTATGACAAGTAAAGAGTCTATTGAGTAAAAAAGGGAAAATAAACCACAAAAAGAGTTTTCAAGTTAATTATTTGAACTAATGGATTTTTAGAGGTTCCTAATGTAAATAAATAGTGTTTTCTTGACATTTCAAATCGTTTCTTAAAACACCACGTTTTAAAACCTTAGTCCGTTCCAACGATGGATTAAGCGAACCTTGTAATTAAAATCGTTTTCATTATAAATAATAGAGTTTTGAATCGTTTTCTTAAATGATTTGTACAAAATAAATTGACTTGTATGCTTAACCACGTTTTCTTATTAAAGGTTTTTACCTTAATGTTTTCAAACACTTGAGTCGTTCCAACGGCGATTCAGGCGGACTTCATCAAACGGGGTTTTGAAACGTACCTAAATCGTTCCAACGATGATTAAGGTGCGAACCATGTAAATAAACTCGTTTTGGGGAAATGAGTTAGTATAGAATTAACACGCAACACGATATGTAAATCCCGTGGTAAATAAACCACTTCTTTCTTCCTCCCCTCTCTTTGTATGTATATCAAATTGATGTAAATGGGTGATTCTTTACTAAAGTGGCTTTTCAATAATATATGCTCAAAACGGTTTCTAAAAAGAGAAAGAAAAGGTTTCAAATGAATTTTAAACTTAAAGAAGTATACGATTAGTCCGTTATCGCCTAACATGCTGAGTAGGAGGCCGGTGGTTCATAACCGGGCGATGTCGGGGTGCCTAGTAGCCTTTCTCCGGAAAGGAGCTAGCCTTCTCGGCTCGTACCTAAGTTTTCCGAACCCACACCGGTCTCCCGCAAGGGATCGGTGTTCATTTTTCCATTCGTGGGTGGCGACTCTTCCATATCTCCGAGCTCCGGTCCTGCCGAGCAGCTTGATTCCACGATTGGTTGCTTTCGGCGCCAATCACCGCTTACGTCGCCATGAGGTGTCCACCCCCCGGTCCGCCCGGGAGATTAGGCCGCGGCACCTCGTCTAACAAGTGGCGACTCTATTGGGGAAGCGAGAAATTTGATTCCGGAAGGTGTGTATTAAGCCCTTAACGGGGACGTATCATATTATTTCTTTTCGTATGCATTCATGTGCATTATTGCAAACCTTTTGGGTAATTTCCGCGAAACCTCTAGCGAGAGTCCATTCGTCGCTCGAAAGAGGCTAGTGTAAGTTCCCCCTTACAGTAAGGCGCCAAGGGTCCCCATCCATTCGTTAGGGGCGAATTTGTGCGGTCCTGTAAGGTCCCGCGCTCAGCCGTGTCAGCATATAGTAGCCTTAGAAGTTGCCATAGGATTAGCCGTTACTATTTTTGGCGTGATAAATGAATCAGTTCGTGTTTTCAAATCGCCATGATACGTGTCTAAATCCTAAAGTATGTAAAGAAAATGAAATGATGCGTTAATATATACTCTTGAGTCGACATACTAATTACCCTAAAAACATCAAAACGATTTAAACTAAAGACGACTTAGTCATCTCGTATGAATGAACATGTGCGGCCCGCCTTGTCCCTTTCTGTGTCCCGACGAAGGCACATGTTCAGGAAATGCGTTACGACGTAAGTACGTATTAGTATGCGTCGGTTTGGTGTTAAGGATAGTTACATTTCGATACAAAAGACTATATTAACAGTAGCCGTTATTCACATTCTTTAAATAAATTGGGATAAAACGAGATCATAACGAAACGAAAACGAAGAACATTTCTGTTTTGAACGACCCTGTCGTAACGTGAAAAGTTTCGCACAAGTAGCCCGTCCCTTCCGAATAAAAGTCGAGCTTTTACGTTATGCCCCGTGTCGTTCTTAAGAGAAATGGACGTGTCCACAGAAGTGACTAAGAAAAGAAAAGCAAAAAATGAACTAAACGACCAAAATCATTCCGAATCTACGATATATGTTAATCCCGAGAGTAGTTAAAGAAAATAAACCAATGCCGTTGAATGCGTGCCTCGAACGAGGGTATGCGCTGTTTAAAATCACGAAGCCGAATCAAACCAAACCGTATAATTGCACCATATGGACGAGACTGCGGGTTTTGGCTAATGACTCGATCATTTCGACCGTTACTAAAACTGCAAGAAATATGGCCCGATATACGTGTTTGCTTAATTCGTGCCCAAATGAAAAAGAACGGTGAAATCCTTGCTTCGAATAAACATGCGATTCAACGAAACGTTGATTTTCTATAGCCACGCTAAGGTGATATATCAAGTAGATTGAAAATAATAAAGAATTGTAATTAGCCGAAAGATTACCGTGCGCTCAAATAAGACTCGTCGTCTTTTCACGTAGCAAAAACGAGCAAACGGATTCTTAACGCTAAAAACAAACGTGTTACGCGATGAGTCCGTTCCCTAAATTCAAAAGTGATTCCATCACTAAATAAACGCATGGTTACGTCTCTCGATGGATCCAAAAGATCCCGTTGTAATCCAAAAATCGAGACACGAATCCACGCGAATAAAAGGGAACGAATCATTGACGATAACGAACGATTGGATTAAAAGAATAACTTGTACCACGTCTAAAAACCGAGATGCGCTCAAAGGGAGTCAAAACCCGAATTAATGCATCTCGCGAAAGGACAAAAGTCGAGTTATTCCGAAAGGACAATCCAACTTGGTCGATTTCTTAGTCACTGAACGCTGATGCGTCAAAAACGAACTGTGTTGTATGGTGAATGATTTACTTTTTCCGCAATAATCGACGGCATCACACGTCCCTTGGACCGCAATGTGAGCCCCAAACCAAAATCCTAGGAAAGAGACTTGGACCATCGAGTGGGTGGAGGAATAAGGGTGGAAGAGAGATGCTGTGATACGTGTAATTAGACTAACGTTTGTTCTTCTTATCTTATATATCTGTAAATAAATAAACGCACACACCACGAATCATGCATATAAAATCATGCATACATACTAATGGATACCGTTCACGCAGATGTCATCATTAAGCGATTGTGGTACCGAGAGAGCAGTCGGCTAGTTAGGCAGTTTGACCAGTTACAGAGTGACAGTTCTGAATCGGCAGTTGTGGCTTCGGAATCATCTTCGTCCGAGTATACTCAGTCTTCAGCTAGTATGTCTGCGACTGACGAAAAAGTGGCCGGATTGGAAAACTCTGTGAACAACATTAATGAGCAGTTAGCGGTGATAGCGGCCCAGTTAGCTAAGCTGGCCATGAGAGATGATAAAAATGGCAGTAAACACACTGAGAATGAGGTGAATGATGGACCTCGCTTTGGGAATGAGGATGACTATCAAGATTATATCCGGAAGCAGCTTGAGAAAGAGAAAGCTAAGGAAGAGGAGTGGAAGCAACACATCACGCAAGAGGTGCAGGACTTGCGCGGGGGAAGTTCCGGGAGTCAGGACTTTTATAACTTGAAGAATTGTTTATCGGCAACAGCTTTGCCTTTGAAATTTCGGCTCCCTGACATGAAAAAGTTCGATGGAACTGGAGATCCCACCGCTCGCATGAATCAGTATGTTGCTGTGATGAAGCACACGATCCTTACTGAGGATCAAGTCCTAGGGCTGTTTAACACTTATCTTGAGGGGGCTGCCCTCACATGGTTTCATGCACTACCAATGGTGACGAAGAGGGATTGGAAGGAATTAGCGAAGTCATTCATCGCTCAGTATAGCTTCAACACCATGCTTGAGGTCACTTTGAAGGAACTTGAGAGCACTAAGCAACAGGCTGGGGAATCTTTTTCCGATTTTGTGAAAAGATGGAGGGCTAAGGCCGCGGTCATGAAACAAAAGCCGCTTGAGCAGGATCAGATCCAAATGGTAGTCGGTAACACATTGCCGTATATTAAGAATGAGTTGCGGTATATGCCTTTTACCGATTTCAATCAGATGTATAGCTGTGCCTTGACCGTTGAGGGGGATGGAGAGCCGAAGAAAGCATATACCAAGTGGACGAAGTCTGGATATAGTGCCGGAGGGCCAAGTGCGAGTACAGACTCTGTTGCAGTAAAAGTGCTTGATCTTAATGCTATCGAAAAGAGGCGGTTCGCCAAGTTTGATCAGACTTACGCAAAGGTTTTTGAATGTTTGCAGAAAAAGGGATTGTTGAAAGCCCTTACCCCTTATAATAAAGCTCCACCTACTCCGCAGATACAGGCTAGAGGGTATTGTGAGTTCCACAGCAGTTATGGGCATACAATTGAGAATTGTGAGAGGCTGAAACACGAAATCCAAGATTTAATCGAGGAGAAAAGATAGCTGATCCTTCGTCAGCGAACCCTTCCACTAGGCGTAATCCATCGCCTAATCATAGGGTAAGCATGATTGGAATTGGTTTGACGGAATGCGTAGTGATGGAATCCTTCGAGGAGAACGTAGAGGAGTTGCTGGATTCCGATGAAAGGAACAATGTAGGAAATGGTCTATATGTGTCCTTCCTTGGCGAGGAACAAGAGGATGAACTGATGGGAGAGGGATTGGATGGTGGAGCACTGTATGATGAAGATAGTGCCGAAGAGACCGGAGAAGGGTCGTCTCGAACTATTGTGCCTAATTTGGGTCTGTTTAGTGGAGGGGGAAATCCCGAGATGCACTTGCGTGAATATATGTGCGATATGTTTGTTGAATCCTTCGGGGTGGATGAGATTGCTCAGTGGTTCCACCATTCGCTGATAGGCGAGCCTTTGGGGTGGTTTCACTCATTACCCGACTCTTGCAAGTATGATTGGGATCAATTGTCAGATCTATTTCTAGAAAAGTATCGAAGAGCTGAGGACAGGACTGCAGAGCGCTTCGCAATGCAGATTGGACCTATCAAGCGTCCGTTGCCGAGGGTTAGCAAATATAATGGCAACAAGGACCCTATGGAGCACCTTCACTTCTACTTATCGGCCATGGCGCCCTTGGGTTTTAAAGAAGAAGAGATCACTAGCTTGTTTTGTAATTCGTTGATGGGTGAACCATTAATGTGGTACATGTCGTTGCCGATGTATGTTAAGACCGATTGGGCGGCAATGACGAAAAGATTTATCAAGGAGTACACAGTATGGATGCTGGCAGAGCAAACCCCGGATTCCCCGTCTTACCAAACACCTGATGCGGTGTTAGCGATGCCTAGGTATGGTGGATACCAGGATCCTGTTGAGCATGCGAGGTTATTCCGCAATCATATGTATGACGCTGGATTCCCGCAGTGTGAATTACATGAACATTTTCCGGAAACCTTAATGGGAGAAGCCTTATTGTGGCATCAAGGCCTATCGGAGGAGGAAATGGGTCATTGGGTACCACTTAGGAGTGCCTTTGTGGCAAGATACGAGATGTATGTTCCATGGACGGGATCCCTGGAAGATTTGGATAGGATCAGGCAATTCCCCGAGGAACCATTTGTGGACTATGCTAGGAGGTGGAGGCACCGTTATGAGCAGTGTAACGAAACAATGAGCAATAAGGTGCAGCTTATGTGCATACAACGAGGTGCTATTCCGTTGGCAGCAAGAAGGATGAGCAGAGTGTCCCTCCGAGATTACGACGATTTGATAGGCTGGGCGTTGTATGGATCAGCAGATCCCTTTTATTTGAATCCAAACGTTCCTCACGTTATGGATTTAATGATTGTGGACATTTGGGAGAGTTCTTCGGACGAGGAAGATGCCAATCAGAGGATTCCTATTAACATTTGGGACGAATCGGACGATAAGCCGGAAATTGCCGTAATGACAAGATCAGGTCGGATGGCCGAGGGAAAGGCACCTATGGTAGAGACTGAGATAGGGGAAGGGTCGGCTCCTAAGCCCGACGACCAAATTCTCGAGCAGTTGAAGAAGACGCAAGCTAAATCCACGGTGTGGGAAGTTTTATGCCATTCCAAGTATCATCGTGAAAACCTGATGAAAGAGCTGCAGAATTTGGTTATTTCCACCGATACTGAGCCGGCAGCGCTAGTAGGGGCAATTATGGCTCGAAAGAAAACTAAAATCACGTTTACCGACGAGGATCTCCCAGAAGAAGGGAAGGCTCACAATAAGCCTTTGTACATCCGAGCGGAAATCAACGGGAAGAAGACTAGCTGTGTGATGGTCGATGATGGATCGGCTATTAATGTTTGTCCGTTGAAACTCTTGTCGAAGTTGGGAGTTGAGAGGGGAGACTTGACAGCCTCTGAAACTGTGATTAGAGCATATGATGACAGCCGTAGGCATATTGAAGGAGTCTTCAAGGCCAAGTTGAAAGTGGGGCTGCATGAAGAAGAAACTGAGTTCACAGTGCTGGATATCCCGGTAACCTTTGCCGTATTATTGGGACGCCCATGGTTCCATAAGTTGGGAGGTGTGCCCTCCACGCTCCATCAAATGATCAAATTCCCCTGCGGGGAAGAGATAGTGACAATCAGAGCTGAGAAGTGAGCTCGGTGGCAGCATTGGGAATCGAGCCACAACTTTTCTCCGGGTTCCAAGTTTCCGGGATTTACGAGTCAAGCATGACCACCGATGTGGTGAAGATGATGAAGGGAGTTTTCATCCCAGGAATGGGCTTAGGAGCACACCATCAAGGGCTGCCAGAATTTCCAGACTTCAAGAGTCAGAAAACCCGGAGGGGTTTGGGATATGAACAGGGAGGTCCGTCCAATGCAAGTAGTGAAGGAAAAGTGGGCCTGAGGAAGTACTTCGTGAATGAGGGGTATGGAAAAGTTTATTCAGGAACCCCAAGTCATGGACTAGCACAGAAGGGAAGATCCTGCCGGGGTTCGAAATCTTCAATGATGTTGCCAACTGGGGCAAAGGAAAGGCGAGCTGCTTTGTCGAGGAGATTATGGTGCTAGACTTGAATGCCGAGGAGCAAGTCATCACCGTAGAAGTAACTGCAGGAGCGGGAAATGAGCCCAGTACCTCCAAAGCATATGAGAAGCCCGAGAACCTCGATGATGAAAATTGTATTACTGCTTTGTTTGAATCAGACGATGTAATCGCCAATACTATCAATGAAATGAATTCTGATTTTGCTTACTTGCTTGATGTTGATCGTGATCATACCATGCATTCTCATTCATATAACATGCCTACATTTGAAATCAATACAATAGAAATGTCAACTTTCAATCTTGGCACGGATGAAAATCCTAAACTTATACAAATTGCTCAAGAATTAACTATTGAAGAGAGGAAAGAATTTGAGAGAATAATAAAAAAATACGAAATAGTGTTTGCTTGGACATACGAAGACATGCCTGGAATTGATCAATCAATCGTAACTCACCGTATTCCAACATATCCCGAGGCGAGGCCCGTAAAACAGAAGCTCCGACGCATGAGACCGGAATGGGCAGATAAGATCAGAGAGGAAGTGAAGAAGCAGTTAGAAGCAGGGTTCATCGAAGTAATCGACTATCCCCCTTGGGTCGCAAATGTAGTGCCCATCGCAAAGAAGGACGGCAAAGTAAGAATGTGCGTCGATTATCGAGACCTTAACAAGGCATGCCCCAAGGATGAATTCGCGTTGCCTCATATTGACGTGTTGATCGACAGTGCAGCATCAAGTGTCTTACACACGAATGTAGACAGTTTCATGGGCTACATGCAAGTACAGATGGCCGAGAAACACAAAGCAAAAACCTCGTTCACAACTGAGTGGGGGACGTATTGTTACAGGGTGATGCCATTTGGTTTGAAAAATGCCGGGGCAACTTACCAGTGAATGGCCACAACACTGTTCCATGATATGATACACAAGGAGGTAGAAGTTTATGTGGATGACATGATGGTCAAATCAGAGACAAGAGAGGGGCATTTTGCGGCGCTCGAGAAGTTTTTGGCCCGAATTGCAGAATTCAAGCTAAGGTTAAATCCGAAGAAGTGCTTTTTCGGCGTTTCGTCAGGGAAAATCTTAGGCTACGTAATCAGAAATAAAGGAATTGAAGTAGATCCCGATAAAGTGAAAGCTATACAGGAAATGCCGGCACCGAAGAATGAGAAAGAAGTGAGAGGGTTTCTGGGGCAGGTTCAATATATCAGTCGATTCATAGCAAGACTCACCGTAATCTGCGAGCCCATCTTTAAGTTGATACGGAAAGATCAACCCACGATTTGGAATGATAAGTGTCAGCAAGCCTTAGAGAAGGTCCGTGACTACTTGTCTAACCCACCAGTGCTGAAACCGCCTAAACTGGGAAAACCTCTTCTCCTCTACGTAGCGATTGAAGAGCGATCCATTGGGGCAATGCTGGCCCAAGAGGGGGACACCGGTGTGGAGCACGCGGTGTATTATCTGAGTAAGAAGTTCCTGGAGTACGAGCTCAAGTACAACATGATCGAAAAGACGTGTGTGGCAGTAGTATGGCTAACGAAGAAACTACGGCATTATTTTCAATCATATAAAGTGATCATTATTTCTCGGATGGACCCCGTGAAGTATCTGTACCAAACTCCGTCTTTGACAGGGAAGCTAGCCCGATGGTTACTACTTTTATCCGAGTTTGACATTGAATATGTAACGAAGAAGGTTATCAAAGGGAGGGCCGTGGCAGAGTTTCTGGCCAACCAACCTCTGAATGCAGAAGAGGAAGAGATAAATTATGATTTCCCCGATGAGCACTTAAACGCAATTGAAGTTATACCATGGAAAATGTTCTTCGATGGAGCAGTTAATTCGAATGGAGCCGGAGTTGGAGTACTACTTATTTCACCAGAGGGAGAAAGAATCCCGATGGCCAAGAAGTTGTCGTTCCCTCTTACCAATAATATGGCCGAATATGAAGCGTGCATTTATGGTTTAGAGTCTTTAGCGGCACTAGGAGCATCGTACGTCGAAATTTGGGGTGACTCCAAGTTGATCATCGAACATGCATAAGGAAATCGGGAAGTGAGGGAAGAAAGGCTACGTCCATATCTAGATCAGCTAGAAGGGTTGGCACAAAGATTCAAGGAGTGTCGTTTCTATCACATTCCTCGAGCGCAGAACCAGGCGGCGGATGCTTTGGCCACTTTGGTGTCAGTTTGGGACAACCCCCGGAACCTTGCCTCGAAACCGTTGGTATTGAGGAGATCTCACAAACCATGCTACGAGGACGTAATGCTGTTAGGGGCAGATGAAAAACCGTGGTATTTCGATATCGTGAACTTCATGAAGCATGGAACACATCCGGCAGAGTCAGAACCGAGGGATCAAGCTGTGATTAGAAGGTTAGCTCGGCAGTTCATCATCCACAACGACTTACTTTACAAAAGGCACATCGATGGGTTACAACTAAGGTGCTTGGATGCGGGAGAAGCCCGCGAGGCAATGGAATCAGTACATTCAGGAATTTGCGGGGCCCATATGGGAGGAGCAGTGTTAGCCAAGAAAATCATCAGACAAGGCTTCTATTGGCTCACCATGGAAAGAGATTGTAGCGAGTATGCGAAGAAATGCCACGATTGTCAAATCCACGGCGATTGTAGTCATCTTCCAGCCATGGAATTACATGTGTTAGCACCTATTTGGCCATTCGCGGCTTGGGGCGTTGACATAATTGGTGAGGTAAGGCCTAATGCTTCAAACGGGCACAAGTTTATTGCAGTCGCCATCGATTATTTCACCAAGTGGGTAGAGGCAGAGTCGTTTAGCAAATTGGGATCCAAGCAGATGAGAAAGTTCATTGAGAAACACTTGGTCACCAGGTTCGGAGTGCCTCATCACATGATCGCGGATAATGGGGTCCAGTTTCATGGGGAAGTAAGAAGGCTCTTCCGAGAATATGGCATTGAGCATCACAGATCTTCTCCGTACCGTCCACAAGCTAATGGGGCAGTATAAGCAGCTAATAAGAATCTTAAGAGGATTCTCGTAAAAACGGTGGAATCACATCGGAATTGGCATGAGCAGCTCCCACTCGCATTATGGGCTTATCGCACGACAGTCAGAACCTCGACTGGGGCAATGCCATTCTCATTGGTATATGGAACAAAAGCAGTCCTGCCGATTGAGATCGAAAAGCGATCGTTGAGAATCGCAGTGGAAGCAGAAATCCCCGAGACGGAATGGGTGAAGAGGCGATGTGAGCAGTTGGCTTTAGTTGACGAGAAAAGGATGGAAGCCCTTTACCATGTACAGTTATATCAAAGAAGGATGGCTCGGGCTTTCAATAAAAAGGTCAAGACCAGTCCTATCAAAGAAGGAGATTTGGTGCTGAAACAGATTCGTGTGACGCACACCGACCCTAGGGGCAAGTTTAAACCTAACTGGGAAGGGCCATTCGTCGTGAAGAAGATACTAAGCAAAGGAGCGGTGAAGTTAACTACCATGGACGGCATGGAATTCTCCGAACCTACCAACCTGGATAGGCTTAAGAAATACTTTTCGTAAAAAAAAAAAAGAGAAAAAGAAAGAAAAATTACCAATAGGTTGAAAACCCGCAAAGGGCGACCTATGCAACAATAAGGGAAATCCCAATGGGTGAAAACCCGAAAGGGCACTCATTTAAAAATTCCGGGATAGTAAAAGGAGAGGAGAAAAATCGCCGGGATCCGAAAACCGAAAGGCGGGTCCTGGTAACAATAGTTATAACTTGAGCAGTTACAAAAACAATGTATAAGAGGCTAAGTATTTCTGTTGTTTGTAAATAAATAAAGGCATGAATATATTTGACGAGAATGATTGGAATCATCATAATCTACTGAATGTATGGTAATATGAATCATGAGTTATACATTTCCTATCTTACTGTTCACAAAAAAAAGCCTACATACTATCCACCCCACTCCCTATACATCAGCTATACATCGGGGTAACTCTAATGAAAACCACGAAGCAATACATAATGAGCCTAATATGGAGGGAAGTCCCAGTAGGCCTCAAACTCCCTCAAGTGCGATGCCCGCTCCGCAGATAGTGTCTCCTCGGCAGCTCGGAGTCTCTCATCGGCAACTCGTGCTCTCTCCTCGGCAACTCGTGCTCTCTCCTCGGCAGCTAGGCGTCCAATCGTCTCATCACGTGCTCTCTCCTCAACGACAAGATGTCCAGCAGTCTCCCTCCGCATCACCTCCGACCAGTGGTCGTTCCACTCTTGGTACACCTGGCCAACCCTGGCATCGGCCTCCCGCACCGACTCACTTCGTCTTCGCTCATGGGCGTGAAGATCGCTCTAAAAAGGAACAAAAAAAAGGAAGAAAAACAGATGTGAAAAAAAAAGAAAAAAGCAGCATAGGCAAGAACAGAAATCATACATACATGCATGCATTCCACTACACTAAAATAAAGTAAGGATACATACCAGGTGATCGGCACAACGCAAGCTGAGGCGGTCTCGGAGGTAACCGGACAGTCCCACATAATATGTACAGGTCTCTCTCGTAGTCAGAGAAGCGTCTGAAGGATCAAATGGGACCCTCGAGGTAAAGATAGAAGGAGCCGCCTCGACCCCCGCATAAGCTGCCCCGGACTCATCGTAACAAACCGTGGCAAAATCTCTCCCATAGTCCGGTACGGGCACGCCTAGGGAAGACCTCTCCGGTCGGGCGGCACTGGAGGACTCACCGACATAGTAAGGTGGCTCGTCTACGGATGTCTGAGCTCGAGTACCGTCAAAGAAGTCCGACAAATGAGCACTCCTCCAAGACCCCTCCTGCAAATAAAAACACAATAAATACCGCTAACCATCTCATGAATAAAAGGTAAAAAGCGGAATCACTTACCGGGACCTCCTCCTGACCGAAGACTGCCGCGATAGCTCCCGCGAGAATACGTCTTCCACGGGATCCACCTCCATCGCCGCCGCTGGGGCATCCCTCGCGCTCAATAGAGTCGATAGGTAGGGATCACGGCCCCCGGTATGAACCCACACCTCTCTACCGACAAACCGACGGGTCAAGTCCTGACGGATGACCGACAGGGGTATGGTCCGCACCGCGAACATGGAAACGGGAATCTCGCCCGGTGTCCAGTGTGCGTCACTAACCCCGGTGATGCCTCGGTCCCCTAAATACCATGCCCGCATGCAGGGGCCGGTGAGCACGCACTGCTGCTCCTGGATCATAGATACATACATGTAATCGGGACCGAAGTCGAGGTCGTCCCACCTGAACTTAATCTAAAAAAAAAAAAACACAAAGAGAAAGTCAGAACGGTTCAAACAAGAATCTAGCACGACTAGACGACATCTACCTGTCCCGGGGTCCGCGAGTCAATCCAATCTAGGAGTCGCGCCACCGTCCGTCTCCTCTCGGCGACTAGGTCAAAATCTCTCCATCGGGTCATGAGAGGGAGCCTCGGTACTCGTGGCTGAGGCCGAGACTGACTGGGAAGAATCCGCCTCTCATACGCCCAAACCTGCGGTAAAAACAAAGATTATAAGTGTGAAAAGCGCGAAGAAGATAAAATGGGCGAGTCAAGGGCGCGTCACGTACCAGCAGGGCAAAGGTGTAACCACCGAAGTCCTTGCGCTTCCGGCAAGTCAGATCCAAAAATTTATATAGAAAGGCTAGACCTGCCCCCGCCCAATCATAGGAAGCCGCCGTATCCAAATCACTGAGTGCCTGAATAAGACCCGCGTGTACCTTTCCGCCCTTGGTGCGGAAAATCGTCTCGCTCAGAGTATACACTAAGAAACTACGAACTGCCAAGTCAGTATCGTCTGTCTCGCAAAAATCCCGGCGACTCAAAAGGCTCGCAGTAGAAATAAACTTCGCCGGAGTAGATCTGGCGCCTGGACAAACTCCCGGCCCAATCAAAGCAGCAAGCCTAGCGAGGTCAACCCGCGGTCGCATCAGGTCAAAATGAAAGGGAACTGGAGTGCTGCTCCCCCGCAGCCCCATCAACAAAGAGAAATCTCTGGGCGAGATGGTCATCTCCCCAAAGGAAAGATGGAAGGTGTGGGTCGAGTCAACCCACCGCTCGCATAAGGCACGTAGGCCAAAACGATCACACACCCCGTTGGTGCGGGGCAGCGCTGAAATAAAGGGCTCGAAGCCCAACTCGCGCACACGGGCTCTCGCCGCGGCGCCTAGCCTAGCATACCACGAATGAATCTCGGCCGTAGTCACGGAAATCTCGATGAACTAGAAAGAACAAGACATGAAAATTTAAATACGATTCCTAAAGCGTACGATTGATGAAAACGCGTTAAGACTAGGTATTCTTTCATTATCTAACCTAGAGACATCTGGTCAATTAGGGCCAACTTTCTATAAAAGTCTCTCCTTTAGGGTCGCTCATGTAAGGTTTAGTTAATTCTTTAATCCACTTTCGTCCGCATTGACAAGGAGCATAGGTTAAGTTTACTATTCACGTGCATTAGTTAAGTTTGCACTATTCACGTTTTTACTATTCACGTGCACTATTCACGTTTTTACTATTCACGTGCATTAGTTAAGTTTTACTATTCACAAACATTAGTTAAGTTTTTCACTATTCACGTGCATTAGTTAAGTTGTCACTATTCACGTTTTTACTATTCACGTGCACTATTCACGTTTTTACTATTCACGTTATTTTTACTGTTAGCATGCAGGAATTCGCAGGGTTACTACTCACATGCATATAACGCGCGTTCGTACACAGAAACAAACAAGTGTTACTTGTAAGTGAAGAAATTCATGTTTTCTAGCTAAAGTCCTCTAAGGCAATCTAAAAGTTAGCATGCAAATCATGTTCGGATAGGAATACTAAAGCCTAGAATTTGAATCAAACAAAAGTGAGAAATCACTTACCTCGTTGCAGCGTGTCCGGCTCAGATGCGTCTCAGGGTCGTGGAAAGGGTCCACTCTATCCAGGTTCACGTAAACCTCATCCATGCCTCTCGTGCCATCGCATTCGTCCAAATCCATCCCGAGGATAATCCAAATCAAAGTCTAGAGAGAGAAAGAAGAGAGAGAAGGTGTGAGGTTGAAATGAAACCCCACCACCTTATATAGGAAGAGGGAATGACATTCCCGTAAATACCGAAAAGGTACGATTTGACATAAAGGTAAAAAGTAAATAATTATTTACCAGGTGCACAGACCTCTGATTTGCAGTCCGTTTCAGCCTGCATTTCTCCCAGACAGAAACCAATACTGTCAAGATATGAACTCCAGACAACAACCAATTTTTACAGAACAGTGACACCAGTCAAAATACAGACAACAGTCAACAGAAAAATAATCATTAGTCTATATCATTCCAGACCAAAACACGTTCCCATTAAACCTCCGAGACACTAGCTCCAGACAATGGTGTTTTAAAAGAATTCAGAATCGTTAGAAAGAACTTTTCTGTCCTTGAGCCATCTTACCTACGGTTCACGACCGAGGTAGCTTTTTAGCCATCTTACCTACGGTTCACGACCGAGGTAGCTCTTCAGCCATCTTACCTACGGTTCACGACCGAGGTAGCTTTTTAGCCATTTTACCTACGGTTCACGACCGAGGTAGCTTTTTAGCCATCTTACCTACGGTTCACGACCGAGGTAGCTTTTTAGCCATCTTACCTACGGTTCACGACCGAGGTAGCTTTTTAGCCATCTTACCTACGGTTCACGACCGAGGTAGCTCTTTAGCCATCTTACCTACGGTTCGTGACCGAGGTAGCTCTTTAGCCATCTTACCTACGGTTCGCGACCGAGGTAGCTCTTTAGCCCTCTTACCTACGGTTCGCGACCGAGGTAGCTCTTTAGCCATCTTACCTACGGTTCGCGACCGAGGTAGCTCTTTAGCCATCTTACCTACGGTTCGCGACCGAGGTAGCTCTTTAGCCATCTTACCTACAGTTCACGACCGAGGTAGCTCTTTAGCCATCTTACCTACGGTTCACGACCGAGGTAGCTCTTTAGCCATCTTACCTACGGTTCACGACCGAGGTAGCTCTTTAGCCATCTTACCTACGGTTCACGACCGAGGTAGCTCTTTAGCCATCTTACCTACGGTTCACGACCGAGGTAGCTCTTTAGCCATCTTACCTACGGTTCACGACCGAGGTAGCTCTTTAGCCATCTTACCTACGGTTCAGGACCGAGGTAGCTCTTTAGCCATCTTACCTACGGTTCACGACCGAGGTAGCTCTTTAGCCATCTTACCTACGGTTCACGACCGAGGTAGCTCTTTAGCCATCTTACCTACGGTTCACGACCGAGGTAGCTTTTTAGCCATCTTACCTACGGTTCACGACCGAGGTAGCTTTTTAGCCATCTTACCTACGGTTCACGACCGAGGTAGCTTTTTAGCCATCTTACCTACAGTCCACGACCGAGGTTGCTTTTTAGCCATTCCATCTTACCTACGGTTCACGACCGAGGTAGCTCTTTAGCCATCTTACCTACGGTTCACGACCGAGGTAGCTCTTTAGCCATCTTACCTACAGTTCACGACCGAGGTAGCTGTTTAGCCATCTTACCTACGGTTCACGACCGAGGTAGCTCTTTAGCCATCTTACCTACGGTTCAGGACCGAGGTAGTTCTTTAGCCATCTTACCTACGGTTCACGACCGAGGTAGCTCTTTAGCCATCTTACCTACGGTTCACGACCGAGGTAGCTCTTTAGCCATCTTACCTACGGTTCACGACCGAGGTAGCTTTTTAGCCATCTTACCTACGGTTCACGACCGAGGTAGCTTTTTAGCCATCTTACCTACAGTCGACGACCGAGGTTGCTTTTTAGCCATTCTTACCCATAGTCAACGTACGCTAGATTCCGAGAGAAAAACATCCACCGACGGCCGATTCAGAGGCAAGGCTGGAAAGAATCGACAAACAACACCGGAGCGCGCATCGCGAAGGTCAGGTATTCTCCCTCCTACTCTTTACGTGTCTTTTACTTTTTATATGTTTTACATTGCATGTGTGCGTTAGCAAAAAACGTTTTCAAAACACACACATCACTGTCAAAATAGCAAAGTAGGGGCAACTGTAGACACCGAGTCGGAGGACCTGTGACGAAAACCTGAAAACAAGACGGTTGAAGCGATTGATTCCGAAAGTTTTGAAAAACAAAAATATATAAAGAATGATAAGTACATAATAAGGAAGAAAGAGTTATGGCGGGTCGCTGTTGCCAATGGGGTGGCTCGCGAATGCTTAGCGGCATGGTGCGAGCGCTTAGCGGCATCCGACGCGCGGTCGACGACAGTCGGACGCCCGCTCGACGGCGCGGGGCGCGCGCTCGACGTCCGTCGGATGCACGCATCCAACCACAAGTGGCGCGCGCTCGACGTCCGAGCGATGCACGGGCCCGGTGGCGCAGAGCGCGCTCTCGTCGGCCACGGGGCGTGAGCGCCCGGCAGCGCGGAACGCGCGTTCGACGGCCGCGATGCGTGGGCGCCCGACAGCACGGAACGCACGCTCGACGGCTGCAGGGCGTGCGCGCCCGACGGCGCGAGACGCACCCCGACGGCCGTTGGGCGAGCACCCACCGACGTCGGGCGAACGCCCAACGCTGTTGGGCGATCACCCAACAATTATTGGGCGGCCGCCCAACAATGTTGGGCGATCGCCCAACAATGTTGGGCGATAGCCCAACGTGAGGTTGGGCGGCCGCCCAACATGCCTTGGGCGGCCACCCAACCCCCTTGGGCGACGCCCGAATCTTTTCGGGCGTCGCCCATTCCGCCGGGGATCCGTTTGCCTATAAAAGGCACGGATCCCCATGCATTAGAAAAAAGGGGGGAGGGATTCTTTGGAGCTTTCTCACTCTAAACATTTTTAGAGAGAGAAAGTCAATTTTTTGGAGAAAATATTTTTTTTCCCAAAAAAATCCAAAATTTCCCAAAGTTAAATTTTTACTAAAAAACACAAAAAACCGAAAAATCACGACTCGTGGAATCAATCGGCTTCGACTGTCAGATACCGAACTTGAGGTATTATCCGAGGACTAGACTCGTTTTATTTTATTTAATTTATTTCTTTTCCTTTATTTATTTTTATGTTATAATTTTATTTATTTTGTCATTTATTTATTTATCACGTTTTATTTAATTTTTCGTATTTATTTAATTCTCGTCTCTTGTTAGATAAACGTTCGGTTTTGTTTTGAAGTAAAAAACCTCGTTTTGATATCCCAATACGAACCGTGATCCGATTAAAAGGTAGTTCGGGTATCGAAAACGTTGTAATTATAAGTTTTAACTAAAAAAATTTCCAAATAATGTTTTAAAATAAAAACGTCGTTTTAGGAACTTCCGTTATTGACTATGATCCATTTTTGGTAGTTCGGAAATCCAAAACGATTGAGTTAGACTTAATTTAAAGCTTTTGAATAAATCTGGAAACAATTGGAGTGCTGCTGTAATTTTCCGTTTCTGTCACTAATTGCTGTTTACCGACGGATTTTCCATCGGTAAATCTGCTGGAATGTAAAAAATGCTGTTTTGGTCCCTGTTTCTTAACTTTTAAGCTTTTGGTCCTTTGTATATATATGTGTATTTATGTAATATATATTTTCAAACTATTTTTAGACATTTGATACATATAGTTATTTAGAATGTTTATATATCTTTATTTTATTTTATTTTAAATATAAGTATATGTATATATATCTTTTCTTTTCTTTTTCCTTTACTTAAAGGGTAATGAATTATATTTTAAAATGATATTTACTTGGGTGTTTTGGGAGTGATTAATTAGTAGACATTTTGTGGATAAATGGATATTATTTTGACATTTAAATTACATTAGGTATGTATATATATAGTTTTGGGCTATTTGGGCTATATTAGTTATTATTAGATAAAACTATTTAGGGGACAAATGATATTTTCTTATTTAGGGGTTTTATTTATTATTTTCACATATTTAAAGTAAAAATGTATTATACTTAGTATTTTCATTATTATTCCTTATATATGTATTATATAGTATCTTTTCACTTATCCTTATTTCATGTTTCCTTTTTTGGCTAAAATGTATATATATACCTATATTATTTTCTTTATTCTTTAGACATTTATGGGTCCATATTTCAAATGGGCTTTATTTGGGAGTGAATTTTGATTTAATATGTTTATTGTTGTAATTATGACAAGTAAAGAGTCTATTGAGTAAAAAGGGGAAAATAAACCACAAAAAGAGTTTTCAAGTTAATTATTTGAACTAATGGATTTTTAGAGGTTCCTAATGTAAATAAATAGTGTTTTCTTGACATTTCAAATCGTTTCTTAAAACACCACGTTTTAAAACCTTAGTCCGTTCCAACGATGGATTAAGCGAACCTTATAATTAAAATCGTTTTCATTATAAATAATAGAGTTTTGAATCGTTTTCTTAAATGATTTGTACAAAATAAATTGACTTGTATGCTTAACCACGTTTTCTTATTAAAGGTTTTTACCTTAATGTTTTCAAACACTTGAGTCGTTCCAACGGCGATTCAGGCGGACTTCATCAAATGGGGTTTTGAAACGTACCTAAATCGTTCCAACAGCGATTAAGGTGCGAACCATGTAAATAAACTCGTTTTGGGGAATGAGTTAGTATAGAATTAACATGCAACATGACATGTAAATCCCGTGGTAAATAAACCACTTCTTTCTTCCTCCCCTCTCTTTGTATGTATATCAAATTGATGTAAATGGGTGATTCTTTACTAAAGTGGCTTTTCAATAATATATGCTCAAAACGGTTTCTAAAAGGAGAAAGAAAAGGTTTCAAATGAATTTTAAACTTAAAGAAGTATACGATTAGTCCGTTATCGCCTAACATGCTGAGTAGGAGGCCGGTGGTTCATAACCGGGCGATGTCGGGGTGCCTAGTAGCCTTTCTCCGGAAAGGAGCTAGCCTTCTCGGCTCGTACCTAAGTTTCCCGAACCCACACCGGTCTCCCGCAAGGGATCGGTGTTCATTTTCCCATTCGTGGGTGGCGACTCTTCCATATCTCCGAGCTCCGGTCCTGCCGAGCAGCTTGATTCCATGATTGGTTGCTTTCGGCGCCAATCACCGCTTACATCGCCATGAGGTGTCCACCCCCCGGTCCACCCGGGAGATTAGGCCGCGGCCCCTCGTCTAACACTTGGCCAAGACTAGTCCTAGGGCTGCCTCCCTATAGCGCTGCTATTTTTTTTGTCTGAGGTTAGACGTAACTGAACTTCAGTACTCAGTCTTTGGGGACTTCAAAGCAAACTTCATCGGTCCCCTGAGCTTGGAATCCTTCGTAGAACGGCTTTAGGCGATGCCCGTTTACTTTGAAACATTTGTCGTCTTTCAAGCTTTTGATTTCCACTGCACCATTTAAGAATACATGTTTTTACCACAAAAGGACCAATCCATTTGGTGCATAATTTTCCTGCAAATATCTTTAGTCGAGAATGGTACAAAAGGACTTATTGCCCGACTTGGAATTGCTTCCGTGTGAGTAGGCTATCGTGGTACTTTTTGGACTTCTGTTTATAGATTCTTGAACTTTCATAGGTGTTAAGCCCAAAATATACCTAATATATCATCAATAATTACATCAGTATTACTACGAATTTGTGCTAATTATACATGTTTAGAATACTTTTACGTTCGAATATGTTTCTTTCTTGCAAGGTACCTAAATATTTGGTAAAATCCAAATAGGAACGAAAGAGGTTAAAAACAGAATAAAAACCCTACAAAAGGAGTCAAAAACGACGAAGATCAATTACACCAAAACGAGGACAAAGCCGAAGTCAGAAACAGAAGAAAATGCCAAATTCTCGGTTGAGGAAACCAAATTCTCGGTAGAGAATTTGTGAAAGCCGCGACCGAGAATCTCAAATTCTCAGTCGCGACACACGTTTTCCAGCATCTCCTTCCTTTCGTCCGAAGACCAATTAATTGCTCTCCCATTCTCGGTAAGTTTAGCAAAACCTGGAGAGCCATTCGCACACTTTCGTTTTCGACAAAACGCGTTCGTTCGGGTGGATAAAGACATCCCTTCGCAGAGGATACGTCCCTTCACAACGGACACGACACTTCAATCACGACTCTTCAACATCTATAAATAAAGAGTTGATAGAGAGTTGGATATATATAGAAGAAAGAGATTAGTATAGAATTAATGCAGAAATTCCGAGTCAAGTGATTCAGAATTTAGATTTCATTTCTGTAAAAAGCAATATGATGTACACACATTGTTTATTCAATAATGACAAACACAGTAGCGTTTAGATTTGTTCATATTAGTTTACATTTTGGTAAAGGCCGACCGCATCCCTATTACGAAGTTACATCGAGAAGATTGAGTAGAGAATCCGCCCTGAGTCTGACAAACTCTAACGAAACCCAAGGAAAGGATTGACAACCCGTTCACTTGCAAGTCGTCAAATGTTTTCATGCTTCTTGTTCTCTGTAAACTTGTATCAAATTTATATTTCATCTAATAAAGTCCGTTCCATTCGATAGATTTTTATGCAGCACTTTGGTAAAGGATCCGAGGTGGATGCTGGTGTTTTCATTAAAACGTAGTTAAATTCAAAATCTTTACAAGGAAACTTTGTTGAACACTTAGGCAAATTGATATCCAGTAGAGTATCAATTTGGTTAAGGTAGCGATCTAACCCGACCGTAGGAGGATTGACTGCAGTTCAAAGCCCTAAAATTAGAAGAACCGTCATTTATTTCATTGTTTATGCAAAGTTTAAAGTTGTTTTCTTTGCTTAATGCAAACGAATACATTTGTTTACTTTTCAAACGAACTAAACGTTCTTGTTCTGTAAATTTATCCCTAAATCAGAAGTATTTTCTAACATTTGTTATACTTTAATCTAATTCTTATTCTAGCAATTTCAAAACCAAATCCGATAAAACGATTTTACATATTATAAACCTTAAAAGTAAATCTAACTGATTCAAAATAAGTTTTTGTTAAAAAGCGTTCCATGTGGGATCGATATCTTTTATTACTACAAGCGTATACCGTGCACTTGCGGAAATCGCTCAACAAGTTTTTGGCGCCGTTGCCGGGGAACGCCAAAATTTTTGACAAAAATTTAGATTTTTCGTATTTTATTTCGAATCTAGGTTTATTAATAATTATTCAAAATTTTATATTTTATTTATTTTAAGTTACTAACATATTTATTTTTCAAATTTTGTTTCGAAGGTAGTTTTGGTTCGTGCAAAATTTCAAGTTCATGCGCAGTTCTCGAAGTTCGGGCACGCCACTAGACCTTATTGACCCAGAAATTGAAAAGACACTTAAAAAGAACAAGAAAGACAAGAAAAAGAAAAACAAAACTCCAATAAAAACTAGAGTTACTGAGCCAGAAATTATGGCCACACTTATGGATTATGCTAGGCCAGGAGTGGCCGGTGTAACAAACAACATAGTTAGACCCCAAATAAATGCAAATCAATTTGAGATTAAGCCAGCATTGCTTAATATGTTGCAAAATAATGTAACATTTTACGGGTTACCTAACGAAAATCCTAACACCTATTTGACAAATTTCTTAGAAATTTGTGACACTTTTAAAATACCAAATGTGACTGCGGAAGCAATCAAACTTCGCCTTTTTCCTTTTACTTTGAAGGATCGAGCCAAAGAGTGGTTAACTTCTATGCCAGCCGCAACATTTGAAACTTGGGAACAATTAGCCCAAGCATTTTTATCAAAAAATTTTCCTTTAGCAAAAATCGCAAGAGTCATAAAAGAGTTAACATCTTTTTCTCAAAATGATAATGAAACTCTTTATGAGGCTTGGGAACGTTTTAAAGAACTTCAACATTTATGCCCACACCACCAATTGCCCGCTGAACTTTTAATGCAAACATTTTATAATGGATTAAATCCTACAACTAGAGGTTCATTAGATGCTATGTCTGGAGGGTTATTCATGAAGGAAACATCGGCCTAAGCAAGAGAACTTTTGGAGGAAATGGCAATCAACAGCAGTATGTGGCCCGCGGAACGTGGACACGTACCAATGGCGAAACCATCATCCTCAACTACGTCATCAGTTAAAGGTATAGTGAATCTTGATCCAGTTGCGATGTTGCAAGCCCAATTTTCTGCCTTATCGCACAAAATTGATAGGTTTATGGCACCGTGTGATCCTAATGGTAAGCCAATCCAAACGGATGTAGATTATGAAGGGATGAGCGAAATTGAATAGGTAAATTTTGTCCAAGGGCAAAACCAAACTAATAACCCTTATTCCAATACATATAATCCTGGATGGAGAAATCATCCTAACTTTAAGTGGAGAGATAATAATAATGCCAATGTTAATCAAAATCGTACCTCTAATTATCAAAATCAATCAAGAGATACGATTAGCACTTTATCTTCTAAAATCGACAAATTTATCGATGCTATGAGCGGAAAAATAAGTAATCACGACAATGGTTTTAAACGGATCGAGAATAAATTCGATCAGCTTATTAAAAACCAATCATCTAGCATCCATAATTTGGAGGTTCAAATTGGACAACTCGCTAAATCAATTCCATCCCGCAAAGAGGGAAGTCTTCCCAGCCATACGGAAGAAAATCCGAAAGAGCATGTAAAGGCTATCACTCTTCGTTCAGGGAAAAATTACTTAGGTCCGGAAATGCCCGGAAACTCAACTTTACCAGGAACTGATTTACCAAAATCCAAAGAAGATATATTAAACCAAAAAGATACACCAATTGACTCAAGTACAAAAACTTTTGTACCTAAACCACCTTTTCCACACAAAGTCCGAAATAAGGACTATGACAAACAACTTTTAACATTTTTAGACAAACTTAAAAATTTGCATATTAATTTGACGTTTATGGATGCGATTACGCAAATTCCTAAAAGATTTAATTTCAAAGAAAATCAGTTGGGAAGGAATTTCATCCATTTCACTAACTGAAGATTGTAGTTCAATTGTGTCAAGTAATTTGCCCACTAAACTCAAAGATCCCGGATGTTTTACCATTCCGTGTAGTTGGGAGATATTGAATTCCCAAATTGTCTTTGTGATTTAGGAGCAAGCATAAACTTGATGCCTTTATCTATTTTTAATAAGTTAGGCTTAGAAAAAGATATCAAACGTACCAATATGGTTTTGCAATTAGCGGATCAAACCACTAAAAGACCATATTGTATAATTGAGAATGTTTTAGTTAAAGTTGACAAATTTATTTTTCCTACCGATTTCGTTATATTAGATTTTGCTTATGACGTTAATTGTTCGCTAATTTTTGGTAGACCGTTCATGAACACGGGACGTGCTCTAGTCGATGTGTCGGAAGGGAAAGTAGTTTTACGAATAGGAGACGATAAGATCGAGTTTGATATGAATCAAGCAATGAAGTATCCTATGGAGGATTTCGCTTGTATGAAACTTGATTTAGTTGAAAAATGTGTAAATGACATTGTTCACAAAGAAGAAATAATAGAACCTATAATGAGTGAGGAATTAGAAGATAAGGAACCAGAGCCTTTGATTCGAGAAGATGGACCAGTTCCGCCTTCAATTGTAATTCCACCTAAATTAGAACTTAAAGAATTACCAAACCATTTGAGGTACACTTTCTTAGGCGAAGGTGATTCTCTACCTATAATTATCTCTAACAAACTAACACAGGTTCAAGAAGAAAAATTAAAGGAAGTTGTTAGAAATAGAATAGGAAGTATGGGATGGCAAATTTCAGACTTAAAAGGAATTAATCCTAGTATTGTAATGCACAGAATTCACTTAGAAGAAGATAAGCCACCTAAAGCGGATAGGCAAAGACGCTTCAATCCGAATATGAAAGAAGTAGTAAAAAATGAGATTACTAAACTTCTAGACAATGGAATCATTTATCCTATTTCGGATAGTGAATGGGTTAGTCCAATCCATTGTGTACCCAAAAAGGGAGGTATCACTGTTGTAAGGAATGACGAAGGTGAATTAATACCTACACGAACCACCACCGGTTGGAGGGTTTGTATAGATTACAGGAACCTTAATAAAGCAACTAGGAAAGATCATTTTCCTCTTCCTTTCATTGATCAAATGATCGAAAGGATAGCTGGTCATGCTTTTTATTGTTTTCTAGATGGTTATTCCGGATTCTTTCAAATATATATTTACCCGGATGACCAAGACAAAACAACCTTCACATGTCCTTATGGAAAATTTGCATATAGGAGAATGCCCTTTGGTCTATGTAACGTACCAGCAACATTTCAACGTTGTATGACTGCGATTTTTAATGATTTCATTGAAAATATCATGGAAGTTTTTATGGATGATTTTTCCGTTTATGGAGATTCTTTCGATTCATGCTTACAAAACTTGGATAAAGTTTTGTCTAGGTGTGAAGAAACAAATTTAGTATTAAACTGGGAAAAATGTCATTTCATGGTTGACGAGGGAATTGTTTTAGGTCACAAAATATCTGAAAAATGATTAGAAGTGGATAGAGCAAAAACTTCAGTAATAGAAAAATTACCCCCTCCAACTACTATTAAGTGAGTAAGGTCGTTTTTAGGACATGCATGTTTTTACAGAAGATTTATTAAAAATTTCTCTGTAATTTCCAAACCACTTACTAATTTACTCATGAAAGATTCAACCTTTGATTTTAATGAAGATTGCGTTAAAGCTTTCGAAACATTGAAAACAGCTTTAGTCAGTGCACCTATTATTGCTAAACCTGATTGGGATTTACCTTTTGAAATTATGTGTGATGCAAGTGACTTAGCTGTCGGATGTGTTTTAGGTCAAAGAAAGGATAAGAAACTTCATGTCATTTATTATGCAAGTCACACACTGTCCGGGGCACAATTAAACTACACCACAACCGAGAAGGAAATGTTAGCTGTAGTTTTTGCATGTGATAAGTTTAGGTCATACTTATTAGGTTCGAAAGTTATTATTTATACTGATCACGCAGCTTTAAGGTATTTATTTGCTAAGAAAGATGCAAAACCACGTCTAATTAGATGGGTTTTATTGTTACAAGAATTTGATATAGAAATTAAAGAAAAAAAGGGAGTACAAAATCTTGTCGCCGATCATCTATCAAGACTCGAAGATGAAAACGGTCCTATAGGTGAGACTATCGGTATACGAGATGATTTCCCTGATGAATATCTCTATCAAATAAAAAGTGTCATGTCGCCATGGTATGCGGATATTGCAAATTATCTTGCAGCCAACATTGTTCCGGAAGGATTAACTTTCCAACAAAAGAAGAAATTCTTCTTTGACATTAAACAGTATTTTTAGGAAGATCCTTTTTTGTTTAGAACTTGTGGTGAGGGGATAATTAGGAGATGCGTTAGTGAAAATGAATATGAGTCTATAATGTCGGAATGCCACTCTAGCTCTTATGGGGGACATAATGGCGTTAGTAAGACAGTAGCTAGAATATTTGAATGTGGATTCTTTTGACCTACATTGTTTAAAGACGTCCGTTCATTTATTACTCGTTGTGACAAATGCCAAAGAACAAGAAATTTAAGCAGAAAAGATGAGATGCCCCTCACAAACATGTTAGAAGTTGAAGTCTTCGATATGTGGGGGATAGATTTCATGTGACCTTTTCCCCCTTCTTTTGGTAAAACTTACATATTAGTCGCCGTAGATTATGTTTCGAAGTGGGTTGAAGCAATTGCAACCCCGACGAACGATTCTAAAGTTGTTGTTGGTTTTCTTGAAGATATATTTTGTAGATTTGGCTATCCTAGAGTCATTGTAAGTGATGGCGGTACCCATTTTATAAACCGAAGCTTTGATATACTTATGAAAAAATATGGAGTACGCCACTACGTGTCAACGCCATACCATCCCCAATTGAATGGTCAGGCAGAGATATCAAATAGAGAACTCAAATGGATTCTAGAGAAAATAGTTTCATCTTCAAGAAAAGATTGGTCTTGTAAACTCAACAATGCGTTATGGGATACCGTACTGCATTTAAAACACCAATAGGAATGACTCCATACCGATTAGTGTATGGAAAGGCATGTCATTTGCCAGTCGAATTAGAACACAAAGCCTATTGGGCTATTAGGGAACTTAACTTTAATTTGCAGCAAGCAGGTAAGAAACGTTTGCTCAACTTAAATGAGTTAGACGAGTTACATCATCTATCTTACGAAAATGCGAAAATATATAAAGAAAAAGTGAAAAAATGGCACGACGCCAAGATTAAAGTCAAAAGCTTTAAAATAGGGGACAAGGTGCTGTTATTTAATTCACGACTCCGTTTATTTCCAGGAAAACTTAAGTCCAGATGGACAGGACCATATCTAGTCATTAATGTATTTGATTATGGCTTCTTAGAACTTGAAGGACCTGACGGAGTTCGTTTTAAAGTTAACGGTAATAGATGTAAAATCTATTACGAAAATATTTCAAATGAAGAAATTGCGTTCGTGACGCATTTTTCTGACGATTAATTCATTTCGATTTAATGTCCTTTATTTTTATTTATTTTAGTTTCGTTTTGTTGGTTTTAATATGTTTTAATGATTTTTATTTTAGTTTAAATTTTTACACATGCCAATTTTATGATTTTTAATAGACTTTATATTAAGGTTTAGATACATAAAAATATGTTTAAGTCATGCTTTTATTTTATTTTTAGGTCTTTAGCATGAATTAGGAGAAAATTGGTGATTCTCAGCCGAGAATTTGGAATTCTCAGTTGAGAATTCATATTTTCAGAATTGTCCAAACAGGTAGGTTTTTTCTGAACTTACCGAGAATATTTAATTCTCGGCCGAGAATCAGAAAAATAGGTTTCGACGCCTGATTTCCGCAAGGAAATCAGCGTGTCGCGACTGAGAATTTGGAATTCTCGGCCGCGACACGGGACTTTTTCTGCCCATCAGACCTGTATCTTCTTCTACATGCAGACACAGCTTTTCAAAAATGAAAACTTGAGTTTCTTCAACTTTCAGAGGTATGATTTTATGCCTTTTCACATCAAAACAACACCTCATTTCGTCCTAAAATCCTATAAATAAGTCCTAGAGGATCAAAGTTCTGTTACATTTTTATCTCTTCATCTCTGTCAGAACAAATTTCTGATTTTCTCAAACCACCATTCATAAACTAAGTTACAGATACTTTTTGTTTCTTTAGTTCTTTCCAAAAACCATAACTACTAAACACAAAACCTCTAAGAAAATTGCTTCTTCAAGCACTAAACGCCCCGACTTATCCAAACGATACGGTGCGCCCTTTCCTATCTTCAATCATGATGAGGGCAGGCGCTACTGGAGGCTTCGTTATAAGTTCTTCGTCGGAATGTTATATATGGATGAATTTTTGAATGCACAACTCGGAATAAGCGATGACATGAGTCACTATTTGGAACCCTTAGGATGGACAAAATTCGCCAACATGCGATTTCCTATTATTGGCGATTGGATCCTCGAGTTTTTCTGTACCGTTCGTTTCGTTAACAAACGACGGGTGCGTCTTAGTTTTCATCGAGATGGCGAAATATTTACTTTCGGATATCCCGAGTTGCATGCCTGGTTTGGTTTTCCCCTGAGGTATACAATCAAACGTCATCCTGGCAAAGATATGACGTCCACTGATATTTGGAGAATGCTCACTGGATTCTGGCGATTCAATCCTAAACTCGCCTACAATCAATCCTTTCACTCCAATTCGATGCTGTATCTACACAAGTTCCTGTGTCACAGTCTGTTCAGTCGCACATTTAGCAGTGTGGTCCGTGACACCGATTTATATGTCCTTGGCGATATATTCCAAGGCGATACCGTTGATACTTCAAAAATTCTGATGGAGGTTCTTATTGCCGCTTCTCGATCCAAGGATAAAAAGATTGGATTTGGGAATATAACTTGCGGAAATCGCTCAACAAGTTTTTGGCGGATCGGCATTCTCGGTCGCGACACGCGGCTTGTAGGCAGAGTTATTCCGGATTTTTGACCTATTTTTAACCTATTCCTATTCCTATTCAACCTCTACATCTCCCTATTTCACCCTATATAAACCTACTCCTTACACAAACCTCACATCACCTCACTTTTTACCCAATCACCTACTCTAAACTCTTCCCCATAAATTACTTTTCCTTTTCCCAACTTATTCTTTACCCCCTCTAATCACTTATCACTTCAATTCCTCATTTACAATTCGCACCTCATCTTCAAGCTTTGATTTTTCTCTATTTTCATCTCTTCTTCTTCTTCTTTGCAAACCCTAAACACCATTACCATGCCTAGACAAAAGCATGTTGGTCACAAGCCAGCAGTTACGGAAGCTAATCGCCTTCATATACGTTGTAGAGCCTATTTTGACATCGAAACGGAGGAGGAAGCCGCTCGGTTCATTCACTTTTCCCATGCTAACAGACAGTTTGTGGATATGCACTTCCTTGACTTCGATTTGGTAAGAGCATTGAATTTCTCTACTAGAATTGATGCTTTTATTGAGACTTTGGGTTGGCAAGAGTTTGTTTCTATGCGTTTTCCCCGTATTACGGAATATGTGGTAGAGTTTTTGGCCACTTTGACCATGAACAAGAAGAAGACATCAATTTCCTTTCGGAATAATGGTGTGACTTACACCATAGATTATGAGGCTATGGGAAATATGTTTGGTTTCCCTACTAGCGATTTTTATGACAGGCCTAAGGATTTTGACAACGATTCTATTTGGCAAACTCTTTCGGATCAGGATTATTTTAACTCCAAAAACACTTCAAGCAAGTTGATTAAGGACAATTGTGTGTTCTTCTTTCACAAATTTCTGAGTTTTTCATTGTTTGGTCGTGTTGAGAGCTCAAAAATTCAAGTTCGGGATTTGTTTGTTTTGGATTGTCTGTTTAAGGGTTTGAGGGTTGATAGCACCGGAATGCTATTTGATAATTTGTTTCGTGCTTCGAAGGCTTCCACAATTCAAGTCCCTCTCGGTAATTTTATCACCGCGATTGTTTTGGGAGCACAGGGTGAATTGGCCGATTATGACATGTCCAGCTACCATGGGTATGTTCTGATTTTGGACATTTCCGCTCTTGAGCGGGCTCACTTATTGCTTACTTCGGTTCCTCCTATTTTTATTTCATATGCTTCTCGTATTGCCCATCTTCGTGGCACTATGGGTGGAGGCGCTTCGAGTTCACAATTTGTAGGTACCGAAGAAGGAGGCACGGAGGAGGACGAGGAAGGTGCACTGCAAGCTGAACCATAACCCCAAGCACCTCAAGATGATGATCCGGTGGATTTAAGGTGGATTTTGAACCAAATCAATTCCAATAATCGCCAAATGAATTTACGAATTGATGATTTGGTGGAGAATAATATGGTGATGAATGACAACCTCAATACTTTGAGGCGCGAGCATAGGTCAACTCGGCATCGGATTCTTTCTTTCTTCCGTCGTCGCAATGTGGAAACTTCACCAACACTTACGGATTCCCCGCCTAATGCTTAGGTTTTATCTTTTCTTTTTATCTTGTTGAGTTGTTTTTCAATTTAAGTTTGGTACAATATTTTTATTTCTTATGTTTCGTACACTTTTTCATTTTATGTTGGTTGTTTTTTTATTTGCTAAAATTCTATTTTTGTATTTCGTATGCTTTATTTCGTGATTATTTTTCAAGTTATCTCAATTTTTGCACCAATGAGGACATGGTCCAATTCATGTTATTTTTCATAACGTTACATTTTTTAACTTATGATTATTTTTAGGTTATCATTATCGATAGAAATAATATTTCTATACGGGTAATATTTTTAAAACTTTTCACAAATCTCCGATACGATTTTAAATAAAATTGTCTCGAGTGAATGTATTTAAGTAAAAAATTCTTTATTTTGATCTCTATTTTATATCATGAAATCATGATACAATAAATCTTATTTTAAATTTTCAATTAGGTTTATAGACATTAAATTGAACTAACAATTTTAGCTCGGTTTGATTTCGTCTTACATTAACACCAATTGAAGTTTTTAAGGAAACTTTAGCCATAATACATGTTGAATTTTAAGTCAATATAGGATGAATGTGCTATCTTTCTTTATCCCAAGTTACAATTTTATAATTCATATTAATTAATCAATTAGTTGAATTCTTAACTTTTGGCCACGATTGAGACCAACCTTTCACAATCGAGGTATGAAAGGGAAGAAAATTAAGTACCGTTTACTTTTGGCCACTGTTGCGACCACCCTTATCACAATCGAGGTATGGAAGGAACGCTTTAAAAAAATATAATAAGCGTGTTTAAGTTTAAAGTAACGATTGCGTCCACTCATGGCATGGTCGGTACCTCTAAAGAAAACACTAAGCAATAAAATACGTATAAAGTTACGGTTGAGACCACCCTTATCTCGGGCGTAACTAAGCAAAACAAATTAAATTAAGTATTTATTTAAAATAATATATCTCATATATTAGTTTAGGTTTGGGAAAGGAAATTTTGTGCTTTAAAATGCCTTGAGACGAAAGACTCAATAACATGCGTGCTTATATCGTCCCGAATACTTCAATTCAAAATTGAAAATACAAGACGAATGATATATCGCCTTTATACTAAGTTAGTTTGATATTTTGCGTATAAATTTGCCATGCGAAGTTAGTCTTTTCGGCTTAACTAATTTACAAGATAATATAGAGATATATGTTTTATTTTCATAAAGAGATTAGTTAAAGAATAAATTCAGTAAAATTTTGCTCGGGACTAGCAAAATATTAAGTGTGGAGATTTGTTAAGCCCAAAATATACCTAATATATCATCAATAATTACATCAGTATTGCTACGAATTTGTGCTAATTATACCTATTTAGAATACTTTTACGTTCGAATATGTTTCTTTCTTGCAAGGTACCTAAATATTTGGTAAAATCCAAATAGGAACGAAAGAGGTTAAAAACAGAATAAAAACCCTACAAAAGGAGTCAAAAACGACGAAAATCAATTACACCAAAACGAGGACAAAGCCGAAGTCAGAAACAGAAGAAAATGTCAAATTCTCGGTTAAGGAAACCAGATTCTCGGTAGAGAATTTACGAAAGCCGCGACCGAGAATCTCAAATTCTCGGTCGCGACACGCTAAAGTCCAGCGCTCCTCCCTTTCGCCCGACGATCAAATAATTGCTCCCCCATTCTCGACCGAGAATTAATTATTCTCGATAAGTTCAGCAAAACCTGGAGAGCCATTCGCACACTTTCGTTTTTGACAAAACGCGTTCGTTCGGATGGATAAAGACATCCCTTCGCAGAGGATACGTCCCTTCACAACGGACACGACACTTCAATCACGACTCTTCAACATCTATAAATAAAGAGTTGATGGAGAGTTGGATATAGATAGAAGAAAGAGATTAGTATAGAATTAATGCAGAAATTCTGAGTCAAGTGATTCAGAATTTAGATTTCATTTCTGTAAAAAGAAATATGATGTACACACATTGTTTATTCAATAATCACAAACACAGTAGCATTTAGATTTGTTCATATTAGTTTACATTTTGGTAGAGGCCGACCGCATCCCTATTATGAAGTTACAGCGAGAAGATTGAGTAGAGAATCCGCCCTGAGTCTGACAAACTCTAACGAAACCCAAGGAAAGGATTGACAACCCGTTCACTTGCAAGTCATCAAATGTTTTCATGCTTCTTGTTCTCTGTAAACTTGTATCAAATTTATATTTCATCTAATAAAGTCCGTTCCATTCGATAGATTTTTATGCAGCACTTTGGTAAAGGATACGAAGTGGATGCTGGTGTTTTCATTAAAACGTAGTTAAATTCAAAATCTTTACAAGGAAACTTTGTTGAACACTTAGGCAAATTGATATCATCAGTAGAGTATCAATTTGGTTAAGGTAGCGATCTAACCCGACCGTAGGAGGATTGACTGCAGTTCAAAGCCCTAACATTAGAAGAACCATCATTTATTTCATTGTTTTAATTTATGCAAAGTTTAAAGTTGTTTTCTTTGCTTAATACAAACGAATACATTTGTTTACTTTTCTAAAAGAACTAAACGTTCTTGTTCTGTAAATTTATCCCTAAATCAGAAGTATTTTCTAACATTTGTTATACTCTAATCTAATGATATATGTATATCTCCTAATTTGAGGAATAATTCTCGGTACCAAGGGTACTATCAATATTCCTTGGAGTGAGGATGAGTCTTTTCCGACTCTAGATTATGAGTTTCTAGAGTATGAAGGTCTTGTGAAACGTGTTTTTCGAGCAGGCCCGCATTTTCTCTCTGCACCAGAACGTCAAGCTTTCGTGCAGTTGAAAATTGACCGTTTTAGGGCTAGAGAAATCCCGATTAATAGGGATGAATATATAGAATAGTTTAGGTTTATGAAATTTTATTTTGTACATATTTCAGTATTTGTGTTATTTGAATTCTTTGTTTTTATGTTTTGTACCTATATGTTAATTCAATAAAATTTCTATTCATTTTAGTTCCTTTATTGATTTTACCGTAGTTAGATATATTTGTTCCATTTCCTATGTGATCATGGATAAATCTATACTAAGTCCATTTATTATAGAACAATTCTTATTCTTCTTGCTCAAATGGATATACAAATGACTTAAATAAACTAGTATGGTTTTTCTTAATAAACACATATATACACACTTAAACCAAATTCATTGTGTTCAATCCATTAAGATTTAATTCACTTAATTAATACATGAACTAGTATTTATTTGCACTTAATATGATTCATTTAACTTATATACATAAATATGCATTAATGTTTCATTAACTCTTAATATGACGTTTATTTTTCTTTATTTTTACAACTAATAAGGATAAACCTTTGGTTTTCCTTGCATTTAATGTTTTTCAATTAAGTTCTTAAGTGCAGGTACAGTTCACATTAAGTTCTGGACACAATTAATCAACAAAATTGCACAAACCAAGTCAAAATACACCAAATCAGCCACTTTTGACCGATTCTCGACCGAGAATTTATAATTCTCGGTAAGTCCAGCGAAAACAGGCCGAAATCAGAGCAAAAAAATCTCTGAATTCCGCATGCCGCGACCGCGGTTCAGCATTCTCGGTCGCGACATGCGGCCTGTAGGCAGGGTTATTCCAGATTTTTGACCTATTTTTAGCCTATTCCTATTCCTATTCAACCTCTACATCTCCCTATTTCACCCTATATAAACCTACTCCTTACACAAACCTCACATCACCTCACTTTTTACCCAATCACCTACTCTAAACTCTTCCCCATAAATTACTTTTCCTTTTCCCAACTTATTCTTTACCCCCTCTAATCACTTATCACTTCAATTCCTCATTTACAATTCTCACCTCATCTTCAAGCTTTGATTTTTCTCTCTTTTCATCTCTTCTTCTTCTTCTTTGCAAACCCTAAACACCATTACCATGCCTAGACAAAAGCGTGTTGGTCACAAGCCAGCAGTTACGGAAGCTAATCGCCTTCGTATACGTTGCGGAGCCTATTTTGACATCGAAACAGAGGAGGAAGCCGCTCGGTTCATTCACTTTTCCCATGCTAACAGGCAGTTTGTGGATATGCACTTCCTTGACTTCGATTCGGTAAGAGCATTGAATTTCTCTACTAGAATTGATGCTTTTATTGAGACTTTGGGTTGGCAAGAGTTTGTTTCTATGCGTTTTCCCCGTATTTCGGAATATGTGGTAGAGTTTTTGGTCACTTTGACCATGAACAAGAAGAAGACATCAATTTCCTTTCGGAATAATGTGTGACTTACACCATAGATTATGAGGCTATGGGAAATATGTTTAGTTTCCCTACTAGTGATTTTTATGACAAGCCTAAGGATTTTGATAACGATTCTATTTGGCAAACTCTTTCGGATCAGGATTATTTTAACTCCAAAAACACTTCAAGCAAGTTGATTAAGGACAATTGTGTGTTCTTCTTTCACAAATTTCTGAGTTTTTCATTGTTTGGTCGTGTTGAGAGCTCAAAAATTCAAGTTCGGGATTTGTTTGTTTTGGATTGTCTGTTTAAGGGTTTGACGGTTGATAGCATCAGAATGCTATTTGATAATTTGTTTCGTGCTTCGAGGGCTTCCACAATTCAAGTCCCTCTCGGTAATTTTATCACCGCGATTGTTTTGGGAGCATGGGGTGAATTGGCCGATCATGACATGTCCACCTACCATGGGTATGTTTCGATTTTGGACATTTCAGCTCTTGAGCGGGCTCCCTTATTGCTTACTTCGGTTCCTCCTGTTTTTATTTCATATGCTTCCCGTATTGCCCATCTTCGTGGCACTATGGGTGGAGGCGCTTCGAGTTCACAATTTGTAGGTACCGAAGAAGGAGGCGCGGAGGAGGACGAGGAAGGTGCACCGCCGGCTCAACCACAACCCCAAGCACCTCAAGATGATGATCCGGTGGATTTAAGGCGGATTTTGAACCAAATCAATTCCAATAATCGCCAAATGAACTTACGAATTGATGATTTGGTGGAGAGTAATATGGTGATGAATGACAACCTTAATACCTTGAGGCGCGAGCATAGGTCAACACGACATCAGATGCTTTCTTTCTTCCGTCGCCGCAATGTGGAAACTTCACCAACACCTCCGGATTCCCCGCCTAATGCTTAGGTTTTATCTTTTCTTTTTATCTTGTTGAGTTGTTTTTCAATTTAAGTTTGGTACAATATTTTTATTTCTTATGTTTCGTACACTTTTTCATTTTATGTTGGATGTTTTTTTTATTTGCTAAAATTCTATTTTTGTATTTTGTATGCTTTATTTCGTGATTATTTTTCATGTTATCTCAATTTTTGCACCAATGAGGACATTGTCCAATTTAAGTGTGGGAGGAGATATACATATATCATTTAAACATATACGAATAATAGCAACGAATAATTTTTAAATGCAACACTTGTTTTATGCAAATGCAACATATATTGCAACACAATTTATTTAACATTATTTTTAATAACGTTACATTTTTTAACTTATGATTATTTTTAGGTTATCATTATCGATAGAAATAATATTTCTATACGGGTAATATTTTTAAAATTTTTCACAAATCTCCGATATGATTTTAAATAAAATTGTCTCGAGTGAATGTATTTAAGTAAAAAAATCTTTATTTTGATCTCTATTTTATATCATGAAATCATGATACAATAAATCTTATTTTAAATTTTCAATTAGGTTTATAGGCATTAAATTGAACTAATAATTTTAGCTCGGTTTGATTTCGTCTTATATTAACACCAATTGAAGTTTTTAAGGAAACTTTAGCCATAATACATGTTGAATTTTAAGTCAATATAGGATGAATGTGCTATCTTTCTTTTTGCCAAGTTACAATTTTATAATTCATATTAATTAATCAATTAGTTGAGTTCTTAACTTTTGGCCACGATTGAGACCAACCTTATCACAATCGAGGTATGAAAGGGAAGAAAATTAAGTACCGTTTACTTTTGGCCACGGTTGCGACCACCCTTATCACAATCGAGGTATGGAAGGAACGCTTGAAAAAAAATATAATAAGCGTGTTTAAGTTTAAAGTAACGATTGCATCCACCCATGGTATGGTCGGTACCTCTTAAGCAAACACTAAGCAATAAAATACGTATAAAGTTACGGTTGAGACCACCCTTATCTCGGGCGTAACTAAGCAAAACAAATTAAATTAAGTATTTATTTAAAATAATATATCTCATATATTAGTTTAGGTTTGGGAAAGGAAATTTTGTGCTTTAAAATGCCTTGAGACGAAAGACTCAATAACATGCGTGCTTATATCGTCCCGAATACTTCAATTCAAAATTGAAAATACAAGACGAATGATATATCGCCTTTATACTAAGTTAGTTTGATATTTTGTGTATAAATTTGCCATGCGAAGTTAGTCTTTTCGGCTTAACTAATTTAAAAGATAATATAGAGATATATGTTTTATTTTCATAAAGAGATTAGTTAAAGAATAAATTCAGTAAAATTTTGCTCGGGACTAGCAATAGATTAAGTGTGGAGATTTATTAAGCCCAAAATATACCTAATATATCATCAATAATTACATCAGTATTGCTACGAATTTGTGCTAATTATACCTGTTTAGAATACTTTTACGTTCGAATATGTTTCTTTCTTGCAAGGTACCTAAATATTTGGTAAAATCCAAATAGGAACGAAAGAGGTTAAAAACAGAATAAAAACCCTACAAAAGGAGTAAAAAATGACGAAGATCAATTACACCAAAACGAGGACAAAGCGGAAGTCAGAAACAGAAGAAAATGCCAAATTCTCGGTAGAGAATTTGTGAAAGCCGCGACCGAGAATCTCAAATTCTCGGTCGCGACACGAGTTTTCCAGCATCTCCTTCCTTTCGTCCGAAGACCAATTAATTGCTCCCCCATTCTCGGCCGAGAATTAATTATTCTCAGTAAGTTCAGCAAAACCTGGAGAGCCATTCGCACACTTTCGTTTTCGACAAAACACGTTCGTTCGGGTGGATAAAGACATCCCTTCGCAGAGGATACGTCCCTTCAAAACGGACATGGCACTTCAATCACGACTCTTCAACATCTATAAATAAAGAGTTGATGGAGAGTTGGATATATATAGAAGAAAGAGATTAGTGTAGAATCAATGCAGAAATTCCGAGTCAAGTGATTTAGAATTTAGATTTCATTTCTGTAAAAAGCAATATGATGTACACACATTGTTTATTCAATAATCATAAACACAGTAGCGTTTAGATTTGTTCATATTATTTTACATTTTGGTAGAGGCCGACCGGATCCCTATTACGAAGTTACAGCGAGAAGATTGAGTAGAGAATCCGCCCTGAGTCTGACAAACTCTAATGAAACCCAAGGAAAGGATTGACAACCCGTTCACTTGCAAGTCGTTAAATGTTTTCATGCTTCTTGTTCTCTGTAAACTTGTATCAAATTTATATTTCATCTAATAAAGTCCGTTCCATTCGATAGATTTTTATGCAGCACTTTGGTAAAGGATCCGAGGTGGATGCTGGTGTTTTCATTAAAACGTAGTTAAATTCAAAATCTTTACAAGGAAACTTTGTTGAACACTTAGGCAAATTGATATCATCAGTAGAGTATCAATTTGGTTAAGGTAGCGATCTAACCCGACCGTAGGAGGATTGACTGCAGTTCAAAGCCCTAAAATTAGAAGAACCGTCATTTATTTCATTGTTTTAATTTATGCAAAGTTTAAAGTTGTTTTCTTTGCTTAATGCAAACGAATACATTTGTTTACTTTTCTAAAAGAACTAAACGTTCTTGTTCTGTAAATTTATCCCTAAATCAGAAGTATTTTCTAACATTTGTTATACTCTAATCTAATTCTTATTCTAGCAATTTCAAAACCAAATCCGATAAAACGATTTTACATATTATAAACCTTAAAAGTAAATCTAACTGATTCAAAATAAGTTTTTGTTAAAAAGCGTTCCTTGTGGGATCGATATCTTTTATTACTACAAGCGTATACCGTGCACTTGCGGAAATAGCTCAACAATAGGCTTCGCCTCTCAGCTCCTTTAACTCTTGCAGCTGTAATTTTCTCTCTTCTCCTGCTTCATCATAGGCCATATTGCATTTTTTTACTGCCCAAAATGCCCTATGCTCCAATTCCATGGGGAGATGACATGGTTTTCCATAAACCATTCGGTCGGGAGACATCCCGATTGGAGCTTTGTACGCTGTTCTGTATGCCCATAGGGCGTCTTCGAGTCTGACGCTCCAATCTTTCCTTGTAAAATTCACCATTTTTTCTAGGATAGATTTTATTTCCCGGTTCGAAACTTCATCTTGACCATTGGTCTGTGGGTGATAAGATGTGGACATACGATGATTGACTCCATACTTTTTTAGCAGGGATACCATTACTCGATTGCAAAAATGTGTTCCTCTGTCACTGATTAATACTCGGGGCATGCCAAACCTGCAAAATATGTTTCCCTGCAAAAACTTAACAACTGTTTGAGCATCATCAAACTTGGTGGCAATCGCCTCCACCCATTTCGAAACATAATCCACTGCCAATAAAATATAAAGATAACCAAAAGAATTTGGGAATGGGCCCATAAAATCAATACCCCATACGTCGAAGATTTTGCAAGTCAAAATCGACGTAAGTGGCATTTGACTCCGTTGGCTTCAATTTCCCGTTCTCTGACAATTGGCACAAGACTTGCAAAATAAGTAGGAATCACGAAAGATGTTGGGCCAAAACAAACCACATTCGAGTACTTTACGTGCTGTTCGCTTTGGTCCGAAGTGACCACCACACGAGCCTGAGTGGCTGAACTGAAGTATAGACTCGATTTTGGTTTCTGGAATGCATCGCCGAATCATCTGATCAGAACAATGTTTCCAAAAATAAGGCTCATCCCAGATGTAGTATTTGGCTTCCTTCCTCAATTTATCTATTTCGTTCCGGGTGAACTCTTCTGGCATTACCCCTGCAACCATGTAATTTACCAAGTCAGCATACCAAGGTGCAATTGTATTAATGCTAAACAAATGCTAAACAAGTGTTCATCGGGAAATTCGTCTTTGAGCTCTCCATTGTCATTATCATGTGAGAGAAGTCGGCTAAGGTGATCTGCCACTAAGTTTTTAGACCCTTTTTTTGTCGCGTATTTCAAGGTCGCACTCTTGTAACAGAAGTATCCACCGAATTAGGTGAGGTTTCGCGTCTTTCGTCTTTAATAAATACTGCAACGTTGCATGGTCAGAAAACACAATAACCTTAGTGCCAAGCAAATAGGAACGAAATTTTTCTAAAAGCTCTCTTTTTGTGGTCGAATAATTGCTTTGAGCATTGTCAAGTGTTCTCGACGCATACTAGATAACGTGAGGTAGCTTATCCACCCTTTGTCCTAGAACAGCACCGATCGCGTAATTGCTAGCATCGCACATAATCTCGAAGGGGTATTCTAATTTGGTGGTTGGATGATAGGTGCCGACACTAGCCTATCTTTCAGTTCATCAAATGCTTTCTTACAAGTCTGATCGAACTCAAACGCGACCTCTTTTTGCAGCAATTTGCACATGGGCTGTGTTACTTTGGAGAAATCTTTAATGAAGCGCCGGTAAAAACCTGCACGGCCAAGAAAAGAACGGACCTCCCGGACACTTCCGGGGTAAGGTAAAGACTGAATTACATCAATTTTTGCTTTATCTACCTCAATGCCTCTAGCTGAAACCACGTGTCCTAGAATTATACTTTGACTAACCATAAAATGACACTTCTCATAATTCAGGACCAGATTAAACTTTAAACACTGTTTCAACACATTACCAAGATTAGCTAAGCATTCATCGAAGGAGTCACCGTAAACAGTGAAATCGTCCATGAATACTTCGATAATTTGTTCGACATAATCAGAAAAAATGCTTACCATACATCATTGGAACGTTGCCGAAGCGTTGCAAGATCCGAATGGCATCCGTCGGTAGGCAAATGTACTGAAGGGACATGTGAAAGTCGTTTTTTCCTGATCTTTGGGTGCCACCGGAACTTGGTAAAAACCCGAATAACCGTCCATATTACAATTGAATTTGTTACCAACCAATCTTTCTAACATCTGATCGATAAAAGGGAGCGGGAAGTGATCTTTCTTGTGGAAGCGTTCAGCTTTCTATAATCGATATAGACACGCCATCCGTTTTGCACTCGAGTGGGGACCATCTCTCCGTTCTCATTTTGAACCACCGTAATTCCCGTTTTCTTTGGTACCACATGGACTGGGCTTACCCATTTGCTGTCCGAAATTGCGAATATTACATTTGCATCCAACATTTTCTGAACTTCTTTCTTTACCACTTCCAACATTTTCGGGGCTGCTCCTTCTTCGAGGTGAATTTTATGCATACATGTTGACGGGCTCAGACCTTCGATATCAGCGATTGTCCATCCTATCGCCTTTTTATGTTGTCGTAACACCTCAATTAGCTGTCTCTCTTCGTCCGGACTCAATTTGTTCGAAATTATTACCGGCAATGTCTCTTCAGCTCCTAAATAGGCATATTTCAGATGTTTAGGTAGCTCTTTCAGCTCCAATTTAGGTGCCTGCACAACAGATGGTAAAGAGCACTGATTAGCTTTGATTGTTTTAACATGAAAAGTATTTCCTACCTGCTGATCAGATTTCTCCAAGGCGTCGATGATTTCTCTTACGCTCTCCTCCATGTATTCACTGTCCATTGTCAAGCTTTCGCTTAGCGTAACCTGCAACTCATCTTTTCCACTCAAATCTAATATATTTTGGGTTACAGGTTTGATTATATCAATTCCACACACAGAAGATACATCAATTGGATATTTCATAGCATCATAAACGTTAATTCGGACAATCTTACCATCGAATTCCATGGTCATCATCCCTTTATGGACGTCAATTTTCGTTCTTGCCGTGGTTAGGAAAGGTCTCCCAAGCAATATTTCAGAAGATTCCAAGGTATTGTCATCGTTTTGCATATCCAACACATAAAAATCTGCCGGAAAAACTAGGTCGTTGACCTGAACTAAAACGTCTTCTAAAACACCCTTCGGGTAGACTAAAGCTCTATTGGCAAGTTGAATTACTACACCCGTTTCCTCTAGTGGACCGACATTTAAAGCAGAGTAAATAGACATAGGCATGACGTTAATTGACGCACCTAAATCGCACATTGCCCTTTTAATACTGGTATTACCGATTAGATAGGAAATAGCAAACATACCCTTATCTTTGCATTTTTGGGGTATTTTTCTTTGTAAAATAGCGGAGACATTTTTTCCCACAACTACTTTTTCATGACCGGCTAGCTTAGTCTTATTTACACATAATTCTTTCAAAAATTTTGCATACCGAGGTATTTGCTTAATTGCATCAAGTAAAGGGATGTTTACCTCCACCTTTCGAAAGGTTTCGAAGATGTCCCTTTCTTCCTTCTCTCTCTTCGATTTGGCTAGACAGCTAGGAAATGGTGGTCTGATCACCAAATGTGGGTCCTGGTCTGCAATTCCTTTTTCTGGAGGTTTGTCATTTGTGGAACTTTCAGTCTCTTTTCCAGTCACTTCGCTTTCATTCGTAACGGCTTGCTGAGGGGCGCAAGGTGGTTTAGTCTTGGGCAAGACCAAGTCTTTCCCACTGCATAGCGTGATCGCACTTGCGTTCTGTCTGGGGTTTGTTTCGGTCTGCGAAGGCAGCTTCCCCTGAGACTTATTTCACTCAATGAGGTTGCAATTTGACTCATCTGTTTCTATAAATTTTGTAAATTCGCTTGAAGATTGGCGCTAACCTTGCCTTGTTCTTCCTGAAATTTAGCTAAGTTAGCGATAACAGACTGATCATTGGAACTAGATGCCATACCTGAGTTAGGATCTGCCTGAGGCGGCCTGTATTGTGGAGGCCTATGGAACTGTTGCAAAACATTTGGTTGGAGAACATTGTTCTGTTGTTTGTAACTGAGGTTTGGGTGATCACGTAATCCGGGATTGTACGTGTTAGAGTATGGATCATACCTCCACTGAGGCTGTCCTTGATACCTGAGAGCGACATTGATTTGTTCCGGGGTTCCCTCATGCAATGTGGGAAATTCGTCGGTAGCATGTCCGGCCACCACACAGATTCCACATGCCTTTACTTGTACCGTTGTTCCTAAAACCAAATTTTGAACAAGAGAGGTTAGCGAATTAAGTTTTTCCTCAATGGCTGAAGTACTTACCTCATATGTTTTCCTTGGGCTCTCTTGTTGTTTCCCGAACTATTGTGATGTCGCCGCCATGCTTCGGATCAGTTCTTTAGCTGCTGCTGGTGTTTTATCTATGAGGTTTCCCCTACTGGCAGCGTCTACCATTCTTCTTTCCATGCTCAGCATTCCCTCATAAAAATATTGAACAAGAGAATGTTCGGTCATACCGTGTTGGGGGCAGTTTGCACAAAGCCTCTTAAATCTCTCCCAATAATCATGGAGTGTTTCTATATCTTTTTGTTTGATGCCGTTGATTTCTCTTCGGATCATCGCTGCCTGCGAAGCTGGGAAATATTTTTCCAGAAATGCTTGGGTCATTCCGACCCATGTTGTGATGGATCCTATAGGTAGGTTGAGGAGCCAATCTTTTGCTGCTTCCTGCAAAGAAAAAGGAAAAGCTCTCAATTTAACTTGTTCCTCAGTGATTCCTTGTGGGCTCATACCTGAACAAACAGCATAGAATTCCTTTCAATGATTGTGTGGATTTTCACTTTCCATCCCGTGGAACTTAGGTAAATAGTGAATTAGTCCCGATTTAAGTTCGAATGCTGCGTCCAGATTCGGATATGTCACGCATAGAGGCTGCTGATCAGTTTGGGGCGCGTGAAGTTGTCTGAGGGTTCTTTCAGCCGTTGTTTCAGTTTCACGTATCTCACTTTCTTCGTCGAAAAATTCATCTTCTTTGCTAGAATTAGGAATTCCAATGGCTTGTGATTTTTGTAACCTCACTTCTTTACGAAGTTTTCCCGTCAATAACTCTATCTCGGATTCGAAAAGGAGTTGTTTAGAAAGTTCAGACCTGGTCATATACAAAATAAAATCAAGTTAGATTAATCCCCGGCAACGGCGCCAAAATTTGATGGGTGTCGAATCCACCAGATAAATAAGTATTACAGACCGAACTGTTGGGGTTTAGTGTCCTATAGACAATTGTTCTAGGATACAAACTTAATGTAAATGAAGTGTTCTTTATATCATTTGTTTTAATGAGATATATGTTTTATAACTATATAAAGGCAATCCCTTTTAAAGCACTAAATACAGTCTAATAAAAGGAAATCCGTAAGTTTGTTTAAAGTGATCATAAAGTGTTCATACAAGCATGAAGTGAGACTAAACTTTATGATAAACTAATAAACTTAAAACCACCCCAAGTCAAGTGATATGTTTAGGATTGATATATCACTGTTGAGACTTGCATGTAACAATGTCTTCTGTCCGACAGAAAGCTGATCTCACAAGCTTCATATGTACAGATATCTAGACAGTTACATGGATCCGATGAAAAGTAGTTCATTAGGATTGGGGATCCGATTTGAGATAACAGGATTGGTAGATTCATCCTTGTCACCTGTTCATCTCATTGGTATTAATAGGTATAACTAATCCTCAGACTCAAAGGAATATTAATTGGTATTCTGGATTACGGAATGTGACGCTTTGACTCTGGTGTAACACGATCCTTAACAGAGATGACTCTGGGGTGTGAACAGTAGACGTTGGGTATCACAGGAAGTGATTGCGGGATCGTGATATATTGGATTGAGCATTTATCACTCCCGATAAATGGGAGATACATCCAAGGATCGCTTGTGGAAGACTCGACTCTAAATCCTTGCAAGGTGATAGCTTAAGACTTGAAATACAGATTTCACTTAACCTATCTATTTGAGTTGACTCGGCCTGTACAAGTAAAACGAACGTCTCGCTATATGTGACTTGACATCATCCATAGTCATAAGATTCAGTTCAAGGATGTAGTTGATAAAGGATCGAATTATACTGTAACTAATACAGAAAGGTTAACGACAGAATCAACCTGTCTTCTTATGGCTCTGGGGGAATGATTACGGACTTGCTAATCACATACTCTGTACATCATTCCGTTATGCAAAGATTAAATATAATTCTTTGAAAATTAATTTAATAGTTGCATACGGCCAGAAGTAATAGGAACCTAATGGGTCACACATAAGACTTGGAACCTAAAAGAGAGATAGATGTTAATTAATTGATGGAAGCCCAATTGAGCCTAATAAGGCCCATGGACCATAGGGGGTCGAAATTCATGTAGTAAAATACATGAATAATTAATTTGATTTTATTAATTCTAATTAGATTAGGATTATGAATTAAATTAATTAAGAGATAAATAAGTTAGGAGTTTTAATTAGATTATAATACTCCTATTATTATCCAATAAGGTTATTATTATCCTTAATATATTAGATATATAATGAGATAATAATTAGGAATTCCATTCCGAATTGAATTCCTATTCAGTAACCTAATTCTATCTAACTAGGGATTAGATACAAGAGATTATAAATACCACCCCTATGGGAATTTCGGCTAACACATTAAGGCTAACCCTAGAGTGATTTTCGAAATCCCCTATAGTGCAAGAGAGAGAAATCTCGACCCCCAGTTCGAGGACGAGATTTTCTACGGCTTCCTTCCGATCAATTGATTTCATCTATTTCTTTTATCCTTGATCTTGTGTTGATTAATTAGAGGCAATCTACTTTGGTTGCTATTCAACGGTTGATTCTAACTTAATCTTCATGTGTTTTATTCTGTGCTTGGGAACTCGGATAAGAGTTGTGGGCACTTCATTGACAACGGTAGATTGATCATCAAAAGGTAATTCTTCTTATCCCTCTTTATATGAAATAACGATTAACGGATCCTAGGGTTAATGGAAATAGGTTAAAATTTTATATTTCCGCTGCTATACCTTAGCCTAATTTCCAACAGTGGTATCAAAGCCATCGTTAAATCCGTTATTTCATATATGAAAATTTAGAAGTTTTTCAATAGGATTGAATAAATATTTATAGTTAGGATTAATTAACAAATTGTTTTGATTAATTAATTCTAAAGATAAATAAGTTTTAATTAATTGTTAATTAAAATAGATTATGCGTATGTTCCTAATTATTTTGGTTGATAATCAGTATAACGAAATCTATTAGTTTTATAGTTAGATTGATAAAATCAGTTTTATTAATTCTAAAGATAAAACGGAAATCTATAGTAGTTTTTCCTATTTTCTGAAAATCGTTTTAAAACCGTTTTAGAACCTGATATATATATATTTAAAATCGTTTTTATATTTAAATATATATGTTTCAGAAATTGATAGTTTTCTGTTTTGATTATCGAATGAAAATTTGTTTAAAAGTTTGTTTTACCAATTTGTAAATCAAAATGTTAAATGAATTGAAATCAAAATAATTGGGACATGCATAATTGACGTTTTGTATAGTTATATTAATCTAAGGATTAATATAAAGATACGAAACTATTAGAAGTAAAATTGGATGAAAGTTAATTTAATAAGTTAATGTGATTAACCTAAATATTACATAAAATAGTTATGTAATCAACCAATTAAATTTATTTAATTGAGTCTATGCATGTTTGGAGTTATGGACATATTTGGACCCTCTTTTAGTCTTTTGGTATTTTTGAAATAGGGCATGCGAGTCCTGCCTTTCTACTATCTATTGTAATTTCCCCTCTCATCTAATTCCCTTCAATTCAATTGAAGTTTTCTTTAGTAGTATAGAAATTAATATGTAATTTCAAGGCGTCATAGAGAAGACGGAGGACCTAAAGAGAAATATGTAATAGTTAGTATTTCCTTAGGTTTGCCCTTTTATTCCGTCTCTGGCTCGACGTAATAATTTAGATGATATGTCCATAATGCCAATGTATGTGAATGTATGTGTCTGATGTATGCTAAAGCAAATCAAGACTAAGTTAGATTATGAGACCTAAAATAAAATCCCTCATTAAAAGTTAAGTAAATAAACAAGTTATTAAAATCGGTTGCCCCTCCCTAATATTATAATTCAGCCGGCAGTACTGGGGGCCTTTGTGTTGTTGAGCAAACTCAAGCTCGGGGTCTTACGGTAACACCTGAATTATCGAAAATTACTTTTCATGAATATGGGGTAATACTTAAATTAGATTATGATAATTGGATGAGCAAACTCATGTTGTCATAAACTAATGGGCAATATGGTTGGGATTAATGTGAATAGCATATTAGTTACTAATGTGGTTAGTAACCCAATAACCTAGGAATCACATTAAAGATGTGATTGATTACATGAATCTACCTAACGAATGAGACTAGCTTATTGAGCAAACTCAAGGCGAAATCTCAGGAGTTAGGATCCTAGCTCACTAAAGGATTTGTGAAATTCTTCGAATTAATATGGAGGGCTATTAATTTGGCAAAATAGTGGGAGCAATCTAAAATAAACTAAAAGGCCTATAATTTTAGATTGATATACTTTAAGCAAATGAATGACATATGTTTACTCTTTCTCACTCTCAGGTTTAATTAAACACACTCTTAAAATCACGACTAACACCAATCTGCAAAACATTCTTACCGATAACAAATTGAATGGTTCAAACTTCACCGACTGGTATCGCAACCTCAAAATTGTTTTGAAGTTCGAGAGGAAAGGGTATGTACTTGATACACCGATACCCCCTTACCCAACGGATGATGCTCCCTACCAAGAATTTTATGCTTACTTGAAGCATAAATCTGATGACGATCAAACGGGAGACATCATACTTGCATCCTTGACACCGGAAGTAAAAAGGCAACTACATTCAGATATGGATGCCTATTCCATGGTCAAGCACCTAAAAGAGTTATTTGTGAATGAAACTCGGTGCGAGCGCTTCGAAATAACAAAGGAGTTATATAAAAGCAAGATGCAGGTGGGCACATCTGTAATGGCACACTGTGCCAAGATGATCAGCCTTATCACCAAGTTTTCTAGTATTGGAGATGCGATGGACCATAAACTAAGTGAAAACTTACTTCTTCAGTCCCTCCCCGAGAGTTACTCACAGTTCATCATGAACTACCAAATGAGTGGCTTGCAAACCTCTCTAGTAGAGCTTGCACATATGCTCGAGTCAGTCGAGCCCATTATAAAAGAAAAACGAGGAGATACTGGCCCTTGCTATTGAAGGATCAAGGAAAAGGAAAGGGATCTCTCCCAATCCAAACCATCTTGATAAAGGCAAGGAGGCTGTGCTCACCGAAACGAAGGGAAAGGAATTAAAGAAGCCCAAAGGAAAGTTCTACTATTGTGGTGACTTGGGGCATTGGAAGAGGAACTGCATGGAGTACATAACCTTCCTCAAGAAGGAAAATGGCGGTGCTTCAACATCTGGTATGTTTTATATTGAAATAAATACAGTTTCACAGTCTGAATCTTGGGTATTTGATACCGGATGTGGATCTCATATTTGTACAAATATGCAGGAGCTAAAATAGACTAAGGAACTAAAGAAAGAAAGCATAAACGTGCGAGTAGGAAATGGAGCAAGAGTTGTCGTCCTCGCAATTGGAGATTATGTTTTGAATTTGCCCTCTGGGCTTGTAATAGAATTAAGGAACTATTTGTATGTTCCACAAATGTCTCGCGACATTATTTCTATTAGCCGTCTTGTTGACGACGGTTTTCATATTTCAATAAAAGACAGACATTGCGATTTTTATAAAGATTCGATCTTTTATTTTTCAGGAATATCACAAAATGGGATTTATGTGTTAGATGACAATATTTCTGTTTTCGCAATTGATACCAAAATACATAAGCTAGATAATTCAACTTACTTGTGGCATTGTCGTTTAGGCCATATAAACAAGAGACGCATGCTAAAGCTACATTCGGATGGGCTTATAGATCCAATCGATCCCGAATCATTGGAAACATACAAATCATGTTTAAAAGGTAAAATGACAAAGACACCCTTTAGCAATAAAGGTGAGCGTGTATCAGACACTCCAAGACTCATTCATTCAGATGTATGCGGTCCTATGTCAGTCCAAGCAAGAGGAGGATTCAGATTCTTCATAAACTTCATAGATGACCATACCCGATATGGTTACATCTACTTGATGAAGCACAAATCAGAAGCTTTTGAGAAATTCAAATGCTTCAAGAATGAAGTAGAAAATCAATTAGGAAAGAAAATAAAGACGCTTCGATCTGATCGAGGTGGCGAATATCTTTCAGATGATTTTCTGAATTATCTAACTGAATGTGGGATATGCTCACAATGGACACCTCCCTATACACCATAACACAATGGTGTATCCGAGAGGAGAAACCGTACCCTACTAGATATGGTACGATCCATGATGAGCATGGCCTTACTTCCAAAGACGTTCTGGGGCTATGCCTTAGAAACTGCCCTCTTCACCCTAAACCGAGTACCAACTAAATCCGCTAGTTCCACACCATATGAATTGTTCGTTGGTAGGAAACCCGTGTTTTCATTTATGAGAGTATGGGGTTGTTAAGCATTTGTCAAACGCATTGCGTCCGACAAACTAGATTCGAAATCTAATAAATGTTTCTTCATTGGATACCCTAAGGAAACTAAGGGATATTACTTCTATCATCCAGATGATCAGAAAGTAATAGTATCCAGGCACGCAACCTTCTTAGAGAAAGAGTTTCTCGAAGAAACACAAAAAGGAAGCATGATTGAACTTGACGAAGTTCAAGAAGAAGAAACACCGACTGAAACAACGGAGGCGGTTGAGGTACCCGAAGTAGTCCCATTAGATGATACTCCAGTGCCACTTATTCGTAGATCACAAAGAGTTCGTGAACAAACAGTTAGATATGGTTTTCTAGTGGGAGATGATAATGAGGTTCCCGTGTTAGACGACGAACCCAAAAACTACGAAGAGGCTCTTACTAGTCCAGATTCTAAAGCATGGCTTGAGGCCATGGATTCTGAAATGGATTCCATGTATACTAACCAAGTGTGGACTTTGGTTGATCCACCCGAAGGGATAAAACCCATTGGGTGCAGATGGATCTTCAAAAAGAAGACAGACATGGATGGAAAGGTTAGCACCTACAAAGCTAGGTTAGTAGCAAAAGGATATCGTCAGAAGCAAGAAATTGATTATGACGAAACTTTCTCTCATGTGGCTATGTCCAAATCAATCAGAATCATGCTTGCTATTGCCGCTCACTACGATTATGAGATTTGGCAAATGGATGTGAAAACAGCTTTCCTAAACGGAAACCTGCTTGAGGATGTATATATGATGCAACCTGAAGGTTTCATATCAAAGGATGCAAACAAAGTTTGCAAACTTCAAAGATCCATTTATGGACTCAAGCAAGCATCGAGAAGCTGGAATAAGCGTTTTGACGAAACCATAAAACAATTTGGTTTCGAACAAAATTGCGAAGAAGCTTGCATTTACAAGAAAGCAAGTGGGAGCTCTATAACATTTCTCATACTATATGTGGACGATATATTATTAATGGGAAATGACATTGCTCTACTACAGTCGGTAAAAGTATGGTTATCTAGTAACTTCTCAATGAAAGACCTTGGTGAAGCAGCTTATATACTTGGTATAAAGATCTACAGAGATAGATCGAGAAGACTGCTTGGTCTTTCACAGGCTACATACATTGAAAAGGTGCTAAATCGGTTTAGCATGCTTGAATCGAAACGAGGTAACTTACCCATGCTACATGGAGTAAAGTTAAACAATCATCAATGTCCTAAAACCGATGATGACAAAAGACGCATGGCTGTAGTCCCGTACGCCAGCGCAATCGGTTCGATTATGTATGCTATGCTATGCACTAGACCTGACGTAGCATTCGCGTTATCTGTAACGAGTCGTTACTAAGGAAATCCGGGAGACGAGCATTGGATTGCCCTCAAGAACATTCTTAAGTACTTGAGAAGAACTAAAGATATGTTCCTAGTGTACGGAGAAGGTGATCTGAAAATAGAAGGATTTTCAGACGCAAGTCATCTTACAGATGAGAATGATTTTAAATCCTAATCAGGATACCTGTTTATCTTGAATGGGGGCGCGGTCAGTTGGAAGAGTTCCAAGCAGGGAAGCGTAGCTTTCTCTACGACCGAGTCTGAGTATATCGCAGCTGCGGAAGCATCAAAGGAAGCGGTTTGGATTAGAAAGTTCATTACAGAACTTGGTGTGGTGCCTAACATTGTAAATCCCATTACACTGTATTGTGATAACAATGGAGCCATTGCGCAAGCAAAGGAACCACGGTCTCATAATGCATCCAAGCATTACCTTAAGCGATACCACATCATAAGAGAGATTGTGGCTAGAGGAGATGTGAGAATAGAAAGAGTACCTACAGAGGACAACGTTGCAGATCCGTTGACAAAGCCCTTAACCCAGAGAGTACATGATCATCATCTAACTTCTACTGGGATAAGTTTTAGAAACAATTGGCTTTAGTCCAAGTGGGAGTATATTGGGGTTTAGTGTCCTATAGACAATTGTTCTAGGATACAAACTTAATGTAAATGAAGTGTTCTTTATATCATTTGTTTTAATGAGATATATGTTTTATAACTATATAAAGACAATCCCTTTTAAAGCACTAAATACAGTCTAATAAAAGGAAATCCGTAAGTTTGTTTAAAGTGATCATAAAGTGTTCATACATGCATGAAGTGAGACTAAACTTTTTGATAAACTAATAAACTTAAAACCACCCCAAGTCAAGTGATATGTTTAGGATTGATATATCACTGTTGAGACTTGCATGTAACAATGTCTTCTGTCCGACAGAAAGCTGATCTCACAAGCTTCATATATACAGATATCTGGACAGTTACATGGATCCGATGAAAAGTAGTTCATTAGGATTGGGGATCCGATTTGAGATAACAGGATGGGTAGATTCATCCTTGTCACATGTCATCTCATTGGTATTAATAGGTATAACTAATCCTCAGACTCAAAGGAATATTAATTGGTATTCTGGATTACGGAATGTGACGCTTTGACTCTGGTGTAACACGGTCCTTAACAGAGATGACTCTAGGGTGTGAATAGTAGATGTTGGGTATCACAGGAAGTGATTGCGGGATCGTTATATATTGGATTGAGCATTTATCACTCCCGATAAATGGGAGATACATCCAAGGATCGCTTGTGGAAGACTCGACTCTAAATCCTTGCAAGGTGATAGCTTAAGACTTGAAATACAGATTTCACTTAACCTATCTATTTGAGTTGACTCGGCCTGTACAAGTAAAACGAACGTCTCGCTATATGTGACTTGACATCATCCATAGTCATAAGATTCAGTTCAAGGATGTATTTGATAAAGGATCGAATTATACTGTAACTAATACGGAAAGGTTAATGACAGAATCAACCTGTCTTCTTATGGCTCTGGGGGAATGATTACGGACTTGCTAATCACATACTCTGTACATCATTCCGTTATGCAAAGATTAAATATAATTCTTTGAAAATTAATTTAATAGTTGCATACGGCCAGAAGTAATAGGAACCTAATGGGTCACACATAAGACTTGGAACCTAAAAGAGAGATAGATGTTAATTAATTGATGGGAGCCCAATTGAGCCTAATAAGGCCCATGGACCATAGAGGGTCGAAATTCATGTAGTAAAATACATGAATAATTAATTTGATTTTATTAATTCTAATTAGATTAGGATTATGAATTAAATTAATTAAGAGATAAATAAGTTAGGAGTTTTAATTAGATTATAATACTCCTATTATTATCCAATAAGGTTATTATTATCCTTAATATATTAGATATATAATGAGATAATAATTAGGAATTCTATTCCGAATTGAATTCCTATTCAGTAACCTAATTCTATCTAACTAGGGATTAGATACAAGAGATTATAAATACCCCCCTATGGGAATTTCGGCTAACACATTAAGGCTAACCCTAGAGTGATTTTCGAAATCCCCTATAGTGCTAGAGAGAGAATTTTCGACCCCCAGTTCGAGGACGAGATTTTCTACGGCTTCCTTCCGATCAATTGATTTCATCTATTTCTTTTATCCCTGATCTTGTGTTGATTAATTAGAGAAAATCTACTTTGGTTTCTATTCAACGGTTGATTCTAACTTAATCTTCATGTGTTTTATTCTGTGCTTGGGAACTCGGATAAGAGTTGTGGGCACTTCATTAACAACGGTAGATTGATCATCAAAAGGTAATTCTTCTTATCCCTCTTTATATGAAATAACGATTAACGGATCCTAGGGTTAATGGAAATAGGTTAAAATTTGTATATTTCCGCTGCTATACCTTAGCCTAATTTCCAACACGAACTACTGGTTTGTAGAAATGGTAAGTAAAGATCGTACCCGAAGGATTAATACTGATCGATTATATATATAACTAAATCTAATTAATATAAATTGGGGGAAATGATTGTTTGGTGGTTATCCTGGAATAAGTTTTGCTAAATTGAAATGAAATTATATTTGGTGATTCTTATATGATGGAATTTCGATCAAGGGAGATCCGCAGGCATAACAATTATTTCCTCGTTGATCATTGAAAGTGGGAAAATATCATAATTGACATGATCTGGATTGGTTATAATCGTTCCTCATTCATTCCCGCCCTAATCCTTCCTTAATTGTAAAGCAAATCTTAGAGCACCTAAAGATAAGCCCCTATTCGGCCATACAGTTCTAGCTTCGTGCTTAGAATTTAATCTGTCGAAAGCATTAGGGGTTAGAAGGACCCAATCTAAGTTAACCGAATTCTTAGCGTTTCCGATTTAAACCAAATCACACGTTTATGCGCTTGAACATAGTTAGGATTTCAGATGATTACAAATCCTATAGCCTAACGTTGTTTCAATGAATGAAAAAGCCGAAGCCCGGCCGAACTGTAGCCTAAACTTTCATTGAAGGTCTGATTTCATAGATTGATAAATATGTAAACAGATCACATAAAATTAGATTACTGAATTTAAGATCAACAATCTCACAATTGGAAATAATGCTAGCCTTTGATTAATCCCTTAATCGATGGAGGAAATTAGCTACGCATAGTCATGAATCGATTATGATAGCTTACAAAGACAAAAATGGTGAATGTAAAGTAAAAATGGAAAATGATGCTAAAGCTTACAAAAACCCTAACAAGGAAAATAAAATTGTCAATTCAAAAGTATCCCCCAAAGACAATGGTGGAGTTCCTTTATAGTGTTGATTACAAAAATCTTCAATAATCTGAGTTCCTTCCTTGATTTCAGGGATTTCCTTCGTTCAAAATATGTTGTTGAGACTATGGAGATAAGTTAGTTTCTGATTCTGCTGACTTGGCGATTTGAATAAGTCGACCCCCTTAGTCTTAGGCAAGACTAAACTAGTGGCGACCGTAAAGCTGAACTTTGAGTGAAAAAGGTCCAAAACAGCCTTCCAAGCCTTCTTTTCTCCAATTTGATCCCTGAAAGCACTTATGCAATAAAACAAGTAAAAAGGTCCCAAAATGACACATAAAAGAGGGAATAACCATAAAAAGGACCTAGTAAACTTGCCATTTTGGGTACTTATCACTCACCTTTCTGGTTCTTGGGTACTTGAGGGATGCTGTGCTTGAGACTGTTGAGAATCTTAGCCGTGATCTCAGTCTTGATGTGACTGACTTCCTTGTCAAAGCTCACTTGGTGGTCAGCAAGGATGGCTGTTATCAGTGAGCCCATCCTGAGTTGTCTAGTGCTCCATTGAAACGTGCCGATCAGAAAGACAAGCATGTTCAAGGGTTTCTTTTCTAGCATATGCCAAATAAAACATTGCTCAAAGTTTGAGGCAGATGTTGTGGAGTTTACTTTAGGGAAAAGACAATTGGTCAGGATGTAGTGAGCCTGACGCTGAGGCTGGGAGAGAGAAGTTACTGAAACTTCACCTACGAAGCCTTTCGACTTACAATAGCCGGTGTCATACTTGATGTCTTGTTCATCTCCTACTCTTCGCAGCTTTGTACCCTTGGCTTTCAGATTCAGCAATCCAGCCAAGTAGGTTGGGGTGATGAAGATCTTAGTGCCCTTTACTGAGGTCACCATGTAATCGATGTCATCATCAGCAATCATAAGATTATGATAGAACTCAGTGACTAGCGCTGGATAAGTGGTTCCAGGCAGTCCAAAGAGTGTTTCCCAACCATTGTCAGTAATCCACTGACAAAAGGGCTCAGCGGTCTTCAAGAAATCTGGTGAGAAGAACCTTGAGATGTTGACCTTAGGGTCCACAATTTTCTCATACGCTACGCTGAAGGTTCTTTCCTTTGGAGCTTTGTTCTTCTTCTTCTTCAGTCTAGAAGACTCAGCATGTTCGTGTTGCTTTAGAAGTTGTGGAGTTTACTTTAGGGAAAAGACAATTGGTCAGGATGTAGTGAGCCTGATGCTGAGGCTGGGAGAGAGAAGTTGCTGAAACTTCACCTACGAAGCCTTTCGGCTTACAATAGCTGGTGTCATACTTGATGTCTTGTTCATCTCCTACTCTTCGCAGCTTTGTACCCTTGGCTTTCAGATTCAGCAATCCAGCCAAGTAGGTTGGGGTGATGAAGATCTTAGTGCCCTTTACTGAGGTCACCATGTAATCGATGTCATCATCAGCAATCATAAGATTATGATAGAACTCAGTGACTAGCGCTGGATAAGTGGTTCCAGGCAGTCCAAAGAGTGTTTCCCAACCATTGTCAGTAATCCACTGACAAAAGGGCTCAGCGGTCTTCACGAAATCTGGTGAGAAGAACCTTGAGATGTTGAACTTAGGGTCCACAATTTTCTCATACGCTGCGCTGAAGGTTCTTTCCTTTGGAGCTTTGTTCTTCTTCTTCTTCAGTCTAGAAGACTCAGCATGTTCGTGTTGCTCTAGAATGCTGGCCTCAGCTATGACTTGATCATGCTGGCCATGAATAGATGGGTTCTCAGGGGAGTACTCATAGTCCAGTTATTGTTCCTCTGGTGAGGAAGGGTTAATATATGAGGGTCTGTCCTCATATGATTCAGTTCCGCTGGAAGAAGTTCGTTCCTGAGACATGGTGTTCTTCGAGTTCTTGAAGATTTCCAGAAGTAGAATGGGATTTGGGAGAGAGAGTGAATAGTGTGAATTTCAAGTGTAAAACTAATGGGGTAAAAATGTTTCACTATTTATAGCCGGTAGGAAGTGATTTGATAGGTCAATGTAATGGTAGGAATTCGAACCACTCAAGAGCGTTTTATCCTGACATTTAATGCTAATTACGGCGCATGGTTCCCTAATCATGATTACCTACGTCATCCTAGTCACTACCCTAGTACGTGTGCAAACCCTAGAACGTCTAGTTAGTATCATCACAAAGCATTCAACATAGTTTTATCACTCAGCATAGTACACATAGAATTTATTGAAGAGGATTAAACATACCGATGGCTTCTCTCAGTATGCTGAACTGCTCACGAGCTAGTGGCTTCGTGAAGATATCAGCAAGCTGCTCATCCGTTGGGACATAGGTCAGTTTGATCTCACCCTTGAGTACATGATCTCTGATGAAGTGATGCCTTATGCTGACATGCTTCATCATGCTGTTCTGGATTGGATTCTTCGATAAGTCAATGGCACTTTTGTTGGGGTTTAGTGTCCTATAGACAATTGTTCCAGGATACAAACTTAATGTAAATGAAGTGTTTTTTATATCATTTGTTTTAATGAGATATGGTTTCATAACTATATAAAGGCAATCCCTTTTAAGAACTAAATAAAGTCTAATAAAAGGAAATCCATAAGTTTGTTTAAAGTGATTATAAAGTGTTCATACAAGCATGAAGTGAGACGAAACTTTATAATAAACTAATAAACTTAAAACCACCCCAAGTCAAGTAATATGTTTAGGATTGACATATCACTGCTGAGACTTGCATGTAACAATGTCTTCTGTCGAGACAGAAAGCTGATCTCACAAGCTTCATATATATAGATATCTGGACAGTCACATGGATCCAATGAAAAGGAGTTCATTAGGATTGGGGACCCGACTTGAGATAACAGGATGGGTAGATTCATCCTTGTCACCTGTTCATCTCATTGGTATTAATAGGTATAAGTAATCCTCAGACTCAAAGGAATGTTAATTAGTGATTCTGGATTACAGAATGTGATGCTTTGATCCTGTTGTAACACGATCCATAACAGAGATGACTCTGGGGTGTGAACGGCAGACATTGGGTATCACAGGAAGTAATTGCAGGATAATTATACATTGGATTGAGCATTTGTCACTCCCGATAAATGGGAGATACGTCCAAGGATCGCTTGTGGAAGACTCGACTCTAAATCCTTGCAAGGTGATAGCTTAAGACTTGAAATACAGATTTCACTTAACCTATCTAATTGGAGTTGACTCGGCCTGTACAAGTAAAACGAACGTCTCGCTATATGTGACTTTACATTATCCATAGTCATTGATGCGTGCCGTCTAGTGTAATGTTTTCTACGAAAAAATATGTATGATAAGTGCGTTATGACTATGGATGTGATCTTTCCAAATGCTCTATCTTTACTAGACGTCACTACTTAGGGGCAAGTGTACCCCGTCGTATCAAGTAATAATCCGGTTAAGACCGGGTATCGAATCCACGGGATTTATAACTGCAAGTATTAAACTACTCGGTTTTATACATTATTTAAGCGGTGAATACTTTGAGGTTGATATGGGGACCAACTACAAACTACTCCTAACTACGGGTGAGGCGAATTTATATAACAAAACTCTATGAAATGATGTGGGTGCGATAAGTTATAAATATGACAAATAACGACTTCTAATGTTTATACGGTTGATGGTTTGTTCTTGCAATGACGACTACGTGTAGTGTGACCGACCCGTGAAGTACTTAGACTACGTGGTTCGTAGTCAAGGCGTGTCTAATGCTCGGGATCAGAAATTAGGGCCCGTAAGTTCCGTGGCTTGTCAATTCCAACGGTTTCCGGTTTGTCACTTCCGGTAAGGCAACACCTATATGAATCCCTAAAGATAACCCGAATGGCATTGGAAATCGCGTTCTCCTACACAATAATCAATTATGAATATCAAAACAAGTAACAAACATCAACACATATATAGAAAAGAAGATTATGAATCATAAATTATAAATATGGAGAATGTAAATATGAATTACAACCAAGCCTAGTACATATGATGAGTGCAAGCTAATTAGCAAGTGTAAAGGGAAGAATCCACCCTCGGATCTAGCTAACCGGACTCAAAGCCGTCTCTTAGGACTTGGATGGTGGAGCTTTCGAGCTTGGTGCACGGAGATGGAGCGGAACTTTGATGGAATGCCGGAATCAACGAACAAGCTCTCAAGGTGGAAGAGTTTGGCTATATAAATCCTAAAAACAAAATCTAGAACTACAAATGACAAGAATTTAATCTCAAGAAGGTGTATATTACAAGGTGTCTAAGGTGTTTGAAATGAGTGCTAGTCACTCTTATTTATACACATCAAGCTAGGGGTAAAATTGTAATTCCATAAGGTGCAAGCATGGAGGAACATGATTTTGTGCAGAAATCCCATAATACGCCTCGCGTAGGGTGTGGAACGCCCCGCGTGTTTGCCCATTCCGTCAGAAATCTCCAGCATGTGGACCAATTCCAGATCTTGTTGTCTCAAACACGCCCCGCGTAGACTGGGATTCGCCTCGCGTGTTTGAGTTTCTGAGTTTTTATTGCTTGAATTGGGTCTTTTACGCCGTGCGTAGCTGAAGCACGCCCCGCGTAAAAGAGTCTCTGAGCTTTTTGCATTGAAGAACTTCCTTACACACCCCGCGTGTAAGGTGGTACGTCCCGCGTATGGATAGTTGACTCAGGGAGACCGTGCAGTCTGACTTTCAGGATTAGGCAAATTATTTCTGACACATGTCGTACGCCTCGCGTATGCTGAGTAGATCCCACGTGGTGTCTGTGGATAAGGCAATTATTTCTGACTTGGTGTTTCACGCCCCACGTAAGGAATGAGACGCCCCGCGTATTGTGGTGGATTTTCACTCCTTGTTCGTACCTGAAATACAATTCTCGGGAGCCGAGTTAGCTTGACGTTTTATTTACTAATATTAATAAAAAATACGAAAAATTAACCGAAAGTACGGAATTTATTTTTATTTCGTTATTTTATTAAAACACTCTATTTTTGTAATTAAACTTATTTATTTCTTCTAAAATTGAACCGTAAATCACGCTAAAAGATAGGGGTAAAATACCCCTATCAAACCTCCTCGGACTTTAAAGTTTCACTTGTCCTCAAGTAAAAGAAATCGAAAGATAAGGGATTGAGATTATTGAGAAACAAACCGTCGGTTGGTCTTACCAAGTGCGTGATTTCAAAGTTAAAGTTTTATGCAAAGTTTTCGGTAAATACCTACGCAAACAATCGAGTGGCCAAAACTTAATTGAAACCTCCATGATCAAAATTAATAGGCAATATTAACGGGGGCTGATTATCTTTTGAGAACCCGATAGTACCTCACCAAGGGATTTCAGTCTTACGCTCAAACTTTGGTGGGTCGGTGTTTTAGCACTCTTCTTTGCACTTACTCGAGATCACTTTGAGTTTGCATTTTTATCCGGGTTTTTCCTCCGATGTTATGGCTAAGGCAACATTAAAAATGAACCCGGAGGGGGGTTGTAATGTGGGTGGCTTTTTAGTGGTTAATTTTTGAAAACTCGAGTTTAAATACCATTTTGATGATTGCACCGTATTTTATTTTGGCCTTGGTAAGTTTCTAAAATATAACTCGAAACTGCTCGGGTGGAGCTTGAGAATGCCTTTTTGCCCTTTATCATGTTCTTCTTTTTCTTTTTGTTTTTAGAGCGGCACAAAAACGATTTCGAGAACTTATGGTGCTTATTTATCAAGGCCTTGGCTTATTTCCAGTGCGATTTGATTTTGTTGGTATCTAAACAAGAGGAAAAAGAGGGTTAATTGTTAAAAGGGTATTAACAAGAAAAGTCGGTTAGTAGGCTCAAAGGGGGTTTCCTAGAGATTGATAAAAACGAGAAAAATAAATTAAGAGAAGAATTAGACCAAGTGGGTTCATTTTCTCATCTACTGCCATTTTAACCAAAATAGGTGTACTTAACCCGGTATTAGGTGCAAACTCTATGAGTCGAGTGAAGTCAAAGCTCTCGAAAAATTGTGAAAGAATTAGAGTTCTAGTACGAACTCTTTTAGGCTCAAAAATATCTCACAAAAGATTCGGGTTTAAATTGTGTACTATCGAGTCTTCGCTAAACTTCCAAACATCCCGTTTTTATTGCCTTTTTAAATTTCATTATGGAGATAACATGTGGGTTAGGACTCAATGCTTTTGTTTAGTATAAACATAGGCTTTGCATAAATTCTAGAACTTCAAAATTAAGACTAAAATTTCTCACTAAAACCAATCCTTTGTGTTCCGTCTTTTTATTTTAAGGACAAATAACAGAACTTTTAATTTATTTCTGAGGGAGGTAGTGTGTCGGAAAAAATTTCAGAATCGATAAATTAGTTCAATTATTTTGTTGTTTATTTGATTTTTATTTATTTTTGTTTTTGTTAGTGCAAAACAAACGATGAGTGCGGGGTTGCACGGCCCTCCGCATTATTAAAATGACGTCTATTCCAAGGACGTCGCAAAAGAAGAGAAAAACAAAAACAAAAATAGATATGAAATTAAAATTAGATCCTTTAAAGGTTTGGTCCTACGCAAGGCGTGCCCAGGGGGGCGCCCCGCGTAGGAGGTGCGTTGTGAGCTCTTTTTGGGCAGAGACTCAAATACGCGGGGCATAGGAAGAGGGGTGCCCTGCGTGTTTGAGTTTCTGGGCGGATTACGTATGAAAAATGGTGATCACGCGGGGCGTAAAAGGGAGTACGCCCAGCGTGAATATTATTTACAGCACAGAAATTGAAAAAAAAAATGAACACGAAACATAAACGTAAACCATAAATGTATTAAATAAAAAAAAGGGAAGTACATTAAAAACATCAAAAAGATAACAAAAATAACAACGAAACAAAGAAAATACAAAACAAAGGAAAACGAAACACATGAAAACTATGGTTGAGGCGGAGGAGGGTTTCCGTGGATGTTGAAGTGGGTATAGAAGGTGTTGGTGAAGGCTTCGAAGCTGGCCCTATCCGCTTGCCTTTGGGCCTCGGAGGCGTCGAGGCGAGCGTCGAGGGAATCGAAGCGTGAGTCAAAGTGGGCCCGATCACAATGTTGGTTGCCCTCCAAAATATCCAACCGAGCATAAAGAGCGTTGAAGTCGTGGAGGGGTGGAGGACTGAAATTGAGGCCTATGCTCGAGTTCGAGTCTCCTTCCTCATTAGAGTGGGCCGCCCCCGAAGTTTCACCCGGGCCGGAGTTTGAACGCTTAAGAGACTTAAAGGCGTTCTTTTCCATGGGCTGAGGCAAAAGGCTGGGGAGACGATCAAGGGAGGCTTCGCCGAGAGTGGTGAGGGCAAAGATGGTGACGAGGTGGCCAAACCCGAGCTTGGCCCACTTCCGGATGGGCGTGGAGCGGAGGTGGACGACCACATGGTAGGAGAGGTCATAAGTGAGCCCGTTGGCGCAACAGTAGAGGGCCAACAGTTCATGCTTGTTGACCTTGGTGGACTCGGACTTCCCTGAGAAGTAGAATGAGATGAAGCGGTGGAGAAGTTGGAGGATAGGGTCGCGGATGCAAGCCGGATGTAGGTTGGAGATGTCGTAATCTTCGGACCCGGTGATGGAGGTCCAAAAGTCTTGGGCGGAGACACCATCGGGCCAATGGGCGATGCCCGCCTCCGCTTGGTGAGTGAAATGGTTTTGGAGCCATTGAGTGTCAATGGAGAAGGGGCGGTTGTGAAGGCGGAAGTTGAAGAGGGCGGCTCCGGGGACCCCATTGGAGGTGAGGGTGGTGAAGAACTCCACCATAAGTGACAGGTACACCCACCGGTGCGTAGAATAGAGCTCGTACCAACCGAGGGCGCGGAGCCGAGCTTCGAAGGGAGCGTCGAGATCATAATGATCAAGCACGCTATCAGAGATGTACGGGAGCTCCTTGACCGTGGCCGCGTAAAGAGTTTCATAATTTTGGGCCTCCTCCTCGGTTAGGAGATGAAAAGGAGCCCGGTATTGGCGGGTGAGTGGTGGAGTGCCCTCCCGTTCGGGTGATGGTGGTCGTTCATCTTGGTTATGGGCGGAACAGGAGGAACGGGCCCGAGTGGATCGTGGGGGACGCATGTCGGCGGTATGTTTTCGCCTAACCATGGTGTGAGTGAGGGATTGAGAGAGTGTGTAGGAAGGTTGGGAAGGTTGAGTAAGTTGTGAGGAAGAAAAAGGAGAAAGAGGAGGGATTTATATAGGGGAGGAGTGGGGAATCCAAGTAAGACTCGGATTCCCAGAGGGGTACGCGGGGCGTGAAGGGGCCACGCCACGCATATCCCACCTCCTAACCGTTATTAATTGCAAAGGTGGTATGGTACGCGGGGCGTGAAAGGGATCACGCCTCGCGTAGTACATCTTCTGCCCCTTTTTCATGGGAAAAGGGGGAGGACGCGGGACGTATATGCGAATATGCCCCGCGTAAACGATGGAAGTTGAAGAATTTTTCGATTTTTTGGATTTTTCTGATTTTTAATTTGGTGGTTTATGGTTTATTAATGAGTATTTAATGATTTTTATGATTTTTAAGTTTATTTAAGAAGGTGGTTTAGATAGAATTAATGTGGAGGGAAGGTGAAAGGATTTGAATTTGAAAGGAGGTGATGTGATTGGAGAGAAGGAGAGGTGGAGTGTGGAAGTGGGAAAGATATATGGGGAAGTGGGAAAGATATATGGGGAAGTGGGAAGAGTGATGGGAAGAGTGGAGAAGGGAAAAAGCTGCCATAGGGAGTTGTGATTCACAACTCCCCGAAGATACACGAGGCGTGCCCTAGGGCACGTCCCGCGTGTCCTCCCACGTGGCATTTATTCGAAAGGGGTTAATTGCCACAGGTTACGCGAGGCGTGGTAGGAGGGGCGCCCCGCGTAACGTGTCTTTTATTGAGAGAAATGGATCAGAAACGCAAATGCGCGGGGCGTACTGGGTTGTACGTCCCGCGTGTTTAAGAACTTTTGGATTATCAATGGGATTTGTTTTTCTTTTAATTTATAAAAATAAAAATAAAAATAAAAATAAAAATGAAAATAAAAGTAAAAATAAAAATAGAAATAAAAGTAAAAATAAAAAATTTAAAATTTAAAAATAACAATAACTCAAAAGGGAAAAACTAAAACTACATAAAAGGGTAAATAAATAAAAACAAGTCTATGATACATATACACAAGGGGTTCGAGAAATTCAAACCAATGCTACGTTTAGAGTCAAAGTAGCTCGACTTTCTCGTGCGGCGGCTCAATGTAAGTTGTCCGTGTTGGAACTTGACGGGTCCGAACTTCCACTATTCAAGAGCGTTATCGCCTGTTTGGACTCCCGATTTTTGCCCAGCGGATTTTGTTCGGTGTTCGCCGGGAGGGTTCCTAGCGGCCAAGGTCCCTGCAAAACACCTCACTATCGGCCAAACGAGTTAAGATATCCTTTAATAAGGACGTTACGGACTGGCCATGCACATTATCGGGGGGTTGTGTGTTCCAATTACCGGGCATCGCTTGTGATTGCCCTAACCCATTTTCCCGATATTCTTGATCAAAGCCGGATGGGGGCCTCAACACATTATTATTATTGCCATATGACAAGTTCGGGTGTTGGTACCGAGGCCTCCATCCACCGTTATTATTATTGTGGTGGTGATAGGAGTTCAGATTAGGATTATACCTTGGATTGCCTCCTACATAACTTACATTCTCGATGTCGCCGGCGAAAGGGCTACCGGCTTGGCAATTGAGCCCGTCATGGTCTCCACCACAGTGATTGCACATCAGGACATGTGCACTTTTGTTGAGGCTCAACTGGGCTATTAACGCGTCAAGTTTCTTATTCATCTCCGCCATGGAACTTTTCGGAGCCTCTTTTTCCACAGCGAACGTTTGGTGTCGCGACGGTCCGGCAAGCCGATCCTCTTGCCACTGCACGCTTTTTCTCGCGAGCTCGTGAATGAGCTCGTAGGCCTCACTTGCTGACTTTCGAAATAGATCCCCACCTGCAGTGGAATCAACAGTTGCACGATTAGTGGGGGTTAAACTGTGGTAAAAGGTGCTTACTAAGTCGTGCTTTGGGATGTCATGGTGGGGGCAGTTTCGGAGCAACTTCCGGAACCTAGCCCAAGCTGCATGAAGGGCCTCGCATTCCAGTTGCCTAAAAGACGTGATATCAGTCCGTAACTTGACCGTTTTGGACGGTGGGAAATAGTAGGAAAGGAACTCATTCTCGAGCTCTTCCCAAGACGTGATGGATCCCGCCTCCAACGAGTCTAGCCACTCCAACGCCTGTCCTGTTAAAGAAAAAGGAAACAACTTTAGTCTCACAGCCTCAACGGGAACACCATTTTGCCGAGAGGTGTCGGCACACATAAGGAATTTATCGAGATGTTCGTTGGGGTTCTCATGGAGTTCCCCTCCGAATTGACCGCATTGTTGTATCAGTTGGATCATGCCGGTCTTTATCTCGTACGTGTTGGCCGGTATCGTGGGGGCGACAATTCCGTTACGATTTTGGGGACGATACGGAGCAAGGATCTCCATCATCGAACGTGTGTCGTTGCCCTCGCGGATGTTGTTCATATGCGACCTTTGGTTTCCTTCGGGCTGGTTGACCTCGGTGTTAGGGTTTGCCATTTTCTCTCTCCGAATCCTACAAAGAGTACGTTCAATCTCAAGATCAATAGGAACGAGAGGACAACTTCGAGATCGGGTGTGCATAAACATAATGAAATAAAATACAATATCAACAAGAAAGAATGATGTTAGTAAAAGTATATATAAACAATTTATACAAAAAGAATGCTTAAACTAACAATAAAACATTTTTGTCTAATATTGTAAGATGTTATAAATCCCCGGCAACGGCGCCAAAAACTTGATGCGTGCCGTTTAGTGTAGTGTTTTCTACGACAAAATATGTATGATAAGTGTGTTATGACTATGGATGTGATCTTTCTAAATGCTCTATCTTTACTAGACGTCACTACTTAGGGGCAAGTGTACCCCGTCGTATCAAGTAATAATCCGGTTAAGACCGGGTATCGAATCCACGGGATTTATAACTGCAAGTATTAAACTACTCGGTTTTATACGTTATCTAAGCAGTGAATACTTTGAGGTTGATATGGGGACCAACTACAAACTACTCCTAACTATGGGTGAGGCGAATTTATACAACAAAACTCTATGAAATGATGTGGGTGCGATAAGTTATAAATATGACAAATAACGACTTCTAATGTTTATACGGTTGATGGTTTATTCTTGCAATGATGACTACGTGTAGTGTGACCGACCCGTGAAGTACTTAGACTACGTGGTTCGTAGTCAAGGCGTGTCTAATGCTCGGGATCAGAAATTAGGGCCCGTAAGTTCCGTGGCTTGTCAATTCCTACGGTTTTCGGTTTGTCACTTCCGGTAAGGCAACACCTATATGAATCCCTAAAGATAACCCGAATGGCGTCGAAAATTGCGTTCTTCTACACAATAATCAATTATGAATATCAAAACAAGTAACAAACATCAACACATATATAGAAAAGAAGATTATGAATCATAAATTATAAATATGGAGAATGTAAATATGAATTACAACCAAGCCTAGTACATAGGATGAGTGCAAGCTAATTAGCAAGTGTAAAGGGAAGAATCCACCCTCGGAACTAGCTAACCGGACTCAAAGCCGTCTTTTAGGACTTGGATAGTGGAGCTTTCGAGCTTGGTGCACGGAGATGGAGCGGAACTTTGATGGAATGCCGGAATCAACGAACAAGCTCTCAAGGTGGAAGAGTTTGGCTATATAAAGCCTAAAAACAAAATCTAGAACTACAAATGACAAGAATTTAATCTCAAGAAGGTGTATATTACAAGGTGTCTAAGGTGTTTGAAATGAGTGCTAGTCACTCTTATTTATACACATCAAGCTAGGGGTAAAATTGTAATTCCACAAGGTGCAAGCACGGAGGAACATGATTTTGTGCAGAAATCCCATAATACGCCTCGCGTAGGGTGTGGAACACCCCGCGTGTTTGCCCATTCCGTCAGAAATCTCCTGCATGTGGACCAATTCCAGATCTTGTTGTCTCAAACACGCCCCGCGTAGACTGGGATGCGCCTCGCGTGTTTGAGTTTTTGAGTTTTTATTGCTTGAATTGGGTCTTTTATGCCGTGCATAGCTGAAGCACGCCCCGCGTAAAAGAGTCTCTGAGCTTTTTGCATTGATGAACTTCCTTACACGCCCCGCGTGTAAGGTGGTACGTCCCGCGTATGGATAGTTGACTCAGGGAGACCGTGCAGTCTGACTTTCAGGATTAGGCAAATTATTTCTGACACATGTCGTATGCCTCGCGTAAGGTGGTATACGCCTCACGTATGCTGAGTAGATCCCACGTGGTGTCTGTGGATAAGGCAATTATTTCTGACTTGGTGTTTCACGCCCCGCGTATTGTGGTGGATTTTCACTCCTTGTTCGTACCTGAAATACAATTCTCGGGAGCCGAGTTAGCTTGACGTTTTATTTACTAATATTAATAAAAAATACGGAAAATTAACCGAAAGTACGAAATTTATTTTTGTTTCGTTATTTTATTAAAACACTCTATTTTTGTAATTAAACTTATTTATTTCTTCTAAAATTGAACCGTAAATCACGCTAAAAGATAGGGGTAAAATACCCCTATCAGTCATAAGATTCAGTTCAAGGATGTAGTTGATAAATGATTGAATTATACTGTAACTAATACGGAAAGGTCAACGACAGAATCAACCTGTCTTCTTATAGCTCTGGGGGAATGTTTCGGATTTTCTAATCACATTTCGCGTACTCATTCCGTTATGCAAAGATTAAATATAATTATGTGAAAATTAATTTAATAGTTGCATACGGCTAGAAGCAATAAGAACCTAATAGGTCACACATAAGACTTGGAGCCCAAAAGAGAAACAGATGATAATTAATTGATGGAAGCCCAACTGAGTCCACTAAGGCCTAGTAGAGAGAGGGGGGCGATTTTATGTATGAAAATACATAAATAATTTAATTTGATTTTAACAATTCTAATTAGATTATGATTGTGAATTAAATTAATAAAAGGATAAATAAGTTAGGAGGTTTACTGAGATTAAAATTACTCCTATTATTATCCTATAAAGTTATTATTATTATCTTTATATTTAGATATATTAATAGATAATAAATAAGAATTATATTCCGAATTAAATTCTTATTCAGTAACCTAATTCTATCTAACTAGGGTTTAGATACAAGAGAGTATTTATACCCCCCTCCTATGTAAATTTCGGCCAACCCTAGCCAGAGAGAGAGAGAGAATTTCGACCCACAAGTTTGAGGACGAGATTGTCTACCGCTTCCTTCCGTTCAATTGATTTTCATCTCTTTCTTTTATTCCTTGATCTTGTGTTGATTGATTAGAGGCAATCTATTCTTGATTGCTTTTATACGGTTGATATCTAACTTGATTTTGGGTTGTTTTTGTTTTGTGCTCATGAACTCGGAGTAAGAGTTGAGGGCACTTCGCTTGCAACGGTAGATAGTTCATCAAAAGGTATTTCCTTCTATCCCTCTTTATATGAAATAACGATTAACGGATCTTGGGTTAATGGAAAAAGGTTAAAATTTTTATATTTCCGCTGCCATACGTTAGCCTTAAATTCCATCAGTGGTATCAGAGTCTGCGTTAAATCCGTTATTTCATATATGAAAATTAAAAGGTTTTTCAATCAGATTGAATAAATATTTATAGTTAGGTTAATTAACAAAACTGTTTTGATTAATCAGTTCTAAAGATAAATAAGTTTTAATTAATTGTTAATTAAAATAGTTTATGCATATGTTCCTAATAATTTTGATTGATAATCATTATAACAAAATCTATTAGTTTTATAGTTAGATTGATAAAAGTTAGTTTTATTGATTCTAAAGATAAAACGGAAAATCTATAATAGGTTTTCTTATTTTCTGAAAATCGTTTTAAAATCGTTTTAGAACTGATATAAATATATATAATAAAAAAACGGACAGCAGTCCGAGTTACGCCGCGAGGCAGCAACCGTGGGCGGCCAGCCGCGGCGCTGCTGCCAAACGGCGGCGGCGTCGTGTGTCTCGGGCCCCTTTTTGCGGGCCCGACACGAGAGGACCTCCATTTTATTTTTAAAATTGTTTTTAAATAAAACTGAGTTTTAAATATATTTGTATATATATATGTTTCAGAAATTAATAGTTTTATGTTTTGATTATCGAATGAAAATTTTATTTAAAAGTTTGTTTTACCTATTTGTAAATCAAAAGTATTAAATGAATTGAAATCAAAATAATTGGGACATGCATAATTAAAGTTTTGTTATTAATCTAAAAGGTTAATATAGAAGATACGAAACTGTTAGAATTAAAATTGGATGAAAGTTAATTTGATGTGTTAATGTGATTAACCTAAATATTACATAAAGTACTTATGTAATCAACCAATTAAATTTATTTAATTGAGTCTATGCATGTTTGGAGTTGTGGACATATTTGGACCCTCTTTTAGTCTTTTGGTATTTTTGAAATAGGGCATGCGAGTCCTGCCTTTCTACTATCTATTGTAATTTCTCCTCTCATCTAATTCCCTTCAAGTTAATTGAAGTTTTATTTAGTAGTATAGAAATTAATATGTAATTTCGAGGCGTCATGGAGAAGACGGAGGACCTAAAGAGAAATATGTAATAGTTAGTATTTCCCTAGGTTTGGCCTTTTATTCCGTCTCTGGCTCGACGAAATAATTTAGATAATATGTCCATAACACCAATATATGTGTTTGATGTATGCTAAAGCAAATCAAGACTAAGTTAGATTATGAGACTTGAAATAAAAATCCCTCACTAATTAAAAGTTAAGTAAATAAGCAAGTTATTAAAATCGGTTGCCCCTCCCTAATATTATAATTCAGCCGGTAGTACTGGGGCCTTTGGGTTGTTGAGCAAACTCAAGCTCGGGGTCTTATGGTAACACCTGAATTATCGAAAATCGTTCTTTCATGAATATGGGGTAATACTTAAATTAGATTATGATAATTGGATGAGCAAACTCATGTTATCATAGACTAATGGGCAATATGGTTGGGATTAATATGAATAGCATATTAGTTACTAATGTGGTTAGTAATGTTGGGGTTTAGTGTCCTATAGACAATTGTTCTAGGATACAAACTTAATGTAAATGAAGTGTTCTTTATATCATTTGTTTTAATGAGATAAATGTTTTCATAACTATATAAAGGCAATCCCTTTCAAGAACTAAATAAAGTCTAATAAAAGGAAATCCGTAAGTTTGTTTGAAGTGATTATAAAGTGTTCATACAAGCATGAAGTGAGACGAAACTTTATAATAAACTAACAAACTTAAAACCACCCCAAGTCAAGTAATATGTTTAGGATTGACATATCACTGCTGAGACTTGCATGTAAGAATGTCTTCTGTCGAGACAGAAAGCTGATCTCACAAGCTTCATATATACAGATATATGGACAGTTATGTTGATCCAATGAAAAGTAGTTCATTAGGATTGGGGACCCGACTTGAGATAACAGGATGGGTAGATTCATCCTTGTCACATGTTCATCTCATTGGTATTAATAAGTATAAGTAATCCTCAGACTCAAAGGAATGTTAATTAGTAATTCTGGATTACGGAATGTGATGCTTTGATCCTGTTGTAACACGATCCATAACAGAGATGACTTTGGGGTGTGAACGGCAGACGTTGGGTATCACAGGAAGTAATTACAGGATAGTTATACATTGGATTGAACATTTATCACTCCCGATAAATGGGAGATACATCCATGGATCGCTTGTGGAAGACCTGACTCTAAATCCTTGCAAGGTGATAACTTAAGACTTGAAATACAGATTTCACTTAACCTATCTAATTGGAGTTGACTCGGCCTGTACAAGTAAAACGAACGTCTCGCTATATGTGACTTGACATTATCCATAGTCATAAGATTCAGTTCAAGGATGTAGTTGATAAAGGATCTAATTACAGTAAAACCTCTATATAGGAATACTCTATATAAGAATAACCTCCAATTTGTTATAAAAAATTTCGGTCCCAACTTGGGCCGGTTATAAATAAGAATAACCTCCCAAATGTTAATTGTTATACATAATCCAAGTCCCACCTTTAGAAACTATACCTCTATATAGGAATAATTATGTAAATAATGTATATATGTATTAAGGATTTAAACAAAATTTATTAAAAAATTTAAAATTATTGAGATTAAATATGAGTTGGCACACAAATTCCAACTTTAACTATAAATTCTTACCATTTTCCCATAAAACTCTTTTCTTTATGTATTGGAAACTAAACTCAAAACTCTTCTAATTCTTTAGGTATTGGAAATAAAACTCGTAGACTTGATATGCTAAACATTAATTTGTTTTATTAAACTAAACTCAAAACTCTTCCAATTAGAGAGTTCTTATTGTTGTTAAATTTATAAACTTTAAGTGTTGATTTTTTTTTTTTTTGGTACCAAACTCTATATAAGAATAACCTCCCAATTGTTATACAAATTGTCCGGTCCCAAACGTATTCCTATATAGAGGTTTTACTGTATACTGTAACTAATACGGAAAGGTCAACGACAGAATCAACCTGTCTTCTTATAGCTCTGGGGGAATGTTTCGGATTTGTCAATCACATTTTGCGTACTCTTTTCGTTATGCAAAGATTAAATATAATTCTGTGAAAATTAATTTAATAGTTGCATACGGCTAGAACCAATAAGAACCTAATGGGTCACACATAGGACTTGGAACCCAAAAAGAGAAACGGATGTTAATTAATTGATGGAAGCCCAACTAAGTCCACTAAGGCCCAATACATAGGCTGGGGCGATTTTCATGTATAAAATACATGAATAATTTAATTTGATTTTAACAATCCTAATTAGATTATAATTGTGAATTAAATTAATTAAAGGATAAATAAGTTAGGAGTTTTAATTAGATTAAATTGCTCCTATTATTATCCTATAAGGTTACTATTATTATCTTTATATTTAAGATATAATTATAGATAATAAATAAGAATTATATTCCGAATTAAATTCTTATTCAGTAACCTAATTCTATCTAACTAGGGTTTAAATACAAGAGAATATAAATACCCCATATATGTGAATTTTCGAAATACACATACTAACCCGGGAGAGAGAAATTTCGACCCACACCATAAGGATGAGATTATCCACCGTTTCCTTCCGTTCAATTGATTAAATCTCTTTTCTCTTTATCCTTGATATTGTGTTGATTAATTAGAGACAATCTATTTTGGTTGTTACATACGGTTGATTCTAACTTGATCTTCAATTGTTTTGTTTTGTGCTTGGGAACTCGAAGTAAGAGTTGTGGGCACTTCGTTTGCAATGGTAGATAGAACTTCTAAAAGGTATTTATTTCTATCCCTCTTTATATGAAATAATGATTAACGAATCTTGGGTTAATGGAAATAGGTTAAAAAATTTATATTTCCGCTGCCATACGTTAGCCTATTTCCCTTCAAGTAACCCAATAACCTAGGAATCACATTAAAGATGTGATTGATTACATGAATCTACCTAACAAATGAGACTAGCTTGTTGAGCAAACTCAAGGCGAAATCTCAGGAGTTAGGATCCTAGCTCACTAAAGGATTTTTGAAATTCTTCGAATTAATATGGAGGGCTATTAATTTGGCAAAATAGTGGGAGCAATTTAAAATGAATCAAAAGACCTATAATTTTAGATTGATGTACTTTAAAGCAAATGAATAACATACATTTACTCTTTCTCACTCAGATTAAATTAAAACACTCTTAAAATCATGACTAAAACCAATCTGCAAAACATTCTTACCGATAACAAGTTGAACGTTTCAAACTTCACCGACTGGTTTCGTAACCTCAAAATCGTTTTGAAGTTCGATAAGATAGGGTATGTACTTGATACAACGATACCCCCTATCCCAGCTGATGATGCTCCCATCGAAGAAATTGATGCTTACCAGAAGCACAAAGCTGATGACGATCATGCGGGATGCATCATACTTGCATCGATGACACCGGAATTGCAAAAGCTACATGAGGAAATGGATGCCTATTCCATCATCATGCACCTAAAGGAGCTGTTTGGGAAACAGACAAGGTGCGAACGCTACGAGATATCCAAGTTGCTATATTGTTGCAGGATGCAAGAGGGCACATCTGTGATGACACATTGTGTCAAGATGATTGGCTATATTACCAAGCTTTCTAGTATTGGATTCGCGATGGATAACGAACTAAGCATAGACTTAATTCTTCAATCCCTCCCAAAGAGTTATTCACAGTTCATCATGAACTACCAGATGAATGACTTGCAAACCTCTCTTGAAGAGCTTGCAAACATGCTCAAGTCAGTTGAGCCCAATATGAAGAAAGACAAGGCAATACCGGCTCTTTTCATAGAGGGATCAAAGAAGAGGAAGGGGAATTTTCCCAATCCTAAACATCCCAAGAAAGGCAAGGGAGCCATGCCCACTAGAGCTAAGGGAAAGGAAGTGAAGAAGCCCAAAGGAGAGTGCCACTTGGTAAAGACGAGCATTGGAGAAGGAACTGCAAGGAGTACCTAGCCTCCCTCAAGAAGGGAAAGGGGGGTGCTTCAACATCTGGTATGTTTTATATTGAAATAAATATAGTTTCACAATCTGAATCTTGGGTACTTGATACCGGATGTGGATCTCATATTTGTACAAATATACAAGAACTAAATCGGACTAGGGAATTGAAGAAATGGAGCATAAACTTGCGAGTAGGAAATGGAGCAAGAGTTGTCGCCCTCGCCATTGGAGATTATGCTTTGAGTTTGCCCTCTGGGCTTGTAATAGAATTAGGGAACTGTTTGTATGTTCCAAAAATGTCTCGTAACATTATTTCTATTAGTCGTCTTGTTGACGACGGTTTTCATATTTCAATAAAAGACAAACATTGCAATTTTTATAGAGATGGGATTTTCTATTTTTCAGGAATATCACAAAATGGGATTTATGTGATAGATGACAAAATTTCTGTTTTCGCAATTGATACCAAAAGACATAAGCTAGATAATTCAACTTACTTGTGGCATTGTCGTTTAGGCCATATAAACAAAAGACGCATGCTTAAGCTACATCAAGATGGGCTTATAAATTTAATTGATCCTGAATCATTGGAAACATGCGAAGCATGTTTAAAAGGTAAAATGACAAAGACACCCTTTAGCAATAAAGGTGAGCGTGTATCAGACACTCTAGGATTAATACATTCCGATGTATGCGGTCCTATGTCAGTCTAAGCAAGAGGAGGATTCAGATACTTCATAAGCTTCATAGACGACCATACCCGATATGGTTATATCTACTTGATGAAGCACAAGTCCGAAGCTTTTGAGAAATTCAAATGCTTCAAAAATGAAGTAGAAAATCAATTAGGAAAGAAAATAAAGATACTTCGATCCGATCGAGGTGGCGAATATCTTTCAGATGATTTTCTGAATTATCTAACTGAATGTGGGATATGTTCACAATGGACACCTCCCTATATACCACAACACAATGGTGTATCCGACAGGAGGAACCGTACCTTACTAGATATGGTACGATCCATGATGAGCATAGCATTACTTCCAAAGACATTCTGGGGCTATGCCTTAGAAACTGCCATCTTCACCCTAAATCGAGTACCAACTAAATCCGCTAGTTCCACACCATATGAATTGTTCGTTGGTAGCAAACCCACATTCTCATTCATGAGAGTATGGGGTTGTTCAGCATTTGTCAAACGCATAGCATCAGACAAACTAGATTCTAAATCTGATAAGTGTTTCTTCATTGGATACCCTAAGGAAACTGTGGGATATTACTTCTATCATCCGGATGATCAGAAAGTAATAGTATCCAAACACGCAACCTTCTTAGAGAAAGAGTTTCTCGAAGAAACAGAAAAGGGAAGCATGATTGAGCTTGATGAAGTTCAAGAACAAGAAACACCGATTGAAACAACAGAAGCGGTTGAGGAACCCGAAGCAGTCACATTAGATGAGACTCAAGTGCCACCCATTCGTAGATCACAAAGAGTTCGTGAACTCCCAATTAGATATGGTTTTCTAGTGGGAGATGATGATGAGGTTCCCGTGTTAGACGACGAACCCGAAAACTACGAAGAGGCTCTTAACAGTCCAGATTCTAAAGCATGGCTCGAAGCTATGGATTCTGAGATGGATTCCATGTACACCAACCAAGTGTGGACTTTGGTTGATCCACCCGAAGGGATAAAACCCATTGGGTGCAGGTGGATCTTCAAAAAGAAGACTGACATGGATGGAAAGGTTAGCACCTACAAAGCTAGGTTAGTAGCGAAAGGATATCGCCAGAAACAAGGAATTGATTATGACGAAACTTTCTCTCATGTGGCTATGTCCAAATCAATCAGAATAATGCTCGCTATTGCCGCTCACTACGATTACGAGATTTGGCAAATGGATGTGAAAACAACTTTCCTAAACGGAAACCTGCTTGAGGATGTATATATGATGCAACCTGAAGGTTTCATATCAAAGGATGCAAACAAGGTTTGCAAACTTCAGAGATCCATTTATGGACTCAAGCAAGCATCAAGAAGTTGGAACAAGCGTTTTGACGAAACCATAAAACAATTTGGTTTCGAACAAAATTGCGAAGAAGCTTGCATTTACAAGAAAGCAAGTGGGAGCTCAGTTGCATTTCTGATATTATATGTGGACGATATATTATTAATGGGAAATGACATAGCTCTACTACAGTCGGTAAAAGTATGGTTATCAGGTAACTTCTCCATGAAAGACCTTGGTGAAGCAGCTTATATACTTGGTATAAAGATCTACAGAGATAGATCAAGAAGACTGCTTGGTCTTTCACAGGCTACATACATCGAAAAGGTGTTAAAGCGGTTTAGCATGCTTGAATCGAAACGAGGTAACTTACCCATGGTACATGGAGTAAAGTTAAACAATCATCAATGTCCTAAAACTGAAGATGATAAGAAGCGCATGGCTGTAATCCCGTACGCCAGCGCAATCGATTCGATTATGTATGTTATGCTTTGCACTAGACCTGACTTAGCGTTCGCGTTAAGTATAACGAGTCGTTACCAAGGTAATCCGGGAGACGAGCACTGGAATGCCGTCAAGAACATTCTTAAGTACTTGAGAAGGACTAAAGACATGTTCCTAGTGTACGAAGAAGGGGATCTGAAAATAGAAGGATTTTCAGATGCCAGTCATCTCACAGATGAGAACGATTTTAAATCCCAATCAGGATACCTGTTTATCTTAAATGGGGGCGCGGTCAGCTGGAAGAGTTCCAAGCAAGGAAGCGTAGCTTTCTCTACGACCGAGTCAGAGTATATCATTGCTGCGGAAGCAGTAAAGGAAGCGGTTTGGATTAAGAAGTTCATTACTGAACTTGGTGTGGTGCCTAACATTGTAAATCCCATTACACTGTACTATGATAACAATTAAGCCATTGCACAAGCAAAGGAACCACAGTCTCATAATGCATCCAAGCATTACCTGAAGCGATACCACATTATAAGAGAAATTGTGGCAAGAGGAGATGTGAGAATAGAAAGAGTACCTACTGAGGACAACATTGCAGATCCATTGACAAAGCCCTTAACCTAGAAAGTACATGATCGTCATCTTAGTTCTACTGGGATAAGTTGTAGAAACAATTGGCTTTAGTCCAAGTGGGAGTATGTTGGGGTTTAGTGTCCTATAGACAATTGTTCCAGGATACAAACTTAATGTAAATGAAGTGTTCTTTATATCATTTGTTTTAATGAGATATGGTTTCATAACTATATAAAGGCAATCCCTTTTAAGAACTAAATAAAGTCTAATAAAAGGAAATCCATAAGTTTGTTTAAAGTGATTATAAAGTGTTCATACAAGCATGAAGTGAGACGAAACTTTATAATAAACTAATAACCTTAAAACCACCCCAACTCAAGTAATATGTTTAGGATTGACATATCACTGCTGAGACTTGCATGTAAGAATGTCTTCTGTCAAGACAGAGAGCTGATCTCACAAGCTTCAGATATACAGATAATCTGGACAGTTGCATGGATCCAATGAAAGGGAGTTCATTAGGATTGGGGACCCGACTTGAGATAACAGGATGGTAGATTTATCATTGTCACCTGTTCATCTCATTGGTATTAATAAGTATAAGTAATCCTAAGACTCAAAGGAATGTTAATTAGTGATTCTGGATTACGGAATGTGATGCTTTGATCCTGTTGTAACACGATCCATAACAGAGATGACTCTGGGGTGTGAACGGCAGACGTTGGGTATCACAGGAAGTAATTGCAGGATAATTATACATTGGATTGAGCATTTGTCACTCCCGATAAATGGGAGATACGTCCAAGGATCGCTTGTGGAAGACTCGACTCTAAATCCTTGCAAGGTGATAGCTTAAGACTTGAAATACAGATTTCACTTAACCTATCTAATTGGAGTTGACTCGGCCTGTACAAGTAAAACGAACGTCTCGCTATATGTGACTTGACATTATCCATAGTCATAAGATTCAGTTCAAGGATGTAGTTGATAAAGGATCGAATTATACTGTAACTAATACGAAAAGGTCAACGACAGAATCAACATGTCTTCTTATAGCTCTGGGGGAATGTTTCGGATTTGCTAATCACATTTCGCGTACTCATTCCGTTATGCAAAGATTAAATATAATTCTGTGAAAATTAATTTAATAGTTGCATACGATTAGAAGCAATAAGAACCTAATGGGTCACACATAAGACTTGGAGCCCAAAAGAGAAACATATGTTAATTAATTGATGGAAGCCCAACTGAGTCCACTAAGGCCCAGTAAAGAGAGGGGGGCGATTTTATGTATGAAAATACATAAATAATTTAATTTGATTTTAACAATTCTAATTAGATTATGATTGTGAATTAAATTAATAAAAGGATAAATAAGTTAGGAGGTTTAATGAGATTAAAATTACTCCTATTATTATCCTATAAGGTTATTATTATTATCTTTATATTTAGATATATTAATAGATAATAAATAAGAATTATATTCCGAATTAAATTCTTATTCAGTAACCTAATTCTATCTAACTAGGGTTTAGATACAAGAGAGTATTTATACCCCCCTCCTATGTAAATTTCGGCCAACCCTAGCCAGAGAGAGAGAGAGAGAATTTTGACCCACAAGTTTGAGGACGAGATTGTCTACCGCTTCCTTCCGTTCAATTTATTTTCATCTCTTTCTTTTATTCCTTGATCTTGTGTTGATTGATTAGAGGCAATCTATTCTTGATTGCTTTTATACGGTTGATAACTAACTTGATTTTGGGTTGTTTTTGTTTTGTGCTCGTGAACTCGGAGTAAGAGTTGAGGGCACTTCGCTTGCAACGGTAGATAGTTCATCAAAAGGTATTTCCTTCTATCCCTCTTTATATGAAATAACGATTAACGGATCTTGGGTTAATGGAAAAAGGTTAAAATTTTTATATTTCCGCTGCCATACGTTAGCCTTAAATTCCATCAACTTTTGTTGTCACATTTGACTTCGATTGTTTTCATTTTAACTCCGTAATCATCCAGCTGTTGCTTGATCCAAAGAACTTGGGCAACATAGCTTCCAGTAGCAATGTACTCAGCCTCAGTGGTTGACAGGGCTACTGATGATTGCTTCTTACTGAACCAAGATACAATACTGTTTCCGAGAAAGTGACATCCTCTTGAGGTGCTCTTTCATTCCAGCTTGTCTCATCCATAGTCAACATCAGTGTATCCAAGGAGTGTGAACTCAGCAGTATTGGGATACCATAGACCTGCATTTACTGAGCCTTGCAAATATCTAAGGATTATTTTTACAGCTATGTAATGAGATTCCTTAGGGTTAGCTTGATATCTAGCACAGTAACATACTGAGAACTGAATGTCCAGCCTACTTGCCGTAAGATAGAGTAAAGAGCCAATCATACCTCGGTATAACTTGCTGTCTACTAACTTACCATTTTCGTCGGCAGAGAGGACATCGTTAGTGCCCATTGGGGTGGATATTGACTTACAATTGTCCATATCATACTTCTTCAATATTTCCTTTGCATATTTAGTTTGGCTGATAAAAATGCAATTTTTGCCTTACTTGATTTGAAGTCCAAGGAAGAAGTTGAGTTCTCCCATCATAGACATCTCAAACTCAGTTTGCATCTGCTTACTAAATTACTTGCAAAGAGACTCATTAGTAGCACCAAATATGATGTCATCAATGTAAATTTGTGCCAGTAAGGTATCTTTACCCCTTTTCTTTATAAATAAGGTTGTATCTGCTTTTCCCCTGATATAATTTCTAGTCAGCAAAAAGCTTGTTAGCCATTCATACCAAGCACATGGTGCTTGCTTTAGACCACAGAGCCTTCTTGAGCTTATAAACGTGGTTTGGGAACTTTGGATCCTCAAACCCCGGAGGTTGATTAACATATATCTCCTCATTTATAAATCCATTTAAAAATGCACTTTTGACATCCATTTGAAATAGTTTAAAATTCATAAAACTTGCATAGGCACACAATATTCTAATAGTTTCTAGCCTTGCCACTGGGGTAAAGGTCTCACCGTAGTCAATACCTTCTTGCTGACTGTAGCCTTGAGCAACGAGTCTTGCTTTGTTCCTCACAACATTTCCTTGCTCATCAAGTTTGTTGCGGAAGACCCATCTTGTTCCTATTGTCTTTTGACTTTGCGGATGTGGCACTAGATCCCAAACTTCATTCCTTCTGAATTGGTCAAGCTCTTCTTGTATTGCACCATCCAGAATTCATCGTTCTCAGCTTCTGAAAAGTTCTTCGGTTCTAGAACTGAGATGAAGGCTACGTTGCTGAGGTACCTCCTGAGTTGATTCCTTGTCATGAGGTGATTCTCAGCAGCATCGAGAATGTTGCTCTCAGAATGTCCTCTTGGGATTCTGATCTCTCTCGGCAGTGTAATGTCTTCAGCCTTTGGTGTTTCAACAATGTCTGCAGGTGTAGATTGGTCAGTGAAAATGATTTCGGTTTCGTTTTTACCTTTAGTCAGTCCTTGAGGGAGTGACTCAGTAGTTGCGCTCAGGTCAGCAGGTGCTGGATTGGGATCATCTTCAGTTGTCTGATTGACCTTCTCTGCAGGGTTAGTTTCATCAAACTCAATATGGACAGACTCTTCTAAAACTTGAGTTCGTTTATTGAAAATTCTATATGCTTTGCTGTTTGTTGAGTGATGCTCGTAAAGTATATAGCAGTTAATAGGACAAGTGTATCCTATCACAACAAGTAATATTGTGCTAAGAACGAGATCGAACCACAAAGAATATTTGTTATAATTAGTAAATCTACCTAGAGTAATCTAATTGTTTAGAGGGTTGAATAATAGTTTGGGGTTTGAATAACTAATTAAATGAATTAAAGCTATAACATAACAAAATGAATTGAACAATTAACAAGGTAGAAGGTGAATAAATGGATGACACAATCTAGGATGAGGAATCCTTTGATTAAATCATACGTATGGGTTCAGGGAGTTCGGATTTGTGTTTTACCAGTGATTGACGGTAATTGCCCTAATAAGAAAGACAAATGTGTACAAGATGTATCTAACCTATTCACATGCTTTCGAACGGCTTGATTAGGCATATACCCTAGGCCATGGAAAGCATTAGGTTCTCTGGCAACTAATGCTAAAACCGTAGCCCAGCCACGGAGCCACACTCCTAGTGGTCTCTAGCGAGGTCAGGTTTACACAGGTTCATCATAGATAATTCCATGGTCAGGTTCTTATCTATCTATAATCCTATCTTTGTCAGGTTTATAGGCATTAGGCATAATCATATATACAAAGCAGGCTAGTTGATCGTCATCGAGTCTCATTCTAGCAATAATCCTATTCCTGACAATTTTCTAGGCATTAAGGATGCATAAACTGATCAATCAAAGGCCCTAGTTCCCTAATCAGACATATTCTCACTCAGCATTGTCCTGACCATTTCAACCAGAGTTATGTTCTTCCTTTCAACTACCCCATTCTGTTGAGTAGTTCTAGGAGCAGAGAAATTATGGTCAATGTCACTGGCTTCACAGAATTCATCAAACAGTTGGTTTTTGAATTCTCCACCATTACCACTTCGGATGTGAGCAATTTTTAGGTCTTTATCATTTTCAAGCTTTCTACACAGTGTTGAAAACATCTCAAATGTTTCATCCTTGCTGCCAAGCAAGATGACCCAAGTATACCGAGAAAAGTCATCTACAATAACTAAGGAAAATCTCCTACCACCCAAGCTCAGCGGCTGGACTGGTCCGAAGAGATCCAAATGTAGTAACTCTAATGGACGCTTGGTTGAGACAATGTTTTTGCTTTGAAAAGATTTTCTAGTTTGTTTTCCATACTGACAAGCATTGCATAATTGATCTTTTTCAAACTTAAGTTTGGGCAGTCCCTCAACTAATTGCTTTCTTGCTAATTTGGCCAGGAGGTCCATGCTTACATGACCAAGTCTCCTGTGCCATAGCCAGGAATTTTCTTCCTTTGACACTAAGCATATATCTTTTGAAAACTTTTTTTCTAAATTCAGCATAAAGACATTATCGACACGAGGGGCAGTTAAAATTAACTCATTAGTCTTGCCCTCGAGTATTTGACATCCAGAGGCATCGAATATAACTTTCCAACCGCTGTCACACAGCTGAGCTACGCTCAGTAGGTTATACTCAAGTCCTCTGACTAGGGAGACTGACTCAATAGTAGGGTTACCACCAACGGTTCCTGACCCAATTATCTTACCCTTTTTGTTATCTCCAAAACTTACGTTTTCTCCACGTTTATGCACAAGTGTGATGAATTGAGTTTCATCACCCTGTTTAGCTAACTTGTGTATGTTGCTTCTAATCAATTTAGACATTTAATTAAAATTGTTAGCACATAAACACAAATAATTAATTGTGAATTTTAATAGCGTGAGGGATTCAATTGTAATTTTTGTCATACTCAAAGCTCATCAAAATTGGATTTCAACAAACACAACTTTTCTTCTTTGGTTGGATAACTAGAAAACCTCTAGTAACCTAGAAGCTTTAATACCATATCATAACTAGGAAGAGAGGAAAAGAAGTTTCTGTTTTATTCATTTCATCTTAAGAATGAGATTGCAGAAGTGAGCTTTACATAGCTCAAAGAGGAAAGTAAAATAAGAAAACAAATATTGCCACAAATTGGTTACTAGAGAAATGTTACAATACACTAATGCCTATACTAATTGTCATGCACCTTAGTGAATTCCCTCACCGTACTTGCGTACTTGAAGTTAGTGAAATTCCTAATTTCGAATTTCTAATGGGTTTTATAGGGGATGACTGTGTATCGATACAAACAGAGTGCTCAAAGTATACATATACAACGCAAATTTTGGACCTGGACATGGTATCACTGTATCAGCATAGGCAGCCTGGGAAAAGACAACACTAAAGCCTGTGTTTCAAACATTACATCAAAATGTCAGAATAAAGACATGGATACCACCATTTAGAATATACACACACTGTTATCCTACTACATGACTTCACTGAAGGGAGGTTCAGGTTCAGTACAAGGAATCACATTCTCAAAAATCGAAGCTTCTGGAGTTGAAACTCCCATCATGATTGATTCAATACTACTGTGATGGTGAAATATGCCGAAATGAATCTTCAGCTGTGTCTGTCTGTGTCTGGCATAACCTATGCAAACATAAAAGGCACATACACAAAATATCCTTTACACTTTGGATGCAGTGACAACTTTCCCTGCACCGGTATCTCCTTAGATACCATAGAGCTAACACCAGTTGGAGAAGACAGCCAGCCTTTCTGTTGGAACACATATGGAGATTTGAAAAGTGACACTGTCCCTCCAGTTGACTGTTTGCAAAAAGGCAAATCAATGTTGCAGTACATATAGATATTAGCTAGACATCATATTCTGTTCATACATGCAAAATCATCAGAAATTATTGTAGTCCTCAGTTTTCTCAAGGCATGCATCAACTATTCAATTTCTGTAACATAAGCAAATAGAATCAATCCATCAATTGTTGAACTTATGTTTATTTCAATATAGCTGATGCATCTGCAGAAGCCCATGCCTGCAATCATGATTTCCCAAAACCAGCAGCAGCCTTTTTCCTTTTGCGTGTTTCAACCCTTTCAGGGCTTGGATCTCCTGTCTTCTCTTCATATTTCTTTTCTAAGGCCTGACAACATTAAAGCAGCAGCAGACAATGGGTTAGAACAATCTATGAAAGGAGTGCATTAATAATCAAGTCAATTATCTATCCACAGCAGCCACGATATTATTATCTAGGCATAAACAGAAAATTGTTGTCAACTTCCTATAAAGTAAGACAGCCACATGGGTGAGAAGGATTCTACAATGAAACCTCTATATAGGAATACACTTGGGACCGGACTATTTGTATAACAATTTGGAGGTTATTACTAAATAGAGGTTGGTACAAAAAAAATTCTCAACACCTATTACTTTAAATTTTAACAACAATAAGAACTCTCAAATTATTATTATTCAAAAAATATTTATGTAAAGTTGTTTGACACATTGATTTAGTCTTTAGGCTTGCTACTACATCCTTAAACTTGCAGAGTATTTAATAATTCACTTGCATGAACACCTTGTTGAATCCAAGTTGGAGTTTGTGTTTCCAACTCGTAGATAATTGTAATAGTTTTTATGGCTAAATGTAATATTATAAATTTAGTTGGAACCCTACTAAAAACATATAAATATAAATAGTGTACATATATATATATATATTACTATATAGAGGTGTAGTTTCTTAATGTGGAACTTTAAAAATGTATAACAAATAACGATTTGGAGGTTATTATTATTCATAACTGGCTCAAGTTGAGACCGAATATTTTTTATAATAATTAGATGTTATTCCTATATAGAATATTTTTATATGGAAGTTTTACTGTACCATGGTTTTATTTGGACGTGCAGGTTGCAGTTTCACTTGCTTGCACCTAAAGGCCCCATGCATAGGAATGCCTGCTAATGCAATGCATAGAAACCACCCTAATGCAAGGTAATTAGTATCTTCTCTACTGATATCATTAACTTACTTTAAACTACTATATGCTCATTTCGTAGCACTCAAATCATCCTGAGAGCAGTAGATAATTTTTGTCTCCATTCTTTTATATATTTTGTGTTATGTGGAATTTTAATTGTTAGTCGTTTAGCTGCGTTTTGATGTTTTCTGTCTGTAGTGAGTTTGTTATTTCTGCAAAACACGTGATGTCTGCGTGTGTGTCTATCCTAGGTCTAACGGTTATTTAGCATCTTTTCTGTAATGAGTCTCTTTTATGAAATGAATTTGCAGACTTTTCTCTCTCTCTAGATTCTTCTTCCTTCTTTCTTCTTTCTGAATATACTCTGTGTATCATTTGGTATCAGAGCTCTTTCCTTACCTGTGATTTCACCCGCCACATCCAAACATCACCATGGCTGAAACACGATCCCAAGAACTCAAAAAGATAGAAGAAAATCTCAAATCGTTAGTTAAAGGGATGGTTATCGAGAGCAACAAGAAGCAAGAACAGTTATTCACGGAGCTCATGGCGAAACAGCAAATTTCCATTGTTACTGAACTGCAAACCTCTATTGTTGCAGATCTCAAATCCTACATCTCTTCCTTAAATCTCACTGATAACACTTCCACCTCAAATTTTCATTCCTCTGTTAACCTGAACTCTCAGAACTCCGATCAACCCCCATATCAACTCTCTACTCGTTTTACTAAAGTGGAATTTCCACGATTTAATGGTACAGACCTTGAAGGGTGGCTATTTCGCTGCGACCGTTTTTTCCAAATCGATCTTACTCCGTTGAACTCCAGAGTCAGGCTAGCTTCACTCCACTTAGAAGGACGAGCTCTTGAATGGCACCAAGCATACTTGAAGGGTAGAGGACGATTGGAGGATCCCCCATGGGATGAATATGTGAAGGCGGTGACTGGACGATTTGGGGAGCGGATTTATGAAGATCCCATGGCAGATCTTAAGAGGTTAACCCAAACCGGCTCATTACTGGAATACATGGAAGCATTTGACGTTTGCTCCCATAAGGTAACCTTATTAGAAGAAAATACACTGAGTTGCTTCCTTAGTGGACTAAAAGATGAAGTGAGCTATCCTTTGCAAATGTTGGGACCAAAAACCTTACAACAAGCATATGCATTAGCCCGTATGCAAGATGCTTATCTTAGTGCTACTAAGTATGGTAAGACACATCAGAACAGGGCATTTTCCTCTTATTCTACACCTTCTACAACACCTATGCACAAAACACCTCCCCTGTTACCTACACCCCCAAATGCTGCCAAGTTACCTGTAACTGCTGCCAAAACCTCTGTTCAGCCTTTCCCTAAATTAAATAACCCCCCAAGAACTAGGAGGCTCACTGATGCGGAGTTAGCAGATAAAAGGGCTAAAAACCTGTGTTTCTGGTGTGATGAAAGGTTTACTCCTGGTCATCAGTGTAAGAAAAAGTATTTACACATGATCATGGTGCAAGAGTGTCCGGATGAGGAAGATACAGAAATGGACTTTGGAGCAATGGAAGGCTCAATAGAGTCCCCTTCGATATCTCTTTGCGCTATGGGAGGAATGCAAGCTTCTGCACCTCAAACCATGAGGCTTACTGGCAACCACAAACGTAAGACTCTGCAGATTCTAGTTGATTCAGGTAGTACTCACAATTTTATCGACTTGACTATTGCTAAAGGATTGGGATGTCAGTTGAAGGTTATTGATCCCGTTAGAATCACTATAGCTAATGGGCAGGAATTGATATGTCAGTATTTGTGTGAGTTGTTTGAATGGAAAATGCAAGAACAATTGTTTATGTCTTCCTTTTTGGTTATGAACCTGGGAGGGTGTGAGATGGTCTTGGGAACTCAATGGCTCATGACATTAGGGGATATAATTTGGAACTTTAACACCCTTACTATGTCATTTAAGATTGAAACCCATCAGTACCAATTACACGGTATTAATAATTCCTCAGTCAAAGTGATTAGTGAGAGCAACATGTTAAGAATGCTTCACCATGGTTGCACAGCCTTCCTTGCCCAAATACAGTCCATTGACAATGTACAACTTCCACTTCCAGCCTGTCCACCTCAATTAGCCCAACTCCTTGACGAATTCAACTCCCTGTTCAACAAAATAACTAGCCTCCCTCCACAAAGAACCCATGATCATCAGATTCCCCTTGTAGAAGGAACTTCACCTGTCAATGTTAGACCATATAAGCATTCCTTTCTGCAAAAGGACGTAATTGAGAAAATGGTGCATGAACTATTGGAAAACGGAACAATACAACATAGTGTAAGCCCTTATTCCTCTCCAGTGGTGTTGGTTAAAAAGAAAGACAATACTTGGAGAATGTGTATTGATTACAGAGAGCTCAATAGTAAGACAATTAAGGATAGGTTTCCTATACCTGTAATTGAGGAGTTGCTTGATGAACTACATGATTCTGCAGTCTATTCTAAGATTGATTTGACCTCTGGATACTATCAGATCAGGATGCACCCGGCAGATATACACAAGACTGCATTCCGGACACATGAAGGGCACTATGAATTCATAGTGATGCCCTTTGGCCTCACAAATGCACCATCAACCTTTCAGAGTCTGATGAATGATATATTCAAGCCATATTTGAGAAAGTTTGTGCTAGTTTTCTTTGATGACATTTTAGTTTACAGTAAGGATATGGAGTCTCATCTGCAGCATTTAAGATTGGTCTTCTTGAAGCTCCAACAACACCAACTATTGGCCAAGCACAGCAAGTGTACCTTTGGTAGTAACTCAGTTGAATATCTGGGACACATTATTCAAGCTGGAGGAGTTTCAACTGACCCCAAGAAGATTGAAGCTGTTTCAAAGTGGCCTACTCCAATTACTCTCAAACAGCTTAGAGGATTTCTTGGTCTTGCAGGGTACTACAGGCGATTTATAAGACAATATGACGTCATCAGCAGGCCTTTGACCGACTTGTTGAAAAAAGATAGCTTCAGGTGGTCCGATCAAGCTCAGGCAGCCTTTGACTCTATGAAGGTTGCTTTAACTACAGCCCCTGTGCTTGCTCTGCCCTCTCCTCACAAGCAATTTGTCATTGAAACCGACACCTGTGATGTGGGAATTGGAGCTGTGTTGATGCAGGACTGCCATCCTATTGCTTACATTAGCAAGGCTTTGGGACCTAGGCACCAATCACTATCCGTGTATGAGAAGGAGCTACTGGCAGTTGTACATGCAGTTAAAAAATGGGACCATTACATTGCTCACAGACACTTCTTAATCAAGACTGATCATAGGAGTTTGAAATTCTTGCTTGAACAAAGAATTACAACAGCTCATCAGCAAAAGTACATTGCCAAGTTGTTTGGCTACGACTTTGAGATCACATATAAGAAAGGAAGGGAAAATACTGCTGCTGATGCCCTTTCCAGGCTACCTGTTGCTGAATTCGCGGCCCTTACAGTTTCAACTCCAACTTGCAGTCTACTACCAGAAATTGAGGCAAGTTGGGCTCAGGATCCCTACTTACAGGGCATTATACAACAATTGCAGCAGACAAGATAATTCAGGGGCCTATTCTTGGCAGGGGACACTCTTGAGGAGGAAAGGAAGATTGGTGGTTGGGAATAATATGCAGTTGAAAGACAAACTTTTAAAGTTAATACATGACTCAGCTTTAGGTGGACATTCGGGGGTTCAAGCAACTTATAAAAGGCTGCAGTTGCTTTTCTATTGGAAGGGCATGGAAAGGGATGTGAGGAATTATGTGAGGAATTGCATAGTCTGCCAGACCTGCAAACCTGAAAATGTTGCTACTCCAGGACTTCTTCAACCGCTGCCGATTCCTCAAAATGTTTGGAGTGATATTAGCATAGATTTTGTTGAAGGATTACCGAAATCAGAAGGAAAAGAGGTCATCATGGTAGTAGTGGACAGATTGAGCAAGTATGCTCACTTCATTGGATTAAGGCATCCCTACACAGCTGTTACTGTGGCGCAAGTGTTCCTGGATACTATTTTTAAGTTGCATGGACTTCCATCCACAATAGTGAGTGATAGAGATCCAATATTTGTCAGCAACTTTTGGGAGGAATTGTTCAAATTACAAGGGGTGAGTTTGTTAAAGTCTACTGCTTATCATCCCCAAACAGATGGACAAACTGAAGTTGTCAACAGGTGTTTGGAGACATATTTGAGATGTATGGCCAATGGAAATCCTGCTTTGTGGGCTAAGTGGCTATCCCTAGCAGAATGGTGGTACAACACCAATTTTCATACTTCTATACAGTTGACTCCTTTTGAAGTAGTTTACGGAATGCCGCCCCCAATTCACATCCCTTACTTTCCGGGTGATTCTGCAATTAAATCAGTAGATCAATTCCTTCAGGATAGAGAATTGGCTCTTAAGATCATGAAGGAACAATTGAAGAGGGCTCAACATCGTATGAAACAACAAGCTGATTTACACAGGACAGATAGGGAGTTTGCTATTGGAGATGAGGTCTTTGTTAAGCTGCAACCTTATAGGCAGCAGAGTACTGTGTTCAGGATGAGTCAGAAACTTGCTCCATTGTTCTATGGTCCTTATGTGGTTGAAGATAAGATTGGAAAGGTAGCTTATAGGCTCAAATTGCCTTCTGGCTCTGCAATACACCCGGTTTTCCATGTCTCACAACTTAAGAAGAAGTTGTCAACCCAAGTTATGTCTTCTACTCAGCTTCCAAACCATTATAATGCAGAACCTTTCCCAATAGCAATACTGGATAGGAAGCTGGTAAAAAGAGGCAACCAAGCTGCTACAAAGATACTGGTTCATTGGTCTGATAGGGATCCCGGAGAATCCACGTGGGAATTTGCATTTGACATTCAGCAGCGTTATCCAGCTTTTCAAGTTGTTGAACCTTGAGGACAAGGTTCTTAAGGGGGATGAATTGTTATGTGGAATTTTAATTGTTAGTCGTTTAGCTGCGTTTTGATGTTTTCTGTCTGTAGTGAGTTTGTTATTTCTGCAAAACACGTGATGTCTGCGTGTGTGTCTATCCTAGGTCTAACGGTTATTTAGCATCTTTTCTGTAATGAGTCTCTTTTATGAAATGAATTTGCAGACTTTTCTCTCTCTCGATTCTTCTTCCTTCTTTCTTCTTTCTGAATATACTCTGTGTATCATTTTGATAGCCTATGGGCTAAAAGTATTAATATACCTAGTGCTTAATATTTGAGACTTCCCCCAGATGGAGGAGAATGCCCTAATGCTTGATACATCATTATTAAAATATAGAATATTACATATTATGGCCTATGTCACATCGGTATTTTTTCTCATACTATAGCAGCATCCATGTACAGAAACTACAAGGAAGAATGTATCATGCAATGTCCAGTAAAAATATCTGATGACAAAATATGCACAAACATGTTTCTACACGACTAGAAGGTATAATAAATGGCATGTTTCCACTCACCTGCAGCTGCGGAGAAATACTTTCAAGAACTTCTTCAGTCATTCTCTCAAAGAAAAGAATTCCCTGCAAGATCATGAGCTATATTAGCCAAAATACTAACACTTGACATTTACAACCTTTGAGATATCCATATAAAGTAATAGTAATACAAATAACCAACAATTACATGCTTTTGTTGTTTTTTTGGTCTAATGGTCGAAGTCTCAAAGACCATGAGGTATAGGTGAAATTGAGGAAACATCATCATGAAACCTTGAAATAATGATCAGGTCTCTCCATGCTGGGTATGATAGTTCCAGTAAAAATGACAAGATTTGTACTAAATTTTATCCAACAATGTGATAATTGGAAAAAATCTCCAGAAAACTTATATAAAAACGGCTAAGTTATACAGTAAGAGGCTTTACAAGTATGCAATATTTATTTTTATAAGTACATCTATGGAGTTAACGCCACAAAGAACATTTTCCGCTGAATTAATGAAACTGATCCTGCATTTATATCTAATTCCATAGAATTGTGACCTGATCTCTACTTAAGCAATCGTAAAGAAGTCAAAGGATATATATGTTACTGTACCCACATCCATTCAACATACTCCAGTAATTGCCATTCAACAAGATATAAAATAATAAAACTTGTACGAATATTATTTGTAAACTTCACAACAGTAGTAAATCCTTATATCTAAGTTTTGGAAGTAAATAAGAAAAAAAGATATTAGAAGACCTGTAGATGGTCAAATTCATGCTGGAAAACACGTGCAGGAAGGCCCGACAAGTTCACAGTAAACCTAGCACCATTAATATCCCTGGCATCAACCTTTAAGGTATCTGGTCTCTGCAGATATAAATTATAATAATTTTAGTGGAAGTAAATTCCATCAAGAGATTCAAGATATAGAGTTTAAGGAATAAAAAATACCAGATGACTTCTGCAAAGGAGCAAAACAATCACGAACATATAAATGGACAAAGTATAAGTTAAGAGTCATAACCTACAACTCAATGTCAATAGACTAAGAACTATTATATCATAGGAGTTCATTTCCATTTCTGAATCAACAAAAAACTAAATGTTTTCCAAACCATAACTAGAATGATTTTATTTGAGATCCCACATTTTACTTTTATTTCACACGATGGATTTTTAAGTAAACAGATGGCACAAGTTGAATGAATATATATATATATATATAGGGGAGGGATCAGTTGAAAACACCCTATGTAAGAACACTTTTTTTTATGTGAGAACACCAATCAAAAAACGTAGAATATACGTAACATTATTTAGAATATCGTATTTAATTTTTTAGAACACAGACTATAAAATATAGAACATATATTCCAGCATAGTTCAACAACTAATGTCCTATGTAACATTATTTAGAACATTATACTTAACTTTTAGAAAGCATGCTATAAAATTTAGAACATATAAAAGATAATTTATAACAATGTACTAACTTTTTAGAACACATGTGTAGAACATATACTCTAGCTAATGTCTTATGTTCTACAACTAATGTCTTATTTAACATTATTTAGAACATTGTACATAACTTTTAGAATGCATGCTATAAAATATAGAGCATATACTCCAACATAGTTTTGTTAGGCATATGTTCTAAAACTAATGTCGTATATTCTACAACTAATGGCTCATGTTCTAAATCAGCAAACCATTAACAAAATCACCAGACCATTCAACGCTAGAAAGAAGCCGGTCGTCGAGCCTAATCGACTCGACTCGTACATCTAAAAAGTCTATTGTACATTTTCCGGTGTAGCGCCGGTTACCACTCAAAACTCTTGCATGCAACCCGAATCCACCATACACATAGGTAAAACAGCCTCCCAAATCCATTTTTGGTGTTAGAATTGCAAAAAAAAAAAAAAAAAAAAAAAAAAAAGAACATAGGGTAGAGAAATAAAAGGGATGGTCCATATTACGAATTTCTACTCAATAAAAACGCAAAATCAATCTCTTATTCTTACATGCACTTGTAGCTCATGTTGTGGGCTTCGATTTAGTATAAAGAACGCGAAAAATGAGGAAGAATGAGTTTGGAGAAGTTTGAAGAGTAAAAATGGAGGAAATAAGGTGAGGAAGATGATGGTGATGGTGAGGGAGAGATGAATCCACGTGTATACAGATTTATATTTCATATTACAATAAGCTAGTCCACGGTAATGGTAATGGTAGGGGTAGGGGTAATAGGTTACACTTTGGGACATGGAACATAGGCTCTTTGACAGGAAAATTAGCTGAAATTGTAGATGTTATGAAGAGGAGGAGAATAAATATAATGTGCCTACAAGAAACCAAGTGGGTTGGAGCCAAGGCTAGAGAGATAGCTCATTGGGGTTATAAACTGTGGTACTCAAGAAAGGATAAGGGTAGAAATGGAGTAGGTATTCTTATTGATAGGGAGTATATTGATGATGTAGTAGCGGTGTCTAGGAAGAGCGATAGAATTATGAGTGTTAAGCTTGTGATAGGCGATGAGGTTGTGAATGTCATAAGTGCATATGCGCCGTAAATAGGATTAGATGTCTCTAAGACAAGCTTTTTGGGAGGACTTGGAGGAAGTGGTGCAACAGGTTCCTAGCGATGAAAAGATGGTACTAAGTGGTGATCTCAATGGACACGTAGGTTCTAGGCGAGATGGGTTTGAGAGTGTTCATGGAGGGTATGGTTTTGGAGATAAAAATGAAGCAGGAAATGATATCTTGGAATTCGCATCAGCCTATGACTTGAGTATCATGAACACATGGTTTATGAAAAGAACATCCCACTTAGTGACTTATCTGAGTGGCGGTAATGCGAGCCAAATTGACTTCTTCCTAGTAAGGAGTGCTTGGAGAAAGAGTTATATTGATTGTAAGGTGATCCCTGGTGAGAGTACGACAACCCAACATAGATTAGTGGTGCTTGATTTTCGAAGTAGGAGATGTATGAGAAAACGAACACCACAAGTGGAGACTAAGATTAAGTGGTGGAAACTGCAAGGGGAGAATCAACAAAAATTTGTGGATGAGATAGCCAAAAAAGATATTTGGACTTGTAATATGGATTTAGATATAGATTCGATATGGACTAAGATGGAGCATAGTATAAGGGAGGTAGCGAAGGAAGTTCTAGGGGAATCTAAAGGTAGCATGCCACCAGGTAAGGACACATCTTGGTGGACAGAAGAAGTACGACAAGCAGTAAAGAGTAAGCGAGAATCCTATAAAATATTAGGGAAGTGCAGGAGTGATGAGAACTACGAAAAGTACAAAGAAGCTAAAAGGGAAGTAAAGAAGGTCATACGAGATGCTAGAGCAAAGGAGAATCGGGATCTGTACACAAGATTGGATACGAAGGAAGGGGAAAGAGACATATATAGAATTGCTCGGATGAGAGATAGGAAGATGCGAGATCTCGGAAAAGTTAAATGTGTGAAGGATGTGGACCAAAAAGTCTTAGTTGGAGATAAGGATATCAAGGAACGATGGAGGTCCTATTTTGATAACTTATTTAATGGAGATCGCGGACAAGAGGTTGGAGATATAAGTATCCCTTACGATATGATAAATCGTGAATGCATACGGAGAATTCAAAAGGGTGAAGTCAAAATGGCATTAAATAAGATGAGATTGAAGAAAGCAGTAGGACCTGATGGCATCCCTATTGAGATTTGGAGATATTTGGGAGAGAGAGGAATCGAATGGTTGACGACGTTCTTCAACAAAATTTGGAGAAACAATAAGATGTCATCCGAATGGAGGAAAAGTATTCTAATCCCGTTGTATAAGAACAAAAGTGATGTCCAAGATTGTGCCAACTATCGAGGAATCAAATTAATGAGTCACACTATGAAACTGTGGGAGCGAGTGATCGAACAAAGGCTAAGGAGGACGGTGAAGATCTCGGAAAACCAGTTTGGCTTTATGCCGGGAAGATCAACTATGGAAGCCATCCATCTAATGAGACAATTAATGGAGCACTATCGAAATAAGAAGAAAGACTTGCAGACATATGATAAGGTACCAAGGGAAGTACTTTGGTGGGCCTTAATAAGGAAAGGCATTTCGCAGATATATGTTGACATCATAAAGGACATGTATGAGAGAGCATGCACGAGTGTACGCACCATTGTTGGGAAGACTGAAGAGTTCCCTATTACGATTGGAGTGCATCAAGGCTCTGCAAAGCCCATTTCTTTTTGCCATCGTTATGGATGAACTAACGAGTTCACTCCAAGATGGTATACCATGGTGCATGTTGTTTGCAGATGATATTGTGTTGGTTGATGAGACGAAAGAAGGCGTGGAGAGGAAGTTGGAACTATGGAGGCAAACTTTAGAATCTAGAGGCTTTAAGCTGAGCCGAAGTAAGACAGAATATTTGAAGTGTAAGTTTAGCGGCGATAGGAGTATGGAGGCAGGGACAATCACCCTAGATGGGAGAGTTGTTCAGGCATCGGATTGCTTTCGGTATTTAGGATCTATTATCCAAACAGATGGAGAAGTAGATGGAGATGTTGCTCATAGGATTAAATCTGGTTGGGCGAAGTAGAAGAGTGCTACAGGTTTCCTTTGTGACCCCAGCTGCCAAATAGATTGAAGGGAAAATTCTAACGCACGACAATCAGACCAGCATTGTTATATGGTACGGAGTGTTGGGAAGTGAAACACTGTCACACTCATAAGATGTCGGTGGCGGAGATGCGTATGTTGAGATGGATGTGTGGTCATACGAGAAAGGATCGGGTGAGTAATGAAATAATTAGGACAAAAGTAGGGGTTATATCTATTGACAATAAAATGAGGGAAAACCGACTAAGGTGGTTTGGCCATGTAAGGCGAAGAGCGCTTGATGCGCCGGTTAGGAGGGCTGAAGAGTGGCAAAGGGATGTAGGGGTGAGGGGTAGGGGAAGACCTAAGCAAACTTGGAGGAGGGTGATCGAGAGTGATATGAGTTTATTGGGGATTAAGGAAAATATGGTAGTGGATAGGAAAGAGTGGAGGGAGAGAATTTGTGTCGCTGACACGACTTGATTTCACAGTTTTATATGATGGTTCATATTAGCCGACCCCGAATCATTTCGAGACTAAGGCTTTGTTGTTGTTGTTGTATTACAATAATACAGTTAATGAGAATGTTTTCACATAAAAAAACCATTTTCACATAAATGTTCTCGTAATAGCCCTCCCCTATATATACACATATATAAAAAAGAGAGGGATCAATAAGCAGGCACAATGTACTTAGATTACAAATTGTGCTATTTCTTCACGATCAGAGGGACAATGTACTTAGATTACAAATTGTGCTATTTCTTCACGATCAGAGGGACAATGCTGACAAGGTCAACTAAAGTCTAATTTGCCTCAATATATATGGGATCATGGGATCATAGTTGTTAGAATCGTACGAGTCGACATGACTCGTACATTTGGAGTCGATTCATGAAGATTTCGAGTCGTATCTATGTACGACTCGAAGCCTTCATGAATCAGCCGAATTGGTGGTGAATCGGCCTAGTCACCCGATTCGGTCGATTCATGGCACCATGCCTAATATCTCTCTTCTCCGTCTGCGCATCCTTTTCCATCACGATTTTTGCACTGCAAGTCTTCCTCCTATGTGTGATTTCTTCTGTAGAAGTCTTCCTGCTCTACGATTTTTCTGGACAAGTCCTCCTCCTGGGCGCGATTTTTCTTCTCTTCCCTTCATCCTAATGTTCATCTCTGGTGTGGTGTGCGTTTTTTCTGTGGAAGTTTATTTTGTGGAAGTTTATATGTAAGTCTTCCATCTAGATTTAATTGGGTTATGATTTAGTTATTTATATTATATAGGTTTATTTTTATGATACAAATTATAATTTAATAGGTTTTTGATGCAAATTTTGGGGTTATGATTTAGGTACTTATATTATATAGGTTTATGTTTATGATACAAATTATAATCTAATAGGTTTATGATACAAATTTTGTTTAAGTATTAGATGTTTTTGAAGAATTAAGGACTTATTTTATTATGGATGTTTTTTGTATGGTTTATAAAATGACTTATTTGTGAACTCTTCGTTGCAGAATTATTAAATTATGAGTTATAAAAATACACACATAGAATTAGGTTTCAAATAATTTACGACTCTTCACTTCAGTGAAGTTATGAAATTAAAAAGGTTTATAGATGACTATTTGGATATTAAAATTGCATTTTTAGACTCATATTTAAAGTTAAATATGGTTAATATTTTATTTTTTATAATATTTTGAATTTGATCCGAATTTTACGATTCGATTCACGAGTCTCGATTCACAAAATGAGATTCACGAGTCGAATCTCGATTTAACAACTATGCATGGGATGCACGCTAACTAGGCTGAGGTCTAGATGTTCGTTGCAAATGACTCTGCCTCTTCCAACCTGTCTATAACTTACAAATGTAATAAGTTTTCACACTTGTGGATTGCTAAAATATTCTAACAGTTCTTTAAGATTTATTTAACAGTTGAATCTATCAATCAAAGACAATTTGTAATCATATAATAAATTATGCATATAGTTATTGCTATTTTTCTTAGTTTGATTTATTTTTGTTTTTTGCTGTCATTATTCAAATTTTCTTCAAAATTCATCAAATTTGACAAATTGGACTTATGAGCTTGGTTATACTTAAAAGCGATTTAAATAGTAAATTTGGTTCTGACAAAAATTTAAACAGAGCCCAGCAAAAGGGACAAATTCTTTAGTAGAATATGTACCTCCACATCAGCATAGATCCCAGGAAAAGAAAGGCACCCTTCATTAAAGGGCACCATTTTCTTTGAATATTTGTTGACTCTTGGATTGATGAGAACAATTTCCTCTCCCTCACCTCTCTCACCAACTGGATTAAACACCATGAGTTGAACATTAATTCCTACTTGAGGTGCTGAGAGCCCAATACCATCAGTTCTGTGAAAAAGGAAGCCAACAAGTTTTGATCACAACCTGTAAGGTGGGAGGATTTTTTATAAGCATAAGCAAATTCTTATTGCCGAAGCATTGCATGATGGTGGCATTGCCATAGCATAAATGTGTAGCATTATGGTACAATCCACTGTTGTTAGAATCTTACAATTGACGATTCGAATCGTACAATTCGAATCGTACGATTCGATCTAGCTCTATTTCGAGCCGAATCTATAGAGTGAATCTAATTGTAACAAGTACTATTCGATTCGATTCAGCTCTATTTCGAGTCAGATCTTCATTATCAAGTTGACAACAAGGCAAAAAAAGAAGTCAGAAGTTCAAGCTCTTCATCTCCACTAAGTTATTAAACAGAGTCCGATTTGTGAATTAGTTTTATTAGGATTGCATTTGCATTAGATTTGAATTGTAATATGATTTCTTTTTTGACATTAAAATTGCATTTCTAGACTAATATTTGATAATATTTTGAGTTCAATATAGTAAATATTTTGTTTTTTATAATATTATGAATTTGACTAAATCTTACGATGATTCACGACAACTATGATACAATCAAATATGTTATATAATCATTAAATGATAAGAACGATCTAAGAAATAGGTACTCAAATAGGAAAAAGAAGGGGTAAAGCATAAAATATCAAATAAAGCATGCTCATACATAAAAATGCAGCATGAAGGCAAAATATGACTTCAGAGTCAGACCGTAAACATTCACAGAGTCATATATACTTACTTCGGATGAATGGTAAAGCATCAATTTTGCTGATTAAACAACCAACGGGTGGAATAGGCGGATAAGAACTAATAACGTCATATAATTCAACAAAGGTAGTTGCCTCCTGACAGAAGAATAAGCATTCGCCCAGAAATACAATGAGAGACCATCTCCTTAACTTGCTTCCGTGACTATATCACTTTAAAACTTACCTCAAAGGAAGAGGATTGATTCACATATATAAAGAGTCACGTAGCTCCCTAGTTAAGCAATGTGGGATATATAACACAACCCTCATGCCCAATTCATTTGGAGCGCGAAGCTAATATTAGTGGGGAACCAAACATTGAACCGTGACTCTAATACCATATAAACAAAGACCCCACTCACCCAAAAGATACCTCAAAGGCAGAGGATTGCCTCAAATATATAAGAGCGTCTCTAAGGGACTCTTAGTTCACTCTCTAAAAATAATATAAACAATTGACTCTTAGTAATTTAAGACATTAAAATACATGTCATCTCTAACAATATTCTTCATTTATTTTATTATTAAAATTATTACGTGTTGTTATATTTAACAATAGTGAGAATAGAGAGATTCAATAATAAACTATTAATAAAAAACAAAATAAGGACTGGATTAGGAGGGGAGATAACCTCCTCAACGATAATGAGGAAATAGAATAGTGATTCGAGTAGGAACTGAGAGACTCTTGAATTGAATTTTGCCACAAATTCGTATAACTTAACAGCCTAACAACCAATTAAGCATATTTAACATTGCCTAATGAGAATTTCAGGAACTCAATAATCACGTCCACAGCTAATACAGAAGTAACCTTTGACTAAAATATGAAACACTTCAATAGAAATAAAAACAAAATCTCAACTAATACATGATCAGCATTAGATATTAGCTCCCACCTCAAAAATGATGGAGCAACCAACGGTATCATATTAGTCTGCAATAGAACTAAAACTTACTTGTACATTACATCGAACATGTGGTCAACAAGCTTCTTCAAGTTCTCATCAAATGTATCAATTCGCTTATTTTTCGCCCTCAGTATAGGGTCCGGATATTCCACAATTTTGAGCGGTGATTCGAAGTAAAGATCAGCAGCTATTGATGTAAGTAATGTACATATAAAAAGAATGAACCTTAGAACTGCAGTCAATTTATAGAAATCAAAACCACTAGAAAAGATTAAAGTACACTCCACAAGAATGTCGAAGAGTATAAATTAGAATTTTGCTTACGAGTGGCTACTTTGTGTTCTGAAAAACCTCGCTTAGTCTGAGCACGAACTGCCGTCACAGGAGGTTTGGGGGTGGAAACGAAGCGGGAATCCGAGGATAAACGACTGATACGGGGACAGATAGCAGAAAAACCGATTTGACGGAGCAGAATTGGAAGGAAAAGAGTTCGCGGCAATAGTGAAGACGGGCGAAGAGAAGCCGCAAGAGCTGCCATGCGTGACGGGCTGGGAACTAACCTTGTCCAAATGAAAATGTTGAATTATTATTATTATTATTATTGAATGATAAAAATCATAAACAATTACGTACTTCCATCAATCAATTTCTGTCCTTTCTGTATTTTTGAAGTTACTTTGTTTATATTACCATTGATTTTAGGGTAAATTACAAAACTAACTGAATTGATACATTCGTTCATGTATTTAAATTTATTACGTTATTGATAACATCCAGATATTATCTACAGGACTAAAAGGGTAATTAGCCAAAATGACTGCGGATAAGGAAGATCGCCAAAGCAATGGTGTATGAAGCAAGACTCATAGGTGGCGGATCTACGGATTTCTCAACACGCCACAGAGGGTCAAACGCCTTGGGAGATCCGTCAAACCTGGATACGCCCAAGGAACGGCCAAACCGATTCCCAATAAAGGCAACTAATAACCCATTAATGAGCTAACGGTCATACTTGAATAAGATCAGTAACCGCCATTAATGAGGCATTAATGGAGACTTTCTAGTTATCCGGAATTACGATTACATGAGTATAAATAGCTTGCACCCCAAGATATTGAGGGACACACTTTTTCTAAACCCTACTTCGTGCTTATAGTTTATTCTCATACAAGTTACTGACTTTGGCATCGGAGTGTCCCTCGCCGATCCCAACGGCGCCTCACATAGAAGAGCTCCGATCGTAGATTTCATTACCAGTCATCAATTGGTGCGGTGAGCGTGGAAGTTCTGATCACAAAAGGACTTAGTTCACAATCACAAAATGGCAAATGAAGGGCCCTTCAACCGGAACAACAACACCTTCAATACCAACTTCAGTCGGTAATCCCCAGACAAACACCAACAACCCAGATCCTGATGCACCCCTCGTTCATGATGTTAGGGAGATGTCGCCAGATTATTTCGCCGATATTGTCACAGGTTTGGTAGAAAACACTTATGAATCAGCTATGGCGGATCGATTGAAAGCGTACCTTGATAATCCCTTATAGGTGGACCCACAATGGGAGTCATTCCCCCTTTGTACCGTCCCCCACCAAGGTCGAGGACATCCGCTTGGCAAACCGCCATTATCAGACCGGGAGCCCATAACGATTCTGCCTTCTTACAGTCCCACCCTGCGGATGCGGTTGTCACTAGCACAGAGCTAGGCAGTGTCCCACCAACAGGTAGAAGACTGTTTGAGGATGTACCAGAAGGAAGTTAGAGGAACCGCCGGGTACCCCCGAAAAACACCAGTGAATACAGGAATCACCATTGGAGAACCCCAGGTACCTCCGGTGCCAACTGGAACACAAGCTGGGCAAGGGCAAATCAATGAGACAGTCGATCCTGGTCGCCTGCAGGATGAACTGGTCGATCCAAGGCGCAGAAGGCGGACCAGATCCCGTGGGCGAAGACGATCTAGATCTCGTTCCCGAAGCAGAAGGCAGACTATATCACATCGATAGGTAATACCGCTGCCCCCGCCGCCAGGACAGGGAGGTGGTGGTGGACGTCCCCCACCCAGAGGACAGGAAGGAAATGGCGGACGATCTCCATCAGATCCTGCTTCATCGTCCAGATCCTGCTTCATCGTCCAGTTCCTCCTCATCACAACGGAGTAGATCACGCAACAGGAGACGCCCGAAGATAGATCATAACTATATTGTTGGAGTTTAGTGTCCTAAAGACAATTGTTTTAGGATATTGATATTAATGAATAAATTGTTTATTTGATCATTTGTTTAATCAGATATATAGCATTAAAATGTAACTATATATAAAGGCACAAATCTTTCATAAAGAAAGTAACCCTAAGTTTATTTAAGTAGTTATAAAGTGTTCATACAAGCATGAAGTGAGACTGTACTTTATAATAGAACCAATAGACTTAAAGTAAACCCAAGTCAAGTAATATGTTATAGGGGTTGGCATATTACTGTTGAGACTTGCATGTAATAGTGTTTTCTATCGAGACAGAAAGCTGATCTCACAAGCTTTAGATATTCAGATATCTAGACAGTTACATGGATCCGGTGAAGGAGTTCATTAGGATTGGGACCCGACTTGAGATAACAGAATGAATTGATTTATCTAATGTGTCAACTGTTCATCTCATTGGTATTAGTAGGTATAACTAATCCTCAGACTCAAACATTCGTTAATTTGTGATTCTGGATTATGGAGTCTGATACTTTGATTCTGTGCGAGCACGATCCAACAGGTGAGAGCCTGGGGTGTGTGAGAGCAGGGTTGGGTATCACACAAAGTAATTGCAGAATAGCTAATGTCAGATTGAGCATTCGTCACTCCCGATAAGTGGGAGATATATCCAAATGGCCGCTTGTGGTCAATTGACTGAAATCCTTGCAATGTGATACAATTAAGAGTAGAAATGAACTTTTCACTTAGCTTATCTTTTCAGAGTGAATTCAACCTGTACAAGTAAAACCGGACTCTTCGTTATATGTAACCTTGACACGTTCCATGGTTATAAGAAATTGACCGACAGGATATAGTTGATGAAGGATCGTATTATACTGTACCTAATGCAGAAAGGTTAACGTCAGTTATCAACCTGACTTCTTAATTGCTCTGGGGGAATATCATAGGTTCTGCTAGTAACAGCTCGCGACGGTATTCTGTTATATATATATATGTTGGAATTAATCGTGATGAATAATTTCAAAGGATATATACGGCTAGTGGCAATAAAGAACCTAATGGGTCGCATATGGGACTTGGAATCGGAGGATGAAAATGTAATTAGTGGGACATACATATATGGGCCGAAATTTGTATTAATTTAGGGATAAATTAATTTGATTAATAATTATAATTTGATTATGGTTATCAATTAAATTAAAAGATTATCTGATAATATTAATTAGAAGTTTTTATGTGATTGAAACTCTAATTAATTATCCCTAACATTAATTAATTATTAATTTGATTAATAATAATTATCTAGATATAATTAGTTATTATTTAGATAATAGTAAAGTGTTTATTTAATTATCTAATTAGGAATCCTATTCCGAATAAGATTCCAATTATTTAATTACCTAATACAACTGGGATTAGGGTTTAGAGAAGTCTATAAATAGACTCTCTAACCCCATAAATTTCGAAACACACAAAACAGGAGGAGAGGAATCGTTCCGTCTTTTGTCTCGGCTAATTTACGTTATTTCTTACTCCCTCTTTGATCTCGTATCGATTTCCGTTAGAGGCAATTATTGCGATTGCTATACTGTAAAGGTTGATTACTGATTAGTTTTGTTTTTTCTGTGTTGAATAAAAACGTTCGTTGCTCACGAGTTGATAATAAGAAGTTGTGGGCACTTCGTTTGCAACGGTAGATAGTTCTTCACCAAAGGTATTACTTTCTATCCCTCTTTATATGAAATAACAATTAACAAATCTTGGAAAATGGAAATAGATAAAATAGATAAAATTTTATTATTCCGTTACGCCTAGGCTTGTCTATTTTCCTACATTGGTATCAGAGCCTATGTTAATCTGTTATTTCATATATGTAAATAAAAGAGTTTTTCAATCAGATTGAATAAATTTATAGTTAGGTTAATTAATTAATCGGTTAGTTTAATTAATCTAAAGATAAATAAGTTTTGATTACTTGTTAATTAAAACTGATTATGCATAGTTCCTGATTATTTCGGTTGATAATCGTTTAAACAAAATCTAAAGGTTTTATAGTTAGATAATTAAAACGTTTTGGTTTTATTAAATCTAAAAGATAAAACTATTTTCTAATATTCAGAAAATTATTTTGAAACTGTTTTAAAACAATTATATATATATATATATATATTTAATTTTTAAAAAAATATATTCGAATAGCTGTTCGGGGTCGCTGCCTGTTAGGCATGAATTTGACTACAATTTAACATGTTATTTATAATGAATTAAGGGTGTTTTTAAGGTTAAAATATAAGAAAGAAGGTCTTATAAGTGTTTTGTGCAGATAAGGAAAGATTAAGTCGAACAGACTGGAAGCAGCCTGTTTCGCGCATACCATGAGGAGTTGAGCCTTCTTTGATCCAGCGGTCTAACACTGTAAATTTCTGATGACGGATAGCGACAGGACAGAAAGCAGGTGCGGTAGGCAGGAAAGGCGGATAAGAGCAGTTTAAAAGTGGCATGATGACATGAAAGTTCGACCCTTGAGTGTTCAAGGGTCAAAAGGATTTTAACCACTTCTAGCACTCTAAGATCTGTGAACAATTTGGTTGGTTTTTGTAATATTTTCTCGGATACTTTATGTACCGTGTTGACCTTTTCTTTTTCCCTTAAATAGACGTAGTAGGGAAAGGAAAAGGGGGAGATATATCATCTTTTGTTGAACTTAAAAATAGACATTTGGGTAGAGAGAAGAGCTCTCGAGGAAGATGACTCCATTAATGGAGCTCTATAGAATGGAAGCAGACTGTTGACTCGGCAGTATGAGTGAGTAGTCATTTTGAATAGGTTCGGCCAGTTAGGGCCGGTTATGTAAGTTCTCTAATTTCTATTTATGAATGAATGTTGTTAATTTATGAAGTGTTTGATGAAGCTTTCTATTCCATTGCTTATGCATGTATGCTAGTGCTAGATGAATGATAGGGAACTGCTTTCATCTTCACCGAACCTTTTATCAAACATCCAACCCCGAAGCAGGAATGTTAGGAGGTTGTATCAAGGGTTTTCTTTATTGAAATGTTGTTTCAATCGTAATGCAAGAAAGAACCAACCTTAGGGACGCTTATGGTTGTAGTAAGTCTTAGAATCTTAAGAACACACGAGAGTTGACTTAAGTGAGCATTAAAGCAGAGACATTGACTTCACTTTGCGTCATTCATGAATAAATAAGGTGTTTAGGGACTTAAGGTAACCTGTTCCGCTGTGCCTAGCTTGTTCTACATTTTTATCATTATCAAGTAATCGTTTTTATAAGTTAAATCTTTGACTTTGTTACTTATTCACAATATCTCTCAATATAAAGAATTCACACACCACGAACACCCTGTTCTGCAACATTCTTCTGGTAAAATTTGGTCATCAATCCCTGTGGAGACGATACTCAACTTATCACTTTATTACTTGTATCTAGTGCACTTGCTAGAGTCTGTTCAGAGGACAACAAGTTTTTAGCGCCGTTGCCGGGGATTGAAAGCAACAAAATTTATCTGAAAATTTCTATGAAACAAGGTGTTTTTAATCTGTTTGCTAAATAGTGCAGCTAGAAGGAGTTCTCCATTTGTTTATGCGCAGAGCTGGACCACCAGTTTTTCCTATCGATCTCGAATTAGAGAGAACGTGTAGACGAAACCGAGCGGGAGCTCGACGGGCAAGACAAAGAGAGCGACAAAGAGAAAGAAGGATGGCTGGAAGAGTACCACCAGAACAACCAGTTCAACCTAATCAAGAAGAGGAAGGAGAGAACAACAATCCTCCAGTTATGAGGATCAGAGACTATTCTAGGCCAACCATGGAAGGACACTCATCGTGCATTGTGTTGCCAAACGAAGGAAACAACATGTTTGAAGTAAAAGCATCTATGATCCAAATGTTGCAGGCCGCAGTACAATTCAATGCATACCAGTCGGAAGATCCAAATGGGCATATCCAGGAGTTCATTACACTATGCAACACTTTCAGATCAAACCGAGGAGTTTCCGATGATGTGATAAGGCTAAAGCTGTTTCCCTTTTCTCTCAAGGACAAAGCAAAAAACTGGTTAAAGAACTTACAGCCAGGGACGATTACAACTTAGGAAGAAATGACCAGTGCTTTTCTGATGAAATATTTTCCACCTAGACAGGCCATTAAACTCAGAAATGAGGTATCCCATTTCGTGCAGGAAGAGGATGAATCCTTAGCCGAGGCATGGGAAAGGTACAAGGAATTATTAAGAAGGGTACCAAATCATGGCATCCCCATGTGGATGCAAGTGCAGAATTTTTATAATGGAGTCACCAGCATTTATAAAATCCAGATTGAATCCATTGCAAATGGTAACCCCGAAGATCTTGAACCACAAGCCTTGTGCAACCTTATTGAGAGAGTCGTAAGCACGAGCTATAACTGGCACTCAGCTAGGGGTGAAGGAAAAATAGCGGGGAATGATGATGTTATGTCGAAACTGACCACCCAGGTAGAACAGCTTGCAAAGCAGCTCAGCAAGATTAATGTATCATCCATTCACAGCGAACCACCGTTCAATGATGTTTGTGATTTTTGTGGAGGACCTCATTTCAACATAAACTGTCCTGGAGTCAAGCAAGGAAAAGGTGAGCAGGAGCAATGTGATTATACTGGATATAATCAAAGGAACCCACCAAACCCATACTCGAATACCTACAACCTAGCCACAAGAAATCATCCGAACTTCGGATAGACTGGGCAACCAAATCAGGAACAACCAAGGTACCAGCAGCAACAAGGAAGACAGTACCAGAGACAACCTCAACAACACTACAAACAACCTGTTCCACCAAAGGAAGATATAGAACCGGACATGAAGGCCATGATGATGCAATTTATGAAGCAGACACAAACGTCAATTAAAAATCTGGAGACACAGGTCCATCAACTTGCTGCATCTTCGTCAAAAGGAAAAGGAATAATGCCAAGCAACACCGAACCAAACCCCAAAGGAGATGTCATGGCCATCACTCTGAGATCTGGTAAGAAAACTCAACCCCCTTTTCCCATTGATGAAAATGTTGAGTGTGCAGGTACCTCTCGAACTGTTGAAGAAGAAAAGAAACAAGTTGTTCTCAGTCAAGAAGAACCCGTCGGGGTAGAATTGACCGTTGATCATGACCAGGAGGAACAAGGAAAGAGGTACAAACCACCTCCGCCCTATGTGCCACCTGTACCTTATCCGGCTAGGCTGATAAACAAGAAGCTTGAAGAGCAAAATTTGAAGGTGTTGGACACCTTGAGGAAGTTGCATATTAACATTCCCTTCGTGGAAGCACTTGCTCAGATGCCCACATATGCGAAGTTCTTAAAAGATATCTTGTCAAACAAGAAGAAGTTGGAAAACATATCGATGATCCAACTAAACAGGGACTGTTCTTCAATACTCCAGAACAAGCAGCAGCTTCCGAAAAAGCTGAAGGATCTAGGGAGTTTTTCTATTCCCTGTTCAATTGGCAATTTAAATATTGAAAATGCGTTGTGTGACCTAGGAGCTAGCATAAACCTTATTCCATATTCTATGTATGCTAAACTAGGACTAGGAGAACCACAACCAACCAGAATGTCCATTCAGTTGGCTGACCGGTCGGTATGTTACCCTAGGGGAGTAGTGGAAGATGTATTCGTCAAAGTAGGAAAATTCATACTGCCTGTTGATTTTATCATAATGGATATAGATGAGGACCTGCATGTTCCTATTATCTTGGGTAGACCATTCTTAGCAACGGGTAAGGCATTGATTGATGTAGGAGAGGGACGATTATTTTTGCGAGTTAATGGGGAAGAAATCATTTTCAAAATGAATGAGGCTATGAGACGAGCTAACACTAGTGATGACACATGCTGTTTCTTAGATGATTTCCAAAGTCTTTCTACTTTACAGGAACAGGGACAGGACACTCTAGAGGCTCTCTTGGGAGAAGAAGTGAACTTATGTGAGGGAACAGGATGTTCCATTAAAACCAACTTGCCCACACCTCCTCTAGATCCCACTGTTCCTACTCATCAAGAACCACCTGAAATACCCACTGTGCCATTATCTAAACTTGAACTAAAACCTTTACCATCACACCTAGAGTATGCGTTCCTTGAACCACCTAGCGGAAGCCCGGTGATTATATCTTCAAAGTTAACCCCTGATCAGAAAGCTCAACTCATAGAGGTATTGAGAAGAAATAGGGATGCTATTGCGTGGAAAATTGATGATATCAAGGGTATTAGTCCGACAGTCTGCGTTCATAGAATTCTGATGGAGAAAGATCATAAGCCGTCTGTCCAGCCACAGCGTAGACTGGACCCCCATATGAAGGAGGTTGTGCAGAAAGAGGTGATCAAGCTGTTGGATGCAGGAATCATTTATCCCATCTCTGATAGTGTCTGGACGAGCCCTGTTCATGTTGTGCCAAAGAAAGGAGGAACCACAGTGGTTCTCAATGAGAAAAATGAGTTGGTCCCCACAAGAACCATAACAGGATGGCGAGTTTGTGTGGACTATCGGAAGCTCAACGAGGCAACAAGGAAGGATCATTTCCCTTTGCCCTCCATTGATCAGATGCTAGAACGTTTAGCAGGGTATGCATTTTATTGTTTCCTTGACGGATACTCGGGGTACAATCAGATTTCCATCCACAGTGAAGATCAAGAGAAGACAACTTTTACATGCCCATACGGGACATATGCCTACAGACGCATGCCATTTGGATTATGCAATGCCCCAACTACGTTTCAAAGGTGCATGATGTCTATATTTCATGATATGGTGGAACGGACTGTGGAAATCTTCATGGACGATTTCTCTGTCTATGGAACTTCATTTGGGAGCTGTCTGAACAACCTTGAGACTGTTGTAGACACCGGGGTCGGAGGACCGATGAAGAAAAATTATAAAAAGAGATCCAAATCAGTCGATTAAAATAAATGATGAGTCGATAAAAATAATAAATAAAAAAACATTGTTCGAAGGAACCGTGGAGGTCGGCTTGATTGAATTCGGAAATTAAGTCGAGCGACGGGCGAATTGGTTCCGCGAATAAAATCTTAAATCGTCTCGCCGTGTTCGGGGTATTTCATGCTCTTTTCTTATTAATTTTATTATTAATAAAATCTCAGGTCGATAGGGGTTTTGTTTTGGTATTCGAGCAATCCAAAATATATATAGATCGATTTTATAAAAGCTAATTTTATAAAATCGGTTTTGACAAAAATCATTTTCGATGAAAATCGTTATCAATTTTGAATGTATTTTGTTTAGTTAAAAATTTATTTTTATTTTTATTTTCTAATATACATATAAACGTGGCCCCACCAGGGACCGGGGGCCGGTATTTACGTCACAGACCGTTGGACGGCTCGTGACGGGAGCTGGGCCGCCTAGGCCCAACCCCCTGCACTTGGCATTCAGCCAAGTGCATTTTGCTGCACTTGGCCGAATGACCAAGTGCATTCTTTAGTTATAGGATTTATTAAAAATATATATATATATATATAATAATAACAAATAAATTAATAATGATAATAATAATAATAATAATGGTAATGATAACAATGATTTCATGGAAATTTTCATAAAATTTCCTAGGCTTACTTAGCTTATTTTTGGCTTCAAGTTGGCTTGGAGCAAAAAATAAACTAAGTTTAGGGCTCCATTTGCCTATAAATAAGATAGAGCCCAAGGCATTAGGGGAGGAAGAAAGAGACCCGAACCTCTGGAAAAATTCCACGAGACCCGAACAAAGCAAAAACACAAAAAATTCCGACTCAAAACACTATCAATCGACTTGATTTGGGATTTCCATTACCGATTGAGAGGTAATAATCCGAGGAACTAGACCCGTTTAATCTTTATTGCATTTTTGTTGTTTAGATCTATTTATTTATTTGTTTTTTTGCACTTTGATTGTTTTGATTTGTTAAATTAATTTTTCATTTTGCATTTCAATAAGTATTTGGTTTTGATTTTGAAATAAAACTTCGTTTCAAATCCCAATACGAACCGTGACCCGATTCAAGGGTAGTTCGGGATCCAAACGTCGTAGATCCGTGTGTTTATAAACGTTTTGAACCATTATTTTCAATAAAACGTTGTTTTAGAATCCTCCGTTACAAACCATGACCCGATTTTGGGTAGTTTGGGGGCTAAAGTGATGAAATAGAGTAGATCTAATGTTTTTCATCAAATCTAGAAAATATAGGAGCTGTTTCTGTAATTCTTCGGTTTCTGTCACTAAAGGCTGTTTACCGACGGATTTTCCGTCGGTAAATCTGCTGGAATTTTAAAAATGCCTTTTTAACCCTATTTTCTTAACTTTTTGATATTTGTCCCTTGTATATGTATATATAATTATGTAATTATTTTATTAAAATTATTTTGGGGTATATAACTAATAATTATTTTTTATATATTTACTTATTTTATGTTTGGGTATTATTTATATTAATTTAACTTTGTAAAAATAAATATATGCACATATGGGTTTTCTTTAAGCTCATTTAAGCTATATCTAATTATTATTTTTGTGGATTATGTGCTTGGCCCATTTGGGATAATTAATTAAGTGATGTTTTTGAGTTATCAAGTAGTATTTTCTATTATCCATATTTAATGTATATTTTGGGTGGGTTATTTTCTATATATTTATTATGTAAGAAGAATTATTTTGGGTTAAAGGTTATTTTTCATTTATGAACCTTGTTCATTATCTTTACATGTTTTTTTTTAATTAGAATAAAAGGTGTACTATACTTAGTATTATTTTCCTTTTTATTAGTACATGTCAAAAGCTATAATGTATATTATGTTTTTACCTCATTTTCAATCTATAGGTATAATTACCATTTTTACCAAAACATATATGTGTATATATATATATATATATATTCATTTCTCTTTGGTATTTTTTGCACATATTTTAGATATGGTTGGTGTGGGTTTTTGGATTTAAATTGTTCATTATTGTAATTATGTTCAAGTGATGATTAGTTTGAGTGAAAAAGGGAAAAATTAAATTACAAAAAAAAATTTCAATTTGGTTATTTAAATTAAGGGTTTTTAGATGTTCCAAAAATGTAAATAAAAGGTTTTTAATTCTTTATCTTTTTTAAGCCACTTCTTAAAAACATCACGTTTTAAAACTTTAATTCGTTCCAACGACGGATTAAGCGAACCTTGTGATTAAAAACGCTTTTTCAATAAATAACATAGTTTTGAATCTTTTTTAAAATGGTTTTGTACAAAATAAATGGACTTGTATGCTTAATCATGTTTTTGTTTAAAACTTCTTATTTCGCGCTTTCAAACACTCGGATCGTTCCAACGACGATTCGAGTGAAAATTATGTAAATCAACGGGGTTGTGAAACATGCCTAAATCGTTCCAACGGCGATTAAGGCATGAACCATGTAAATAAACCTTCTTTTGGGGAGTGAGATTAGTTTAAATTTAATGTATAATATAATGCATAATTCACGTAGTAAATAAACCAACTCTTCCTTCTATCTCCCCCTTTCTTTTATATACTCTAAATTCATGTAAATGGGTGATTCTTTACTAAAATGGCTTTCAATAATATATGCTCAAAACGGTTTTCAAAACGAGAAAGAAAATGTTTCAAATGAATTTTAAACTTAAAGAAATATGCGATTAGTCCGTTAGCGCCTAACATGCTAAGTAGGAGGCCGGTGGTTCAGAACCGGGCGATGTCGGGGTGCCTAGTAGCCTTTCTCCGGAAAGGAGCTAGCCTTCTCGGCTCGTATCCAAATTTCTCGAACCCTCACCGATCTCCCGCAAGGGATCGGTGTTCATTTCCCATTCGTGGGTGGCGACTCTTCCATACTCCGAGCTCCGGCCCTGCCGAGCAGCTTGATTCCGCGATTGGTTGCTTTCGGCGCCAATCACAGCATCTGTCGTCAACGGTGTCCACCCCCCGGGTCTTCCGGGCGAGGCCGCGGCACCTACAAGTGGCGACTCTGCTAGGGAAGCGAGAAATTTGATTCCGGAAGGCGTGTATTAAGCCCATAACGGGGAAGGATCGTATTATTTCTTTTCGTATGCATTCATAAGCATTATTGCAAACCTTTCGGGTAATTTTCGCGAAACCTCTATTGAGAGTCCATTCGTCGCTCGAAAGAGGCTAGTGTAAGTTCCCCCTTGCAGTAAGGCGCCAAAGGGTCCCCATCCATTCCTTAGGGGCGAATTTGTGCGGTCCTGTGAGGTCCCACGATCAGCCGTGTCAGCATATACTATTTTTGACGTGATGAATGAATCAATTCGTGTTTTTAAAGTGCCATGATACGTGTCTAATCCTAAAATACATAAAGAAAATGAAACGAGACGTTAATATATACTCTTAAACCGATATACGAACTACCCCAAAACATCGAAACGATTCGAACTAAAGACGACTTAGTCATCTCGTATGAATGAACTTGTGCGACCCGTCTGGTCCCTTTCCGTGTCCCGAAGAAGGCACATGTTCCGGAAATACGTTGTGACGTAAGCACGTATTAGTACGAATCGGTTTGGTATTAAGGATAGTTGTATCTCGATTCAAAAGACTATATTAACGATAGCCGTTACTCACATTCTTTAAATACGTTGGGATAAAGCGAAATTATGACAAAACGAAAACGAAGAACATTTCTATTTTGAACGACCCCGTTGTAACGTAAAGAGTTTCGTAAACGTGGCCCGTCCCTTCCAAATAAAAAACAAGCTCTTACATTACGCCTTGCGTTGTTCTCAGGAGAAATGGACGTATCCGCAAAAGTGACTAAGAAAATAAAAGAAAAATAAAAATAAAAACGACCAAAATCATTCCGTATCTACGATATATGTCAATCCCGAGAGTAGTTAAAGAAAATGAACCAATGCCGTTGAATACGTGCCTCGAACGGGTATATACGCCGCTTAAAATCACGAAGCCGAATTAAGGTAAACCGCATAATTGCACCATATGGACGAGACTGTGGGTTTGGCTAATGGCTCGATCATTTCGACCATTACCAAAACTAGAAGAAATATGGTCCGATCTGCATGTTTGCTTAACTCGTGCCTAAATGAAAAGAACGGTAATATCCCTGCTTCGAATAAGCATGCGATTAAACGAAACGTTGATTTTCTATAACCACGCTAGGATGTTATATCCCGTAAATTGGAAGAAATAAAGAATTGTTATTAGCCGAAAGATTATCGTGCGCTCGAATAAGACTCGCCATCTTTTCACGTAGCTAAAACGAGCAAGCGGATTTTGACGCTAGAAACAAACACGTTACACGATGATTCCGTTCCCTAAAATAGAATCCAAAAGTGATATCATTACTAAACAAACACGTGGTTGCATCTCTCGATAGATCCGAAAAATCCCGTTGTAATCCAAAAATCGAGATACGAACCCACGCGAATAAAAGGGGACGAATCATTGTCAATAACGAGCGATTGAACCAAAAGAATAACTCGTACCACGTCTAAATCCGAGATACGCTCAAAAGGGAGTCAAAACCCGAACTAATGCGTCTCGCGAAATAATGAAAGGCGAGTTATTCAAAAGGACAATCTAATTTGGTCGATATCTTAGTCACTAAACGCTGATGCGTTAAAACGAATTGTATTGTTTGATGAATGATTTATTTTTCCGCAATAATCGACGGCATCATGAGTCCCCTGGACTGCAATGTGAGCCCCAAACCAAAATCCTAGGAAAGAGACTTGGACCATCGAGTGTGTGGAGGAATAAGGGTGGAAGAGAGATGTGGTGATACGTGTAATTAGACTAACGTTTGTTCTTCTTATCTTATATATCCGTAAATAATAAACGCACACACCACGAATCATGCATATAAAATCATGCATACATACTAATGGGTATCGCTCACGCAGACGTCATCATTAAGCGGTTGTGGTTCCGTGAGAGTAGTCGGCTAGTCAGACAGTTCGACCAGTTACTGATTGTCAGTTTCGAACCATCACAGTCGGCAGTTGTGGCTTCTGAATCATCTTCGTCCGAGTCTACTCAGTCTTCGGTCAGTATGTCCGCGACCAACGAAAAGGTGGCCGAATTGGAGAATTCTGTGAACAACATCAAGTGTCAACTAGCTTCAATTTCGGTCCAGCTGGCTGAGCTTACAATGAAGGGTAACAAAAGTGGCAGTGAACCAGTTGGGAACATTGTGAACACCGGTCCCCGTTTTTGAGGTAACTATCAGGATTGCATAATAAGCAGTTTGGGAAAGAGAAAGCAAAGAGAGGTGAATGGAAGCTACACGTCACACCGGAAGTGTGAGACCCACGTGGAGTTCAGACTCCCTGACATGAAGAAGTTTGATGGAACTAGGGATCCTACCGCCCATGTGAACCAATATGTGGCAGTGATGAAGCACATAATTCTGACTGAGGAACAGATCCTAGGGTTGTTTAGTGCTTATCTGGAAGGACCTGCCTTTGTGTGGTTTCATGCATTACCGCTGGGAACGAAGAAAGATTGGAAAGAACTGGAGAAGGCATTCATCACCCAATATAGCTTCAACACTATGTTTGAGGTTACTTTGAAGGAGCTAGAGAGCACCAAGCAGCAGGCTGGGGAGCCCTTGTCCGACTTTGTGAGTAGGTGGAGAGCCAAGGCGGCAGTTATGGAATAGAAACCGCTGGAGCAGGATCAGATCCGAATGGTAATCGGCAACACTTTACCGTATATTAAGAATAAGCTGTGGTGTGTGCCTTTCACCGATTTTAATCAGATGTATAGCTACGCTTTGACAGTTGAGGTAGATGGAGAGCCGAAAAGAGCTTATACTAAATGGACAAAGTTGGGGCATAGTTCCAGAAAGCCAAGTGCTAATGTAGAACCTACCGCGATAAAGGTGCGTGAACTCAATGCTATCAAGAAAAGGCAGTTCACCCAGTTTGATCAGACTTATGCAAAAGTTTTCGAACGATTGCAGAAAAAGGAGTTGCTGAAAGCTCTTACTCCTAAGAACAAGACAGGACCCTCACCACGGATGATAACCAATGGATATTGCGAGTTCCATAGTAACTACGGGCGCACCATTGAAAATTGTGAGAGGCTAAAGCATGAGATCCAGGATCTGATTGATAAAAAGAAAATAGTCGACCCATCGTCAGCTAACCCTCCCCCTAAGCACAATCCATCACCTAGTCATAGGGTGAGCACAATCGGGTCTGGGTTGGAGGAGAGCTTTGTAGTGGAATCATTCTGCGAATTTAAGGAAGAGCTCTTGAGTTCCGAAGACAAGTTAAATATGAGAAATGGATTGCATGTATCCGTCTTAGGAGAAGGACTAACAGAGGAAGTGATAAATGACGAAGGAAAATCCGAAGAGGTGTCATCTCAGAGGACCAGGCCCGTGTTGAGTTTGTTCAGTGGGGTAGAAGATCCCGAAGGCCATTTGTTCGGGTATGTGTGTGCTATGTTTAGAGAGCCATACAAGGTGGAAGATGTTGCTCCATGGTTCTATCTATTGCTAGTGGGCGAACCGTCGAGGTGGTTTCAGTCGCTACCTGAATCAACTAATCATGATTGGTCACTGATGTCAAGCTTGTTGTTGATGAAGTATAGAAAAGCCAAAGCACAGGTGATGAAATATAGCGCAATGCAAATTGGGCCTATCAGACGCCCATTACCAACTGTCAGCAAGTATAATAAAGGCAAGGACCTCATGGAGCACCTGCATTTTTATCTGTCCACTATGGGTCCCCTAGGCTTCGAAGAGGAGGAAATTACGAGTTTGTTTTGCAACTCGTTGACAGGAGAATCACTGGTGTGGTATATGTCTCTTCTGATGAATGTTAAGGTGAATTGGGCTGAAATGACTAAGAGATTCATTAAGAAATACACTGCATGGGAACATCCGGAGGAAATGTCTGAGTCACCCGACGAGGAGACACCTGAGGCGGTATTAACTATGGCTAAGTACAAGGGAGATGAGAACCCCATCGATCACATAAACTGTTTCCGCGCCCATATGTATGACGCAGGACTCTATCGTAGTGAGTTGATTCAACATTTTCCAAAGACACTCACAGGGGAAGCTTTGATGTGGCACCGAATGCTCTCGGGGAAGACAAAAGGGGATTGGGGATCCCTCATGGAGGCCTTTGTATGGAGATATGAGACATGCATTCCGTGGACAGGGTCGTTGGAGGATTTAGAAAGGATCAAGCAGTTTCCCGAGGAAGCATTCGTAGATTTCGCAAGAAGATGGAGGTTCGGGTATGCCTCGTGTCAGGTCACCTTGAGCGATCAGGAGCAACTCATGTGCATCCGAAAGGGTGCTATTCCACTTGTGGCAAAGAGGTTGAGCAGGGTGTTCTTGAAGGATTATAACGAACTGATAGGCTGGGCTCGGTATGGATCATCGGATCCTTCCTATGTAAATCCGAACGTCCCTCACGTGATGGATCTGATGGTCGTAGATATTTAGGGAAGTTCCTCGGACGAGGAAGGTATCAATCAGAGAGCTCCAATCAATATCTGGGATGAGTCTGATGAAGAGCCGGAAATTGCTGTTATGACGAGGTCGGACCGAGTGGCCGAAGGAAAGGTCCTGTTAGGATTTGAGATCTTCAATGATGTTACTGACTGGGGCAAAGGAAAGGCAAGCTACTTCATAGAGGAAATCATGATGCTTGACCTGAACGCTGAAGAGTAAGTTATCACTACAGAGGCAACCGTGGGAGCGGTGGATGAACCAAGCACCTCCAAGGCCCATGAGAACCCCGAGAACCCCGATGATTACAACTATTACTACTTTGTTTGAATTCGATGATGTACTCGCCAAAACTATCAATGAAATGAACTCTAATTTTGCTTACTTGCTTGATGTTGATTCTGATCATTTCATGCATTCTCATTCATATAACATGCCTACATTTGAAATCAATGCAATAGAAATGTCAACTTTCAATCTTGGCACGGATGAAAATCCTAAACTTATACAAATTGCTCAAGAATTAACTATTGAAGAGAGGAAAGAATTTGAGAGAATAATTAAAAAATACGAAATAGTGTTTGCTTGGACGTACGAAGACATGCCAGGAATTGATAAATCCATCGTAGCTCACCGCATTCCAACATACCCCGATGCTAAACCCGTAAAGCAAAAGCTCCGACACATGAGGCCAGAATGGGCGGATAAGATCAGAGAGGAGGTGAAGAAACAGTTAGAGGTAGGTTTTATCGAAGTAATCGACTATCCTCCTTGGGTAGCAAATGTAGTGCCAATCGCAAAGAAAGACGGTAAAGTGAGAATGTGCGTCGATTACAGAGATCTCAACAAGGCTTGCCCCAAAGATGAATTCGCGTTGCCTCACATCGATGTATTGATTGACAATGCGGCATCCAGCGTCTTGCACACCAATGTGGGTGGTTTCATGGGCTACATGCAGGTTCAGATGGCCGAGAAGCATAAAGTGAAAACCTCGTTCACTACTGAGTGGGGGACGTACTGCTATAGAGTTATGCTGTTTGGTTTGAAAAACGCTGGGGCAACTTATCAGCGAATGGCTACGGCACTGTTCCACGATATGATACACAAGGAAGTGGGGGTTTATGTGGATGACATGATGGTCAAGTCGGATACAAGAGAAGGGAATTTCGTGGCACTTGAGAAATTTCTGGCCCGAATCGCAGAATTCATGCTAAGGTTGAACCCGAAGAAGTGCTTCTTTGGCGTTTCGTCAGGGAAAATCTTAGGCTACATAATCAGTGACAATGGGATTGAGGTGGATCCCAATAAAGTAAAAGCCATACAGGAAATGCCAGCACCGAAGAATGAGAAAGAAGTAAGAGGATTCATGGGGCAGGTTCAGTTTATCAGTCGATTCATAGCACGACTCACCACAATCTGCGAACCAATCTTTAAGCTGCTACGGAAAGATCAACCCACGGTTTGGAACGATAAGTGCCATCAAGTTTTGGAAAGCGTCCGGACCTATTTGACTAATCCACCGGTTTTGAGGCCGACTAAACTCGAAAAACCACTTCTCCTCTATGTAGCGACCGAGGAGCGATCCATCATAGCAATGTTGGCCCAGGAAGGGGACACTGGTGTGGAGTATGCAGTGTATTATCTGAGTAAAAAGTTCCTAGAATACGAGCTTAAATACAACATGATCGAAAAGACGTGTGTGGCAGTAGTATGGCTAACGAAGAAGCTGTGGCACTATTTTCAGTCTTACAAAGTGATCATTATTTCCTGGATGGACCCTGTGAAGTATCTGTATCAAACTCCATCCTTAACCGGAAAGCTGGCCTGATGGTTGTTGCTTTTATCAAAATTTGACATCGAATATGTGACAAAGAAGGTTATCAAGGGAAGAGTTGTAGCAGAATTTCTGGCCAATCAACCCCTAAGTGCGGAAGAAGAAGAAATAAACTATGACTTCCCCGATGAACATCTGAATGCGATAGAAGTTATACCGTGGAAAATGTTCTTTGATGGAGCGGTTAACTCGAATGGAGACGGGGTAGGAGGGTTACTCATCTCACCGAAAGGGGAAAGGATCCCAATGGCAAAGAAGTTGTCGTTCCCCCTCACTAATAATATGGCCGAGTATGAAGCGTGCATCTACGAGTTAGAATCGTTAGCAGCGCTCGGAGCATCGTATGTTGAAATCTGGGGCAACTCAAAGCTGATTATCGAACAAGCACAGGGAAATTAGGAAGTAAGGGAAGAAAGGTTGCGCCCGTACCTAGACCAGCTAGGGGGGTTGGCACAGAGGTTCAGCGAGTGCCGCTTTTATCATATTCCTCGAGCGCAGAACTAAGCGGCGGAAGCTTTGGCCACTTTAGTGTCGGTATGGGATAATCCTCGGAACTTTGCCTCAAAGCCTCTGGTGTTGAGGAGTCCCACAAACTATGCTATAAAGATGTAATGTTGTTAGGAGTGGATGAAAAGCCTTGGTATTTCGACATCGTGAACTTCATGAAAAGTGGAACTTATCCGGCAGAATCAGAACTTAGGGATCAGGCCGTGATCAGAAGGTTCGCCCAGCAGTTTGTCATCCACAATGACTTGCTCTACAAAAGGCAAGCCAATGGATTACAATTGAGATGTTTAGACAAGGGAGAAGCCTGGGAAGCGATGGAGTTAGTGCACTCGGGAATTTGTGGAGCCCATATGGGAGGAGCAGTGTTAGCAAAGAAAATCGTAAGACAAGGCTTCTATTGGCTCACCATGGAAAGAGATTGCAACGAATACGCGAAGAAATGCCATCATTGTCAAATCCATGGGGATTATAATCACCTGCCAGTTATGGAACTGCATGTGTTAGCACCCATTTGGCTGTTTGCAGCTTGGGGCATTGACACCATCGGCGAGGTGAGGCCTAATGCATCAAATGGACACAAGTTCATCGCAGTGGCCATTAATTACTTCACTAAGTGGGTCGAGGCAGAATCGTTTAGTAAATTGGGATCTAAGCAGATGAGGAAGTTTATCGAAAAGCATTTGATCACCAAGTTCGGAGTACCTCATCACATGATCACGGATAATGGGGTTCAGTTTTAGGGAGAAGTGAAAAGTCTCTTCCAAGAATACGGTATTGAGCATCATAGATCCTCTCCATATCGCCTGCAAGCTAATGGTGCAGTGGAGGCGGCTAATAAGAACCTTAAGAGGATTCTCGTAAAGACAGTGGAGTCGCATCGGAATTGGCATGAGCAGCTTCCACTTGTTTTGTGGACCCATCGCACGACTATTAGAACATCTACTGGGGCAACACCGTTCTTCTTAGTATATGGGGCAGAATCAGTTCTGCCGATTGAGATTGAGAAGCGATCGCTGAGAATCGCTGTAGAAGCAGAGATTCCTGAAGCAGAATGGGTGAAGAAACAATATGAATAGTTGGCATTGGTTGACGAGAAGAGGATGGAGGCCCTTTACCACGTGCAGCTATATCAAAAGAGGACGGCCCGAGCCTTCAACAAAAAGGTTAAGGCCAGTCCTATTAAGGAGGGGGGACATGGTGCTGAAGCAGATCCGAATGACGCACACTGACCCTAGGGGCAAGTTTAGGCCAAACTGGGAAGGACCATTTCTCGTGAATAAGATGCTAAGCAAAGGGGCGGTGAAACTAACCACGATGGATGGCGTTGAGTTCTTCGAGCCTACCAACCTAGATAGGCTTAAGCAATACTTTTCATAAAAAAAAAGAAATAAAAATAAAAATTCTCGATAGGTTGAAAACCCGCAAAGGGCGATCTATGCAACAATAAGGGACATCCCAATGAGTGAAAACCCGAAAGGGCACTCATTTGAAAATTCCGTAGTAAAAGGGGAGTTGAAAAATCGCTGGGATCTGAAAACCGAAAAAAGGCGGGTCCTGGTAACAGTAGTTATGTCTTGAGCAATTACAAAAATAATGTATAATTTGCTAAGTATTTCTGTTGTTTGTAAATAAATAAAGGCATGAATATATTTGAAGAGAATGATTGGAATTATTATGATCGACTGAATGCATTGTATTATAAATCATGAGTTATACATTCCCTTTCTCTAACTACGAGATAAAAGCCTACACCGATATCCACTCCTTTCCATATATACAAGTTATACATCGGGATGATACAAGGCAAAATGATGACAGTCATATCAATACGGAGGAAATCCGAGATCCCAAAAGTGCCCTAACGGATCAAAATCTCTGAAGTAAGTAACCCGCTCCTCAGCTAAGGCCTCCTAGGCAACTCGACGGGCATCCATAGCCGCCCGCCAACCCTCATCCGAAACTCGACGGCTCTCCACCGCAATCCGCAAACTCTCCTCAGCAGCTCGCCGTGCCTCTATATCCACGCGGCTCCTCTCCTCGGCTGCTCGACCTCGCTCCTCCTAGCTAGAGCGTTCATTGATAACTCCCATTTGTATAGGGTTTTTAGGCCCCTTTTAGCTTCCTTTTGCTTTATTTCCTTTCAGTTTTATTATCGTTTTGTTATCTTTTAGTTAGAATTAGTAATTTCTCTTATTTTTGGCATTTTCTGTGTTTTCAGGTGTTTTTGGGCCTATTTGAGCATTTTCGAACCAGACCCAAGCCTATTGGAGCATTTCCAGATTCTTCAGGGACCATCAGAGCACTTTTGGGATTCATCAGGGACCATTAGAGCACTTTTTGGAAGCCCAGTGACCTAAACAGATAAAAGCCGGAGCCACAGTTCCTTAAATAGGACCTGTCTCGGCGAGACATCACCTTTCTCATCGAGACAGGCCCTCGTCTCGTCGAGACATGCCTTGTCTCGATGAGACGAGGCGGGGAAAGGTGCACCAGCGCCTTCCCCCTTGCTGGAATGCGCGGATTTGGGCCTGAAGCCCACCAAAAACACTTTGTAAAAGCCCATTTTTACCCTTGAGGCATTAGGGTTTCCTCCCTAACTCTATAAATAGGGAGCTAAACCTAATCCTTGAGGGGGGATTAGCCACTCAATAAATCCGAAAGCTGCTAGGGCTTTCTCGCCTCTACAATGTAGATTTTTATTTTTAGTTTAGCTTTTCCTGCTTTCTAGATTAGATTTATTTTCAGTTTCTATTTCTTTCAACAACAATTGATAGGAGAAGCTCCAGATCTTCTATTTTTGTAATCAGAATCGACAAGCGGGTTTTGGATTTCTATCTCTCCCTCTTATCTTTTCCTTTTATATTTAATTGAAGCTTTTTCCATTATTCCTTTACTTCCTATTGCTATGATTAGTTTGTCTATGAATTAATCCCCATCCAATTTGGGATGGGGATGAAATTGATTGTATGAATATGTATGATTAGGGATCTAGAACCTTTGATTGATCAGTTTATGCATGCTTAATGCCTAGAAATTGTTAGGAACATGATTTATGCTAGAATGAACATTGATAATGATCAACTAGCCTGTTTATGTATATAATATGCTTAATGCCTGTGACCCTGACATTAAATAGGATTATAGATAGATGAGAAAGCTCCCATTTATATAGGGTTTTAGGATTGTTTTAGTTCGCTTTTGCTTTATTTCCACTCTATCTCAGCATCATTTTGTTATCTTTTAGTTGAATTGAGTAATTTCCGTTATTTATGGCATTTTCTGTATTTTCAAGTGTTTTTAGGACTGGTTGAGCATTTCCGGACAGTTCGGGGACCACTAGAGCGAATTCCGGAAGCACAGGGACCAAAACAGATAACTTCCGGAGGGAACTGCCCTTTCTCAGCACCTGTCTCGCCGAGACAGCTCCTGTCTCGCCGAGACAGGCCCCCGTCTCGTCGAGACATAGCCTGTCTCGCCGAGACGAGGCGGGCCAATGGTTCCCAAAGGGAACCATCATGTGGTGTCTCGACGAGACACCCAACGTCTCATCGAGACACCCTTTCATCTCGTCGAGACACCTCTTGTCTCGATGAGACGAGGCGCTGGGAAGCAATTTCCCAGCGTCTTCTCACCCCAGGGCGCGAATCTTGGCCTGAAAAAAGCCCAAAATACCCCCTAACACACTTACCACTATAAATAGAACAATATGCTTTTTTTTGTAGGTTACTTTTTCTTTTTCTATTTTTTTGGCTTCTCTTACTCTCCATTTTTCTTCTTCTTTGGAGGAGATTGGAGTTGCTTGCATTGTAATTGCTTTTGATTTATTTGAAGACTGGGAAGGAAAGCTCTGTCCTTTTTGTAATCAGAATCAGACAAAGCCGGGTTTTAGATCTCTAAATTCCTCAATCTGTCTTACTTTTTACTTATTTAATTAATGATGATTAATGTTGATAATATGTGCTTTAATGATTTGATTAGTTTAATTATGAACTAATCCCCATCCAATCTGGGATGGGGATGAGATTGATTGTGTAGCCTTGAATGATTAGGGATTTGGTTTTATGGGTTTAATCCCAGTTGATTAGATTATGCAAGCTTAGTGTCCTACATTTGTCAGAGATAGGATGAATGCTAGAATTAGATTCGATGATGATAAACTAGCCTGACATAGCTAAACCTAATGCCTTGAGTCCGACAAATTTAGGATTACAGATAGGTAGTTACCTGACCAAGGAACTACCTAACCCGAATTAGCATAATCTAGCCTCGCTAGAGACCACTAGGACTGCGGACTAGTGGCTGGGCTACGGCTTTAGCCTCAATCACCACGGAACCTATTGCTTTGTATGCCCTAGGTTATATGCCTAATCAAGCCGTCAACCAAAGGCATGTGAATAGACTACATGAGATTGACTATCTCTACGTGGTTACTTAGGTGATTTCCGTCAATTATCATTATGGTATGAAACCAAATCCCAGTAAATCATACATGGGAACCAATTAAGGGAATCCCCATCTTGGATTGTGTCATTAATTAATCTGAATTCTCCCCTGTTCAACACTTAACACTTTCATTTTAGAAGTTTGTCTTTTTAATCACTCCTCACACATTTACCCTTCCGAACAATTACATCCTCTTCCCTAGACTAATTAGTTGTGGCAAATAGTCCTTGTGGTTCGATCTCGTGCTTAAGCACTGGACTACTTGTTGCGATAGGATACTCTTGTCTTATTTATTGCTATATATTTTAGCAGTATCAAGTTTTTGGCGCCGTTGCCGGGGACTATTTTTGTTTATAGCTAATTAATTGATTGCGAAGCTTGAATAATTGTTTGGGATTCTTCTAGCCGAGGGTCTGATAATCAATCGTATTATTATCTGAATTCATAAGCTAAAACTGTTCTTGCAGGGCCTGAGATGAGGATACGATGACCGAGGATATGTAAGTGATGGAGTTGCTTAAGGCAAGACGGCCGACAAGCACCTCCGGCTTACTCGATCCAGCAATAACAGTGGAATCATTCGAAATCAGGCCGGCGATGATCCAGATGATCCAGAACTCGGGACAGTTCAAGGGGGATTACTACGAAGATCCCAATTCACACCTTGACAAATTCGTAGAATATTGCAGCACCTTCAAGTGCGAAGAAGTTACATCTGAACAAGTCTATCAGAAGTTGTTCAGATTTTCCTTGAAAGAAGAAGCTGCAGAATGGCTACATACAGTTGAGCCAGGCTCTCTAACTGATTGGGACACCACCGTATCAGATTTCCTAGCAAAATATTTCCCTCCAGTCAAGACTGCTCAGTTCAGAAGCGAAATCGCATCGTTTAGGCAGTCTGAAAGTGAGAACCTGCATCTAGCCTGGGAGAGGTTCTAGAGGTTGTTGAGAAGGTGCCCCCATCATGATTACCAGCGGTACCAGCTTGTTGATATGTTCTATTCGGGAATATCTCCTGTTAGCCGTGCTTTTCTTGATACTGCTGCGGGAGGAAATTTATTCAACAAAACCGCAATGCAGGCCTATAATCTGGTGAAAGAATTGGCTGAACGAAGTGCGTGTTGGCAAGTTGTGAAGCCGCCTCCGAGCAGGTTTACAACAGCAGAGGAGTGCATTAGAGTATGTCCAAAATCCAATCCTCAGATAGCAGCACTCACAGAAAAGTTAGCTCTGCTGGGAAGTCACTTGAAATCACCGGGGTCAGTGGTGAGCTGTGAGGTTTGCAGCGGAGGGCACAAGAGTGTGGAATGTCTCATGGTGCTCGCACATATCCACTATTTAAAGCAGGACGGGCACAGAAGGATCGGTTCCGAATTCAACCTAAAAAAGGGTGTAGACGCCCTGATAGAGAGCATGAGTGCCATGGAGGGAAGATTGGCACACAATGAAGCAGTCTGCCAAAGTCTTTAGACGCAAGTGAGTAAGTTGGCAGAAGAGGAAGCACGAGAAATTACGCTCAGGAGCGGAACACAGGTCAAAGGACCGGATTTTGTGCCTCAACGAGATGAGGGGTTAGACCCAGCTACTGGTAATATCTCGTCGGTTCCATCTTCTCCTCAAGTAAGTGTTTCTGATCCGGCTTCGATAACTGACACTGTTGACCCGCCAACACAGGTGACATTACCTTATCCTACTTCTAGAAGAGCTAAATTAGATAAGGATTATTCAAAGATGCTTAATGTGTTTAAGAAAATAGAGATTAATCTTCCGTTCCTTGAACTTCTTGAAAATATTCCCGTGTATGGAAAGTTTTTGAAAGAATTAATCTCTAAAAAGAAAAGATTAGGAGATCATGAGACTGTAATGCTGAGCCAGGAATGTTCTGTGATGCTCACAAACCCACTTCCAAAAAAATCGAAGGATCCTGGTAGTTTTAGCATACCTTGTACAATAGGCAAAGCTCATTTTAAACGTGCCTTATGTGATCTAGGAGCAAGCATTAACTTAATGCCTTTGTCTGTTTACAGGAAACTGGGGATGGGAGATCCGAAACCAACATCAGTCACCATACAGCTGGCTGACAGATCAATAAGGCGACCGGTAGGGGTGGTAGAAGACCTTTTGGTGAAGGTAGATCAGTTCATCTTTTCGGCTGACTTTGTGATAATGGACATCGAGGAGGACGATGAGGTGCCTATCTTATTAGGGAGACCTTTCCTCACGACAGGACGGACCCTGATTGATGTCGAGGGGGGGAAATTAATTCTCCGATTACAGAATGAGGAAGTAGAATTCAATATTCTGAAGTCTATGAAATTTCCCGTCGATGACGAGTGCTGTAATTTCTTGAGCCTTACTGACTCTTTGGTTGAGAGTACTTTTCAGGAAAATGAGGTCAAGAATCTAAACATCGAACTAGAAGAGGAGGAGCTGTCAGATGAAGACGTTGGGGACGGCAGTAAAGAAGGATGTAATTGGGCCCGGCACGATGAACTCCTGGAGAGGGAAACCAAAACAAGGCCTAAAACATCAATCGAAGAACCACCAACCCTCGATCTCAAACCCTTGCCTGCACATCTAAAATACGTATTCTTAGCACCGCCTGAACATTTACCTGTAATTATCTCTGCTAAACTTACAGGTCCTGAGGAAGATCGCTTGGTGGAGGTGCTAAGGAAGCATAAAGAGGCTTTTGGATGGCAAATGTCTGACATAAAAGGGATCAGCCCGTCGCTTTGCGAACACCGGATCTATATGGAAGATAAAGTGAAGCCAATTGCTCAACCACAGAGAAGGCTTAATCCAAAAATGAAGGAGGTGGTGAAGGCTGAGGTGATTAAGTTGCTTGATGCAGGGATGATCTTTCCGATCTCTGACAGCCAATGGGTGAGTCATGTGCATATGGTGCCAAAGAAGGGAGGCACAACAGTGACGTTGAACGAAAAGAATGAGTTAATTCTGGTGCAGAAAACGATCGGGTGGCGAATGTGCGTGGATTTCAGGAAGTTGAACGACGCCACCAGGAAGGACCATTTCCCCATTCCGTTCATCGATCAAATGCTTGAACGCATGGCAGGTAAGTTTTTCTTCTGTTGTGTGGATGGGTATTCGGGCTACATGCAAATCTCAGTGGATCCTGATGATCAGGAGAAGACCACTTTCACATGCCCTTTTGGGACATTTGCATATAGACGGATGCCCTTTGGGTTATGCAATGCACCTGCTACGTTTCAGAGGTGCATGGCAGCTATATTTTCTGATATGATAGAAGATTTCATGGAGGTCTTTATGGACGATTTTTCTATTTTTGGGACGACCTTTGATAGCTGTTTGCATAACTTAGAATTAATGCTGCAAAGATGTGAGGAAACTGATCTAGTCCTAAACTGGGAAAAGTGTCAGTTCATGGTCACTGAATGTATTGTTTTAGGCCATAAGGTGTCGCGAAAAGGTATTGAGGTAGACCCTGCTAAAATTGAGGTCATTAAAAAACTACCCCCTTCTTCCAATGTCAGAGCAGTAAGGAGTTTTTTAGGCCATGCTGGTTTTTATAGACGTTTCATTAAAGATTTTTCTAAAATTTCCAGGCCTATGACCCAATTGTTATTGAAAGATGCTAATTTCATTTTCACACCCGAATGCCTTGAATCTTTCAATACCTTGAAGGATAAACTGACCAAAGCTCCCATAATGGTTAGCCCCAATTGGGATTTACCCTTCGAACTGATGTGCGATGCTAGTGACACAGTTGTAGGTGCATGCTTAGGGCAGAAGGTGGACAAAATTTGCCAACCAATTTCTTATGCTAGTAAAACCCTTAATGATGCTCAAGTAAATTATACAACAACAGAAAAGGAGTTATTAGATGTGATTTTTGCACTAGACAAGTTTCGTTCATATTTAGTGCTTTCCAAAGTTATTGTTTACACTGATCATGCTGCATTGAGGTATTTGTTTTCTAAGCAGGATGCAAAACCGAGACTCCTTAGGTGGATCTTGTTGCTGCAGGAGTTTGACCTGGAGATACGAGACAAGAAAGGAGTGGAGAATGTGGTTGCTGATCATCTCTCCAGATTAGAACAAGAGGAATTGAATACGGAAACGACTGCAGGCATCCAGGAGACATTCCCCGATGAATCCTTGTTGTCAGTACAACATGTACCTTGGTTCGCTGATTTCGCTAACTTCCTTGTGGGAAAGGTGATCCCTCCAGAATTCTCCTACCAACAGCGGAGAAAATTCCTGCATGATGCGAAGCAATATTTTTGGGATGACCCCTATTTGTTCAAAGTCTGTGGTGACAACATTATTCGCCGGTGCATACCTAAAGAGGAGATTGCCTCTGTCCTTGCATTCTGCCACTCCAAAGAGGTAGGTGGACACCACGGGGCAGATAGGACCGCAGCTAAGGTACTTCAGAGTGGGCTTTATTGGCCCAACATCTTTCGTGACGCTTTCGATTTTGTGAAAAACTGTGATAAGTGTCAATGAACTAGCAACATTTCACAAAGACATGCCATGCCCATGAAACCAATTTTAGTCTGTGAAATTTTTGACGTCTGGGGAATAGACTTCATGGGTCCTTTCCCGAAGTCATTTAATAACGAGTACATCCTTGTAGCCATAGACTACGTCTCCAAATGGGTTGAGGCTGTAGCCTTGCCTAGTAATGATGCGCGGGCTGTCATCCGATACTTGCAAAAGAACATTTTCACACGGTTTGGCACTCCCCGCACCATTATTAGAGATGGTGGGTCCCATTTTTGCAATCAGGCTTTTAGACAGGTCCTGCATAAATACGGGGTCACCCATAAAGTGGCAACCCCGTATCACCCTCAGACCAGTGGCCAAGTAGAAGTTTCTAATAGAGAAATCAAAGCTATTCTTGAAAAAACTGTGAATTCCTCTAGAAATAATTGGTCTCTCAAATTAGATGATGCATTATGGGCATACAGGACCGTGTTTAAAACGCCAATTGGCATGTCCCCATTCAGGTTAGTTTACGGTAAGGCATGCCATCTTCCTGTAGAACTCGAACATAGAGCCTACTGGGCTACACGTTTTCTAAATTTTGATACAAGAGTTGTAGGAGAAAAACAGTTACTGCAGTTGGATGCCTTGGAAGAGTTCAGGCTTGGTGCCTATGAGAGTTCACGAATCTACAAGGAGAAGACGAAAAGATGGCACGATAAGAGAATAATCAAACGTCACTTTGAGGTAGGGGATAAGGTGTTACTATATAACTCCAGGCAGCGATTATTCCCTGGTAAGTTAAAGTCGAGGTGGTATGGGCCATTTGAGGTCATCCAGTTATTCTCCTCCGGAGCAGTGGAGATCACGAACGGCCGTAGTCCCCCATTCAAGGTCAATGGGCAGCGTCTGAAAATTTATGAGGATGACTTGGGCGCAGTGGAGACACTGTGTTACAGAGATGCACCATGAGGGAGTTTTCCTATCCTATCTCTTTTCTTTCACTTACTGTTCAATTTCATAAATATGCATTTTTGGAATTAAATGCATGATTTAATGTGGGGGAGGAGGCAATAGGATAGGACATTTTGTACATGTACCAATTGCATGCTTTATATGTATTTGTGTTTGGAGATTTCGTTTTTGCTTTCAGTAGTCAGAAATAAAAAGAATAAGAATCTTAGGCAGTTGATTTTTGATGCGTCTAGCAATCCTGACATTACAGTTGAAATTGTGCTCTGAAAGTCTGAAAGCTCAGTGAAATCGATGCATGCAAAAACTTGTGAACAACATTTGAGTCCCCAAAGAGTGTTATTTAACTAAGATCGGCATGGAACGTTTCGTTAGGTGAGGCTAGGATTGTTGCAAATAACCCCTAAATTGTGAGCTAGAGCCTAAAGGTCGATATTTTAGACTCATTTTTAGGAACAATCGATCTCTTAGGTGTGGGATTACAGTTATTGTCATTATGCTCATAGGAATTGCATCCAATACTGGTTGAATGTTGTGTTATAATTGAACTTGAAATGATTAGACAATTTAGGTTCAGCCATTTGTGAACGCAGCCTAGTCTTTGATTAGCCAAAATCCTTTGCCAATTCCACTAGATAAGCCCCTTTGAGCCTTATTTACCCATTTTCTTTGATCAACCGTGTTACGAGCCCTTAGCCTTCCTAAATACCCTTTCTTACCCAAGTTAATTGACTTAATTACAGCTGGAAGATCCTTAGGCACACATCCTTCAAATTTCCATTAGCTATCATTGAAAGGTTGTAATCCTAAATAGAAGAAGTAACCAATTCAAATTGACTCTTTGTCCCCTCTATCTCAAAAGAAAAGAAAATTCATTGTTCAAAAAAAAAAAAAAAATTTGAACCGAATAAATTGTAGAGGAAAGGATAAAAGACATTCTTTAATTGCTTCCCGAACTGAAATAAAACAACTTTGAGCTTTTATCTCGCACATAGCGGAACAAGTGCCAAATTTTTGAGAAAATTCTAGCTGGCTGAGTCATTAACTTTTTGCCTAAATTCCCTTCTTCCTACCCTGACCATGGAATCGTTTATACTGAATTTGTGTAAATTTGACTTCGCTAGAGACCACTAGGAATGAGGCTTTACGACTGGGCTACGACTTTAGCCTTATTAGTTGTCAATAAACCTAATGTTTTGCATGACCTAGGGTATATGCCTAATCAAGCCGTCACCCGAATGCATGTGAATAGGAAGGACAATACTGATCACATTAGTCTTTCACTTAGGACAATTACCTTCAATCATTGGTAAAACATAAATATGAACTCCCTAAACCCATACATAGGATTTAATCAAAGGATTCCTCATCTTTGATTGTGCCATCCATTAATTCACCTTCTACCCTGTCAATTGTTCACTTTATTTTGTTATCTTTATTGCTTTCAATTAGATTAATTAGTTATCAAAAACCCAAACATTTATCCAACCCTTTAAACAATTAGATCACTCTAGGTAGATTTACTAGTTATAACAAATAGTCTTTGTGGTTCGATCTCGTGCTTAGCACAATATTACTTGTTGCGATAGGATACACTTGTCCTATTAAATGCTATATACTTTACGAGCATCAAGTTTTTGGCGCCGTTGCCAGGGACTATTTTGATTATAATTAGATTAAATTTCCTTGGAACTATTTTATTTATAATTAGATTATATTTCGAAATACCCCACAACAACACCATCAAGTTTTTGACGTCGTTGCCGGGGACTATTTCGTTTATCATTAGATTAAATTGAATAGGTTGAAATAATTGTTTAGATTTGTATATAAAAATTTAAAAAATATATATTTTTTTTCGGGTTTTTCGTGTCGTCTCTGTTGGGGTTTAGTGTCCTATAGACAATTGTTCTAGGATACAAACTTAATGTAAATGAAGTGTTCTTTATATCATTTGTTTTAATGAGATATATGTTTTATAACTATATAAAGGCAATCCCTTTTAAGCACTAAATAAAGTCTAATAAAAGGAAATTCTTAAGTTTGTTTTAAAGTGCTTATAAAGTGTTCATACAAGCATGAAGTGAGACAAAACTTTATAATAAACTAATAAACTTAAAACCACCCCAAGTCAAGTGATATGTTTAGGATTGATATATCACTGTTGAGACTTGCATGTAACGATGTCTTCTGTCCGATAGAAAGCTGATCTCACAAGCTTCATATATACAGATATCTGGACAGTTACATGGATCCGATGAAAAGTAGTTCATTAGGATTGGGGACCCGACTTGAGATAACAGGATGGGTAGATTCATCCTTGTCACTTGTTCATCTCATTGGTATTAATAGGTGTAAATAATCTTCAGACTCAAAGGAATGTTAATTGGTATTCTGGATTACGGAATGTGACGCTTTGACTCTGGTGTAACACAATCCTTAACAGAGATGACTCTGGGGTGTGAACAGCAGACGTTGGGTATCACAGGAAGTGATTGCGGGATCGTTATATATTGGATTGAGCATTTATCACTCCCGGTAAATGGGAGATATGTCCATGGATCGCTTGTGGAAGACTCGACTGTAAATCCTTGCAAGGTGATAGCTTAAGACTTGAAATACAGATTTCACTTAACCTATCTAATTTGAGTTGACTCGGCCTGTACAAGTAAAACGAACGTCTCGCTATATGTGACTTGACATTACCCATAGTCATAAGATTCAGTTCAAGGATGTAGTTAATAAAGGATCGAATTATACCGTAACTAATACTGAAAGGTCAACGACAGAATCAACCTGTCTTCTTATAGCTCTAGGGGAATGATTACGGACTTGCTAATCACATACTCTATGCATCATTCCGTTATGCAAAGATTAAATATAATTCTTTGAAAATTAATTTTAATAGTTGCATACGGCTAGAAGCAATAAGAACCTAATGGGTCACACATAAGACTTGGAACCCAAAAGAGAGTCAGATGTTAATTAATTGATGGAAGCCCAACTGAGCCCAGTAAGGCCCAGTAATAGAGGGGGGTCGAAATTTATGTATATAAATACATAAATAATTAATTTGATTTTATCTATTCTAATTAGATTAGGATTATGAATTAAATTAATTAAAGGATAAATAAGTTAGGAGTTTTAATTAGATTAAATTACTCCTATTATTATCCAATAAGGTTATTATTATTATTATCCTTTATATATTAGATATATTAATGGATAATAATTATGAATTCTATTCCGAATAGAATTCTTATTTCAATAACCTAATTCTATCTAACTAGGGATTAGATACAAGAGATTATAAATAACCCCTCTTATAGGATTTTCGAAATCCACTAAGAAAAACCCTACTGGAATTTTCGAAATACACAGTGCAACCGGGAGAGAGAATTTCGACACCCCTTGTTGAGGACGAAACAATCCACCGCTTCCTACCGATTCAATTGATTTCATCTTTCTTTCTTTATCCTTGATCTTGTATTGATTAATTAGAGGCAATCTACTTTGGTTGCTATTCAACGGTTGATTCTAACTTGATCTTATATTTGTTTTGTTCTGTGCTCGGGAACTCGAAGTAAGAGTTATGGGCACTTCGTTTACAACGGTAGATAGAACATCAAAAGGTATTTCTTCTTATCCCTCTTTATATGAAATAACGGTTAACAGATCTTATGGTTTATGGAAATAGGTTAAAAATTTTATATTTCCGCTGCTATACGTTAGCCTATTTTTCCAACATTGGTATCAGAGCCATCGTTAAATCTGTTATTTCATATATGAAAATTTAGAAGTTTTTCAATAGGATTGAATAAATATTTATGATTAGGTTAATTAACAAATAGTTTTTGATTAATTAATCCTAAAGATAAATAAGTTTTAATCACTTGTTAATCAAAACAGATTATGCGCATGTTCCTAATTATTTTGGTTGATAATCATTATAACAAAATCTATTGGTTTTATAGTTAGATTGATAAAATCAGTTTTATTAATTCTAAAGATAAAACGGAATTCTATAGTAAGTTTTCCTATTTTCTGAAAATCGTTTTAAAACCGTTTTAGAACTGATATATATATATTTAAAATTATTATTATAAAAAAATGCGACAGCAGCTCGAGTCGCGCCTCGCAGCGCGACTGGCCGCTGTCGCGCGGCTGCTGCCTCGCGACAGCAGCCGCGTGCGGTGCCTGGCCGCTGCTGCCACAAGGCAGCGGCGGTTCAGCCGCCCTAGGGCTGCTGCCAATCGGCAGCAGCCCACCCTCGAGCCCGGCCCGAGACCCACTGGAATTTTAAATTGTTTAAAATCGGTTTTTATATATATTTAAATATATATGTTTCAGAAATTGATAGTTTTCTATTTTGGTTATCGAATGAAAATTTATTTAAAAGTTTGTTTTACCTATTTTGTAAATCAAAAGTATTAAATGAATTAAAATCAAAATAATTGAGACGTGCATAATTAAAGTTTTGTATAGTTGTATTAATCTAAAGATTAATATAGAAGATACGAAACTATTAGAAGTAAAATTGGATGAAAGTTAATTTGATAAGTTAATGTGATTAACATAAATATTACATAAAATAGTTGTGTAATCAACCAATTAAATTTATTTAATTGAGTCTATGCATGTTTGGAGTTATGGACATATTTGGACCCTCTTTTAGTCTTTTGGTATTTTTGAAATAGGGCATGCGCGTCCTGCCTTTCTACTATCTATTGTAATTTCTCCTCTCATCTAATTCCCTTCAATTTAATTGAAGTTTTCTTTAGTAGTATAGAAATTAATTTGTAATTTCAAGGCGCCATGGAGAAGACGGAGGACCTAAAGAGAAATATGTAATAGTTAGTATTTCCTTAGGTTTGCCCTTTTTATTCCGTCTCTGGCTTGACGGAATAATTTAGATGATATGTCCATAACGCCAATGTATGTGTCTGATGTATGCTAAAGCAAATCAAGACTAAGTTAGATTATGAGACCTAAAATAAAATCCCTCATTAAAAAGTTAAGTAAATAAACAAGTTATTAAAATCGGTTGCCCCTCCCTAATATTATAATTCAGCCGGCAGTACTGGGGGCCTTTGGGTTGTTGAGCAAACTCAAGCTCGGGGTCTTACGGTAACACCTGAATTATCGGAAATTACTTTTCATGAATATGGGGTAATACTTAAATTAGATTATGATAATTGGATGAGCAAACTCATGTTGTCATAAACTAATGGGCAATATGGTTGGGATTAATGTGAATAGCATATTAGTTACTAATGTGGTTAGTAACCCAATAACCTAGGAATCACATTAAAGATGTGATTGATTACATGAATCTACCTAACAAATGAGACTAGCTTGTTGAGCAAACTCAAGGCGAAATCTCAGGAGTTAAGATCCTAGCTCACTAAAGGATTTGTGAAATTCTTCGAATTAATATGGAGGGCTATTAATTTGGCAAAATAGTGGGAGCAATCTAAAATAAACAAAAGGCCTATAATTTTAGATTGATATACTTTAAAGCAAATGAATAACATACGTTTAATCTTTCTCACATCTCAAGTTTTAAATTAAAACACTCCTAAAATCATGACTAACACCAATCTGCAAAATATACTTACCGATAACAAGTTGAACAGTTCAAACTTCACCGACTGGTATCACAACCTCAAAATCGTTTTGAAGTTCGATAAGATAGGGTATGTACTTGATACAATGATACTCCCTATCCCTGCTGATGATGCTCCCATCGAGGAAATTGATGCTTACCAGAAGCACGAGGCTGATGACGATCATGCCGGATGCATCATACTTGCATCGATGACACAGGAATTACAAAGGCAACATGAGGAAATGGATGCATGTTCCATCATCATGCACCTAAAGGAATTGTTTGGGAAACAGACTAGGTGCGAACGCTACGAGATATCCAAGTTGTTATATCGTTGCAGGATGCAAGAGGGCACATCTGTGATGACACATTGTGTCAAGATGATTGGCTATATTACCAAACATTCTAGTATTGGATTCGCGATGGATAACGAACTAAGCATAGACTTAATTCTTCAAATCCCTCCCAAAGAGTTATTCACAGTTCATCATGAACTGCCAGATGAATGACTTGCAAACCTCTCTTGAAGAGCTTGCAAATAAGCTCAAGTCAGTTAAGCCCAATACGAAGGAAGACAAGGCAATACCGGCTCTTGTCATAGAGGGATCAAAGAAGTGGAAGGGGAATTTTCCCAATCCTAAACATCCCAAGTAAGGCAAGAGGGCCATGCCCACTAGAGCTAAGGGAAAGGAAGTGAAGAAGCCCAAAGAAGAGTGCCACTTCTGTGGTGAAGACGGGCATTGGAAAAGAAACTGTTGGTGTACCTAGCCTTCCTCAAAAGGGGAAGAAGCCGGGACTTCAACATCTGGTATGTTTTATATTGAAATTTCACAGTCTGAATCTTTTGGTACTTGATACCGGATGCAGCCTAAGGATATTCCAGGAATATCTAGAAATATTATTTCTATTAGCCGTCTTGTTGACGACGGCTTTCATATTTCAATAAAAGACAAACATTGCAATTTTTATAAAGATTCGATCTTTTATTTTTCAGGAATATCACAAAATGGGATTTATGTGTTAGATGACAAAATTCCTGTTTTCGCAATTGATACCAAAAGACATAAGCTAGATAATTCAACTTACTTGTGGCATTGTCGTTTAGGCCATATAAACAAAAGACGCATGCTTAAGCTACATCAAGATGGGCTTATAAATTCAATTGATCCTGAATCATTGGAAACATGCGAAGCATGTTTAAAAGGCAAAATGACAAAGACACCCTTTAGCAATAAAGGTGAACGTGTATCAGACACTCTAGGACTCATTCATTCAGATGTATGCGGTCCTATGTCAGTCCAAGCAAGAGGAGGATTCAGATACTTCATTAGCTTCATAGACGACCATACCCGATATGGTTATATCTACTTGATGAAGCACAAATCCGAAGCTTTTGAGAAATTCAAATGCTTCAAGAATGAAGTGGAAAATCAACTAGAAAAGAAAATAAAGACACTGCGATCCGATCGAGGTGGCGAATATCTTTCAGATGATTTCCTGAATTATCTAACTGAATGTGGGATTTGCTCACAATGGACACCTCCCTATACACCACAACACAATGGTGTATCCGAGAGGAGGAACCGTACCCTACTAGATATGGTACGATCCATGATGAGCATAGCATTACTTCCAAAGACATTCTGAGGCTATGCCTTAGAAACTGCCCTCTTCACCCTAAATCGAGTACCAACTAAATCCGCTACTTCCACACCATATGAATTGTTCGTTGGTAGGAAACCCATGTTCTCATTCATGAGAGTATGGGTTGTTCAGCATTTGTCAAACGCATTGCGTCCGATAAACTAGATTCTAAATCTGATAAATGTTTCTTCATTGGATACCCTAAGGAAACTGTGGGATATTACTTCTATCATCCAGATGATCAGAAAGTGATAGTATCCAAACACGCAACCTTCTTAGAGAAAGAGTTTCTTGAAGAAACACAAAAGGGAAGCATGATTGAACTTCAAGAAGTTCAAGAAGAAGAAACACTGACTGAAACAACAGAGGCGGTTGAGGTGCCCGAAGCAGTCCCATTAGATGAGACTGCAGTGCCACCTATTCGTAGATCACAAAGAGTTTATGAACTCCCAGTTAGATATGGTTTTCTAGTGGGAGTCGATGACGAGGTTCTCGTGTTAGACGACGAACCTGAAAACTATGAAGAGGCTCTTACTAGTCCAGATTCTAAAGCATGGCTTGAGGCCATGGATTCTGAAATGGATTCCATGTACACCAACCAAGTGTGGACTTTGGTTGATCCACCCAAAGGGATAAAACCCATTGGGTGCAGATGGATCTTCAAAAAGAAGACATACATGGATGGAAAGGTTAGCACCTACAAAGCTAGGTTAGTAGCGAAAGGATATCGTCAGAAGTAATGAATTGATTATGACGAAACTTTCTCTCCTGTGGCTATGTCCAAATCAATCGGAATCATGCTTGCTATTGCCACTCACTACGATTATGAGATTTGGCAAATGGATGTGAAAATAGCTTTCCTAAACGGAAACCCGCTTGAGGATGTATATATGATGCAACCTGAAGGTTTCATATCAAAGGATGCAAACAAAGTTTGCAAACTTCAGAGATCCATTTATGGACTCAAGCAAGCATCTAGAAGCTGGAATAAGCGTTTTGACGAAACCATAAAACAATTTGGTTTCGAACAAAATTGCGAAGAAGCTTGCATTTACAAGAAAGCAAGTGGGAGCTCTGTAGCATTTCTAATATTATATGTGGACGATATATTACTAATGGGAAATGACATAGCTCTGCTACAGTCGGTAAAAGTATGGTTATCTGGTAACTTCTCAATGAAAGACCTTGGTGAAGCAGCTTATATACTTGGTATAAAGATCTACATAGATAGATCAAGAAGACTGCTTGGTCTTTCACAGGCTACATACATCGAAAAGGTGCTAAAGCGGTTTAGCATGCTTGAATCGAAACGAGGTAACTTACCCATGCTACATGGAGTAAAGTTAAACAATCATCAATGTCCTAAAACCGATGATGATAAGAAGCGCATGGCTGTAGTCCCGTACGCCAGCGCAATCGGTTCGATTATGTATGCTATGCTATGCACTAGACCTGACGTAGCGTTCGCGTTATTTGTAACGAGTCGTTACCAAGGAAATCCGGGAGACGAGCACTGGATTACCGTCAAGAACATTCTTAAGTACTTGAGAAGAACTAAAGATATGTTCCTAGTGTACGGAGAGGGGGATCTGAAAATAGAAGGATTTTCAGATGCAAGTCATCTCACAGTTGAGAACGATTTTAAATCCCAATCAGGATACCTGTTTACCTTGAATGGGGGCGCGGTCAGTTGGAAGAGTTCCAAGCAGGGAAGCGTAGCTTTCTCTACGACCGAGTCAGGGTATATCGCCGCTGCGGAAGCAGCAAAGGAAGCGGTTTGGATTAGAAAGTTCATTTCAGAACTTGGTGTGGTGCCTGACATTGTAAATCCCATTACACTGTATTGTGATAACAATGGAGCCATTGCGCAAGCAAAGGAACCACGATCTCATAATGCGTCCAAGCATTACCTTAAGCGATACCACATTATAAGAGAAATTGTGGCAAGAGGGGATGTGAGAATAGAAAGAGTACCTACAGAGGACAACGTTGCAGATCCGTTGACAAAGCCCTTAAACCAGAAAGTACATGATTGTCATCTAACTTCTACTGGGATAAGTTATAGAAACAATTGGCTTTAGTCCAAGTGGGAGTATGTTGGGGTTTAGTGTCCTATAGACAATTGTTCTAGGATACAAACTTAATGTAAATGAAGTGTTCTTTATATCATTTGTTTTAATGAGATATATGTTTTATAACTATATAAAGGCAATCCCTTTTAAGCACTAAATAAAGTCTAATAAAAGGAAATCCGTAAGTTTGTTTTAAAGTGATTATAAAGTGTTCATACAAGCATGAAGTGAGATAAAACTTTATAATAAACTAATAAACTTAAAACCACCCCAAAGTCAGTAACGAGGAACAAGAGAGCAAACTGAATTGACAAAGGGTAAGTGAATGTGTGTACCTTGATAGCCTGATGTATAGGCTATATATATAGTCATGAAGTTGTAACTTGCAGTAACTAGAAAGTCTCCATTAATGTCCCATTAATGGAGGTTACTGGTTACCTTTAAGCTGGTGGTTACTGGTTACCTTTAAGCTGGCGGTTAGCTAATTGATAGCTCATTAATGGCCTTTACTGCCGGGGCGGCCCAGCCGTTTCTAATGGCGAATCGAGGGTTCATGGAGATTCGCCTCATAGGTTCGCCCGCGGGTCTCTTGTGGTAGGTCCTTGGCGAATATCCCTTTTGATCCTTGGGATAATATCACAATGTTATCAGAAGCCCCCCTAAAATGTCGAGAATGCCCTTTAGGGCGTTTGATCTCCCAAGCGTGCTTTTATCACCTTGAATTAGGAGATTTTGATGATGTGTATAAGGAGGCGAGTGACAAAGCTGATACTGCTGTGATTGACAGCACGGTCCCTGCTATGGTAACCTCGACTAAGGAGAATGAAGCTCTTCCAGAAGGCGTATCTAAGAATGTGAACCTTTTATGAAGGTTTGAACCTTTGTGAAGGCTTGAACCTTTGTGAAGGCTTGAACCTTGGTGAAGGTTTGTATGCTTGGTATTCCTTTTGAGGGAATCAAGCTACCGTAAGCGTTTGATCTGCTTCCTATCTTTGAGGTGGATCAATTTGCCATAGGTATAGAAAACTCCTCTTTTTGAGACAAGTTTTGAGTAAATTACACCAATGGTACCTGAACTTTACCCTAATTCACACTTTGGTACCTAGATTACATTTTGTCTCAAAAATATACCCGAAGTAACGATGACCGGACAATTAATTATATTTTACCGGTTAATGGCCGGTCAATACGATTTTGATGAGTAAATTACACTGATGGTACCTGAACTTTACCCGAATTCATATTTTGGTACCTAGATTTCATTTTGTCCAAAAAATACACTTCAAGTAAAGATGACTCAATATTTTAGTATATTTGGCTGATCATTGATTGATCAACCCGAGTTTGACCATTTTAAATTAAAAATTGAGACCAATCATACACTCAATTAACATAAAATTATAATACTGTCATTTAGCTCATGAATAATAATATTATAAATTTATGTTAATTGAGTGTATGGTGAGTCCCAATGTTTAGCTCATGTTACCCGGTCACTAACCGATCAAATTAAATAAATCTTTCAGTCACCTTTACTTGTGTTATGTTTTTAGGATAAAATAAAATCCAGGTACCGAAGTGTGAATTATGGTAAAGTTCGGGTACCATTAATGTAATTAACTCATAAAACTCGCGTTGACCGGTCATAACCGGTAAAAATATACTAAATTGTCCGGTCATCGTTACTTCAGGTATATTTTTGGGACAAAATGTAATCTAGGTACCAAAGTGTAAACTATGTAAAGTTCAGGTACTATTGGTGTAGTTTACCCGACAAGTTTTGAAGGATGTAAAGATCTCACGTCTGAGAAATGTTTTAATCCTGGCGGTGATCAGGGTTTGATCCGCCGTGTTTTTGAAGGATGTAAAGATCTCACGTCTGAGAAATGTTTTAATCCTTATGGTTTGCTATTTATTTTACTTTTACGTTTGCGTAAGTAAATATATAAGCGTCTAGGATTTATTTTGGAGTAGGTGGCCAGCCATACTCCATTGTGCGAACCTTTGTGAAGGTTAGAAGCTGTTTTATTCCGTTAGAGGAAGTAAAGCTGCCTTAGGGATCAACTTGCTACCTATCTTTGAGGTGAAGTGATCCGCCTTTAGGACTTGTGAACCCTTCTTTGGGAAGGGTGTAAGAGAGTGTAAAGACCTTGCGTCCAAGGAATGTTTTAACTCTATCTCGAATGGGGATCATCTAGAGATGGATCCGCCCATGAGATTGTTCTCCTATTTTGGAGATGAAGATGAGGCTTCATTGTTTGGAGATGAAGACGAGGCTTTATTACTTGGAGATGAAGACGAGGCTTCATTACTTGGAGATGAATTTCTTCGGAATAGATTTGTTGCATTGATTGAGCCAAGGTTTGAGGTCAGGATTCCTATTCCGTTGACTCCATTGTTTTGTTCTTTGTGAAACTCTATACAATTAAGATTTGGTGATCTTCTGCTTGTTAGAGATCCACCTTCACCGCACCAATTGATAACTCGTGGAGAATTTCCGATTAGCTTTCGTCTCTGTGGGGGCGTCGTTGGGTTCGACGGGGGGAAGCTCCGATGCCAAAGTCAGTAACGAGGAACAAGAGAGCAAACTGAATTGACAAAGGGTAAGTGAATATGTGTACCTTGATAGCCTGATGTATAAGCTATATATATAGTCATGAAGTTGTAACTTGCAGTAACTAGAAAGTCTCCATTAATGTCCCATTAATGGCGGTTACTGGTTACCTTTAAGCTGGCGGTTACTGGTTACCTTTAAGCTGGCGGTTAGCTAATTGATAGCTCATTAATGGCCTTTACTGCCGGGGCGGCCCAGCCGTTTCTAATGGCGAATCGAGGGTTCATGGAGATTCGCCTCATAGGTTCGCCCGCGGGTCTCTTGTGGTAGGTCCTTGGCGAATATCCCTTTTGATCCTTAGGATAATATCACAATGTTATCAGATTTCTATCTCTCCCTCTTATCTTTTCCTTTTATATTTAATTGAAGCGTTTTTCATTATTCCTTTACTTCCCATTGCTATGATTAGTTTGTCTATGAATTAATCCCCATCCAATTTGGGATGGGGATGAAATTGATTGTATGAATATGTATGATTAGGGATCTAGGACCTTTGATTGATCAGTTTATGCATGCTTAATGCCTAGAAATTGTTAGGAACAAGATTTATGCTAGAATGAACATTGATAATGATCAACTAGCCTATTTACGTATATAATGTGCTTAATACCTGTGACCCTGACATTAAATAGGATTATAGATAGATGAGAACCTGACCATGGAATCGTTTATACTGAATTTGTGTAAATCCGACTTCGCTAGAGACCACTAGGAATGAGGCTTTGCGGCTGGGCTACGGCTTTAGCCTTAGTTGTCAATAAACCTAATGCTTTGCATGACCTAGGGTATATGCCTAATCAAGCCGTCACCCGAATGCATGTGAATAGGAAGGACAATACTGATCACATTAGTCTTTCACTTAGGACAATTACCTTCAATCATTGGTAAAACATAAATCTAAACTCCCTAAACCCATACATAGGATTTAATCAAAGGATTCCTCATCTTAGATTGTGCCGTCCATTAATTCACCTTCTACCCTGTCAATTGTTCACTTTATTTTGTTATCTTTATTGCTTTCAATTAGATTAATTAGTTATCAAAAACCCAAACATTTATCCAACCCTTTAAACAATTAGATCACTCTAGGTAGATTTACTAGTTATAACAAATAATCTTTGTGGTACGATCTCGTGCTTAGCACAATATTACTTGTTGCGATAGGATACACTTGTCCTATTAAATGCTATATACTTTACGAGCATCATTCATCCTCCATATCCCCATAACAACGTCCGATCTGAGCATCATCATCCCGCAGTGAATCCTCTCGCCCAACCGCCACGCTCTCCTGTACTCTCCGGTCAATAGAAGAGAGGTCTCCATGTAAAGAAAAATAGGAGGGAAGCAATGTAAAAAAAAAGAGAGAAAAAAAAAATATATACATTCATTCATAATCATGTGCATACATATCACTACACTAGGTTATACAATAAAAATACTCACCAGGTGATGGGCGTAACTCAAGTCGAACCGCACGCGAAAATACTCGGATAGCTCCATGAAATCCGTGCGGTCTATGACATTATCAATGGGCATAGGCCCCACTACGGACTGCGGTCTACGGCATCATCAATGGGCACAGGGCCCGCTACGGATTGCGGTCTAAGGCATTATCAATGGGCACAGGCCCCGCTACGGACTGCAGTCTACGACATCATCAATGGGCACAGGCCCCGCTACGGACTGTGGTCTACGGTATCATCAATGGGCATAGGCCCCGCTACGGACTGCGGTTTACGACTTTATCAATAGGCACAGGCCCCGCTACGGATTGCGGTCTACGGCATTATCAATGGGCACAGGCCCCGCTACGGACTGCGGTCTATGGCATCATCAATGGGCACAAGCCCCGCTACGGACTGCGTTTTACGGCATCATCAATGGGCACAGGCCCCGCTACAGACTCCGGTCTACGGCATCATCGACTCCGGTCAAACTCAGACGATCCTGGTAAAAAGAAGCGAATGCGGTCGAAACCTCTAGGACGAGGTCCCAAGTCCAAACTCTCGGACGAGTGATAAAGCCCAAATATCAAAGCGACTGCGGTCAAAAACTCTGAGACGAGTGATAAAGCCCAAATATCAAAGCGACTGCGGTCAAAAACTCTCGGACAAGTGATAAAGCCCAAATATCAAAGTGACTGCAGTAAAAAACTCTCGGGCGAGTGATGAAGCCCAACTATCATCAACAAACAACGCCTGCGATCAATGTATAGATTAGGGTTGGATGTTCGATTTGGAGATCTGCAATACCAGAAAACACCTGCGATCGATGTAGAGGTTAGGGTCGAACGGTTGATTTGGAGATATGCAAAACGAAAGGACGCCTGCGATCGATGTATGGATTAGGGTCGGATGTTCGATTTGGGGATCTGCAATACAAAAAAACGCTTACGATCGATGTAGAGATTAGGGTCGAACGACTAATTTCGAGATATGCAAAACGAAGAGTACCTGCGGTCGAGATAAAGACTAGGGTCGCTAGAAAGAGCTACATACCTGCGGTCGACGTAAAGATTAGGGTCGCTAGAAAGAGCTACATACCTGCGGTCAACGTGAAGACTATGGTCGCTAGAAAAAGCTATATACCTACGGTCGAGATAAAGACTAGGGTCGCTAGAAAGAGCTACATACATGCGGTCGATGTAAAGACTAGGGTTGCTAGAAAGAGCTACATACCTGCGGTCGAGATAAAGACTAGGGTCATTAGAAAGAGCTACATACCTGCGGTCGACGTAAAGACTAGGGTCGCTAGAAAGAGCTATATACTTGCAGTCGACGTAAAGACTAGGGTCGCTAGAAAGAGCTACATACCTGCGGTCGATATAAAGACTAGGGTCGCTAGAAAGAGCCATTTATCTGCGGTCGATTTAGACTAGGGTCGCTAGAAAGAGCTATTTACCCGCGGTCGATTTAGACTAGGGTCGCTAGAAAGAGCTACATACCTGCGGTCGATTTTTAGACTAGGGTCGCTAGAAAGAGCTATATACATGCGGTCGATTTAGACTAGGGTCGCTAGAAAGAGCTATATGCATGCGTTCGATGTATAGACAAGGGTTGGATGGTCGACTTGAAGACCGAGAACAAGGAATCACGCGGGGAGATCAACACTCGCAGCCGATGAAAGGACTGGGGACAAGTTGAAAGCCCACGACGTGGAGGTCAGGTATTTCTCCTCCCACTCTATATGTGTCTTTTACTTTAATATGTTTCACATTGCATGTGTTGTATTTACGAAAATGGTTTTTGAAAAAGCACACACGTTACTGTCAAAATAGAAAAGTAGGGGCACACGTAGACACCGGGGTCGGAGGACCGACGAAGAAAAATTATAAAAAGGGATCCAAATCAGTCGATTAAAATAAATGATGAGTCGATAAAAATAATAAATAAAAAAACATTGTTCGAAGGAATCGTGGAGGTCGGCTTGATTGAATTCGGAAATTAAGTCGAGCGACGGGCGAATCGGTTCCGCGAATAAAATCTTAAATCGTCTCGCCGAGTTCGGGGTATTTTATGCTCTTTTCTTATTAATTTTATTATTAATAAAATCTCGGGTCGATAGGGATTTTGTTTTGGTATTCGAGCAATCCAAAATATATATAGATCGATTTTATAAAAGCTAATTTTATAAAATCGGTTTTGACAAAAATCATTTTTGATGAAAATCGTTATCAATTTTGGTTAATTTTGGATGTATTTTGTTTAGTTAAAAATTTATTTTTATTTTTATTTTCTAATATACATATAAACGTGGCCCCACCGGGGGCCGGTATTTACGTCACGGGCCGTTGGACGGCCTGTGACGGGGGCTGGGCCGCCTAGGCCCAACCCCCTGCACTTGGCATTCGGCCAAGTGCATTTTGCTGCACTTGGCCGAATGACCAAGTGCATTCTTTAGTTATAGGATTTATTACCGATTGAGAGGTAATAATTCGAGGAACTAGACCCGTTTAATCTATATTGCATTTTTGTTGTTTAGATCTATTTATTTATTTGTTTTTTTGCACTTTGATTGTTTTGATTTGTTAAATTAATTTTGTTTTGATTTCAATAAGTATTTGGTTTTGATTTTGAAATAAAACTTCGTTTCAAATCCCAATACGAACCGTGACCCGATTCAAGGGTAGTTCGGGATCCAAACGTCGTAGATCCGTGTGTTTATAAACGTTTTGAACCATTATTTTCAATAAAACGTTGTTTTAGAATCCTCCGTTACAAACCATGACCCGATTTGGGGTAGTTTGGGGGCTAAAGTGATGAAATAGAGTAGATCTAATGTTTTTCATCAAATCTAGAAAATATAGGAGCTATTTCTGTAATTCTTCGGTTTCTGTCACTAAAGGCTGTTTACGGACGGATTTTCCGTCGGTAAATCTGCTGGAATTTTAAAAATGCCTTTTTAACCCTCTTTTCTTAACTTTTTGATATTTGTCCCTTGTATATGTATATATAATTATGTAATTATTTTATTAAAATTATTTTGGGGTATATAACTAATAATTATTTATTATATATTTACTTATTTTATGTTTGGGTATTATTTATATTAATTTAACTTTGTAAAAATAAATATATGCACATATGGGTTTTCTTTAAGCTCATTTAAGTTATATCTAATTATTATTTTTGTGGATTATGTGCTTGGCCCATTTGGAATAATTAATTAAGTGATGTTTTTGAGTTATCAAGTAGTATTTTCTATTATCCATATTTAATGTACATTTTGGATGGGTTATTTTCTATATATTTATTATGTAAGAAAAATTATTTTGGGTTAAAGGTTATTTTTCATTTATAAACCTTGTTCATTATCTTTACATGTTTTTTTAATTAGAATAAAAGGTGTACTATACTTAGTATTTATTTTTCTTTTTATTAGTACATGTCAAAAGCTATAATGTATATTATGTTTTTACCTCATTTTCAATCTATAGGTATAATTACCATTTTTACCAAAACATATATGTATATGTATATATACATATATATTCATTCTTTTTTCTTTGGTATTTTTTGCACATATTTTAGATAAGGTTGGTGTGGGTTTTTGGATTTAAATTGTTCATTATTGTAATTATGTTCAAGTGATGATTAGTTTGAGTGAAAAAGGGAAAAATTAAATTACAAAAAAAGATTTCAATTTGGTTATTTAAATTAAGGGTTTTTAGATGTTTCAAAAATGTAAATAAAAGGTTTTTAATTCTTTATCTTTTTTAAGCCACTTCTTAAAAACATCACGTTTTAAAACTTTAATTCGTTCCAACGACGGATTAAGCGAACCTTGTGATTAAAAATGCGTTTTCAATAAATAACATAGTTTTGAATCTTTTTTAAAATGGTTTTGTACAAAATAAATGGACTTGTATGCTTAATCATGTTTTTGTTTAAAACTTCTTATTTCGCGCTTTCAAACACTCAGATCGTTCCAACGGCGATTTGAGTGAAAATCATGTAAATCAACAGGGTTGTGAAACGTGCCTAAATCGTTCCAACAGCGATTAAGGCATGAACCATGTAAATAAACATTCTTTTGGGGAGTGAGATTAGTTTAAATTTAATGTATAATATAATGCATCATGCACGTAGTAAATAAACCAACTCTTCCTTCTATCTCCCCATTTCTTCTATATACTCTAAATTCATGTAAATGGGTGATTCTTAAAGAAAAGGTTTTAAATGAATTTTAAACTTAAAGAAATATGCGATTAGTCCGTTAGCGCCTAACATGCTAAGTAGGAGGCCGGTGGTTCAGAACCGGGCGATGTTAGGGTGCCTAGTAGCCTTTCTCCGGAAAGGAGCTAGCCTTCTCGGCTCGTACCCAAATTTTCCGAACCCTCACCGGTCTCCCGCAAGGGATCGGTGTTCATTTCCCATTCGTGGGTGGCGACTCTTCCATACTCCGCGCTCCGGCCCTACTGAACAGCTTGATTCCGCGATTGGTTGCTTTCGGCGCCAATCACAGCATCTGTCGTCAACGGTGTCCACCCCCCGGGTCTTTCGGGCGAGGCCGCGACACCTACAACTGTGTTAGTGCGATGTAGGGAAACCCATTTAGTCTTGAATTGGGAGAAATTCCACTTCATGGTTACCGGTGGGATCGTTCTCGGGCATCAAATCTCTGAAAAGGGAATGGAAGTGGACAAAGCCAAGGTGGAGGTGATAGAGAAACTTGCTGTTCCAACTAATGTCAAGGATGTGAGAAGTTTCCTTGGACACATAGGGTTCTACCGAAGGTTTATAAAGGACTTCTCAAATATCGCATTACCTTTATCAGCCTTGCTACATAAAGATGCAGAATTCTCATTTGATACAAGCTGTCTAAAGGCATTGGACTATTAAAGGGCAAGATGATCAACTCACCCATACTGGCAGGACCCAACTGGGAACAACCATTTGAGATGATGTGTGACGCTAGCGATACATGTGTGGGAGCTGTTCTTGGGCAAAGGATTGAGAAGAAATTCCAGCCCATCTATTATGCAAGCAAAACATTAACCGAGACTCAACAGAACTACACCACTACAGAGAAGGAGCTTCTAACAGTAGTATATGCTTTTGACAAATTCCGTCCATACTTGGTTTTGTCAAGAGTCATTGTCTACACAGACCATGCTGCGTTACGCTACCTGTTTGCAAAGAAAGATGCAAAGCCAAGGCTGATACGGTGGTTACTCCTACTTCAAGAGTTTGATCTCGAAATCAAGGACAAGAAGGGAACCGAAAATGTAGCGGCTGATCATTTGTCCAGAATTTCTCATCCGAACAGTCAGGAACAATCATAAATTGTAGAGATTTTTCCAAACGAGCGTCTGTATACTATACAACCTGCTCCATGGTTTGCGGACATTGCAAATTTCCTTGCTAGTTCACTTAAACCTCATAACATGTCCACTAACCAAAGGAAGAAATTCTATTCAGAGATCAAATATTATTTTTGGGAGGAACCCTATCTTTTCAGGTTGTGCGCCGATCAAATTATTCACAGGTGCATCTCTCAAGAGGAAGGACAGGCTGTTCTGAGCCACTGTCACGATAAAGAAGCAGGAGGACATCATAGCGCGAGTAGAACTGCCACCAAGGTGCTTCAATCAGGTTTTTTCTGGCCGACCATTTTTAAAGATGCCAATGTGTTTGTACGCACTTGTAATGAGTGCCAACGAACAGGCAATATTTCAGCTCGAAATGCCATGCCCCTAAATAACATTGTTGTTTGTGAAATATTTGATATATGAGGCATAGATTTCATGGGACCATTCCCTGCATATTGCGGGCATAAATATATCTTAGTTGCAGTGGACTATGTGAGCAAGTGGGTTGAAGCAATTGCGAGTCCCACCAATGACGCCCGTGTGGTTGTAAAATTCCTAAAAAGGTTGTTTGCCCGATTCGGTGTCCCACGAGCGATCATTAGTGATCAAGGAACCCACTTTTGCAATGCTAAATTTGAAAAGCTGATGGGCAAGCTTGGAGTCTCTCATAGAATTGCCACACCTTACCACCCACAAACTAGTGGACATGTGGAGATTTCAAATCGTGAAATCAAAAGAATTTTGGAAAAAACCATAGGCAATTCTAGGAAAGACTGGGAAAACAAGCTTGATGATGCTTTATGGGCGTATAGAACTGCATATAAGACACTCATTGGAATGTCCCCATTTAGATTGTTGTATGGAAAATCTTGTCATCTTCCGGTAGAGATGGAGCATAGAGCGTTTTGGGATTTAACTTTCTTGAATTTTGAGAAACAGGTTGTGGGCGAACAACGAAGATTGCAACTCTGTGACATGGAAGAATTCAGGCTGTTTTCCTATGAAAACGCCGTGAATTATAAGGAAAAGACCAAGATATGGCACGACAGAAAAATCCAGGAGAAAAAATTTCAAGAAGGACAGAGGGTCCTTTTATACAATTCAAGGCTCAGACTGTTCCCTGGAAAACTGAAATCAAGATGGTCAGGGCCGTATACGGTGAACAAGGTGTTCGGTCACGGAGCTGTAGAAATTGGTAAGGAGGGTCATGAACCTTTCAATGTGAACGGGCAAAGGCTAAAACCTTATCTCGAGAATGATCACACAAGGAAGATTGACACTGTCCACTTCTAGGACCCCTCGAGCCAATAGAATCAAGAACAGGGTGTCCGCTGCAAACACCAATTGTAGCACAAGTAACCTTGCACTTTCATAGTTTATTTTACAGTTTTGCCAAATTTTAGTTAGCATTGTTAGTTTGGGTAAGATTAATTCTGTGTCATCTGATGGTCCGTAATTAAGTTAATTCCTTTGAATGAGCAAAGATGTAAAACTTTTACCCTTCCATATGGGCAAAGTTTTACCTTTTTACTTGTTTTAAAAAGGAGAGTGAAATGATATTTTGGGAAGAAGTCCATTGGTAAGCTAACATAGGGCAAATAAAGTGAACATCAAATCCATCTGTTTGTTTGGTACTTATTATACTCTACTGTCGCACCTCCCTCGGTAAAACCAAAGTAGGTAGGGTTTAGTAAATTCAAACTCAAAAAGTAACCGTTCGCTGCTCTAGATGTCTCTTCGACTGGACACGGTTGTTGCCACAACCACAACTACAGGTGGCGCTCATTGAAACGTCGTCATAATGACGGTTCTGGAAACAGGCCGTTTCACTCGTCTGTCTACTTAAAGGATTGACTGTATTGTGGACCCTAGTTTAAAATTGTTCTACACTCTCTCTTTCACACCGTTCCCCATATTTTGTTTGATAATTATCTTTGGGTGTCCCTATTTAGTCGCTATAGCAGGATGAGGAGTCGAGGATCAGGGAAACAAGTCAAAGTTGAAGGCACAAAGAAAGAAAAAGCAAAGGGCAAAATGGTGGGCACAAGCACCGTCGCGTTTGTATCGGATGAGAAACTGGTAAAGAAACTGTCTCAGTTTAAGGATGCCGATGTGCAACAATACTATGATGATTTGGCTCAACTAGAATTTGGGCCGGTAAGAACTATATACTGGGATACACTGAAAAAGCTTAAGCTCGAGGAACGTGTGAAGCAACCCATGGAAGCGGGCCATTTTGGCTGCTTCTTTGAGATGAAGGAACCAGCGTACAAGGAACTCACTTTGGAGTTTCTAGCCACTTTTAAACATGATCCTGAGATCACCGACCCAGATGAAGAAGGAAAGTTCAGTTTCCGGCTGATGACCCATACCCAACGGTCATCCTTGAACATATTCAATAACCTCCTCGGCACTGCGGATGACGATGACTTGGAGTCTGATGTGTACAAAGGGGCATTCACCAAAACCCCGAACAAGTTTAACCCAACGACTTTCTGGCCCTCAATCTCTGGCCAGCCAAGTTACGACGGTAGTGTGCATCCAAAGCATCTGGTATTGAGGACTACGCCATCTGGTACTTGCATAAACTGGTTTCCGGCACCATTTTCGCGCGCGAGAACCAGGCCACTATCCCTCACGCAGACCTTACGGCTCTTTGGAGTATGGTACAGGGGCGCAAGATGAACTTTGGCTTTTGGTTCGGGGAGTACATTAGCGCGTTTGGAAGGAAGAGCTTGTCAGTCATATGCTGTGGTAGCATTGTGACTCGAATAGCGGAGGCCATTTGGGTATTCAAGCCAGAAGATAAGAACCGGCTCACATTGGTCAACTACTCGGACCAAATCGATTTGAAAAGTCTTCAGAGCATGCTATTCTGAAGAATGGTGAATGGGAAGTGGGTCTAGATGTCCGATTTTGTGGAGGCCAAGAGGGTTGAAAGTCGGAAGAGGAAAAATGAGCCTACTGTATCGGTGTCATCCGAGTCTGAGAAAATCGAGCAAGCCAAGGATCTTGGCTTTTACCAGAAATGTGCCAAACTCTCCAATGAAGACATCCTGTCCAAGTTCAACGCCCTATTTGCACAAACCCAAGCTTACAGAGAACAAATCTTTGCTTTGGAACATAAAAATACCGTGCATCAGAGCGAGATTGACATGCTCAAACACCTCTGTGCGGAAGAACATGGGAAGGAGAGTCCCTCTGGTGCCTCAATCAAGAGTCCGGTAAGAGCTAAAACTGAAACAACTGCAAACGCCGCTGCCTCCTCGAAAGGGGATGGCGCTACTCCTGCTGTGGATAGAGAGGTTGATTCCTCTCTTTCCCCACCTGTCTGATCATTCAATATGTCGTTATCCTAGCATCTGGTAACACTTATACCTCTTCTTTGCATTTTTTTTATCATGCTTATGTTGTTTTCCCTATGCTTTTGTTCGTAATAACATTGAGGACAATGTTCCATTCTAATTTGGGGGTGGGAAATTACAAATTACAATATCAGTGTGCATAAACATGATAAAAGCTTGAACAAGTTGTTAGTGTAGTATAATTTTCTGAATAACAGGTTACCCCCCTGTGATCTTTAGTTTGTACAAAAAGAAACCTTTAACTGTCCTTAGTAAATATTCTTCATTTGTGTTCATTTCCTTGTAAATATTCTAGTGTTTCGATTATTTAGGTTCTACAGTAATCACTAAACAGATTGCGCTTGTTATGATTGAAATGTGTGGTGATAGCCTTGTGTTGATCTTAACTACCCGAGTCTTGAAGTTCCAAAAATTTTGAAGTTCTAAATCAAGTTTCACGAGAGGGACTTTTAGCCTTAAATGCATAAAACCCCCAAAATAGTGAGAACTTGAGCCTGCAATTGCATTTAAAAATGCATTGTTTCTTTAAAGAGTGGGCCAGTACTTACTATCTTTAGGGAGAATTTGCTTTGGTATGCCCTATAGAAATGGATATTTTTTTGACAAACCTAGAATGATAAAGGCATTAGGCACCTAACTCAACCATGTAAAAGACTTAACCCGTGCATTGCACTCACATAATAGGATGAACCCTTTGTGCCTTACCCATTTTTTTCTTTAACATAGCCTGTGAATAACCATAATCCCTTCACTTTGAGCTTAAAGAGCCGAGAATCTGCCTCATGCAAGCTGTACCAGTTGAAAATATAAATTGGCTGAGGAAACTCGAGCACATACAAAAATTAAATAGTTAATAAAAGAAAGTGAGAGAAAGGAAAAAGAAAAATCTGTAAAGAGCCTCTTCATTCATGGCACACTATCACAATGTGTGCCCAAATCATTGGAATTTGTTGTTTAGTGGTAGGTTTTAAATAAAAGAGTGGGGTAAGCCATTTGTTAAAACAAGCTGTGCAAAGTTGTATTTGAAAAATAGGATTGGTGTAAAGTGCATGAGGACAGAACTCTCACACACAAAAGCCATTCACTCCCACACCTGAACCTTAACCTTACTTTACAACCATTAAAAGACCTTTGGACTTTGTTTGGAAAATTTTGATCTATAGAAATGGGACCAAAAAGCAAACTCACACCCTACTGGTGTATTTACTGAGCTGAGGAGTGAAGTTGCATTCCATTCTTCATGGCGAAAATAGCCATATGAGAGTGAGTGAAACATCCATTCCTTAGTGAGGCATGACATGCAAACAGGTGGTTCATTTTGAAGGTTGAGGTTTAATTTTAAGCTTTGAGGAATTTCTTGAGTAGGGTTACACGATCAAACACTGGCATAACTTCATTAAAAATCGTGATTTGCGTTTGTCTGTTGATATTTTCCGAGAACAAAATGATCTGTTATAATTCCTTCCTCTCCGTGATATCCTCAAAACCCTTCTTCCATATTCTTTCATTCCTAACTCTTTCCCTATAGCTAACTTGTTTTCTATCTGTTGTTTACTTGAGGAAAAGCAAAGATTCAAATTGGGGGTATTTGTTAGGCATGAATTTGACTACAATTTAACATGTTATTTATAATGAATTAAGGGTGTTTTTAGGGTTAAAATACAAGAAAGAAGGTCTTATAAGTGTTTTTATGCAGATAAGGAAAGATTAAGTCGAACAGACTGGAAGCAGCCTGTTTCATGCATACCATGAGGAGTTGAGCCTTCTTTGATCCAGTGGTCTAACGCTGCAAATTTCTGATGACGGATAGCGACAGGATAGAAAGCAGGTGCGGCAGGAGCGGCAGGCAGGAAAGGCGGATAAGAGCAGTTTAAAAGTAGCATGATGACATGAAAGTTCGACCCTTGAGTGTTGATGGGTGTCGAATCCACCAAATAAATATTTATTTACTGACCGACTGCTGATTTGCAGAAATGGTAAGTAAAGATCGCACCCTAAGGATTAATACTGATCGTTTCGTATGATAACTAAATCTAAATGAAAGTAAATGGGGGTGAATGATTGTTTGGTTGATTATCTTGAGATGAACTTCGTAAAGTTGAATTACAATTAAAATGTGTTACTCTTATCTGACAAAATTACCGATCAAGGGATAATCGCAGGCTCGACCATTATTTCCTTTTTGATCATTGAAAGTGCGAAGATATCATAATTAACATGACCCGAGTTGGTTATAGTCGTTCCTTATTCATTCCCGACCTAATCCTTCCTAAATTGTAAAGCAAATCCTAGAGCGCTTAAAGATAAGCTCCTATTCGACAGACAGTTCTAGCTTAGCGCTTAGAATTTAATCTGTCGAAAGCATTACGAATTAGAAGGACCCAACCTAAGTTAACCAAATTCTTAGCGATTCCGATTCAAACCAAATTACATGTTCATACGCTTGATAATAGTTAGGATTTCAGATGATTACAAATCCTATGGCCTAACGTTGTTTCAATGAATGAGAAACCCGAAGCCCGGCCGAACTAAAGACTAAACTTTCATTAAAGATCTGATTTTATAGATTGATAAACATGTAAACGGATCATAAAATTAGATTACTGTAATTAAGAATGACAATCTCACAATTGGAAATAATACTAGCCTTTGATTAATCCCTTAATCGATAAAAGGAAATTAGCTACTCATAGCCATGAATCGACTATGATAGCTTACAAAGATAAAAAATGATCAAAGTAAAATGAGAATGAGAAATTGTGCCAAAAGCTTACAAAAACCCTAACAAGGAAAATGAAACTATTAATTATCAAAAAGTGACTTCCAAAAGCAATGGTGGGTTTCTTTTATAGTGTTGATTCAAGAATCTTCAATCTCCTGAGTTCCTTCCTTGATTTCAGGGATTTCCTTCGTTCAAAACATGTTGTTGAAACTGTGGAGATAAGTTAGTTTCTGATTCTGCTGACTTGGCGATCTGAATAAGTCGACCCTCTTAGTCTTGGGCAAGACTAAGCCAGTCACGTCCGCAAAGCTGAACTTTGAGTGAAAAAGATCCAAAACAGCCTTCCAAGCCTTCTTTTCTCCAATTTGATCCCTGAAATCACTTATGCAACAAAACAAGTGAAAAGGTCCTAAAACGACACAATTAAGAATGGAATATTCATAAAATGACATAATAAACTTGTCGTTTTGGACACTTATCAAATTACCTCACACTTGCCAAATGTTTGTCCCTAAGCATGTCTATGTTTAAGTCAATATTCCCCCTTTTCAAATGAGACGTTCTTACTAATTTTTCCAATCCCCCTAGCGTTATGAAGATCACAAACCATTGACTCTAGTAGAAAGGGACTTTTGCTATTCCAAACATGCATGCTTTATGTATGATAAGGAATAAAGTAGTCAACCTTTATTGAAAAACAGTTTGAAAAACGTACCACCCTCGCTGGATTTCACTCATGTCGCTCAAGTGTTTGGGCAATGATTTATTTTTGGGGATCACTCAATTCACAATTCTAGAATGAAATTACCATAAGCTTGCCAATATATCAAATCTCCACCACTTAGCATGAATTCAAGACACTAAATCAAAAGGACTTAAAACAGGGTGTAATGTTGGCTTGGGGTAAGGTTTGGAAAGGAAACGAGAAGGGTAATTGACGAAAATGGAAATGGCCAAAAGTGAAAACCAAAACACAAATATATACGAATTACTCACAATTCTCAGACATGAGTGAGGCAGACTTAATTGACTGTAAACAAATTGAACTGGACAAACTAAACCCTTTTTTTTGAACTGCTTTTCGAGCTAATGTCCATTTAGACATCTTTGAAGCACAACCACAAATATATATCTGAAGGTTCATTCATTTGAATCCTCATACTTCGATGAACTTGTGGTTAATTTGAATGTGGAGATTGCTCGAAGCAACAACTAAACACTAAGATAAATAAAACACCAAGATGAATGAGAGAATATGCAGACTCTGATGGCTAGTATGTCCTTGGCCAAAGGACTTAAACAGGGGTATGTCAAGAATGGGGGAAAGGCTCAAATGTGGCTAACTAAGGGCTTGTACTGTTACTTTCGTTAGTCTTGGGCAAGACTAAGGGTTCAAAATTTATTTGGAGTGGCTGAAAGAAAGAAAACCTACTGCCTTTATCATGTTTAATACTTGGATTCATCAATGTGGTCTCGAAATGCATAACATGGCAAGTTCTAGAATTCCAAACTAGAATTGGACAACACTCAGAAAAATAGAGCAAAGTGTAATGTTTTTGCTCTGGCAATTTGGCTCAAAAAAAACTTTCCATAAATTGGGGTAAAAGTGGTGGTACAGGTTTCAAAACGTTTTTCAAGTCCGGGTTGAAAGACTTCATAAGCTTTTAAACAATCAAACAAGGCATGATGGGTTATCTACTCATCCTTGACTTTTTCAAACCAAAGGTTGTGAATTTTCATAAAACAAGGGGCCTGTACTAAACTAGCTTCGGTTGTCAGCAATTTCAAGTGTGGAATAGGGACGACAAAGATAGTTAGGAACATGCATTTGAGTGCCCACCTCACACTTAGTCAAAACTCTGTTTATGCACAAAATTTGGTGGCCACCTCACACTTAGTCAAAAACAAAAATCTGCACAAGTTTAGCACACAAAATTCACAAGACTCAAAAGACAAAAAGAACAAAGAACAAGATCCTAAAAATTAGCAAACCCTTCCTGTAAGACTTAATTGTCCCTCCCCCACTAATATCATGCATCGTCTCGATGTATAAAACAGAACTATGAAGAACTAAGGGCATCAATGAAAATGAAGTGGCGAAAGTGTAAGAAGAACTGCCCTGTGGAGGAGAGAAACAACTGAATCAAGGGGCGAAGGGATGCGGAGGAGTGAATCCAACTTCCTTGAAGTAGGCTGCCTGGTTCTGGTAAATTTTTTGAATGGTCTATGCCATAGTGCCAACAACGGCGGCCAAGGAGACTAGTTGCTCGGCTGGGTCATCAGGTTGCTGGTTGGGATTTGAAGTTTGTCCCTGTTCAGGAGGAGGTGCGGATGAAGACACAAATTTCCTTGGAATCTGTCCTTCGTGTGGGGGTAAGTCTCCTGCAGGGATAAAAGAAACAGAACCTCCTTCCTCGGTCCGGATTAGCTTCATAGCTTTCAACAGATGCAAATCGAAAGGTAGCATGCGACAAGCAATATGCAAAGGGGACTCATCCACATTAAGTGCACATAGGTTAACAGCCAAGCAAGTGATGATGTGCCCTAAGTGAAATTTAGCTACCTTTTTCATCATTTCAGAAAATTTTAAGGCCAGCCAATAGCCTAAATTGACTTTCCTTTCAGTCACCATGCACCATAGGAAGAATAATTCTTACTTTGACACAACAGTTGGGTCCTCATTCCTAGCTGAGTAGTTAATAGCCAAGAATCGATGCATAAAACGTAAAGGTTCACTCAAAATTAAATTTGCCTTAGACTTTGAGGGGCTAAAAATAGTATTAGCTAAACCAGTTAACTCAGAATAGACGCTCACGGCATTAAACTCAGCAGGATAATCACAAAGCATGGTAGAATAGGCATCAGTGTAGCAAAACTCTCTATCAAACAGGCCCAAAGCTACATTAAACTCAGCCACAGACAGGTTATGCAATCTATCACATAATTGAAATTGAATACATGAGGCTTGTGATTTCTTCATTTTCTTCTTATCTACAGTGAATGTGCTAAAGAACTCATGCATCAAACAGTTATAAACAGGATAATTGAGCAACAAAAATGGCTTCCAGCCAATGTTATCCATCAAATCATGCATATCAGACCTGATATTCAGAGCAACTAAAGTGGGCTCATGCAACCAACGACCAGCAACAAAAGTTTTAAGTTTCAAAGAATTGTACCTCTGTTGGTGCGCCGGTAAGTTGAAAGTCATCTCAGTGTCGATGATGACGGGTTTGGACCGTTGTGGTCCTTTCTCCAAGCGGGCCCTGGTCGTTTTCTTTGGTCGGGTGGAGCAAGTGGGAGATGCGGAAGTTACGGGGGGATCGCTTTGAGTGTCTAAATCTTTCGATTTCGCTCGCTCGAATGAGGCATTGTGGGAGCTAGAATCGGTTTCTATAGAGTCGGTAGAGCTTGACTCGGAGAGTTCAATGGAAATGGTCCTCTTTGGAGGAGGTGGAGGCGGGGGAGCAAGTCGCTGGGACTTCTGAGTCGCGGCCGGTTTCCTGGACGGTGGGGGTTTCCTTTTCCTCTGGATTTTTGGTGGTGGAGGATGGTGGTCAGATACCTGAGGTGAGAGTGCCGGACCGGTGGAAATTGGGGGATCGTGACTCGTCGTTGGTGCTGGGGAGTTCGAACCTCCAGGGACTGGTGAATGATGGTCCACCGTTGGTGAAGAAGGGGCTGGGTCTGCTGGAAGTGGTGAATGGTGGCTCGCCGGGGTTGGTGAGTGTTGAGAATCGGTAGGAGGCGGCGAACTCACAGGAGGTGGTGATTGGTGGTCCGCCGCTGGTGTTTCGTCATCGGAGACGGCCTCTTGAGTCCGTTCTAGCATAGCAGCTATCTCGGAGGCGGAAGGAGAGTGGAACCGGTATGGTGAAGGCGGCACGGATTCCGTTGGAGGCGGCGACTGGTTGTCGGAGGGCTCCTTTGGTGGAGGAGTTTCGGCTGCCATCAGAGCCTTTCCTTTCCTCTTTCTCGAGTAACTGCGAAGGTTTGCCGGCGGTGATGGAGATTCGGCGTCTGTGCGGTACTGGCGGGGAGGGGATGGAGGTTGATGGTGGCGGCTCCGTCTAGGGATGTCACTGAAGTAGCCGTCCATCGAGTTAGGGGGAGATGAGGGGTTTAGGGTTTTGGTCCTTTGGTGAATATGAAGGGTTTAGGTAGAATGGGTTAAAGGGGTTTAACCTTAAACGGGGTGAAAAAAAAAGAAAGAGCAAATGTATCAATTTTTCCCTCCTTTTTTTTACCTCTCATTTAAAAATTTTAACCCTTTTTGGCCTCATTGTGCCTATCTTGTTTAATTTCTTAGCCCATCTCCATGAAAACCCATTACTGCTACCTGCAAACATCAAAACAAAACCCAGAAATCATCCAAGGAAGGGATGAAGTTAGTTAAGTTAGTTGAAGATTAAAAACAGTGAAAAAAAAACTGAATTAAAAAGAGTGACTGGTCTTGGGCAAGACTAGTCTCAGGGCTGCCTCCCTGTAGCGCTGCTATTTTACGTCTGTAGCCAGACGTAACTGAATGTCAATATTCAGTTTTTGGGAACTTCAAGGCAAACTTCTTCAGTCCCATGATTTTGGAATCCCTCATAAAACGGCTTAAGGCGATGCCCGTTTACTTTGAAACAATTGTTATTCTTTAGACTTTCAATTTCCACCGCACCATGTGGGAACACATGTTTTACTACGAAAGGGCCAATCCATTTGGTGCGTAGTTTTCCTGCAAAAATCTTGAGTCGTGAGTGGTACAAAAGGACTTTTTGCCCGACTTGGAACTGCTTTCGTGTGAGTAGGCTGTCGTGGTAATTTTTGGACTTCTGTTTATAGATTCTTGAACTCTCGTAGGCTTCGGTTCTGAGCTCCTCTAACTCCTGTAGCTGTAACTTCCTTTCTTCCCCTGCTTCATCATAGGCCATGTTACATTTTTTTAACCGCCCAAAATGCTCTATGCTCCAATTCCACGGGAAGATGACATGGTTTTCCGTAAACTATCCGGTAGGGAGACATCCCAATAGGAGTTTTGTACGCTGTCCTGTATGCCCATAGGGCATCCTCGAGCCTGATGCTCCAATATTTCCTTATGACGTTTACCGTTTTCTCCAGTATAGATTTGATTTCACGGTTCGAGACTTCAGCCTGACCATTGGTCTGTGGGTGATAAGTTGTGGATGTACGGTGGTTGACTCCATACTTTTTAAGCAGGGAAACCATTATCCGGTTGTAGAAATGAGTTCCTCTGTCACTGATTAACACCCTGGGCATGCCAAACCTGCTGAATATGTTTCCCTGCAAAAACTTAACAACTGTTTGGGCATCATCAGTGTTGGTGGCAATGGCTTCCACCCATTTCGACACATAATCTACTGCCAATAAAATGTACAGGTAACCAAAAGAGCTTGGAAATGGGCCCACGAAGTCAATGCCCCATATGTCGAAAATTTCACAAGTTAAAATTGACGTAAGTGGCATTTGACTTCGCTGGCTTAAATTTCCAGTCCTCTGACAATTGGCACAAGATTTGCAAAACAAATACAAATCACGAAAAATATTGGGCCAAAACAAACCACATTCGAGTACTTTTCGTGCTGTTCGCTTGGGTCCAAAATGGCCTCCGCAGGAACTCGAGTGGCTGAACTGGAGTATGGACTCGACTTTGGTTTCTGGAACGCATCGCCGAATCATTTTATCAGAACAGTGTTTCCACAAATAGGGCTCGTCCCAGACGTAATATTTGGCTTCCTTCCTCAATTTGTCTTTTTCGTTCCTGGTGAAGTCTTCTGGCATTACCCCTGTAACCATATAATTAACCAAGTCAGCATACCAAGGCTCAATTGTATTGATGCTAAACAAGTGTTCGTCGGAAAATTCGTCTTTGAGCTCTCCATTGTCATTGTCCGATGAGAGGAGCCGGCTAAGATGATCTGCCACTAAGTTTTCAGACCCTTTTTTGTCACGTATTTCAAGGTCGAATTCCTGTAGCAGAAGTATCCACCGAATTAAGCGAGGTTTCGCGTCTTTCTTCTTCATTAGATACCGCAACACTGCATGGTCAGAAAACACAATGACTTTAGTACCGAGTAAATAGGAACAGAATTTTTCTAAGGCAAAGACAACAGCTAAAAGTTCTCTTTCAGTGGTCGAATAGTTGCTTTGTGCATTGTCAAGTGTTCTCGATGCATAATAGATAACGTGAGGTAGCTTATCCATCCGCTATCCCAGAACAGCGCCGATTGCGTAGTTGCTAGCGTCACACATAATCTCGAAGGGGTAATTCCAATTTGGTGGTTGGATGATAGGCGCTGACACTAGCTTTTCTTTCAATTCATCAAATGCATCCCTATAAGTCTGATCGAACTCAAATACGACCTCTTTTTGCAGCAATTTACACATGGGCTGTGTTATCTTGGAGAAGTCTTTAATGAAACGCTGGTAAAAACCTGCATGGCCAAGAAAAGAAAGAACTTCCCGAACACTTCCGGGGTAAGGTAAAGACTGAATTACATCTATCTTTGCTCTATCTACCTCAATGCCCCTAGCTGAAACCACATGTCCTAGAATTATACTCTGATTTACCATAAAATGACATTTTTCATAATTTAGGACCAGATTAAACTTTAAGCATCGTTTCAGTATTTTACCAAGGTTGATTAAGCATTCATTAAAGGAGTCACCGTAAACAGTGAAATCATCCATGAATACTTCGATAATTTGCTCGACATAATCAGAAAAAATACTTACCATACACCGTTGAAATGTCGCCGGTGCGTTGCACAATCCAAACAGCATTCGTCGGTAGGCAAATGTACCGAAGGGACATGTGAACGTCGTCTTTTCCTGATCTTCGGGTGCCACCGGAATTTGGTAGAAACCTGAATAACCATCCATGTTGCAATAAAATTTCTTCCCGGCCAATCTTTCCAACATCTGATCAATAAAGGGGAGTGGGAAATGGTCTTTCCTCATAGAAGCATTTAGCTTCCTGTAGTCTATACAGACGCGCCATCCATTTTGCACACGAGTCGGAACCATCTCACCCTTCTCATTTTGAACCACCGTAATCCCGGTTTTCTTTGGTACCACATGGACCGGGCTCACCCATTTGCTGTCCGAAATTGCAAATATTATGTTGGCGTCTAACATCTTTTGGACTTCTTTCTTCACTACTTCCATCATGGGTGGATTCAGTCGTCGTTGAGCCTCACGTTTTGGTGTCGCTCCTTCTTCAAGGTGAATTTTATGCATGCACGTTGATGGGCTCAGACCTTCCATATCAGCTATTGTCCATCCTATGGCTTTTTTGTGCTGCCGTAACACTTCGATTAACTGTCCTTCTTCCTCCGGGTTCAGCATGTTCGAAATTATTACCGGCAATGTCTCTTCAGCCCCCAAGTAAGCATATTTCAGATGTTTGGGCAGTTCTTTTAACTCCAATTGAGGTGTCTGCACAATGGATGGTAAAGGGCGCTGATTAGCTTTAATTTTTGGAACATGTAGAACATTCCCTACCTGCTGGTCGGATTTTTCCAAGGCTTCGATAATTTCTTTTATGCTTTCCTCCATGTATTCGCTGTCCACGGTCAGGCTCTCGCTTAGCGCCACATGCAACTTATCTTTTCCACTCATATTAAACATATTTTGGGTCACAGGTTCAATTATGTCAATTCCACACACAGATGATACATCAATCGGGTATTTCATGGCATCATACACATTGAATTGGACAACCTTACCGTCAAATTCCATGGTCAGTACACCCTTATGGACGTCAATTTTAGTTCTCACCGTGGTTAGGAAGGGTCTTCCAAGCAATATCTCAGAAGATTCCAAGGTATTGTCGTCATTTTGCATATCTAACACATAAAAATTGGCTGGGAAAACTAAATCATTGACCTGCACTAAAACATCCTCTAAAACTCCCTTTGGGTAAACCAAAGCTCTGTTTGCTAGTTGTATTACTACGCTTGTTTCTGTTAGTGGACCAACGTTCAAAGCAGAGTAAATAGACATAGGCATAACATTAATTGATGCACCTAAATCGAACATTGCTCTCTTGATACTAGTGTTACCAATTAAACACGAAATAGCAAACATACCCTTATCTTTGCATTTTTGGGGAATTTTTCTTTGTAATACAGCAGAGACATTTTCTCCTACAACTACCTTCTCATGTCCGGCTAGCTTAGTCTTATTCACACATAATTCTTTCAGAAACTTTGCATATCGAGGTATTTGCTTAATTGCATCAAGTAAAGGGATGTTTACCTCTACCTTTCGAAAGGTTTTGAAGATGTCCCTTTCTTCCTTTTCCCTCTTTGATTTGGCTAGTCGGCTAGGAAACGGTGGTCTGATCACCAAAGGTGGGTCCTGGTCCTCAACTTCTTTTCCTGGAAGTTTGTCATTTGTTGAGCTATCAGTCTCTTTTCCAGTCACTTCGTTTTCTTTCGCAGTGGCCTGCTGCTGGACGCAGGGTGGCTTAGTCTTGGGCAAGACCAAGTCCTTTCCGCTGCGCAATGTAACTGCACTTGCGTTCTGTCTGGGGTTTGTTTCAGTTTGTGAAGGCATATTTCCCTGTGTCTGAATTGCACTCAACGAGGTCGCAATCTGTCCCATCTATTTTTCTAAGTTCTGTATGTTTGCTTGAAGACTGGCGTTCACCTTGCTTTGTTCTTCCTGAAACTTAACCAGGTTAGCAATGACAGAATGATCATTAGAACTAGATGCCATACCTGGGTTTGGGTCGGACTGGGGAGGTCTGTACTGTTGGGGCCTATGGTACTATTATGGAGGATTTGGTTGCGGAACATTGTTTTGCTGTTTATAACTCAGGTTCGGGTGATCACGCAATCCGGGGTTGTATGTGTTCGAGTATGGATCATACCTCCGCTGGGATTGTCCTTGATACCCGAGAGCATTAAGCTGTTCTGGAGTGTCCTCCTGCAATGTAGGGCACTCATCCGTAGCATGTCCGGTCATCGTTCATATCCCGCATGCCTTTACCTGCACTGCTTTCCCTAAAACCAGGTCAGAGAATTAAGCTTTTCTTCAATTGCTGAAGTATTTACCTCATATGCTTTCCTTGAACTCTCTTGCTGTCTTCCGAATTGCTGCGATGTCGCTGCCATGCTCCGGATTAGCTCTTTAGCTGCTGCTGGAGTTTTATCTATGAGATTTCCCCCACTAGCGGCATCTACCATTCTTCTTTCCATGCTCAGCATTCCTTCATAAAAATATTGAACGAGGGAATGTTCAGTTATACCGTGTTGGGGACAGCTTGCACAAAGCCTTTTAAACCTCTCCCAATAATCATGGAGCGTTTCTATGTCCTTCTGTTTGATGCCGTTGATTTCTCTACGGATCATTGCTGCTCTTGAGGCTGGGAAATATTTTTCCAGAAATGCTTGGGTCATTTCTACCCATGTTGTTATGGATCCCGAAGGTAGATTTAGGAACCAATCTTTGGCTGCATCCTGCAAAGAAAAAGGGAAAGCTCTCAATTTAACTTGTTCCTTAGTAATTCCTTGTGGGCTCATACCTGAACAAACAGCATGGAATTCTTTCAGATGGTTGTGTGGATTTTCACTCTCCATCCCATGGAACTTCGGTAAATAGTGAATCAGTCCCGATTTGAGCTCGAAGGCTGCGTCCAGGTTCGGATATGTCACGCACAGAGGCTGTTGGTCAACTTGAGGGGCGTGTAATTGCCTAAGGGTTGTCATGGTTTCTTTTTCAATTTCAATTATTTCAACTTCCTCGTCTGAAATTTCTTTTTCTTCGATGGAGCTATGAATTCCAAATGCTTGTGATTTTTGTAGCCTTATCTCTTTACGAATTCTTCTTGTCAAGAACTCTATTTCTGATTCGAAAAGGAGTTCTTTAGAAGGTTCAGACCTGGTCATATACGAAAAAAAATCAAGTTAGATTAATCCCCGGCAACGGCGCCAAAATTTGATGGGTGTCGAATCCACCAAATAAATATTTATTTACTGACCGACTACTGATTTGCAGAAATGGTAAGTAAAGATCGTACCCTAAGGATTAATACTGATCGTTTCGTATGATAACTAAATCTAAATGAAAGTAAATGGGGGTGAATGATTGTTTGGTTGATTATCTTGAGATGAACTTCGTAAAGTTGAATTGCAATTAAAATGTGTTACTCTTATCTGACAAAATTACCGATCAAGGGATAACCGCAGGCTCGACCATTATTTCCTTTTTGATCATTGAAAGTGCGAAGATATCATAATTAACATGACCCGAGTTGGTTATAGTCGTTCCTTATTCATTCCCGACCTAATCCTTCCTAAATTGTAAAGAAAATCCTAGAGCGCCTAAAGATAAGCTCCTATTTGACAGACAGTTCTAGCTTAGCGCTTAGAATTTAATCTGTCGAAAGCATTACGAATTAGAAGGACCCAACCTAAGTTAACCGAATTCTTAGCGATTCCGATTCAAACCAAATTACATGTTCATACGCTTGATAATAGTTAGGATTTCAGATGATTACAAATCCTATGGCCTAACGTTGTTTCAATGAATGAGAAACCCGAAGCCCGGCCGAACTAAAGACTAAACTTTCATTAAAGATCTGATTTTATAGATTGATAAACATGTAAACGGATCATAAAATTAGATTACTGTAATTAAGAATGACAATCTCACAATTGGAAATAATACTAGCCTTTGATTAATCCCTTAATCGATAAAAGGAAATTAGCTACTTATAGCCATGAATCGACTATGATAGCTTACAAAGATAAAAAATGATCAAAGTAAAATGAGAATGAGAAATTGTGCCAAAAGCTTACAAAAACCCTAACAAGGAAAATGAAACTATTAATTATCAAAAAGTGACTTCCAAAAGCAATGGTGGGTTTCTTTTATAGTGTTGATTCAAGAACCTTCAATCTCCTGAGTTCCTTCCTTGATTTCAGGGATTTCCTTCGTTCAAAACATGTTGTTGAAACTGTGGAGATAAGTTAGTTTCTGATTCTGCTGACTTGGTGATCTGAATAAGTCGACCCTCTTAGTCTTGGGCAAGACTAAGCCAGTCACGTCTGCAAAGCTGAACTTTGAGTGAAAAAGATCCAAAACAGCCTTCCAAGCCTTCTTTTCTCCAATTTGATCCCTGAAATCACTTATGCAACAAAACAAGTGAAAAGGTCCTAAAACGACACAATTAAGAATGGAATATTCATAAAATGACATAATAAACTTGTCGTTTTGGACACTTATCAAGTTTTCAAGGGTCAAAAGGATTTTAACCACTTCTAGCACTCTAGGATCTGTGAACAATTTGGTTGGTTTTTGTAATATTTTCTCGGATACTTTATGTACCGTGTTGACCTTTTCTTTTTCCCTTAAATAGACGTAGTGGGGAAAGGAAAAGGGGGAGATATATCATCTTTTGTTGAACTTAAAAATAGACGTTTGGGTAGAGAGAAGAGCTCTCGAGGAAGATGACTCCATTGATGGAGCTCTGTAGAATGGAAGTAGATTGTTCACTCGGCAGTATGAGTGAGTAGTCATTTTGAATAGGTTCAACCAGTTAGGGCCGGTTATGTAAGTTCTCTAATTTCTATTTATGAATGAATGTTGTTAATTTATGAAGTGTTTGATGAAGCTTTCTATTCCATTTCTTATGCATGTATGCTAGTGCTAGATGAATGATAGGGAACTGCTTTCATCTTCACCGAACCTTTTATCAAACACCCAACCCCGAAGCAGGAATGTTAGGAGGTTGTATCAAGGGTTTTCTTTATTGAAATGTTGTTTCAATCGTAATGCAAGAAAGAACCAACCTTAGGGACGTTTATGGTTGTAGTAAGTCTTAGAATGTAACATCCCTAAAACCCTCACATATGAGTCTTCCCACATTCATATATGTTTTCATAATTGAATACATACATTTTAGATTCATCTCATTGTCAGTAGAAGTTTCGTATGCATAATGCGATTACCATGTGATTAGTAGGCGATTAGTAGATGATTAGTGTATCGTTAAGATGTAACGATTGGTTAATTGAGTTAAGACTTAAATGAATGAATGAATTCATATGTCCTAAATTGATTAAATTACACTTTAGGAGGGCTGAATTTGAGATTTGTGAGCAATTAAATTGATTAAATTACACTTTAGGAGGGCTGAATTTGAGATTTGTGAGCAAGCACGAGGTGTCACCCAATATGTAAGACAAATTATGCCTCTTGATTTTCAAAAGGATGTATATAACTCACTACTTATCCTTTGCTGCCTAAATTTAGACCATTATCTTCAGCAAACATTCCTTTTTGATACCCTAACATCCTCCTTAGAAAAATCTTCCAATTTCTTCCATTTTCAAGCCAGACAAGTCAAGTTAGGAAGCATACTAGGTGATAGACACAAGTTGAAGGTTAGTATGTTGTTTTAGCTTGTTTTCTATGAGTTTGAGATTCTGAAATACCTAGTTATGATCATAGGATTTGTTGTGGATGAGTTGTAATTGAGTTTGTTGAGTTTTGGTGTTGTTTGAATTGGTTTTAGGCTGTCCAAATGAAAGATATGTATCAAGTGCCCTAAACAGAAATCTAGGGTACTGCTTTCAGTCATCTTGGAGCATGTTTTTCATCTTGATATTGTTCGAATTTGAAGATACATAAAGAATAAACTATATTCCTATATGTGTTATGAAACCCTCTGTAAAATATGGGACTTTAATTCCATATATAGATGAAGAAAACCTAGATGGAACATGACTGCCTCGAAATTGAATGTCATGTGAGGCAGCCAGGTTGATGTAGCATTTTGAGGACCTTAGAATCATAATTTGGGAAAGTACATCTATACAAAAGTGTTCCTAACTACTTGAAGTATATGTCTGTAAAAGGATTGGACAATCCATTGTGTTTAGTGTGAGCTAGGTTGAGTGAATTATGGTAGATGCAAATCTGGATAGTCTGTTTCTTGGCTGGAAACAGGACATAATCATTTTGCATGCCATATATTGTGTAGAGGTGATCTTAATATGAATTTTGGATATTTTATACCTATATATGTCTAGTTTCATTAGGTTCAAGAAACAGGTCATTTGGATTCATATAGAGAAAGTTATGGCAGAATGTGTGCAAGTAGGTCATGTGATGATCTAAGACAAAAGGATTAGATTGCATGAACTTTGTGGAGTTAGTTGATGGTCGTAAAGTATATAACAATTAACAGGACAAATGTATCCTATCGCATCTAGTAATATAGTGCTTAAGCACGAGGTCGAACCATAAGAACTACTATCCTAATCAGTCAAATTCAGTTGGGAATTTGTCTATTTAGCGGGGTCGAAAGCAAATTGGTTCAGAAACTAAAGAAATAAATACCTAAACAAAGAAAGCAGTAAACAGAACATGCCGCAGGGTGGATTGTGATTAATGATAGTTACAATCCAGGTAGGGGAATCCATTGATTAATTACTACAAATGAGGTAAAAGGGGTTCAGATTTAAGCTTTACTCAAGATTGAAGGTAATCGCCCTAGGTGAAAGACTAATGTGATCAGTACTGTCTTTCTTAGTCACATGCAATCGGGTGACGGCTTGATTAGGCATACACCCTAGGTCATGCAAAGGGTATGTTCGTTGGCAATTAAGGCTTAAGCTGTAGCCCAGCCATAGAGCCTCATTCCCAGTGGTCTCTAGCGAAGTCAGGTTTGTGCGGATTCGGTAAAGATGATTCCTTTGGTCAAGAATCAATCTTCCTAACATCTAACCAATACTAGGGTTACAGGCATTAGGCACATTATATACACAAAACGCGCTAGTTGAGCATTATCAATGCTCATTCTAGCAATTAATCCTGTTCCTAATATCATTTAGGCATAAAGCACACACAACCTAATCGAATCAATAGCAAGTTCTTAAACCCTAAACCCCAACATTCATAGCAATCTCAACAATCTCATCCCCATCCTAGATTGGATGGAGATTAGTTCATAGACAAACCAATCAAAGCATAAATGTAATTGATGGAAGACGAAATCATGCTTGAATAAATGCAATAAAGATTGAGGGAAGGAGTTAGAAAATCCAAAACCCGTTCGTCTGATTACAATATAAACAAGGTAGAGCCTCCACCCCTTTGAGCAGTTCTTTGAATCCAAAAGCAACTAAACTACAATTGCAGAAATTAAACTTCTATTCTAGTGTTTTCTGAAAAATAAAAGGAAAAAAATGCTCCTATGTTAAACTGCCTATTTATAGTGATAGGCAGCAAACCTAGGCTTTTCGGGGGTAAAAACGGCATTTCCTGAGTGAAATAGGTTGAAAAGATGGCTTAGTGGTCGAGTTTCCAGCTGGGGAGAGGCGTTTTCGCGCCTCTCCTGCCTCGTCTCACCGAGACAAGGACTGTCTCGTCGAGACGCCCTAGTGCCTCGGCGAGACACTGCCTGTCTCGGCGAGACAGGCCAGTGTCCCGACGAGACAAGCTTCATATGGGGCACACTCCGGGTTTTTCTTCCGTTTTGGTCCTTGGGCTTCCGAAATCTACTCTAATGGTCCCTGATGAGTCCCAAAAGTGCTCCAAAAGGTCCAAGTCTGGTTCGGGAATACTCGACTACGCCTTCAAACACCTGAAAACACAGAATCTACCATAAATACTCGAAAAGACTTATTTTTGCTAAAAGCGAATGAAACGAGCGCAAAAGTTAAAGAAAACGAAGCGAAAATGAACTGAAAAAGGTCTAAAAACCCTATATAAATGGGAGCTATCAACCTCCCCACACTTGGATCTTGCTTGTCCCCAAGCAAGACAGAATCCAAAACAGAGAAAAAATCAACAAATAGCTCCCTTACAAAAACAAGAATCTACTACGCTTTATTATTCACAACAGTTCAGACTACTCCTTTTGCAATTAAAAACATAATGAACCTCAGATGAGTCTCCAAAACTGATTAATTGGTTTTATCAATCAACACTTCATGAAAACGAAAGAAGAGAACTAAAATTGATAGCTTACAAGTGGTCACTCTAACGCTCAAGTGTTTGGGTGTAATTTTTTTTTTTTGTAAACGCTCTACATGTTATTTCACAAAGTGGTCACATTGGGATTGCATCATCCATCCAGTCAAAATTAATGCATTAAAATTAAACAAAATCATAGGTCTTTAAGGGTTGTAACATTGGCTAAAGGTTGGGGTAGGAAAAAGGGAATTTATAGGCAAAAAGTTAATGACTCAAATAGTTAAAAATTTTTGCAAAAAGGACACATTTTTCGCATTTAGGGAGCTATAAACCTCCTCCCCACACTTAAAATCTTGCTTGTCCTCAAGCAAGTCAGAATCCAAAAGAGACACGTTATCCGCTATGTCTAAAACGGTTGAAGCTCAAGGTTGTGTTTGTGAATTTGGGAAGCAACTAAAATATAAACACATCTTTTATCCTTTCCTCTATTTTTTTTTCTTTTTTTTAATTTGGTTTTTAACCATTTTTTTTAATAGAGGGGAAAAAGAGTGAAATTCAATTGGGTAAGGGTTGCTTCTTCTATTAAAATTACAACCTTTTAATGATTGCTAGCGATAATTTGAAGGATTGTGTGTCTAAGGATTTAGCAAAACTAAATTGAGTCAATTAACTTGGGTGAGAAAGGATATTTAAAAAGGCTAAGGGTTGTAACAAGGTTGATCAAAGAAAGGGGTAAAAGGCTCAAAGGGGCTTATCTAGTGGAATTGTTAAGGGATTTTGGCTAAACAAAGAAATAGGCTAAATTTCACAAAGGGATATACCTAGGTTGCCTAATCATTTCAAGTTTAATAAAAACACAAAATTCAACCAGTATTGGATGCAATTCCTATGAGCACAGAGACAATAAATGTAATCCCACATCTAAGAGATCAATTGTTCCTAATCATGAGTCTAAAATATTGATCTTTATGGCTCTAACTCACAATTGAAGGGTTATTTTGATCAATCCTAGCCTCAACTAACGTTCCATTTCATGTCAATTTTAGGCAAATAATACTCTTTGGAGACTCAAACGTTGTTCAAGATTTTTCTCATGCATCAATTTCATTTAGAATGTGCAAATTTTTAAGCGCATTGTCAACTGTATTGCGGGATAGCTAAATGTATCAAATTTAACTGCCTCAGACTCTTTTTATTTCTCCTAGCTACTTGCAAAAATAGGGGAAAACACACAAACTCAGAAATCCTAAAAACTACAAGAAATGTAAAAACTCAAGAACATGCAAACGGCTAAACGAAAACACACACAAACACAATAAATAAAAACATGCAGACTCAATGGAAGAACTCCAAAGTTTCCTATCCTATTGCAATCTCCTCCCCACACTTACGATATGCAATTATTCCAGAAATGCATAGGCAAAGCATAAAGTAAAGTGCGGAAAAGAAATAGGTGTAGAAAACTCCCTAGGGGTGGCGATCCATCCAACCCCGAATATCGCTGGCCAAGCTGTTGAAGTCGAGGCGAAAATCCTGGAACTCGTAATTGAGTGCCCGAATGTTCTCCCTATTCTGTTCACCGACTGCAATGGCGAGTTCCAACCTTTCCTCGAGGGCACCAATGTGGCCTGGTTGGTAATCTGTGTCCTCCGCCTCCTCTTCCTCAGAACTGGATGTCAGGATATCTGCCGCACCTGTCCGAGAAGAACTAGCTCCGGCTGTACCTACAGCAAAATCTCTAGTCCACACACCAGAGGTGTGAATAATATGTGCCCTATTCAGGTAAGTTTTATCCAGCAACAAGAATGGTTTGGAAGGCCTGGCATTCAATTCCGTTTCGAGTTCCTCTAAAAAGGCTAATCGGGTAATGATAGCCCCAAACGGGAAGGCCGTGCGTTTAGAGAAGCGGAAGTTAGCCATCTGGGTCCATAGGACGTGGGCCATCCGAGCTGGACGGCCCTTTTTCATGCACCACAACATTAAGAGGTCCATCTCTATAACCTTGTCAGCCTCCCTCTGACCATTTAGGTTAAACGAAATCCACTTATGCATGAGACGGTCCATTGGGTCCGTCAAGCTTGCATTGGTGGTCGTTTTCTTGCTATAACGAGACTCTCTAGATACTTCAGTGAAGTATTGGCTATGGGTTAAATCCCGTTCCCACTCGACTATATCGGCCTCCTTAAATTTGAAGGCCGCATTCATGTCTTCCTCAGTCCACACACGCTCTATATTATTCAGGCGAAAGTGAAGAGTTTTCACTCCGTCGTCGTCTGTCTCCAATTTTAGAGTTGTGTAGAACTCTAAAATAAAGGAGGGAGATAGAGGACGATGGTGCCGTTCGATTATCAACCACCCCATATTAGCTAGAAGGGATTGAACATGCTCATCTAATCCGCATTGTGTCAACCACTCCCAATCAAAAAATCTAGGTTTTGCACATTCATAATGTTTGATTTGTCGGAAAAGCCTACCCTCGTCAACAGACTGAATAAGGAAAGGACAATGATACTTCTGTGACAATGGACAAGGGTGGTACCTGTTGGCGCGTGGCTCAGGAGCAGGAGGGGGGTCGATGATGCGTGCTCGAACGGTGCCCGGAATCGGCACCATTCCCTCGGGGAGTGAATCGGTGCGGCGACAAAGTCGGCGGCGTCGTGGTTGATCTTCCATTGTAACTACAAAATAAAGAACAAGAGCCAAACAAAATACAATAACAACAAGTAAGCCCCAACACATTCAAATCCCTAATTTCTACAAAAATTATTACAACAAATTCGAAATCAAATCCTAAACCGAAAAGGTTCAAAACAAAGCTCCATACCTAAACATCATAATCCATAACCAAAATGATTTTCAAAAGAAAATCGATCTCTTCACAATAAAACCCTCTAATCTCACTAGGAAGCCATTAATGAATCAATGGTAACCTTAAATAGTGGGAAACCTCACATCTCCACTCTCTAATCGTGTAACCAACAAGTAAATGCACCAAAAATTCATAATAAGATCAAAAGAAAACTTACCCTTTGAGAACCTTGTGGAAAATGGAAATGGAATGAAGAAAACCAAAGGAGGAAAGGAGGGGAAGGTCTTGAAAGGGTAAAATCCGTAGAGATTTGGAAGTAGAAGTAAGGTCTTGGTGTGAGGAAGGTTGGAGATGAGGAGATGGGGGAGGAGAGTTAGGGTTTTTAGAGAGAGATAGCAATGGAAGTATGGAGGAGAGAGAGAGCAAAATCTTAGTTATAGGAGTTGAAAAGGGTAGGTGAAGGGTTAGGGCGGTTAAATGAGGGGATTTTAGGGGATTGGTTCGGCCAATCCCCTAATTGAGCCGCCCAAATTAGACCTTGGGCGGCTCGTCTCGCCGAGACACTATATGTCTCGGTGAGACACCGCGGCTGGCAGAAATGCAGCCGCGGTCCCTCGAGACGTCTCGTCGGGACACCTTATGTCCCGACGAGACACTGCCTCGTCTAGACGATACGTGTATCGTCTCGCCTAGACGAGGCGCCACAAGCATAGATTTTTATTTATTTATTTATTTTATATGGCCCTATCCTATCCTAAATCATGTAAACAACCTGGAAAAATTAAAATTTTAAAAACTAAACAAATCCTAATACGGTCCTAATTAACATCAGGAAAAGATAGAAAGTTCATAATCATTGTCATAAAATAATTAAAAGAATGGTTCAAAAATTGTACTCATATTTGGGGTGCCTCCCAACAGCGCTTGCGGTTGTCTGTCCCTCGGATTCGGCTCGTTAGTAATTGGCACCTGTCCGGTGGCTCGCTTAGAATTCATCTTAGCCAATTGCCTAATCTGAGTCTCTAGGCCCTTGCAGAAGGCCTCATTATTGGCTAGCCTTCCTTCCATTGTTCCGAGGATCTTTACCATAGCATCAATCTTTTCCTCCATCCCACTCTTGGGCCTTTGCCCCTGGTTTTGGTTCTGGTTCTGATTCTGGTTGGGTGGAGGAGCTGCAAATCCTGGTGGTCCCAAAGCCGCCTGATTGTTGGACCAACTGAAACCTGGATGATTTTGTCTCCAAGGTGCGTTGTAAGGCCCGAACTGTTTGATGTAGTTCACAGACTCAATGACCATCGGGCACTCAGCGTTCTTGTGACCGCCACTGCAAAGTTCACACTTTGCTACAACTTCAGGTTTCTGAAAATGAGCTACCAGTAGGTCCATCTTCTCAGTCAGTGCTGCAATCTGTGCATCAGGTTCTGCAGGTGTACTAGGGGTAGCTACTGCAAATACTCCCCTCCTCTGACTTGGCTTCTCGATTTGCCAATGTGCACTCCTCTCGGCAAGCTCCTTTACCAAACTGTAAGCTTGAGCTGCCGTCTTGTTGAACAGATTGCCTCCTGCCGCTGCATCCAGTGAAGCTCTGCTAGCAGAAGTGATACCGGAGTAGAACAAGTCAACAATATGGTGCACCTTAAAACCGTGGTGGGGATACTTCCTCAACAATTTCTGAAATCTCTCCCAGGCCAGATGCAAGTTCTCACTTTCAAATTGTCAGAACGAAGTGATGTCACTCTTGAACTGTGCAGTCTTCGACGGTGGGAAGAACTTAGCCAAGAATGCGGCCATTGTGACGTTCCAATCAGTCAGAGATCCTGGTGCTAGTGAGCTCAGCCAGTCTGCAGCATCATCCTTCAGAGAGAACCTGAACACCTTCATGAAAACTTGTTCAGGCATAACATCCCTGTACTTGAATGTGCCGCAATATTCCATAAACTTGTTGAGGTGTGCGTTGGGATCTTCATGGTAATCCCCACCAAATTGACCCGAGTTCTGGATCATCTGTATCATTGCCGGTTTGATCTCAAAGGAGGCTGCCGTAATCTCAGGATCAAGGATGCTTGAGGTCGCAGCCGGCCTCTATGCCTTTAGCAGTTCCATAATAGACCTGTCTGCCATTGGTTCCTCTTCACAAACTTCCTCTAGGATTGTTTTGTTGAAGCTCTCGTCGGCTCTTTGTCTAAGCAAGGCTGCCTAGCGTTCTTTCCTTATCCTGCGAGAAATACGGTCTATATCAGGATCAAACCGTAATGGAGAATGACTCCGAGAACATCGGTTCATGGTAAGCCAAACAAACAAACTGCACCAATCAAAATTAAACCAATCAAAATTACAGTAGTCCCCGGCAACGGCGCCAAAAACTTAATGGTCGTAAAGTATATAGCAATTAATAGGACAAGTGTATCCTATCGCATCTAGTAATACAGTGCTTAAGCACGAGGTCGAACCACAAGAACTACTATCCTAATCAGTCAAATTCAGTTGGGAATTTGTCTATTTAGCGGGGTCGAAAGCAAATTGGTTCAGAAACTAAAGAAATAAATACCTAAACTAAGAAAGCAGTAAACAGAACATGCCGCAGGGTGGATTGTTATTAATGATAGTTACAATCCAGGTAGGGGAATCCATTGATTAATTACTACAAATGAGGTAAAAGGGGTTCAGATTTAAGCTTTACTCAAGATTGAAGGTAATCGCCCTAGATGAAAGACTAATGTGATCAGTACTGTCTTTCTTAGTCACATGCAATCGGGTGACGGTTTGATTAGGCATACACCCTAGGTCATGCAAAGGGTATGTTCGTTGGCAATTAAGGCTTAAGCTGTAGCCCAGCCATAGAGCCTCATTCCCAGTGGTCTCTAGCGAAGTCAGGTTTGTGCGGATTCGGTAAAGATGATTCCTTTGGTCAAGAATCAATCTTCCTAACATCTAACCAATACTAGGGTTACAGGCATTAGGCACATTATATACACAAAACGCGCTAGTTGAGCATTATCAATGCTCATTCTAGCAATTAATCCTGTTCCTAATATCATTTAGGCATAAAGCACACACAACCTAATCGAATCAATAGCAAGTTCTTAAACCCTAAACCCTAACATTCATAGCAATCTCAACAATCTCATCCCCATCCTAGATTGGATGGAGATTAGTTCATAGACAAACCAATCAAAGCATAAATGTAATTGATGGAAGACGAAATCATGCTTGAATAAATGCAATAAAGATTAAGGGAAGGAGTTAGAAAATCCAAAACCCGTTCGTCTGATTACAATATAAACAAGGTAGAGCCTCCACCCCTTTGAGCAGTTCTTCGAATCCAAAAGCAACTAAACTACAATTGCAGAAATTAAACTTCTATTCTAGTGTTTTCTGAAAAATAAAAGGAAAAAAAACGCTCCTATGTTAAACTGCCTATTTATAGTGATAGGCAGCAAACCTAGGCTTTTCGGGGGTAAAAACGGCATTTCCTGAGTGAAATAGGTTGAAAAGATGGCTTAGTGGTCGAGTTTCCAGCTGGGGAGAGACGTTTTCGCGCCTTTCCCGCCTCGTCTCGCCGAGACAAGGACTGTCTCGTCGAAATGAGTAGGTGTCTCGTCGAGACGCCCTAGTGTCTCGGCGAGACACTACCTGTCTCGACGAGACAAGCTTCATATGGGGCACACTCCGGGTTTTTCTTCCGTTTTGGTCATTGGGCTTCCGAAATCTGCTCTAATGGTCCCTGATGAGTCCCAAAAGTGCTCCAAAAGGTCCAAGTCTGGTTCGGGAATACTCGACTACGCCTTCAAACACCTGAAAACACAGAATCTACCATAAATACTCGAAAAGACTTATTTTTGCTAAAAGCGAATGAAACGAGCGCAAAAGTTAAAGAAATAGAAGCGAAAATGAACTGAAAAAGGTCTAAAAATCCTATATAAATGGGAGCTATCATTAGTGTCTTATAAATCATATAGCATTCATTAGTTTATATTTTCATTAAGTTTATGTTATGGCTAATTGTATAAATGTTATATGACATTAGGAGGACAAGGTGCAATTGAACGCACACCCGATCGTGTAGAATAGATCGAACTGAGTGCGATGGTAAGCATATTGCTTCTATATGTGTATGAATGTATTGTGGCTTGTGACTTGTTGAGTGTGAGATGTGGTTGAATCTGATGTGAATGATGTGAGTAATGTTTGAGTGTTTGTGATACGTTATGATCGATAAGAAAGTGATATGATTGAGTATGTTGCAGTGTTATGAGTAAATATGGCATGTTGAGCCTTGTGCACATACTGGAACTGAATAATGGTTGGATTAGAAATGAATATGAGCTTGCTTGGATGGATATGTGAAATGGTCCAAGTTGAGAGTGCTATCCGAATATTGTGAGCCGGAAGCACATGTGTTGAGATATATGAGTACGTGAGTTGAGTTTAACTCCTCCGTAGCACAGATGATTGTATTTCGAATTTAGTGAACCGGAATACAGATTGGGCCCAAGGACCATTTTATATATATTGTCTAAGTACAGCAAGGCCTTTCTAAAATAAGTATTACTATACTAAGTGAAACAAGTAAATATCTTTCTATTGAAAATTCTAACTTGGTACTGATGACATATTTTGATTTGTGCTCTTTACATTACTTTTGTATATACATATATGTGTAATATGTTTATCGAGTAGGCAGCTCACCCCTTGCCAACAGATTTTATAGGTTAGGTGGAGTTCTTCTTACTTAAGGTCGCACCGGCAGTGTCAGTCCATTCTCATCTAGGCATTTTGGAGTCTTGTGATGTACTTTTGTTTTGTAAACCCTCTATGTAGGATAATGACTTAAACATGTATTGTAAATTGTAAATGCTTTCTCTTATGTATAATATGTAAAGTTTATATGAGATTGAAGTTTATATGATTGATAATTGAAAGCATGTCTATAACTGATATTGTGTGAGATATCATGTGATCCTAGTGAGAGGGTTACATAGAATCTTAAGAACACACGAGAGTTGACTTAAGTGAGCATTAAAGTAGAGACCTTGACTTCACTTTGCATCATTCATGAATAAATATGGTGTTTAGGGACTTAAGGTAACTTGTTCTGCTGTGCCTAGCTTGTTCTACATTTTTATCATTATCAAGTAATCGTTTTTATAAGTTAAATCTTTGACTTTGTTACTTATTCACAATATCTCTCAATATAAAGAATTCACACATCACGAACACCCTGTTCTGCAACGTTCTTCTGGTAAAATTTGGTCATCAATCCATGTGGAGACGATACTCAACTTATCACTTTATTACTTGTATCTAGTGCACTTGCTAGAATCTGTTCAGAGGACAACACTGTCGAGAGGCAGCAACCCCGAACCGCTATGGTGACTGGTTGTTGCCTTGCGGCAGCAACCAGCAGCGGCGGGACGCTGCTGCCGCTGAGGCAGCAGCGCCTTGCTGCTTACTGCTGCCCTACGGCATCAGCGCCTTGCTGCTTGCTGCCGCCCTACGGCAACAGCTGTTGCTAGGAAGGGGTCGGGGCCGATTAAATCGGCCCGGCTCGATAAGTGGTACCGGTTTTAAAAGTGTTTTAAAAAGGACCTGTTTTAAATATACATATATATATGTTTCAGAATATAATAATTTGTTTTGATTATCAAAATCAATTTATTTAAAAGGTTGTTTTACCTAAATATTTGATATAAGTAATTCAAAGCATTAAATGAATTATACGAATTAATTAGGGTATGCATAATACTGATTTTGTACATGTTATATTAATCTAATATGTACTTGCTACAATTTGATTAAATATAAAGGATACAAAATTGACAAGATTAAAATTGGATGTAAAATTAATTAAGTTGTTAATTTGATTAACTAAAAATATTACACAAATAGTTTGTGTGATCAACCAATTAAATTTAATTTAATTTAGTCTTTGCATGTTTGGCGTTATGGACATATTAGACTCTCTATAATAGTTATTCAGTCTTTTGGTATTTTAAATAGGACATGCGTGTCCTGCCTTCTCTTACTCTCTATTGTATTTCTCTTCTCATCCAAATCCCTTCAAGTAAATTGAAGTTTCTTAGAAATTGAATATTGTTGTAATTCAAGGCGCCAAGGAGAAGACAGTGGACCCAAAGAGAAATATGTAATAGTTAATATTTCCCTAGGGTGACCCTTTATTCCGTTTCTGGCTCAACGGAATAAACTTAGAGATATGTCCATAATTGTCAATGTTGAATATATGAATGTCTGATATATGCTAAAGCAAATCAAGACTAAGTTAGATTATGAGACTTAAATAAAATCCCTCACTAATCAAAAGTTAAGTAAATAAGCAAGTTATTAAAATCGGTTGCCCCTCCCTAATATTATAGTTCAGCCGGCAGTACTGGGGGCCTTTGGGTTGTTGAGCAAACTCAAGCTCGGGGTCTTATGGTAACACCTGAATTATCGAAAAATTGTTTTTCATGAATATGGGGTAATTCGTAAATTAGGCTAGAATAATTGGATGAGCAAACTCATGTTGTTCTAACCTAATGGGCAATACGGTTGGGATTGATAGACGACACATATCAGTTACTAATGTGGTTAGTAACCCAACAACCTAGAAGTCACATGCTTGATGTGATTGATTACATGAATCTACCTAATGAATGAAACTAGCTTGTTGAGCAAACTCAAGGTGAAATTTCAGGAGTTAGGATTCTAGCTCACTAAGGGATTTGTGAATATCCTTCTAATTAATACAGAGGGTTATTAATTTGGTAAAATAGTGGGAGCAATTTAAAAACATAAAAGTCAATGTATTTAAATTGTAAATGAATTAAACAAATGAATAACATCCGTCACTTTTCTCACTCTCAGGTTATTAACAAATCGTACTCTAAAACAATCATGTCGAAAACCGATCTAAGAAATATCCTTGCCGATAACAAGTTGAATGGTTCAAACTTCGCCGACTGGTTTCGTAACCTCAAAATTGTTTTGAAGTTCGAAAAGATAGGGTATGTACTGGATACATCGATACCGGCTCTTCCGGCCGATGATGCACCCATTGAAGAGATTGATGCCTATCAGAAGCATAAATCCGATGATGAACATGCTGGGTGCATCATACTTGCATCGATGACACCAGATCTGCAAAGGCAACATGAGGAGATGCCTATTCTATTGTCATGCACTTGAAAGAGCTGTTCGGGAAACAGACTCGTTGTGAACGTTTTGAGATATTAAAATTGTTGTTTCGCTGCAGGATGCAAGAGGGCATGTCTGTTATGACACATTGTGTCAAGATGATTGGCTATATCGCCAAACTTTCTAGTATTGGCTTCGCGATGGATCATGAACTAAGTGTCGACTTACTTCTTACATCCCTCCCAGAAAGTTATTCACAGTTCACCATGAACTACCAAATGAATGACTTACATACCTCGCTTGAAGAGCTTGCCAATATGCTCAAGACTGTTGAGCCCAACCTGAAGAAAGATAAGGTGGTACCTGCTCGTGTGATTGAGGGATCAAAGAAGAGGAAGGGGAATTTTCCCAATCTGAAATATCCCAAGAAGAACAATGGAGGTAAGCCAGCCCAGGCCAAAGGAAAGCAAGTCAAGAAGCCTAGAGGGGAATGCCACTTCTGTGGTAAAGATGGGCATTGGAGGAGAAATTGCAAGGAGTACCTAGCTTCTCTCAAGAAGGGAAAGAACGGTGTTCAAGTTCTGGTATGTTCTATATTGAAATTAACTCAATTTCACAGTCTGAATCTTGGGTATTGGATACCGGATGTGGATCTCATATTTGTATGAATATGCAAGAACTAAAGCAGACTAGGGAATTAAAGAAAGGAGACATAAACTTGCAAGTAGGAAATGGAGCAAGAGTTGCCGCCCTCGCAATTGGAGATTATGCTTTGAGTTTGCCCTTTAGGTTTGTAATAGAATTAAGGAACTGTTTGTATGTTCCAGAGATGTCTCGTAACATTATTTCTATTAGTTGTCTAGTTGATGATGGCTTTCATGTTTCAATTAAGAACAATGGTTGTGAATTTTATAGAAATAATATTTTCTATTTTTCAGGAATATCATTAAATGGGATTTATATTTTGAATGATAAAGTTTCTGCTTTCACAATTGATACCAAAAGACTTAGACTAGATAATTCAACTTACTTGTGGCATTGTCGTTTAGGCCATATAAACCAGAGATGCATGCTTAAGCTACATCAAGATGGGCTTATAGACTCAATTGATTGTGAATCAATGGGAACATGTGAGTCATGTTTAAAAGGAAAAATGACAAAGACACCTTTAGCAATAAAGGTCAGCGTGTATCAGACACTCTAAGATTAATACATTCAGATGTATGTGGTCCTATATCAGTCCAAGCAAGAGGAGGATTCAGATACTTCATTAGCTTCATAGATGATCATACTAGACATGGTTATATCTATTTGATGAAGCACAAGTCAGAAGCTTTTGAGAAATTCAAATGCTTTAAGAATGAAGTTGAGAATCAAACCGGAAAGACTATTAAGATACTTCGAACTGATCGAGGTGGAGAATATCTTTCTGAAGAATTTACGAATTATCTAAATGAATGTGGAATATGCTCACAATGGACGCCTCCTTATACACCACAACACAATGGTGTATCAGAAAGGAGAAATCGCACCTTACTAGATATGGTACGATCCATGATGAGCACCGCTTCTCTTCCAAAATCATTCTGGGGCTATGCCTTAGAAACTGCCCTATTTACATTAAACCGAGTTCCAACCAAATCCGCCAATTCCACACCATTTGAACTGTTCGTTGGTAGAAAACCCATCTTCTCTTTCATGAGAATATGGGGATGTTCAGCATACGTCAAACGTATTGTGTCAGACAAATTAGATCCCAAATCTGACAAGTGTTTCTTCATTAGATACCCAAAGGAAACTGTGAGATATTACTTTTATCATCCAGATGACCAGAAAGTAATAGTATCCAAACATGCAGTGTTTCTAGAGAAAGCATTTCTGGAAGAGACACAAAATGGAAGCGTAATTGAACTTGAGGAAGTTCAAGAGGAATCACATGTTAAAAACGCAGAAGAAGTTGAACCCGAACCCGTTTCACTAGATGAAACACAAGTGTCATATCCCACTCGTAGGTCTCAAAGAATTCGTGAACTCCCAGTTAGATATGGTTTTCTAGTGGGAGATAACGAACTGGTTCCCATGTTAGACGATGAACCCGAAACCTACGAAGAAGCTCTTGCTAGTCTAGAATCTAAAGCATGGCTTGAAGCCATGAATTCTGAAATGGACTCCATGTATACTAACCAAGTGTGGACTTTGGTTGATCCACCCGAAGGGATAAAACCCATTGGGTGCAGGTGGATCTTCAAGAAGAAGACGAACATGGATGGAAAGGTTAGTACCTACAAAGTTAGGTTAGTAGCGAAAGGATATCGTCAAAAGCAATGAGTTGACTATGACGAGACTTTCTCTCCAGTAGCCATGTTCAAATCCATCAGAATATTGCTTGCAATTGCCGCTCATTTTGACTATGAGATTTGGCAAATGGATGTGAAAACAGCTTTCCTAAATGGAAACCTGCTTGAGGATGTATACATGATGCAACCTGAAGGTTTCACGTCGAAGGATGCAACCAAGGTTTGCAAACTTCAAAGGTCCATTTATGGACTCAAGCAAGCATTTAGAAGCTGGAACAAGCGTTTTGATGAAACCATAAAACAATTTGGTTTCGAGCAAAACTCTGAAGAGGCTTGTGTTTACAAGAAGACAAGTGGGAGCTCAGTCCTTTTCTTAGTACTATATGTTGATGATATACTACTTATAGGAAACGATGTTGCAATATTGCAAACAATAAAAGTTTGGTTATCGGGTAATTTCTCCATGAAAGACTTGGGAGAAGCAGCCTATATCTTAGGGATCAAGATCTATCGGGATAGATCGAAGAGACTGCTCGGACTATCCGAGTCTACATATATTGACAAAGTCCTAAAGCGTTTTGACATGCATGAATCGAAAAGAGGTAACTTACCAATGGTCCATGGTGTCAAGTTATCAAACGATCAATGTCCTAAAATGAACAGTGATAAGAATCACATGGCTGTAATTCCTTACTCCAGTGCGGTTGGTTCGATCATGTATGCCATGCTTTGCACTAGACCTGATGTGGCGTTCGCATTGAGTATAACGAGCCGATATCAAGGGAATCCAGGATTTGATCACTGGATTGCTGTCAAGAACATTCTTAAGTATCTTAGAAGAACTAAAGACATGTTCCTCATATATGGACACGGAGAATTAAAAATTGAAGGATATTCAGATGCTAGTCATCTGACTGATGAAAATGATTATAGATCCCAATCAAGATACTAGTTTATCCTGAATGGAGGTTCAGTTAGTTGGAAGAGTTCCAAGCAAGGAAGTGTTGCTTTCTCGTCGACTGAATCAGAGTACATCGCAGCTGCAGAAGCGGTAAAGGAGGCTGTTTGGATTAGGAAGTTCATAACAGAACTAGGAGTGGTACCTGGCATTATGAATCCCATTACTCTGTACTGTGATAACAATGGAGCCATTGCACAAGCAAAGGAACCACGGTCTCATAATGCATCCAAACATTATCTCAAGCGATATCATCTCATTAGGGAGATCATAGCCAGGGGAGATGTGAGAATAGAAAAGGTGCCTACTGAGGACAACGTTGCAGATCCATTGACCAAGCCATTACCACAAAGAGCTCACGATAAACATCTTAGTTCTTCTGGTATTAGTTTCAAAAACAATTAGCTTTAGTCCAAGTGGGAGAATGTTGGAGTTTAGTGTCCTAAAGACAATTGTTTTAGGATATTGATATTAATGAATAAATTGTTTATTTGATCATTTGTTTAATCAGATATATAACATTAAAATGTAACTATATATAAAGGCACAAATCTTTCATAAAGAAAGTAACCCTAAGTTTATTTAAGTAGTTATAAAGTGTTCATACAAGCATGAAGTGAGACTATACTTTATAATAGAACCAATAGACTTAAAGTAAACCCAAGTCAAGTAATATGTTATAGGGGTTGGCAAATTACTGTTGAGACTTGCATGTAACAGTGTTTTCTGTCGAGACAGAAAGCTGATCTCACAAGCTTTAGATATTCAGATATCTAGACAGTTACATGGATCCGGTGAAGGAGTTCATTAGGATTGGGACCCGACTTGAGATAACAGAATGGATTGATTTATCTAATGTGTCAACTGTTCATCTCATTGGTATTAGTAGGTATAACTAATCCTCATACTCAAACATTCGTTAATTAGTGATTCTGGATTATGGAGTCTGATACTTTGATTCTGTGTGAGCATGATCCAACAGGTGAGAGCCTGGGGTGTGTGAGAGCAGGGTTGGGTATCACACAAAGTAATTGCAGAATAGTTAATGTCAGATTGAGCATTCGTCACTCCCGATAAGTGGGAGATATATCCAAATGGCCGCTTGTGGTGAATTGACTGAAATCCTTGCAAGGTGATACAGTTAAGAGTAGAAATGAACTTTTCACTTAACTTATCTTTTCAGAGTGAATTCAACCTATACAAGTAAAACCAGACTCTTCGTTATATGTAACCTTGACACGTTCTATGGTTATAAGGAATTGACCGACAGGATATAGTTGATGAAGGATCGTATTATACTGTACCTAATGCAGAAAGATTAACGTCAGTTATCAACCTGACTTCTTAATTGCTCTAGGGGAATATCATAGGTTCTGCTAGTAACAGCTCACGACGGTATTTCGTTATATATATGTTGGAATTAATCGTGATGAATAATTTCAAAGGATATATACGGCTAGTGACAATAAAGAACCAACCTAATGGGTCGCATATGGGACTTGGAATCGGAGGACGAAAATGTAATTAGTGGGATATACATATATGGGGCGAAATTTGTATTAATTTAGAGATAAATTAATTTGATTAATAATTATAATTTGATTATGGTTATCAATTAAATTAAAAGATTATCTGATAATATTAATTAGATGTTTTTATGTGATTGAAACTCTAATTAATTATCCCTAACATTAATTAATTATTAATTTGATTAATAATAATTATCTAGATATAATTAGTTATTATTTAGATAATAGTAAAGTGTTTATTTAATTATCTAATTAGGAATCCTATTCCGAATAAGATTCCAATTATTTAATTACCTAACACAACTGGGATTAGAGTTTAGAGAAGTCTATAAATAGACTCCCTAACCCCATAAATTTCGACACACACAGAATAGGAAGAGAGGAATCGTTCCGTCTCTCGTCTCGGCTAATTTACTTTATTTCTTACTCCCTCTTTGATCTCGTATCGATTTCCGTTAGAGGCAATCATTGCGATTGCTATACTTTAAAGGTTGATTACTGATTAGTTTTATTTTTTCTGTGTTGAATAAAAATGTTCGTTGCTCACGAGTTGATAATAAGAAGTTATGGGCACTTCGTTTGCAACGGTAGATAGTTCTTCACCAAAGGTATTACTTTCTATCCCTCTTTATATGAAATAACAATTAACAGATCTTGGAAAAGGAAAATAGATAAAATAGATAAAATTTTATTATTCCGCTACGCCTAGGCTTGTCTATTTTCCTACATATATAGCTGAAGAGATCCGAGCGGAAATGAGAAGGCAAAATGAAGAGAATGCGAAGCACAATCCTTTTGCTAATCGAGAATTGCCATTCACAAGGCGGATCGAAGAAGTGGCAACCGATAGGTAGTTCAAAATCCCAAACATACCTAGCTACATAGGGGAAGATAATCCTGAGGCCCATGCAAGAAAATACAGCATGTTGCTTGCAATTAACGGCGCCAGTGAAGCAGTCTTGTGCTGAATGTTCATAACTACATTGAAGGGACCGGCGTATGACTGGTTCCAATCTCTTCCGCCAGGATCAATCGATAGCTGGGATCAGCTGAGCAGGGAATTTTGCTCAAAGTTTGCAGACAGCATTCCACCAGTTGTTTCATTGAGAAAGCTCTTTGAGTTAAAGCAAAAGTAGGACGAACCTCTTAGGGACTACGTCAACAAATTTAACAAGTTATGCATAAAAGTGGTGGATGTTGATGTCCCTACAGATGTCGAAGCAGTGATAAAGAATACAACATGCAAAAGCCTGTAAGAGAAGCTGATCAGACAAAAACCTCGGACCATTGCGGAATTAATGGAAAGATGCAAGGACTTCATGGAAGTAGACGACATTCGAAGAGAATCTGCATCACCTCCTAAATGAGGGAGAAATGAATCCCAAAAAAGAGATAAGGAGAAAGAGAAAGTTCCTGACTCATCCGCCAAGGGTAGACATAGGCGTTCCAGAAATAAATCGGCGTATACACAATCGTTCACACCATTGAACGCCCCCAAAAGTGAAGTGTTGATGTGGCTAGAGAATAGCCAACATAAACGGAGCATTTCATACCCCGAACCAAAAGGCGGGGAATACACCAATACGGGGAGAAACGCCAAAAATTATTGCAGATCCAACTTTTTCAAAATAGTAATTCTTTCACTCCACTTCTCATTATTTGCAATCCAACTTCAATTTTATACATAAATCTAAGATCCATTAATTCTTTTATATAAGTTAGTTTTGTGTATTTTAAGTTAGTTTTACCTTTATCTAATGATATTTGGAGATTTTATACGATTTTGCTTTTGGATGGACTCGCGGTTTACGATTTTACTTCCCGATGGAAACAACTGTTAAGAAATTGTGTTTGCAGTTGCTTCCACTGCGAAGGGATTGCATGAACTGCTAAGACAATTTCTTAGCAGTTACTTTCAGTGCTAAGCAAAATCATAAACTGCTAAAACAATTGCTTAAATTCTTAATTCGTGATCGATTTTTGTGAAATGTTCAGATTATAGTAAGTTCGTTCTTGATTTTTGTGAAATAGTCAGATGTCCATAATCATGATCATGTTCATATGAAATGCTTGTTGATGATCAACTTGGAAGTAAAAGATAACCATGAAGAGGCAGTCATAGAAGCTAAACTTGTAATTTAGCTCATATTTTACATATATATATCTATATTTATACTATATATAATAGTGGAAGCAGCGAGAATCTACACGAAGTCTTTTAGAGACCTTTTAGTTTAGTTGGCACCTGATGCTCGTAAAATATATAGCATTTAATAGGACAAGTGTATCCTATCGCAACAAGTAATATTGTGCTAAGCACGAGATCGAACCACAAAGATTATTTGTTATAACTAGCAAATCTACCTAGAATGATCTAATTGTTTAGAGGGTTGGATAAATGTTTGGGTTTTTGGTGAACTAATTAACTAATTGAAAGCAATAAAGATAACAAAATAAAGCGAACAATTAATAGGGTAGAAGGTCGATTTATGGATGGCACAATCTAAGCTGAGGAATCCTTTGATTAAATCCTATGTATGGGTTTAGGGAGTTTGGATTTATGTTATACCAGTGATTAAAGGTAATTGTCCTAAGTGAAAGACTAATGTGATCAGTATTGTCCTTCCTATTCACATGCATTCGGGTGACGGCTTGATTAGGCATATACCCTAGGTCATGCAAAGCATTAGGTTTATTGACAACTAAGGCTAAAGCCGTAGCCCAGTCATAAAGCCTCATTCCTAGTGGTCTCTAGTGAAGTCAGGTTAATACAAATTCGGTATAGACAATTCTGTGGTCAGGTTATCAACTATCTATAATCCTATTTAATGTCAGGGTCATAGGCATTAAGCACATTATATACATAAACAAGCTAGTTGATCATTATCAATGTTTATTCTAGCATAAATCTTGTTCCTAACAATTTCAAGGCATTAAGCATGCATAAATTGATCAATCAAAGGTCCTAGATCCCTAATCATACATATTCATACAATCAATTTCATCACCATCCCAAATTGGATGGGGATCAGTTCATAGACAAACCAATCAGAGCAATAGGCATATATGAACAATGGAAAAGGCTTCAATTAAATATAAAAGGAAAAGATAAAAGGGAGAGATAGAAACTCAAAACCCGCTTGTCGATTCTGATTACAAAAATAGAAGATGAGGAGCTTCTCCCATCAATTGTTCTTCAATAAGAAAAGACAAAACAGAAATAAACCTAATCTAGAAAGCAGGAAATCTAATCTAAACGAAAATATAAACCTATATAGTGGAGGAGAGAAAGCCCTAGCGGCTCTTTGATTTATTGAATGGCTAATCCCCCCCCCCCCCCCTCAAGGATTAGGATTAGCTCCCTATTTATAGAGTTAGGGAGGAAACCCTAATGCCTTAAGGGTAAAAAGGGACATTTACAAAGTGTTTAAATGGGCTTTAGGCCCAAATCCGCGCATTCCAGCAAGGGGGAAGGCGCTGGTGCGCCTTTCCTCGCCTCGTCTCGTCGAGACAAGGAGTGTCTCGATGAGATGAGGGCATGTCTCGACGAGATAGGTATTGTCTCGACGAGACATGTCCTAAATGGGGCGATTTTGCTTCGGCTTTTATCTATTTAGGTCCCTGGGCTTCCGAAAAGTGCTCTAATGGTCCCTGATGAATCCCAAAAGTGCTCTGACGGTCCCTGAATAATCCGAAAATGCTCCAATAGGCTTAGGTCTGGTTCGAAAAAGCTCAAATAGACCCTGAAAATCCCTGAAAACACCGAAAATGCCATAAATAAAGGAAAATACTGAAAATAAAGGAAAATACTGAATTTAACTAAAAACTACTAAACTAACATCTAAATTAGCTAAAGACTAAGCTAAAACAATCTAAATTAATCCTAAAAACACTATATAAATGGGAGCTATCAACCTCCCCACACTTGAATCTTGATTGTCCTCAAGCAAGACAGAATTCAAAATAGAGAAACATCAACAAATAACTCCCTTACAAAAACAAGAATCTACTACACTTTCTTATCCACAACAGTTCAGACTACTCATTTTGCAATTAAAAACATAATGAACCTCATGCGAGTCTCCAAAACAGATTAATTGGTTTTATCGATCAACACTTCATAAAAATGAAAGAAGAGAACTAAAAGTGATAGCTCACAAGTGGTCACTCTAACGCTCAAGTGTTTGGGTGAAAAAAAAAATTTGGAAACACTCTACATTTTATTGCACAAAGTGGTCACGTTGGGATTGCATCTGAAGGAAAATAGGCAAACGTTTGGCAGCGGAAATATAAAAATTTTAACCTTTTTCCATTAACCCAAGATTCGTTAATCGTTATTTCATATAAAGAGGGATAGAAAGAAATACCTTTTGATGTTCTTTCTACCGTTGCAATCGAAGTGCCCACAACTCTTACTTCGAGGTCCCGAGCACAAGACAAAAACACAATTCAAAACCAAGTTAGAATTCAACCGTATGAAAAGCAATCAAGAATAGATTGCCTCTAATTAATCAACACAAGATCAAGGATAGAGAAAGAGATTGATAATCAATTGAAACGGAAGGAAGCGGTGAATAATCTCGTCCTCAACAAGGGGGGTCGAAATTCTTCTCTTCGGTAGACACTGTGTTGGCCGAAATTTACATATAGGGGGGTATATATACTCTCTTGTATCTAAACCCTAGTTAGATAGAATTAGGTTATTGAATAAGAATTTAATTTGGAATATAATTCTTATTTATTATCTATAATTATATCTAAATATAAAGATAATAATAATAACCTTTTAGGATAATAATAGATGCAATTTAATCTCATTAAACCTCCTAACTTATTTATCCTTTAATTAATTTAATTCACAATCATAATCTAATTAGGATTGCTTAAAATCAAATTAATTTCTTTATGTAATTTATACATAAAAATCGCCCCCCCTTGCTTACTGGGCCTTAGTGGACTCAGTTGGGCTTCCATCAATTAATTAACATTTGTTTGTCTTTTGGGCTCCAAGTCTTATGTGTGACCCATTAGGTTCTTATTGCTTCTAGCCGTATGCAACTATTAAATTAATTTTCTCAGAATTATATTTAATCTTTGCATAACGGAATGAGTACGCGAAATGTGATTAGAAAATCTGAAAAGACAAAACAGAAATAAACCTAGTCTAGAAAGCAGAAAATCTAATCTAAACGAAAATATAAACCTACATAGTGGAGGAGAGAAAGCCCTAACGGCTCTCTGATTTATTGAATGGCTAATCCCCCCCCCCCCTCAAGGATTAGGATTAGCTCCCTATTTATAGAGTTAGGGAGGAAACTCTAATGCCTCAAGGGTAAAAAAGGACATTTACAAAGTGTTTAAATGGGCTTTAGGCCCAAATCCGCGCATTCCAACAAGGAGGAAGGCGCTGGTGCGCCTTTCCCCGCCTCGTCTCGTCGAGACAAGGAGTGTCTCGATGAGACGAGGGCCTGTCTCGACGAGACAGGTCCTAAATGGGGCGATAGGCTTGGGTCCTTGATGAATCCCAAAAGTGCTCTGACGGTCCCTGAATAATTCGGAAATGCTCCAATAGGCTTGGGTCTGGTTCGGAAATGCTCAAATAGTCCTTGAAAATCCCTGAAAACACCAAAAATGCCATAAATAAAGGAAAATACTGAAAATAAAGGAAAATACTGAATTTAACTAAAAACTACTAAATTAACATCTAAATTAGCTAAAGACTAAGCTAAAACAATCTAAATTAATCCTAAAAACACTATATAGATGGGAGCTATCAATATACCGATCACGCAACTTTAAGGTATTTATTTGCTAAGAAAGATGCAAAACCACGTCTTATTAGATGGGTCTTGTTATTACAAGAATTTGACATAGAAATTAAAGATAGAAAGGGAGTCGAAAACCTTGCCGCTGATCATCTATCAAGACTTGAAGATGAAAATGGTCCTATCGGTGAGACTGTCGGTATACGAGATGATTTCCCCGATGAATATTTCTATCAGATAAAGAGTGTCATGTCACCATAGTATGCGGATATAGCCAATTATCTTGCAGCTAACATTGTTCCGGAAGGGTTATGGTTCCAACAAAAGAAGAAATTTTTTTTCCGATATTAAAATGTATTTTTGGGAAGATCCTTTCTTGTTCAAAACTTGTGGTGATGGTATAATTAGGAGATGCGTTAGTGAAGATGAATATGAGTCTATAATGTCCGAATGCCATTCAAGCTCTTATGGTGGGCATAACGGCGTTAGTAAAACAGTAGCTAGGATATTAGAATGCGGATTCTTTTGGCCTACCTTGTTTAAAGACGTTCGTTCGCTTATTATTATGTGTGACAAATGTCAAAGAACCGGGAATTTAGGAAGAAAAGATGAGATGCCTCTCACAAACATGTTAGAAGTTGAAGTCTTTGACGTGTGGGGAATCGATTTCATGGGTCCTTTTCCCCCTTCTTTTGCTAAACTTATATATTAGTAGCCGTAGATTATGTTTCAAAGTGGGTTGAAGCAATTGCAACCCCGACGAATGATGCTAAGGTTGTAGTTAAGTTTCTTGATGACATATTTTGTAGATTTGGAGTCCCTAGAGTCATGATAAGTGATGGAGGTACCCATTTCATAAACCGAAGTTTTGATTCGCTTATGAGAAAGTATGGAGTACACCACCGCGTATCTACGCCATACCATCCTCAATCGAATGGTCAAGCGGGGATATCAAACAGAGAACTCAAGTGGATACTAGAGAAAACAGTTTCGTCTTCGAGAAGAGACTGGTCTTGTAAACTTAACAATGCGTTATAGGCATATCAAGTTTAAAATGCATAAAAATATATTTAAGTCATGTTTTTAATTAGTTTTTAGGTAATTAATGTGAATTGGAGAAAATTCAAAAATCTCAGTTGAGATTTCAGGAATCTCAGTTGAGATTTAGGGTTCCAAATATTCAAAGGAAGGGAAGCAATTTCTCTGATCTTACCGAGATTAGTGAATCTCGGCCGAGATCACAAAATTTAGGTTTCGACGCAACCGAGATTCCCCAATCTTGTACAGGCCGAGTCAACTCCAATTAGATAGGTTAAGTGAAATCTGTATTTCAAGTCTTAAGTTATCACCTTGCAAGGATTTAGAGTCAAGTCTTCCACAAGCGATCCTTGAACGTATCTCCCATTTATCGGGAGTGACAAATGCTCAATCCAATGTATAACTATCCTGCAATTACTTCCTATGATACCCAACGTCTGCCGTTCACACCCCAGAGTCATCTCTGTTATGGATCGTGTTACAACAGGATCAAAGCATCACATTCCATAATCCAAAATCACTAATTAACATTCCTTTGAGTCTGAGGATTACTTATACCTATTAATACCAATGAGATGAACATGTGACAAGGATAAATCTACCCATCCTGTTATCTCAAGTCGCGTCCCCAATCCTAATGAACTCCCTTTCATTGGATCCATGTAACTGTCCAGATATCTGCATATCTGAAGCTTGTGAGATCAGCTTTCTGTCTCGACAGAAGACATTGTTACATGCAAGTCTCAACAGTGATATGTCAATCCTATTTCTAAACATATTACTTTACCTGGGGTAGTTTTAAGTTTATTAGTTTATTATAAAGTTTCGTCTCACTTCATGCTTGTATGAACACTTTATAATCACTTTAAATAAACTTAGGGATTTCCTTTTATTAGACTTATTTAGTTCTTAAAAAGGGTTGCCTTTATATAGTTATGAAACCATATCTTATTAGAACAAATGATGCAAAGAACACTTCATTTACATTAAGTTTATATCCTAGAACAATTGTCTATAGGACAATAAACCCCTACATACTCCCACTTGGATTAAAGCCAATTGTTTCTACAACTTATCCCAGTAGAACTTAGAAGAAGATCATCTAATTTCTGGGCTAAGGGCTTTGTCAACGGATCTGCAACATTGTCCTCAGTAGGTACTCTTTCTATTCTCACATCTCCTCTTGCCACAATCTCTCTTACAATGTGGTATCGCTTCAGGTAATGCTTGGATGCATTATGAGACCGTGGTTCCTTTGCTTGTGCAATGGCTCCATTGTTATCACAGTACAGTGTAATGGGATTTACAATGTCAGGCACCACGCCAAGTTCAGTAATGAACTTCTTAATCCAAACCGCTTCCTTTGCTGCTTCCGCAACAACGATGTACTCTGACTCGGTCGTAGAGAAAGCTACGCTTCCCTGCTTAGAACTCTTCCAACTGACCGCGCCCCTATTCAAGATAAACAGGTATCCTGATTGGGATCTAAAATCGTTCTCATCTGTGAGATGACTGGCATCTGAAAATCCTTCTATTTTCAGATCCCCTTCTCCGTACACTAGGAACATGTCTTTAGTCCTTCTCAAGTACTTAAGAATGTTCTTGACGGCATTCCAATGCTCATCTCCCGGATTACCTTGATAATGACTCGTTATACTTAACGCGAACGCTACGTCAGGTCTAGTGCATAGAATAGCATAGCATACATAATCGAACCGATTGCGCTGGTGTACGGGATTACAGCCATGCGTTTCTTATCATCTTCAGTTTTAGGACATTGATGATTGCTTAACTTTACTCCATGTACCATGGGTAAGTCACCTCGTTTCGATTCAAGCATGCTAAACCGCTTTAGCACCTTTTCAATGTATGTAGCCTGTGAAAGACCAAGCAGTCTTCTTGATCTATCTCTATAGATCTTTATACCAAGTAGATAAGCTGCTTCACCAAGGTCTTTCATGGAGAAGTTACCTGATAACCATACTTTCACCGACTGTAGTAGAGCTATATCATTTCCCATTAATAATATATCGTCCACATATAATATTAGAAATGCAACTGAGCTCCCACTTGCTTTCTTGTAAATGCAAGCTTCTTCGTAATTTTGTTCGAAACCAAATTGTTTTATGGTTTCGTCAAAACGCTTGTTCCAGCTTCTAGATGCTTGCTTGAGTCCATAAATGGATCTCAGTAGTTTGCAAACCTTGTTTGCATCCTTTGATATGAAACCTTCAGGTTGCATCATATATACATCCTCAAGCAGGTTTCCATTTAGGAAAGCTGTTTTCACATCCATTTGCCAAATCTCGTAATCGTAGTGAGCGACAATAGCGAGCATTATTCTGATTGATTTGGACATAGCCATAGGAGAGAAAGTTTCATCAAAATCAATTCCTTGTTTCTGACGATATCCTTTCGCTACTAACCTAGCTTTGTAGGTGCTAACCTTTCCATCCATGTCAGTCTTCTTTTTGAAGATCCACCTGCACCCAATGGGTTTTATCCCTTTGGGTGGATCAACCAAAGTCCACACTTGGTTGGTGTACATGGAATCCATTTCAGAATCCATGGCCTCGAGCCATGCTTTAGAATCTAGACTGGTAAGAGCCTTTTCGTAGTTCTCGGGTTCATCGTCTAACACGGGAACCTCATCATCATCTCCCACTAGAAAACCATATCTAATTGGGAGTTCACGAACTCTTTGTTATCTACGAATGGGTGGCACTTGAGTCTCATCCAATGGGACTGCTTCGTGTTCCTCAACCACCTCTGTTGTTTCAGTCAGTGTTTCTTCTTCTTGAACTTCATCAAGTTCAATCATGCTTCCCTTTTCTGTTTCTTCGAGAAACTCTTTCTCCAAGAAGGTCGCGTGCTTGGATACTATTACTTTCTGATCATCTGGATGATAGAAGTAATACCCTACAGTTTCCTTAGGATATCCAATGAAGAAACATTTATCAGATTTAGAATCTAGTTTGTCTGACGCTACGCGTTTGAAAAATGCTGAACAACCCCATACTCTCATGAATGAGAATGTGGGTTTCCTACCAACGAATAATTCATATGGTGTGGAACTAGCGGATTTAGTTGGTACTCGATTTAGGGAGAAGAGGGCAGTTTCTAAGGCATAGCCCCAGAATGTCTTTGGAAGTAATGCTATGCTCATCATAGATCGTACCATATCTAGTAAGGTACGGTTCCTCCTTTCGGATACACCATTGTGTTGTGGTGTATAGGGAGGTGTCCATTGTGAGCATATCCCACATTCAGTTAGATAATTCAGAAAATCATCTGAAAGATATTCTCCACCTCGATCGGATCGAAGTATCTTTATTTTCTTTCCTAATTGATTTTCTACTTCATTCTTGAAGCATTTGAATTTCTCAAAAGCTTCGGACTTGTGCTTCATCAAGTAAACATAACCATATCTGGTATGGTCGTCTATGAAGCTTATGAAGTATCTGAATCCTCCTCTTGCTTGGACCGACATAGGACCGCATACATCTGAATGTATTAATCCTAGAGTGTCTGATACACGCTCACCTTTATTGCTAAAGGGTGTCTTTGTCATTTTACCTTTTAAACATGCTTCGCATGTTTCCAATGATTCAGAATCAATTGAATCTATAAGCCCATCTTGATGTAGCTTAAGCATGCGTCTTGTTTATATGGCCTAAACGACAATGCCATAAGTAAGTCGAATTATCTAGCTTATGTCTTTTGGTATCAATTGCGAATACAGAAATTTTGTCATCTAGCACATAAATCCCATTTTGTGATATTCCTGAAAAATAGAAAATCCCATCTCTATAAAACTCGCAATGTTTGTCTTTTATTGAAATATGAAAACCGTCGTCAACAAGACGACCTATTACAAGCCCAGAGGGCAAACTTAAAGCATAATCTCCAACAGCGAGGGCGGCAACTCTTGCTCCATTTCCTACTCGCAAGTTTATGCTTCCTTTCTTCAATTCCTTAGTCCGATTTAGTTCATGCATATTTGTACAAATATGAGATCCACATCCGGTATCAAGTACCCAAGATTCAGACTGTGAAATTGTATTTATTTCAATATAAAACATACCAGACGTTGAAGCACCGTCTTTTCCCTTCTTGAGGGAGGCTAGGCACTCCCTGCAGTTCCTCCTCCAATTCCCGTCTTTACCACAGAAGTGGCACTCTCCTTTGGGCTTCTTCACTTCCTTTCCCTTTGCTCTAGTGGGCATGGCCCTCTTGCCTTTCTTGGGATGTTTAGGATTGGGAAAATTCCCTTTCCTCTTCTTTGATCCCTCTATGACAATAGCCGGTATTGCCTTGTCTTTCTTCATATTAGGCTCAACTGTCTTGAGCATGTTTGCAAGCTCTTCAAGAGAGGTTTGCAAGTCATTCATCTGGTAGTTCATGATGAACTGTGAATAACTCTCTAGGAGGGATTGAAGAATTAAGTATATGCTTAGTTCGTTATCCATCGCGAATCCAATACTAGAAAGCTTGGTAATATAGCCAATCATCTTGACACAATGTATCATTACAGATGTGCCCTCTTGCATCCTGCAATGATATAGAAATTTTGATATCTCGTAGCGTTCGCACCGAGTTTGTTTCCCAAACAACTCTTTTAGGTGCACGATGATGGAATAGGCATCCATTTCCTCATGTTGCCTCTTCAATTTCGGTGTCATCGATGCAAGTATGATGCATCCCGCATGATCGTCATCAGCCTTATGCTTATGGTAAGCATCGATCTCTTCGATGGGAGCATCATCAGCTGGGATAGGGGGTATCGATGTATCAAGTACATACCCTATCTTATCGAACTTCAAAACGATTTTGAGGTTACGAAACCAGTCGGTGAAGTTTGAACAGTTCAACTTGTTATCGGTAAGTATATTTTGCAGATTGGTTTTAGTCATGATTTTAAGAGTGTTTTAATTTAACCTGGGAGTGAGAAAGAGTAAACGTTTGTTATTTATTTGCTTTAAAGTACATCAATCTAAAATTATAGGTCTTTTAGTTCATTTTAAATTGCTCCCACTATTTTGCCAAATTAATAGCCCTCCATATTAATTCGAAGAATTTCACAAATCCTTTAGTGAGCTAGGATCCTAACTCCTGAGATTTCACCTTGAGTTTGCTCAACAAGCTAGTCTCATTTGTTAGGTAGATTCAAGTAATCAATCACATCTTTAATGTGATTCCTAGGTTATTGGGTTACTAACCATATTAGTAACTAATATGCTATTCATATTAATCCCAACCATATTGCCCATTAGTTTATGATAACATGAGTTTGCTCATCCAATTACCATAATCTAATTTAAGTATTACCCCATATTCATGAAAGAACGATTTTCGATAATTCGGGTGTTACCATAAGACCCCGAGCTTGAGTTTGCTCAACAACCCAAAGGCCCCCAGTACTGCCGGCTGAATTATAATATTAGGGAGGGGCAACCGATTTTAATAACTTGCTTATTTACTTAACTTTTAATTAGTGAGGGATTTTTATTTTAAGTCTCATAATCTAACTTAGTCTTGATTTGCATTAGCATACATCAGACACATACATTGGTGTTATGGACATATTATCTAAATTATTCCGTCGAGCCAGAGACGGAATAAAAGGTCAAACCTAGGGAAATACTAACTATTACATATTTCTCTTTAGGTCCTCCATCTTCTCCATGGCGCCTTGAAATTACATATTAATTTCTATACTACTAAAGAAAACTTCAACTGAATTGAAGTGAATTAGATGAGAGGAGAAATTACAATAGATAGTAGAAAGGCAGGACTCGCAGGCCCTATTTCAAAAAATACCAAAAGACTAAATAGAGGGTCCAAATATGTCCATAACTCCAAACATACATAGACTCAATTAAATAAATTTAATTGGTTGATTATATAAAATACTTATGTAATATTTAGGTTAATCACATTAACTCATCAAATTAACTTTCATCCAATTTTAATTCTAACAGTTTCGTATCTTTTATATTAACCTTTTAGATTAATACAACTATACAAAACATTATTTATGCATGTCCCAATTATTTTGATTTTAATTCATTTAATACTTTTGATTTACAAATAGGTAAAACAAACTTTTAAATAGATTCTTTTATTCCATAATCAAAACAGAAAACTATTAATTTCTGAAACATATATATATATAACTATATTTAAAAACCATATTTTAAAACAGTTTTAAAATATACATGTTCCAGGCCGGACCCCGAACACGTGGCTGCTACCGTTCGGCAGCAGCCACGCGTCTGGTCTGCCGCTGCCTCGCGGCAGCAGCGGCCAGACGTCACGCGATTGCTGCCGCGAGGCAGCAATCGCACGACGGCAGTCGGGTTGCGCCTCGCTGTCCTCCTTTTATATATATATATATATATATATATATATATATATATATATATATTGGTTTTAAAACGATTTTCAGAAAATAAGAAAACTTATTAAAGATTTTCCGTTTTATCTTTAGATTTAATAAAACTAACTTTTATCAATCTAACTATAAAACTAATAGTTTTGTCATAATGATTATCAACCATAATAATTAGGAACATATGCATAATCTATTTTAATTAACAATTAATTAAAACTTATTTATCTTTAGAAGCAATTAATCAAAACAGTTTCGTTAATTAACCTAACTATAAATATTCATTCAATCTGATTGAAAAACTTCTTAATTTTCATATATGAAATAACGGATTTAACGCAGGCTCTGATACCGCTGAAGGAAAATAGGCAAACATTTGGCAGCGGAAATATAAAAATTTTAACCTTTTTCCATTAACCCAAGATCCGTTAATCGTTATTTCATATAAAGAGGGATAGAAGGAAATACCTTTTGATGTTCTATCTACCGTTGCAATCGAAGTGCCCACAACTCTTACTTCGAGGTCCCGAGCACAAGACAAAAACACAATTCAAAACCAAGTTAGAATTCAACCGTATGAAAAGCAATCAAGAATAGATTGCCTCTAATTAATCAACACAAGATCAAGGATAGAGAAAGAGATTGATAATCAATTGAAACAGAAGGAAGCGGTGAATAATCTCGTCCTCAACAAGGGGGTCGAAATTCTTCTCTTCGGTAGACACTATGTTGGCCGAAATTTACATATAGGGGGGTATATATACTCTCTTGTATCTAAACCCTAGTTAGATAGAATTAGGTTATTGAATAAGAATTTAATTTGGAATATAATTCTTATTTATTATCTATAATTATATCTAAATATAAAGATAATAATAATAACATTTTAGGATAATAATAGGAGCAATTTAATCTCATTAAACCTCCTAACTTATTTATCCTTTAATTAATTTAATTCACAATCATAATCTAATTAGGATTGCTTAAAATCAAATTAATTTCTTTATGTAATTTATACATAAAAATCGCCCCCGCCCCCCTTGCTTACTGGGCCTTAGTGGACTCAGTTGGGCTTCCATCAATTAATTAACATCTGTTTCTCTTTTGGGCTCCAAGTCTTATGTGTGACCCATTAGGTTCTTATTGCTTTTAGTCGTATGCAACTATTAAATTAATTTTCTCAGAATTATATTTAATCTTTGCATAACGGAATGAGTACGCGAAATGTGATTAGCAAATCTGAAATATTCCCCCAGAGCTATAAGAAGACGGGTTGATTCTGTCGTTGACCTTTCCGTATTAGTTACAGTATAATTCGATCCTTTATCAACTACATCCTTGAACTGAATCTTATGACTATGGATAATGTCAAGTCACATATAGCGAGACGTTCGTTTTACTTGTACAGGCCGAGTCAACTCCAATTAGATAGGTTAAGTGAAATCTGTATTTCAAGTCTTAAGCTATCACCTTGCAAGGATTTAGAGTCAAGTCTTCCACAAGCGATCCTTGGACGTATCTCCCATTTATCGGGAGTGAAAAATGCTCAATCCAATGTATAACTATCCTGCAATTACTTCCTGTGATACCCAACGTCTGCCGTTCACACCCCAGAGTCATCTCTGTTATGGATCGTGTTACAACAGAATCAAAGCATCACATTCCATAATCCAAAATCACTAATTAACATTCCTTTGAGTCTGAGGATTACTTATACCTATTAATACCAATGAGATGAACATGTGACAAGGATAAATCTACCCATCCTGTTATCTCAAGTCGGGTCCCCAATCCTAATGAACTCCCTTTCATTGGATCCATGTAACTGTCCAGATATCTGCATATCTGAAGCTTGTGAGATCAGCTTTTTGTCTCGACAGAAGACATTGTTACATGCAAGTCTCAACAGTGATATGTCAATCCTATTTCTAAACATATTACTTGACTTGAGGTAGTTTTAAGTTTATTAGTTTATTATAAAGTTTCGTCTCACTTCATGCTTGTATGAACACTTTATAATCACTTTAAATAAACTTAGGGATTTCCTTTTATTAGACTTATTTAGTTCTTAAAAGAGGGTTCCTTTATATAGTTATGAAACCATATCTTATTAAAACAAATGATGCAAAGAACACTTCATTTACATTAAGTTTATATCCTAGAACAATTGTCTATAGGACACTAAACCCCTACAGCATCATTTACATTAAGTTTATATCCTAGAACAATTCTTTTTTTTTAAACGAATTTTTTTTTTACATCTCGTCGAGACAGCCAGGTGTCTCGACGAGACGACACGAAAAACCCAAAAAAAATATACTTTTTTTAATATACAAATCTAAACAATTATTTCAACATATTCAATTTACACAGATCATAATCGAAATAGTCCCCGGCAACAGCCACCAAACAAAAACTTGATAGTGGTGTTGTCAGGTATTTATAGATTTAATCTAATCATAAATAAAATAGTTCCCGGCAAATTTAATCTAATTATAAAGGAAATAGTCCCTGGAAACGACGCCAAAAACTTGATGCTCGTAAAATATATAGCATTTAATAGGACAAGTGTATCCTATCGCAACAAGTAATATTGTGCTAAGCACGAGATCGAACCACAAAGACTATTTGTTATAACTAGCATGATCTAATTGTTTAGAGGGTTGGATAAATGTTTGGGTTTTTGGTGAGCTAATTAACTAATTGAAAGCAATAAAGATAACAAAATAAAGCGAACAATTAATAGGGTAGAAGGTGGATTTATGGATGGCACAATCTAGGCTGAGGAATCCTTTGATTAAATCCTATGTATGGGTTTCGGGAGTTTGTATTTATGTTTTACCAGTGATTGAAGGTAATTGTCCTAAGTTTTCGACTAATATGATCAGTATTGTCCTTCCTATTCACATGCATTCGGGTGACGGCTTGATTAGGCATATACCCTAGGTCATGCAAAGCATTAGGTTTATTGACAATTAAGGCTAAAGCCGTAGCCCAGCCACAAAGCCTCATTCCTAGTGGTCTCTAGCGAAGTCAGGTTAATACAAATTCGGTATAGACGATTCCGTGGTCAGGTTCTCATCTATCTATAATCCTATTTAATGTCAGGGTCACAGGCATTAAGCACATTATATACATAAACAGGCTAGTTGATCATTATCAATGTTCATTCTAGCATAAATCCTATTCCTAACAATTTCTAGGCATTAAGCATGTATAAACTGATCAATCAAAGGTCCTAGATCCCTAATCATACATATTCATACAATCAATTTCATCACCATCCCAAATTGGATGGGGATCAGTTCATAGACAAACCAATCAGAGTAATAGGCATATATGAACAATGGAAAAAGCTTCAATTAAATATAAAATGAAAAGATAAGAGGGAGAGATAGAAATCCAAAACCCGCTTGTCGATTCTGATTACAAAAATAGAAGATGAGGAGCTCCTCCCATCAATTGTTCTTCAATAAGAAAAGACAAAACAGAAATAAACCTAATCTAGAAAGTAGGAAATCTAATCTAAACGAAAATATAAACCTACATAGTGGAGGAGAGAAAGCCCTAGCGGCTCTCTGATTTATTGAATGGCTAATCCCCCCCCCCCCCCCTCAAGGATTAGGATTAGCTCCCTATTTATAGAGTTAGGGAGGAAACTCTAATGCCTCAAGGGTAAAAAAAAGGACATTTATAAAGTGTTTAAATGGGCTTTAGGCCCAAATCCGCGCATTCCAACAAGGAGGAAGGCGCTGGTGCGCCTTTCCCCGCCTCGTCTCGTCGAGACAAGGAGTGGCTCGATGAGACGAGGGCCTGTCTCGACGAGACAGGTCCTAAATGGGGCGATAGGCTTGGGTCCCTGATGAATCCCAAAAGTGCTCTGACGGTCCCTGAATAATTCGGAAATGCTCCAATAGGCTTGGGTCTGGTTAGGAAATGCTCAAATAGTCCCTGAAAATCCCTGAAAACACCAAAAATGCCATAAATAAAGGAAATTACTGAAAATAAAGGAAAATACTGAATTTAACTAAAAACTACTAAATTAACATCTAAATTAGCTAAAGACTAAGCTAAAACAATCTAAATTAATCCTAAAAACACTATATATATGGGAGCTATCAATATACCGATCACACAGCTTTAAGGTATTTATTTGCTAAGAAAGATGCAAAACCACATCTTATTAGATGGGTCTTGTTATTACAAGAATTTGACATAGAAATTAAAGATAGAAAGGGAGTCGAAAACCTTGTCGCTGATCATCTATCAAGACTTGAAGATGAAAACGGTCCTATCGGTGAAACTGTCGGTATACGAGATGATTTCCCTGATGAATATTTCTATCAGATAAAGAGTGTCATGTCACCATGGTATGCGGATATAGCCAATTATCTTGCAGCTAACATTGTTCCGGAAGGGTTATGTTTCCAACAAAAGAAGAAATTTTTTTTCCGATATTAAAATGTATTTTTGGGAAGATCCTTTCTGTTCAAAACTTGTGGTGATGGTATAATTAGGAGATGCATTAGTGAAGATGGATATGAGTCTATAATGTCCGAATGCCATTCAAGCTCTTATGGTGGGCATAACGGCGTTAGTAAAACAGTAGCTAGGATATTAGAATGCAGATTCTTTTGGCCTATATTGTTTAAAGACGTTCGTTCGCTTATTATTCGGTGTGACAAATGTCAAAGAACCGGGAATTTAGGAAGGAAAGATGAGATGCCTCTCACAAACATGTTAGAAGTTGAAGCCTTTGACGTGTGGGGAATCGATTTCATGGGTCCTTTTCCCCATTCTTTTGGTAAAACTTATATATTAGTAGCCGTAGATTATGTTTCAAAGTGTGTTGAAGCAATTGCAACCCCGAAGAATGATGCTAAGGTTGTAGTTAAGTTTCTTGATGACATATTTTGTAGATTTGGAGTCCCTAGAGTCATGATAAGTGATGGAGGTACCCATTTCATAAACCGAAGTTTTGATTCGCTTATGAGAAAGTATGGAGTACACCACCGCGTATCTATGCCATACCATCCTCAATCGAATGGTCAAACGGAGATATCAAACAGAGAACTCAAGTGGATACTAGAGAAAACAGTTTCGTCTTCGAGAAGATACTGGTCTTGTAAACTTAACAATGCGTTATGGGCATACTGTACTGCATTTAAAACACCTATAGGAATGACACCGTACCGACTTGTGTATGGAAAAGCTTGTCATTTACCAGTAGAATTAGAACATAAAGCTTATTGGGCTATTAGAGCTCTTAATTATGATTTGCATAAAGCGGGTAAGAAACGTTTACTCGACTTAAACGAGTTGGATGAATTACGCCATCTATCTTATGAAAATGCAAAGATATATAAAGAGAAAGTGAAGAAATGGCACGATGCAAAAATTAGAGTCAAAAGCTTTAATGTTGGAGATAAGGTATTGCTATTTAATTCTCGACTCGGATTATTTCCAGGTAAGCTTAAGTCTAGGTGGTTAGGACCATTTTTAGTCGTTAAAACTTTCGACTATGGATCCTTAGAACTTGAAGGACCTAATGGAGTTCGTTTTAAAGTTAATGCTAATAGATGCAAAATTTATTATGAAAACGCTCCAATTAAGGAAATTAAGTTTGTGGAAAATTTTTATGAAGATTAATTCGTTAATTTTCATACATTTTCTTGTGTAGCTTTTATTTAGTTTTAAGTTTAGCTTTTATTTTTAATTTTATTTTATTTTCCTTATTTTTACAAATTTTATTTTTTATGATTTTTAGTTTTTTGATAAGTGTATATCAAGTTTAAAATGCATAAAAATATATTTAAGTCATGTTTTTAATTAGTTTTTAGGTAATTAATGTGAATTGGAGAAAATTCAGAAATCTCAGTTGAGATTTCAGGAATCTCAATTGAGATTTAGGGTTCCAAATATTCAAAGGAAGGGAAGCAATTTCTCTGAAGTTACCGAGATTAGTGAATCTCGGCCGAGATCACAAAATTTAGGTTTCGACGCACGATTCCCAAGTGTGAATCAGCGTGTTGCGACCGAGATTCCCCAATCTCGATCGTGACACGTGCTTTTTCAGACCTATAGCCTTCTTTCTCCTTCAGTTCATTGCACCTGTGTTGAAAAATTTGAAAAAACAAGTTTTTTCATGTTCAAATGGTGTGAATTTGCACCTTTTTAATCCCAACAGACACCTTAATTTGACTTGAATTCATTATAAATAATTAAAGGATAGCAGATTTTTGTTACTTACATTTTCTATTCATCTCTTTCAAACAAAATCTGATATTCTTCTCAAATTATTCAAACCATTTCTAAAGTTACAGAGACTTTTCCCTATTTCAAAAAAAAAACATGACTCCCAAGCATAAATCTTCAAAGAAGATCACTGCTGCACGTAATAAGCGTCTTGATTTATCAGAACGCTACGGTGCACCATTTCCCATTTACAACCATAATGAAGGACGACGATATTATCGATTCTGTTATGCTATGTTTGTAGGAATGATGTACATGGATGAGTTCTTAAACGATGAACTCGGAATAAGCGATGATATGGATCGCTACTTGAGAAATTTAGGCTGGTCTAAATTTGCCTACATGAGATTTCCAATGATTGGAGATTGGATTCTTGAATTTCTCTGTACAGTACGCTTCGTGAATAAGCGTCGTGTTTGTCTCAGTTTTCGCAAGGATGGTGACACCTTCACATTCGGTTACCCTGAATTGCATGCCTGGTTTGGTTTCCCACCAAGGGATACAACCAATTATCATCCTGGTAGAGATATGACATCCAGAGACATTTGGAGGATGTTAACCGGTTTCTGGCGTTTCAATCCCAGTCTCACCTAC